>NC_133512.1:66377500-67002500 GCF_049354715.1 Callithrix jacchus | reverse complement strand
ATGCCGAACCTTACTGGGAAGGAAAATAATGTAAGAAGGATGAAAAGAATAGGAGGTGAAGAGTCAGTGCTAGGGAGGAGATGGTAGTTGGAGGTTCCAAAGAAAGTAGGGACCAGCATCCTGCTTGCTTATATTGTCTACAGAAGATGTCTAGCATATTTTTTCAAATAAAAATTAACAAGAGGTGACTTTAGAAAGTTGTACACTAGATTCTGTGACTCTCGATGTAGGCAAACTATTCTTGTGAAAATTTGGGCACAATTAAGGGAGCCGCTCATTATCAGGGAAGTGTACTGGCTTTGATATGATACTCTTAGGACATGGATTGAGGTACAGAGGCCAAAACTGCAGTGTTCTAGAATGTGTAATACCCTCACAGGGAAGTTGCTCAAAGCATGCAGGCAGGAAACACCAAATGATGAATGCAATTCAATTTCCTACCAACGGATGAAAGAAAGATTAGAATTGATTACATTTGAAATACATAAAAAGTAATACTTCTTGCACTCAAATATGACTGTTGCAAGTAAATGCTTTTTAAACATACTTAATGTGAATAAGGGAATATAATTAGCCATGATTTGTGGACCAACCTGTAAGAGGATTATCATGATAGGATTCAGTTTCTATTCACTATGATCAATAGAACAATCCAGTCCAGTATTTCCTTGAAAGATTGGCATAGGTGCTAGAAGTAATTTTATAGCTACAGTTTATTGCGTTTTGCTTTCTATGTGTTATTTGAAACAGATTGAATCAGAAAGTGACTGAATGAGGCAGAATAAGGGACATGAGTGTATTAGTACAATTCAATTGACCCCTAGAAAATAATGGTACATGTGGAGTTATCCAGTAATAGATATGTAATGTGATCATCTCATTCTTCTTAGGTTAATATCACAATTTATTTGTTAGAATGCCCAGAATGGATGCTTTTTACTAACTTTCTAATAAAAGGATATTAACATATTAATACTCTGCTATGGCCTGAATGCCTCCTCAAAAACTCATGTTGAAATTTAGTTGCCATTGTTATGGTTAGGGCCTTTAAGAAATGATGAGGTGGAGCCCTAATGGATGGATTAACGTCATTATTTCAGGAGCAAGTTGAATCAGGAGTAAGTTGAATCAATGCTTACATATCCCAAAAGTGGGTTCCAGATACAAAGGATGAGTTCAACCTGATTCCTTACTCTGTCTGTCCTGTATGCTTACTTGAAAGAGAATGCCTTTTTACTATTTTATGACCCAGCAAGAAGGTCCCTCCAAGATGCCAGCACTGTGATCTTAGACCTACCAGCCTGAAGAACTTTGGGAAATAAATGACTTTTCCTTATAAATTATTCAATCTCTGGTATTCTGTCATAGCAGCAGAAAACAGATGAAAATACTATCAAATCTTATGAAGACCATAACCAGTTAACAATGACTAAACTAAGATCTGGAACAAGTAAAGTTAATAAACACTTATAGAACTCTCCACTTTAAATACACAAAATATACACTTTTATCAGTACTACATCACACCTACTCACTGGTTTAAATGAAATATTGGTTGGCTACTTATTTGTTATTTTCTACCCTCATTTTTTCCTGTCTCTATTATTAAGCACAATTATTGGCATAAAAGAGGTTTTCAATACCCATTTTTAGACTGAATTCTAGCCAGGGCAATAAAGCAACACTCCTGTTCTCTCTTCCTCTTCCTCTTTCTTCTTTTCCTTCATTTTTTGTTTCTTTTCTTTCTTTCTCTCTTTCTTTAAAAAAAAAAAAACTAACTAAGCCAATACTATGTGGATTGCATAGAAATGCATAATTAATTCAACGAACTTAGGAAGCTAGGGTAGTTGTGCACTTAGGAATGAGAAATGCTTGCCTTAACTATTTCCTCCTCTGCTTTAAGTATCCTTACTGAATTATTAATAATTTAACTTCAGTTCTGTTTATAACCTTTATGATATTCACATATTCTTTACTGTTCCTTTTAAATTGTTACATAGATGTATCTTACTATGCAGACAATATATTTCAACATAAAATATCATCACTTCATACTAAGAAAGTATTTCCTAACAAATCTAAATGTCATCTGATCTAGTGGCAAAATCATAATCATTGCCACCATCATCTCCACTGAGCATAGATACAAGGACAATAAATTCCATTTCATAACATCCTTTGACAGATAAAATTCCCAGAAGTTTGCTTAGATTACTGAGGTATAACTTTAAATCATGTGTAAAATGAGACAAAAAGGAAATTATATTTTTGAAAAAGAAAGTTACAAGAAAAAAAAATCAATCAAAATTTAAGAGTAAAAGGAAAATTCAAATATATTCATCCTATAGTCTAAGAAAATAAAATGTTTCTTTTGACAAAAAAGGAGAGAGTTTTTATCATAACCCAAATATTAAAAGTATGCTTCACAAGAAATAATACGACATGGCCAGTTGCTGTGTAGAAAAATGTTAACTAAAGATTAATATTTTAATTGAAGGGGAAGGAACACTTCCAAATTCATTGTACAAGGCCAACATTATTACCTGATACCAAGGCCAGACAAGGATGCTTCAAAGGAAAATTACAGGCCAATATCCCTGATGAACATAGATACAAAACTCCTCAATAAAATATTGAATTCAGCATGCTGAATTCAATAGCACATTAAAATGATCAAGTGGGATTTATCACTGGATACAACAAGGTTTTTAACATACATAAATCATGTGCTACACATTAAGAAAATGAAGAACAAAAAATGGTGATCATCTCAATTAATGTAGAGAAACATTTGACAAAATTCAACATTTTCTCATGTTAAAAAATTCTCAACAAATTGTGTATAGAAGAAATATACCTCAAAATATTAAAGGCTATATCTGACAAATCTGCAGCTTATATCATATCCAATGATGAAAAGTTGAAAGTTTTCTTCTAAGACATGGGTATTCATTCTCACTCATCTATACAGTACTGGAAGTCCTACCCAGAGTATTAGGAAAGGAAAAGAAATAAAATACATCCATATTGAAGAGGAAAAGTAAAATTGTCTATTTGCAGATGACATGATCTTATATATGAAAAACAGTGAAGACTCCATCAAAATAATTAATAAACAAATTCAGTAAAGTTACAGGATATAAAATCAACATACAAAAATCATCTTATACTACACACAGCCTATACTATGCACTTCTATAAATTGACAAACTGAAAAAGAAATTTTAAAATCTTTAGCTACAAAATCTTATATATGATAGCTACAAAAAGAAGCTATTTGTGAATACATTTAACCAAGAAGGCAAAAGATCTATGCACTGAATATTACAATACTGATGAAAAAAACTAAAAAATACACCAATAAAAAATATTCTGTGCCTATGGATCAGAAGAATCAATATCATTAAAATGTCCATGTTAACCAAAGTGATCTGTAGATTAAATGCAACTCTTACCAAAATTCCAATGTCATTTTTCACAGAAATAGAAAATAATCTTGAAATTCATGTGGAACCACAGAGATATGATGTTATATCTATGGGGTAAAGCTTTACTCCCCTGCTTTTGGAAAAGGCAAGGAAGAGTGGGGAGGATTGCATCTTGTTTGAATGCCAGCTTAGCTGCAGTACAATAGAACCCCAGGTAGACTTCTATGATTTTTGACTCCTGACTCCTGGATGGCACTTTGGACTCACCTGGGGTCTGGTGGACCTCACAATGCTGAAGGGAAAGATGCAGGCGTGGCTGGCTTTGCCATCTGCTAATTGCAGAGTTCCAGGGCCATTAGTGAACAGGCAGTGTAGCCAGGAAGTGGTTACAGCATGTCTTGGAAAAGATCCAGTGCTGTACTGTCTTCAGATCTGACCCAGTGTAGCCATAGTGATGTTTGCCATGGGGTTACTTGTGTCACTTAATCCCCAACTTTAAGTGGCTCAGAACAGAGAAAGAGACTTTATGTTTGGGAGAAAGTAAGGGAAGAGAACAAGAGTCTCTGCCTGGTAATCCAGAGAATTCTCCCAGATTTTGTCCTAGACCATCAAGGTGGTACTTCCACAAGTCTGCTAGAACCACACCATTACTGGGTTTTAGGTGCCCCTAAACCAGATATAGCTTATATCATAACACCAAGTCATTTGAAATACTGGGAAGATTTCCCAAAGGACAGCTATGAAAGAGCCCAGAGAGTAAAGACTATATTAAATAACTAACTCTTCAATGTCCAGACAGGAAAACATGACCTCACCTAATGAACTAAATAAGGACCAGGAACCAATCCTGGAGAAACAGAGATGTATGACCTTCTAGACAAAGAATTAAAAATGTCTGTGTTGAGGAAATGCAAAGTAACTCGAGAACACAGAGAAGAAATTCAGAATTCTCTTAGATAAATTTAATAGAGTATGAAATAACAAAAGGAATCAAGCAGAAATTCTGGAGCTGAAAAATGCAATAGATATAAGTGAATAATGCATCAGAGGTCTTTAAAAGCAGACTTAATCAAGCAAAAGAAAGGGTTAGTGAGCTTCAAGGCAAGCTATTTTAACACACACAGAGAAGACCAAAAAAAAAAAAAAAGGCAGAATTTAAAAAATAAAGCATATCTACAGGATGTAGAAAATGCCTCCATAGGGCAAATCTAAGAGTTATTGACCTTAAAGTGAAAGCAGAGGAAGAGACTGGGGCAGAAAGTTTATGAAAGTGATAATGACAGAGAACATCCCAAACCTAGAGAAAGATATCAATATTCAAGAACAAGAAGGTTATAGAACACCAAGCAGATTTAACTCAAAGAAGACTACCTAAAGGCATTTAGTAATCAAACTCCCAAAGGTCCAGAATGAAGCAACAAGAGAAAAGAAACAAATAACATACAATAGAGCTCCAATACATCTGGTAACAGACTTTTCAGTGGAAATCTTACAGCAAAGGAGAGAGTGATATGACATATTTAAAGTGCTGAAAGATAAAAACCTTTAACCTAGAATAGTATATCTCGTTAAAATATCCTTCAAACATGAAGGAGAAATAAATACTTACACAGACAAACAAAAGCTGCAGGATTTGAATACCAGACCTTTCCTACAAGAAACGCTAAAGGGGTACACTTCAATCAAAAAAAAAAAGGACATCAATGAATAATAAATAATCACTTGATGGTATAAAATTCATTGGTAATAGCATGTACGCAGAAAAAAAACCACTGTATTATAACACTGTAACTGTAGTGTGTAAACTACTCTTATCCTAGATTGAAGATTAAATCATGAACTAATCAAAAATAATAACTACAAAAAATTTTCAAGATATAGTATAAGATATAAATAGAAACAAAAAAAGTTAAAAAGTAGGGGGATGAAATTAAGGCATAGAGTTTTTATTAGTTTTCATTTTACTTGTTTGTTTATACAAATAGTGTAATTATCAGGTTAAAATAATTGGTTATGAGATAGTGTTTGCAAGTTTCATAGTAATCTCAAACCAAGAAACATACAATATGTACAAAAAAGATAAAAAGCGAGACACTAAATCATATCACCAGAGAAAATCACCTTCACTGCAGGAAAACAGGAAGGAAAGAAAGACGAGAAGCCCAGAAAACAAACAACAAAATGGCAGGAGTAAGTTTTTACTTATCAGTAATAACATTGAATATAAACGGACTAAACACTTCCATCAAAAGATATAGAAATGGATGAATAAACAAGACCCATTGTTCCACTGCCTACAAGAAACACACTTAACCTGTAAAGACATATATAGATTGAAAATAAAGGGATGGAGAAGGATATTCATGCCAGTGGAAACCATAAATAAAAACCTAGAAAGTATTAACATGAAAAATTTTGGAAACTATTCAAATACATGGAGTCACTATATTTAGACAAAGTAGATTTTAAGACAAAAGCTATAAGAAGAGACAAAGCAGGTCACCGTATAATGATAAAGAGGTCAATTCCGCAAGATAATACATCAAGTATATATACGCACCCAACATTGGATCACCTAGATATGTAAAGGAAATATTGTTAGAGCTAAAAAGAGAGATAGGCTCCATTACAATAATAGCTGAGACTTCAAAATCCCATTTTCAGCAGAAAATCAGACAAAGCAACATCAGACTTAATCTACACTATAGACCAAATGGATGTAATAGATATTTACAGAACATTTCATCCAAGAGCTTCAGAATACGTATTCTTTTCCTCAGCACATGAATCATTCTCAAGGATAGACTATATGTAGGTCACAAAACAAGTTTTCAAACATTCAAATAATGAAAAATCATCAAGTATTTTCTTCTACCACAATGGAATAAATGTAGAAATTAATAAAAAGAAGAATGTTGGAAATGATTCAAATACATGGAAATTAAACAATATGCTCCTGAATGACCAGTGGATCAATGAAGAAATTTAGAAGAAAATTGTAAAATTTCTTGAAACAAATTATAATAGAAAAACATACTAAAATCCATGCAAAAGCAGTACTAACAGGGAATTTTATAGCTACAAGTGCCTACATCAAAAAGAGAAAACTCTTGAAATAAAAAAATCTAATGATGCATCTTAAAGAACTAGGAAAGCAAGAGCAAATCAAACCTCAAATTAGAAGAAGACAAATAATAAAGATCAGAGCAGAAAAAAATGAAATCAAAAAGATAAAAATACAAAAGATCAGCAAAACAAAAAATTGGTGTTTTGAAACAGATATACGGAAACGTGCTTAAGATCATTGATCATAAAATAATACAATAAATGAAAATCAAAACTACAATGAGATATAATTTCACCTCAGTTAAAAAGGCTTATGTCCAAAAGACAGGTAATAACAAATGCTGATGAGGATGTAGAGAAAAGAGAACCCTTGTCTACTGTTGGTGAGAATATAAATTGGTACAATCAATATGGAGAACAGTTTGGAGGTTCCTTAAAAAATTAAAAACTTATTTACCATATGAGCCAGCAATTCCACTGCTGGGCATATATTAAAAAAAAAGGAAATCAGTTTATTGAGGAGATACCTGTATTCCTATGTTGGTTGCTACATTGTTTACAACAGCTAAGAATTGTAAACAACCTAATTTTCCAACACCAGATGAATGAATAAAGGAAATATGGTACATATACACAATGAAGTACTATTCAGCCATAAAAAAGAAAGAGATCCAGTCATTTGCAACAACATGGATGGAATTGGAGATCATTGTGTTATGTGAAATAAGCCAGGCACAAAAGATAAACATCACATGTTCTCGCTTATTCGTGGGATCTAAAATCAAAACTCATGGATGTAGAGAGTAGAAGGATGATGGTTACTAGAGGTTGGAAATGGTAGTAGGGGGTTGGAAGGGAGGTGGGGATGGTAAAGGGTACAAAAAAAAAATAAATAAGACCTACTATTCAATGGCACAATAGTGTGACTATAGTCGATAATAATATAATTGTATATTTCAAAATAACCTAATGAGTATAACTGTATTGTTTGTAACTCAAAGGATAAGTGCTTGAGGGCATGGATACCTTATTCTCCATGATGTACTTGCTGCTCTTTGCATGCCTGTAGCAAAACATGTCATTTACCTCATAAATATATATACTTACTATTTATTCACAAAAATAAAAAATTTAAAAAGTTGTACTTTGCTTATTTTGGAGCCAATTATGCTATATGACTATTATGAATGATATAATCAAAATTAAAAGGATAAAGTTGATGTATAATTTCTTTCATAATTATAAGTATCAAGAGAAGCCAGTTCAAACAATAAAAAAATTAGTAACTGTTTTATCATCCTGAGAGAATCTTCAAAGAAATAAAATTATGTGTCAAGTTATTTCATAAAAAGTGCCAATATTCCATTATTTCTATCAAAACAAAGAATTAGCAAATAATTCACTTTGACTTGGTAGATGTTTAATAAATAACAAATGTCATTTGATTGCTGAATTCCATTTATAAAGTTATCAATTTCTTTAATAAATAGAGTTCAATTTCAAACACTATCAATCAATATTAGAGTGTATACAACATCCTGCAATAATTGATTTTCCATTGAAAAATAAGAATTGGCTAAGAAGAAAACAGTTTAACAGCAATATCTGCCAGATGAATAGAACAAAACTACTTTCCTCCAGTTTTCTAATATTCATGAAGAGAAATTATTTCTCTAATTGCAAATAGGATTATAATTGTAAACGTAATGGCAATATAGTTTTAAATGAATTATAGAGGGTTTTCATATGCATACCATCCGATTGGTGGTCATTTCAGTTAAAAGGAGTAAAATTTAACCCATTTTACTTGTGTTAATACATAAAAAGCACCAATACAGGACTCCCACACACAAAAGTTATTTTGCCCATGTTTTTTCTCATTTTATCTTCACAGCAATTAAGTAAAATAGACAGGGTAAGTAAATCCCCCACCCCCACAGTTTTAGGAACCACATTTGGTGGCAGTTTAAAAAGCTTTCATCTAAGTTAAGTAATTCTGGTATTATAAAGGCTTTTTAAATGTTTAAGTTATAAAGAATATCTAATTATAAACTTCTAGCTATTTTATAGCTAATATCTTAGGTGTAAATGCATAATCAGTATAAATAAATATATTGAATAATAAAAAAAATCACATCAAGTCCACAAATATTTATTCAGTATATACCAAAGAGGGTACTAAATTCTGGGTCACTTGTATCAGTTGGTTATAATTTCTGAAATGATTACTCCTACTATAAAGTAGGAAGCTCATGAACAAATGCTTACAGAAGGCAAATAAAATCATGGCTCTGGGATCAGACTGGGGCTGGTGGGTGTGGAGATGGGAGCTGGGAATGGATAGATATGAGTTTGTATAGCTGGCATATGTTGTGGAAGGCTTATAGCTACCATTGTATTTTGACTTAATTCATTTGATAATATTAATACATAGGAGGAAAGGTTTATAATAATTAGATCATTATTTTAATAACATTTTGCCATTTGGAGAGAATGTATGCATTTCTCCTCCAACTTCAGCAGGTTAGTGTCAGTTTCTTTTCTGTTTTCTATATTTCTTGTACATGCTTCTATTGTTACCCTCAAAATATTATATTTTAATTTGTTCATTTATGTAATTGTCTCTTTTGTGACAATGGAGACATTAATGAATGACAATTTGCTGAATGAAAGAATGGATGAAATCAAAGACAGACTGGAAGCCCGGAGGATGGTTAAGATTTTTTTAAAAAAGAAGATAAAAATTCAAAATAGCAATTGATTATGAATTCTTACATTAAATAAAATTTTCAGAAAATATTGTCATGATGAAAAAATAGGACTGCTGAGAATCAGTTCTTGGACTCAATATAGTATTCAAATTCATTTTTTCCACAGTTGATTAATGCAAATTCTTTAAATACTGTAAAATACTGAGAGATTTTATTCACTTTTGTTCTCATAAAACTTAAAGTAATATTGACACAGACATAATTTTCATAAAGAAGTATTACAGAATGATTTTCCATCATAAACACTAAAATTGTGGCTTTTAGCTGTCCTTTATCCTACTGAGATGCAAATTACAAATGATAGAAATAAAAAAATACTGAACTGCCACCTGTAGAAACACACAAATGCTGGCACAGTGTAATCACACACCTGTAATCCCAGCACTTTGGGAGGCCAATGCGGGCAGATCACCTGAGGTCAGGAGTTGAAGACCAGCCTGGCCAGTATGGTGAAACCCACCTCTACTAAAATACAAAAATTAGCCAGGTATGGTGGTGGGCACCTGTAATCCCAGCTACTTGGAAGGCTGAGGCAGGAGAATTGCTTGAGCCTGGAAGGCGGAGGTTGCAGTGAGCCAAGATCACACCATTGCACTCCAGCCTGGGCAACAGACTGAGACTCTGTCTCAAAAAAAAAAAAAAAAAAAAAAGAACCACACAAATGTACATTTAAATGATATAACTTCTACCAAAATATATGTATTTATTGTGTTAATTTAAAATAACATGTAAGACTTAGACACAAAATACTCCATTGGCTTGCTGTATTATGTAGGGATTTAAGTCTTTAAAAAATGGTGAAGGAATTTTGGTTTATAAACGTGAATACCTAATGAATGAACATGTTGAGATCATTGTCATTAACTAAATTAAATATACATATTGTGTTGATTGTGTTGATGTATATATATACCTATTATATATACATATTTATATGATGTATATATATACCTATTATATATAACTATTTCTCAACACCTCCCTGTTCCCACCTTGGTCTTAACTTGTATATGTTCTTAGAAACTCTCCTTGCTTCTACTCTTTACCCCTTTCAAACTATTCTTAATATAGCAGTAAGAGTGATCCTATTTAAACACCATTCAGCTTATGTCAGGTCAATGGCTTCTCATCTCACATTAGTAGAAATTAAAGTCATTACAATAGCCTGCAAGATTTGACCTCTGCTACTTCTCTGAGTTTTGGTATCTGCTCTCTTACATGTTTACCCAGTTTCAGCCACGTTGGCTTCCTCTCTGTCTTGCTGTTCTTGGCACACACCAGGCATGCTCTTGCTTTGGACATTTGTGTCTTTTTCACTTCTTTGCCTATAATTCAAGATAACTCCTGGATCATTCTTTCCCCTCCTTGGTGTCTCGGCTGAATTTTTGCCTTCTTGCCAAAGCTTCCTCTTACCACCTCATCTCAAATCGCAACCATATCTTCCTACATGTTATATCCGCCCTCCTTGCTATATTTTTCTCCTTAGCATTTATTAGCACCTAGTATATTATATTTAATGTATTATATATAATATATATTTAACATTTATATATATTAATATTTGTTATTATCTGTCTTAGCTATTGGAATGCAAGACCCATGCTTTCTTCACTGAAGCCCTCACATGTCCAAGAAAAGAAATTGCTTTATATAATATGTACTAAAAAAAACCTATTGAAGAAATGAATGACTCAATGATAGCATTCAGGAAACTCAAGTGCTGTGGCTGACAGTGACTAGGAATTGGGGAATGAGTAGAATGTAAAAGGAAACAAAAGTATCTTAAGAGAAAACAAAGAAATCTTATTTTCTTTCACTACTCTCAGTGAAATTTTACACACACACACCCCGCTTTAATATGATTTCTTTGTCTTTTTTTTTTTGAAACAGAGTTTCGCTCTTGTTACCCAGGCTGGAGTGCAATGGCGCGATCTCAGCTCACCGCAACCTTTGCCTCCTGGGTTCAGGCAATTATCCTGCCTCAGCCTCCTGAGTAGCTGCAGGCATGTGCCACCATGCCCAGCTAATATTTTGTATTTTTCGTAGAGACAGGGTTTCACCATGTTGACCAGGCCTTTAATATTAATTTCTTGAGTGCTGAAGTAAAAACTTGCATTCTTGCAGGCTGTTGTTTCGACTTCAGCACTTATAATTGTAACTGGAATAGTACTCCATAACTATGCTGAACGATTACAATTTAATTAATATAAATGAAAACCTTAAAAGACCTGTATAGTTCCATATAGTGTCTTGCCCTCAGGAGCTTATAGTCTGCTCTTAGAAACTACCCGAAAGTTACCTGGAATTCTTTAGGGTGGGGGAAAAATCTGTAAGCTCCATTTAGTCATGGTATTTGTTTCAAAGCATGCAGAGTCAACCAACATATTCTGCATTTCTTTATTTCTGTATCTTCTTTCAGTGAAACTAAAAGAATATATATATCAAACTTAAAAGAAAGAAAAGCATCATTAATTTAAAAAAAGAGTTTTGGGCCATATGTGGTGGCTCAAGCCTGTAATCCCAGAAGTTTGGGAGGCTGACACAGGAGGATCGTTTGGCCCAGGAGGTCAGGGCTAGCTGGGCAACACCCCTGTCTCTACAAAAAAATTTAAAAAAAAAATAGCACATGTGGTAGTGCATGCCTGTGATCCCAGCTACTTGGGAAGCTGAGGTGGGAGGATCACTTGAGACCAGGAGATGGAGGCTACAGTGAGTAGTGATTGTGCCACTGCGCTCCGACCTGAGTGGCAGAGTGAGACCCTGTCTCAAAAAAAAAAAAAAAAAAAAAGAATTTACTTTACTTCCATTAAAACTATCTTTGTCCTAGTTCTTCATATATATTTTATATTTTCATAAAATATTTAAGACTCTGATCCACCTCTCCCCTTACAACAGCTATCTTGCATCTACTGCATTTCTGGGCTGTAGGCATCTTGAAAGCAAGGAAAAACCATATTGTTCTGTATCATTTTAAGATATACTTGTACAGGGTGGTTACTAAATAAATGTTTTGCTCTATTTGCATTCTGCATTATTTCCAGTATTTCTAAAATTTTCACTTCTACTCCTTTGCAACAACTGTCTCTCTGAACTTCCTCTTTGTCACCTCCATCCACCTTTCCAGTATTTTACTACTTCACATCAGTCCTCCACCAATAAAGCCAACATCTCATGCAGGGATGAATCCAGGTTTTGTAAGGCCCAAAACTTATACAATTTTAAGAAGAAATGTAAGATTATAAGTACAAAATTAGATACAAGTGAATATTTGTAAAAAGAAGAGAAGAAATAACAAAATACAACTGTTAAAAAGCTGACAAATGTCACGAACACCATGTATTTCTAAACCCTTCTTAAAGCCTTGTAATTGGCTTATAGGCAAGGGAGGTGCCCTAAGACCTAATTCTTTTCTGCTATGATTTATCCACTTTTGGTCTCACTTCTTTTTTCATTTTCTGTGATTAGTGTCACATCCTTGATTCTAATTCTTGGATTTCCATCTCATATAACATACCCAGCTTATCACTGCTTATATAATGCTGCCTCATCTCCCATTTCCAAGCCTTAAGAAACTATGGATTTCTTAATGTTCAATCTCTCCCTCACATCTCTTCAAAAGGTAAAATATCTATAAGTCTCTTATGCTTAATGCTAAAGACCCAGTGAGTTTCTGTGATTTGACAAAGCTTACACTAGCAGTTGATGAGAAAGAGTGGTCCAAAATCTAAATCACCTGACTCCTACATCACGACTCTGTTCATTAACAAGATGTGTTTTCGCTAACCAACATACCAAAAACAGTTATATACACAAATATCCATTGCACATACGTCCATAGATTTTAATCAGAACACAAGGTTTACTGATTAATCTATTGTTGAGAAGAAGAAAAATTTAGATAGCCTTTTAAAAGGTTAGCTAAAATTAGGGTATTCCAACTAAGAGGTGCTCTTTTTATATGAGAAATGGCTTAATTACTTTAGGCATTATAATTTCTTTTATTTATGTAGGCTTGGTATTTAAAATGATATATATTGTTATATCCGATATGTCTAGCAGTTAAATGTTCCCTTATATGAAATCTAAGCTTTACAAGATTAATATTAGTCATGAAAATAATTTTACACATCCTTAACAAAATACCTTCTATAGCTAGTCTATTTCTTTACAGTTATAAAAGATACTGGATCCTTTCATCCTCATTGTAATACTGTGAGTTAAATCTTGAAATCTAATTGTACAGATGAGATAAGCAGAAATATAGAAAACACAAGTAAGTTTCCTAAAGTCATGAAGACAGCATTAATTCAGAGTCTTCCGACTTCAAGTCTGATGTTGTGTTCATCAGAAGTGAATCTACTGTAATTCAGAACTCAGACCTGATCATGGTCAATGATTTAAGCATGGACCAATATGGAAGACAGAATTCAAACTTATTCTAGCAAATACTTTTCTTACCATCAAAGACCTTCAAAGTTGAAAGTAAACAGTTTTTTTTCTTACTACTTACAATGCTCCAAGCATGCCATTATGTTTCCTATATTTAATAAAACTTTTGCCAATGATTATCCCAGTTTTCCAACTAAGAACATCGATGTCTAAAAGTTTAAAAAACTCCAGGCAATAAGTACCAGATCTGAATTTAAATCCTGCTCTAACTCTAAAACTGTGGCTCTCTATAAATCATTGGAGGTGCTAAAGCATTGGCTGGTTGAAGATCTGTTAGGGTATTAAAAAGGGAGGTTATCATCCTTGCTTCCAAGGTAATCACTCCAAGCTTACAAAAAAGTCCAGCCTATTCCTTGAAATATTGGTTAGACAAATCCAGAAATTTAACTACAGGAACAATTGTTCATCATGAAGCAATGCCATTGAACACACAATATTTTAAAGTATGTCACCCTTGACGAAGTCAATCAAGTTAGGACTTGGGGGCATTGTACTGTGTTAAACAGGACATTATTTAGTTTATTTCACGTCCCTATCACAAAAATTATAATGTAAGCATAATTCTCCTCTGATGAATTTCAAAATAAATGGATAAAGAGAAATACAGTTTTTGTACTGGCAATGTATTTAATCACTAGTATCTGATGTGGTGTGATATTACTACATCTTAAAAATAATATATTACAACCTATCAGCCCAGGGACCAATGATTTTTATTATTCTTCCCAGAAGATAGTTTCCTATTATTTATTAGAAAATGTTTGTATCAACATGAAATGTGGTCTGTGTCATCTGTACCTAACCAGCTTTAGGGAATTTTGAGAAATCTCATGCTAATGACCAATCCGTACCTGGTAATCCCCCTGGAACAAGAACAAGGAAGCTCACTCATCTGTGTGCTGTGTTTCTTGATCTCCAACCTTGATCACTGCCATGCCATCTGTAACATATGCCAAAAAAGCATAAGCAGAAATAGAGACTTTCTTGCCTAGGAACATTCTTCCTTATGTTATGCTGGAGTGTGTCCTCTGTCCTCTAATAATGCTACTGGAATTAGCTCTTCTACCAAAGAATTCTTCATGACAAGGAATTCCAGAGGCCAACTCCTAAAATCAAAACCACCACTCCGAAAACAGCTAATTTCACCCTTACTTCAATCCCTGATTCTCAACAATAAATCCAACAGCATTTTCTTGCCAGAAACCCTGTCAGTTCATCTTTAAGAAAAAGAGCAAGCTAGCTGGACCAATGTCAATTACCTACTCTGAAACAACTAAAAACTAAGAATTTTAAAATATCCATGAATTTCAATTCTTATCACAGATGCATTTCCTCACAGAATACCTATGGACAAACAATGAAGTTTCTTTGATTTCATTACAAGTCTTATGGCCTGGGACATGCTTACTTGCTATGTAGCTCTGGCTAAATTTATAAGCAAACATTGGACATCATTGGTTTTAGCTTTGTATTCTTCCATGCTGTGTTACCACTGATTCATTAAGAATGTTCTTGAAGATGCATTCAGATTTTAATGTTATGTTTCTATCTTAGCTCCAAAGAATTTTCCAAAATTTTCTAAATTTATGAATTATAATAATATAGATACAAGTTATCTTTGAAAGATTTTATTAACTTAAAGTTGAACTTAATATAAACAATTGTTTTAGTTTCATTGGATATGTGATATTTAGTTCTTATGGATTCATTGTTTCCTTACAAAAATTGCTGCAGTTTTAAAAGTATCATGATGGTAATCTATTTTACAATTATGCTATAACACAACTAGGACCAAAATTAATTTGGAGAACTAGTTCAAAAAATTCAGTGATTAAATAAAGCTTAGAACCAATGATATGTATATAAAGGTTTAGATTTAGCCCATGATATGGTCCAAGAAAATTGAATTTATCTATATCTTCTACTCCAGCTTTTCTGGAGATATAATATTGGTATAAATGGATAAAATCATATAATATTGTTAATAAGTTTAACAATTGCTATGAATAAGTGTTTTAATGTCCTAACTCACTTTATTGCATTAATTCAGAACACAAGGACTAAGTTTCTAAGTAGAGCAAAAACCTGACTTGTGAACTTATTGAAGACTAAACTGGACATGACTATATGTCTAAATTTTTTTCCAAATTAATCAGTCTCTTCAATGAAATCACTATCAAATCTCAACAGAGATTGTCATTAAAATTGAAAAACAGATTCTAGAATTTATGTGCAAAACCAAAGGGTCAAGAATTGTTTCAAGAGCATTTTGACGAACAGCTCTAGGACGGATCCACATATCAAATAACAGGATTTAACATAAAGATGTTACAGTTAAAACAGTGTGATACTTGTGTAGGGATAGACAAATAGGCCAGTAGGATAGAAAAATGGACCAGAACAGAGAACTCAGAAAAGACCTATGCATGCATTAAAAAAAATTAATGCATTAATTAAATTAATTAATGCATTAATTAGTAGTCACAATGATCTACTAGATGGACTAGTAGATCATTGTGAGTAATAATACACTATTCAAAAAATGGTGCACAGTAGTACAAAAAAAAATAAATCAAGAAAGCACTCCTATTTAAAACAGTTGCAGTACAATAAAATACCTAAGAATAAATTTAATTTAATCAATGAAATATCGATCCTTACAATGGAAACCATAAAACATGAGATATCTTTTCATTTTTTACGTGTCCTCTTTAATTTTTTCAATGGATAAACAATTGAAAGAACACATAAAAAATGGAAAGATATTTCATGTTCATGGATTGAAAAAATTTGTTTAAATGTCCATACTATGCAAAATGATCTACAGATTCAATACAATCTTTATCAAAATACTGATGTCATTCTTCACAGAAATAGAAATAAAATTTCTAAAAGTTGTGTGGAACCACAAAAGGCCTTGAATAGACAAGGCAATCTTAAGTAAAAAGAACAAAGCTGGAGGCTACAGACTACCTGGCTTCAAAATGTACTACAAAAGTATAGTAACCAAAAAGGGATGGCATGGCATGAAAACAGACACATAAAGTAATGGAACAGAATATAGAACCCAGAAGTAAGTATGTGCATTTACAGCCAACACAGTTTCAACAAAGGCACCAAGAATATACATAGAGAAAAAGATAGTCTTGTCAAGAAATGATGCTGAGAAAACTGAATATTCACATGCAGAAGATTAAAATTAGATCACTATCACTTATCAACTCTAAAAGAAATAAAGTTTTAAATTTAAGACCTGAACTTATGAAACTACTAGAAGAAAACATTAAGAGAAAACTCTAGGACATTGGTATGGGCAAAATTGTTTTGAGTAAGACCTCAAAAGCACAAGAAACAAAAGCAAAATTTGACAAATGGGATTACATCAACCTAAAAAGCTTCTGTATACCAAAGGAAACATTCAACAAAATGAAGAGACAACATATAGAATGGGAGAAAATATTTGCAACAATTCTTCTGACAAGAGATGAATAGCTAGAATGTATAAGAACTCAAACAACTTAATAGCAAAAAAAAAAAAAACAACCCTCAAATGATTTGATTTAAAAAATGAGCAAAAGATCTGAATAGACATTTCTCAACAGAAGATATACAAATAGCCAAACAGATACATTAAAATTCTCAATATCATTAATCATTAGGGAAATCAAAATTAAAACCACAATAAGATTTCACCTCACCCCATTAAAAATGCCTAATATCAAAACAGAGATGCTGGCAAGGAAATGAGAAGAGCAGATGCTGGCAAAGATTTGAAGAAAAATGCTTGTACACTGTTTGTGGCATGTAAATTAGTCCAGCCACTGTAAAAAACAGTATGGAGATTCCTCAAGAAAACAAAAATAGAACTACTGTAAACCCACCAATCCCACTTACTTCTAGGTATATATCCAAAAGAAAGGAAATAAGTATATAGAAGAGATATCTGCACTCTCATGTCTATTACAGCATTATTCAAAATAGCCAAGAGATGAAATCAAACTGTGTTCATTAAGAGATGAATAAAAACTGTGGTATAAATACATAGTAGAATATTATTTATTCATAAAAAGAATGTAATCATATTATTTGCAGCAACATAGATGAAACTGGAGGACATTATATTAAATTAATAATCCAGGCACAGAATGACAAATGTTGCACATTCTCATTCATATGTGGGAGCTGAATAAGTTGATCTCATGAATGTAGTACATAAAATAGCTGCTACCAGCAAGTGGTGCAAAGGGGAGAAAGGAGAGGGATTGTTCAATGAGTACAAACATACAATTAGATAAGAAAACTTATAGACTTTGCTAGCACAAAGGGTGACTATAGCTAGCAATAATTTATTATATATTTCCAAGTAGCAAGAAGGAAAGATTTTGAATGTTCCCAACACAAATGAATGATAAACGTTTGAGGTAATGGATATCCCAATTATCCAGATTTCATCACGACACATTGTATGCATGTATGAAAATATCGTATGTACTCTACAAACACATATATCTATTAGGTACCAATAAAATAAAATGACCCAGATGCATATAGCCCTTCAGGAGCTGAGCCACTATAGAGATGGCTTGGGGATCCTTGTTGTAAAAACAAGACAAAAGTGCTGTTAAAGTTACTGAAATATAAAGCTTTAAAAAATGGTACATAGGAAACTGATTATATATTGTGAAGGAAAACAGAACTAAAATATGAACTTTCTACTTCAAACCACAGATAGATTAAAAACAACTTAATTCTGTGAGCATAAGAACATTTCTGGAACGTAAGATTTTACAGTTTTTAGAAGAAATTAAAGAATAATATATTTAAGACTTGAGGGCATGGAGAATTTCCTAAACAATACAACACATTTACAAAACTTAATTGAAACAAAATGACAAATTTGACTATATTAAAACTTCAAATTTTACAAAGAATAAAAAGACAGAAACTAAAAATATAAGCCATAAACTATTTATATCCTACATATTTGACAAAGGATTATATCCAGAATATATAAAAACGCCGTAAAAATGATTAAAAATACACAATCCAATTAAAGAAGAGGCAAAAAGAAGAGTCAAATCGCAGACAAGAAATATCCACATGCTAACACGATTAACAAAATATGGTCATACTCAGTACTACTGAAGGAAAAGTAATGAAAGCAACAATGGAAAACCACTGCACAACAGATTTGATAAAAGGAAAGGCAGATAAAGAGGAACAAGTATGTATAGAAATGAGAACATTAATTTGATACTGACAAATGTAAAAAGAATATGAAACAGTTGGGAGAGAAATGTGGAAAAAAATCAACTAGTTGAAGAAGCCACACACATTCTCCTACATTATTTGACAAGACTGATAGTCATTATAACCCAGAAATTTAAGTTGTATTGTAGAATAAACTCCTATAGATAGGTGCAAGGAGACTACAAAAACTAATCATAGCATTGTTTAAAATAGCACAAATAAAGCAAAGCAAAACTACAATGTCCTAAATAACCCGAAAATGTTTAAATTAAACTGTAGTAGAGACATATAGTTACAGAATTATACGCAGTAGTAAAAATAAATGAGCTAGAGTTACACAGACCTTTTGATTAATCTCCAAAACATCATGTGATTTAAAAGTGGCATAAAGACATGTATGGTAAGATGATATTATTTTAAATAAAAATTTTAAATAAGCTAAATGAATCTTATATAGTTGTGGATACATACATAACACTGTAAAGAAGCATAAGCAAAAGTATAACCCAAATTAAGTCTGATATTCAATCCTGGTGTAGTAACAGAAGTTTGTGAGTTGAGGGATGACTATAGGAATATTTAACTAATTTATAGGGGCCTATTTCTTTTAAAAACATGAAAGGAACATGGTAAAATTTTAAAACAATAAAGCAGTATGATAGGTAAATGGCTGTTTGCTATATTATCCTGTAAAGTTTTTTTTTTTCTCCCACATTCGAACCTTCTTAATGAAAATTGCAGGTCATCACCTGATTACGTGTTAAATTGCATACATCAGACAATGAGAATGCTGAGACTCTCCATCCCCCATATACACTTCTGCCATCCTCTCCTACTCTCATTGGAATCAAAGAAATCACAGATGTAAGGTGTTGTGCTGGGCATCTTAATAAGTGAAATGAGAAAAAATTAGGAGGAAGCTATGTGAGTGTTATATGAAAATTTTGCTGACTGGGGAAGAGGCTCAGACTAAGGAAGGCACATCATGTCCAGTTTTATGCATTTAAAACATCAAAACTTGTGCCTATTGTGTAATGGAGAAATACAACTATTGAGTTGTTTCAATAAAAATTTACGAGATTGACAGCAAAACACATTCACTATTAAGTGCAAATGAATCACAAACAGATGTGTCAGGCAGAAAACACTTCCACATAATACTTGCTATTTTGAGTTCAGATTTTAACTTCTAATCTAAAACTCTTCTGTTTTGTGTCCCCACCCTTGCTCAACCATAGAGTAAAGAGAATATTTTGGATCTTCTGGACTAAAGAAGAACTGGCAAAGAAAAATCTTCTCATACTGAAGTCATTGCACAGGAAGATGGCTCTGCAGTTCCAGATTGGAGGGGTTCTTCGTCAGTAACCACCCTGGCCTCCCATCCCAGAGATCCGAATTTAAATTCAAAGCAAAGTAACACTGAGGAAAAAATAAACCTAGCATAAAGTTATGTAAATATATGAGCAGTTAAGATCAAGGTTGTGAGAACATGTGCCCTGAGGAAATTTTCCATTTTGTATATTATTTTAAAAAGATAATTAAAAGGTTTTGAAATATTGGTGCTGTCTTAAATGCTTAAACATATATGATTAATTACAAACCACACGTATCATTTTATTTGCTTCACACAACCCTGTGAGGAGTGGCATCTTTATAAGTATCCTACTTTTGAAAACAAAGGTGTTTTTATTTCTTTTTTTAAAAAGATCACTTATTTCTTTATATATGTTGCTTGAATCTTTGCTACTGTCATTATGCTGGACACTGAGTATGCAGAAAAAAAACGCTGACAAGGTTAAAGTACGCAATAAATGTCTGCACAGAGTGGTAAGGAACACAGTGCAGGGCACAGTCTCAGTTAACTGCAAGCTCCGCCTCCTGGGCGCAAGTGATCTGCTCACCTTGACTCCCAACATGCTGAGATTACAGAAGTGAGCCACCAGGACTGGCCTGAAACGGATATTTATCAGAGTAAAAAAGAAGTTTCTATTTATCATAAGGTATCAACAATTGTATTATAAATTTCCCAAATTTGGAGAGGATTAGAACACTGATCTTAGATGAATATATGAAAATAGTTATTTTTAAAGAATAAGCATGTAATAAATTCAAAACTTTCTGCAATTATATTGAGTAGGTTTCACCTAGTACAACAGTCAAGAGAATATACAGTTATTTATAGAGAAGACATCTAATTTTTTAAGCCTATTAGTTGAGATGCTGATTATATTAAAATTAAATATAAAAACGATTCATCATCAGTAACATAGGAAAAAAGATTTAAAATGAAAGTTGTAAATATATATTCAAAGTCCATATATTCTAGTACACTTTTAGATGCTCAAATTAGTTCAACAAGAAACACCGATGACAAAGACCAAAATGAGAGACATTATATATCATTTAATACCCCAACATGGCTGAACATTTCACAGCCCCAATACTGTTGGTCAAAAAATTGCTAAAATTGTAATCCTAAATCTAATAGCAAGAAATAGCACATTAGAAACTTAATTAGATTTATAAATTCCCCAGATAATTGTCTTCATCTTTTTTATAGAACAAAGACTAATTTATGCAACTAAAACAAAGAATAATAGGCTGCAAAAGATTATTCTCTGTCTGGCATTTGTGTAGGAATGTCTACTAAGTGTTACTGGGAAATAAATTTTAAGATTTTGGGATATTATAATCCTTCAAGTACTTGATTCTCTGAGTTCTTTCAGAAAGTCATTATAGATTGGTTGAAAACTAAAAACTTGGTTCAGGAAATTTTTAATAATAAAGTTTTTGAACTGCATTTTTTATTTTAGGAGATGGCACACATACTATTATTAGGAGTGTTTTAAAACCGATTTCTTGAGTATAATCTAATAATTTTGCAATGATAATTATTGCTAATTCTCTAAAATGTAACATTCTCCTATATTACATAATAAGGTAGACTACATTGTTTAGAAAGATTTTTCAAAAAAAGATTGAATAAAAAAATTTTTTTTCAATGAAATAACCAGAGAGTCATTCAGTACTTTCAGAATAGCACTTGGTTTATGAGCACCAGAAAACCTATATGATTGGTCAATATATTTTAAATGAATACATTGAAAGAACAAAAGCTAGAGGAAATTTGAAAATACTCTTGTTTTCCCAAAGTCAACATATGTCTTTGTATGTCATAAGTATGTCACTGAGCCCTGCAAAAGTGTTAAAATGTTAGAATCTGATGTCTTAAAAACCTGTTATATGCTAGTTAGCCTGATTTGATCATTTCGTAATGTACATATGTATTGAAGCATCATATTGTAACTCAAAAATCTATACAGGTATTATTGTCAATTAAGAATAAAAATAAAACTACAAAAATAAAAGTTTACCAAAATATTTTTAAAATCTGTCATAAGAGAAATGAACAAACTGAGGAAAAGCAAGAGATCTAGTCAAACTTTTCCGAACAACAGCTTTACAAACTGGGATACAAAAGAGTAAACTAAGAATCCTACTGCCAACCAGGTTGTCATTTATGTTTTAAATGAACTGGAAGATGATATTAAATCTGTAAGGGCACAATCTATATAATTCTGTATTCAGAAATGCACAAAACAAAGATATATGTGAAAGAGATGATCAATTTCTATGTCCGCCTGGAAGTCATTAAAGAAACTGGTAGAAAAACCTAGTTACATAAACATGCCATCTATCCATTTATTTACATATGTATAATTTTTCCTTAGGAAAGAATTAACTTTAAACTAGGAAAATTAATCACCTTTATTGCCTTCAATAAATACATTCTTAGAAATCAATAATGATGAATATTTTTTAATTGGAAAAATAAACCCAACCTCCAGTGATATACAATTGGCATTACTATTATACCTCAGATCAGGCATAAAAATCAGGGTTGTATCTCAACAAATCTACTGCTTTAGAATTTTAGGCTAATCTAGAAGGGGTTGAGACTGAAGGTTATAATGTAAAAATTAAATGCAAAACTACAGGCAAAAACAGGTGCATACACACACACTCACACACACACACACGTACCAGTAAACGTACTGGTCTAAACAAGGTGAATGCTTGTGGATTCCCATTTGGACTGGTGAACTTCTAGCTAGTTAATCTTTAGACATAAAAGGAATAAACCTTTATCACTGTCACCCGGTAGCATAGAACACAGAATACAGGTATAACCTTTATGAGGGGAGAAAACACATGATGTACCATATGTTAACATAATTCTCCAAAATATTTAATGTTCAAAAACAGTATTTAAATACTGACAATCAAGACAGCATCATGAATCTAATAGAAATATTAATAAGTAGTTTATTAAAGAGCTATGTTGTAAGAGTGAATAAAACAAAGTTGGAAATCATAAGTAACAAATTATGGGTTTGGATTATATAAGAACTGGACTTCAATCAGAGGATCTATACTCATAGAAAGGCCTGACTTAACACCTTGGCAAAACTTACAGAGAATGAGATAACTAATTAACTAATTCTGTCACTATGGCCAATTCAAGCTATCATCATGATGTTACTGAATTTGAAGTTGGGAAGAGATTTGTACATACTGTCTTATTGATGTGGAGCAACCTGGCTCCAGCATAACATTGTCATGAATAAATACTGTTTCCAAAAGTGAAAATAAAAAGGTTGCATTTACTTTATGACAATGTTCATTATTAAAAAATCACCAAAAGCTTGCAAACTATATTTATGTTAGAGAATCTGGAGAATGCAAATGATCATACTATCTGACTGACAATTTAAAATTATCATTATGTATTTTGAGAATCTAGGTGCAATATTTTAGGTGAATGAAAATGATTAAGTACATATTTTATGGCACATTAGCTCCAACTCTAATGATCATTACTTTAAAATACGTTTGATGTAATGGTGATTAGTATCTAAAAATAGACCACACCTAGTACAGGAATTGGCAAATGTTTTCTGTAAAGGGCCAAGAGTAAATATTTTAGATGCTGCAGACAATACACTCTCTGTTATGAATGCAGTTCTGCTATTGTTTTGGGAAAGCACCAGGCTTAATATGTAAATAAATGATCCTGACTGTGTTCCAATAAAACAGCATTTACATAAGCAGGCAGCAGATGAATAAAGCTTGGGGGCCATCCACAGTTTGTTATCCCAAAGTTAGTATGTATTGAATCAATCAGAATTATTTTGTAGCTCTAATTTCAGTATAATTTTTCTTGGTGTTTGTGATAAGTAAAGTTATTTAAACAAAATTGCCCCAGTAAAAAAAGTTTTGACTAGTGTTTCTTAAACAAGATACTTCTGTAGCTAACTGCCAAAAGGACAATGCAATTAAAAATAAAATGAATATATTTGTGGACATATCTTCTTTTACATTACTATACCAAAATTTCACAACTAACCATAGAAGAGAGGTTTACCTACACAGAGAAGGATGGGAACATTTGCATATTAAATAAAAATGTATTTAATATGAGTGCATTCATTTTATTTTACTTTAAAATTCCTTATTCTTACCTTCCACAAGTTTCCCTGTCTGTTCCGCACTTCCCCCAGGAAGAATCTTGGCAATATAGGCTCCAATTTCTCCACTATGTCCAGGGATTTCTTTACCACCCACAATTCTAATTCCTAATCCATTACCTGTATCAAACAATTAGCAAATTATTAGTACTAATTTAAGAAGGAACTATAGTTATCAAAAGTTACAGAGTGCACAAAAAGTAGTTCTGGTACACGGAAACTAAATATAACATAACTATTGGAAATGGACACCAAAGACAAAGAATGTCATTCTGATTTCAATAATATAGGATTTTCTGAGATCTTGGTAGACTTTGCAATTATTGACCTGATATTAACAAGTAATTTTTTGAATTAGCCATATTGTCATATACTCAGGCCTTGCCATATTTGGACCAGGTATTTTGTAAAAAATTTGAGAGGTTGTTCCCAGAGCATATAATTCACTTATAAAATTAAGAAACATTTTACTTATAGAAATGCAGTAATGACTATTCAAAATTGAGAATATACAATCTAATCATACAATTATAAATGATAAAGTGATAACATGATCATAACAATACATTATTCATTTTCAGCCTTAATTAATCAATTAATACTGTTTGTGTATTAACTTGGCACTTAGTACAAGACACGATAAAATTATCTCGACTGATGAACACCTTAGTAAACTGTTTCTTACGTTGCAGTACAGGTTCTTTCAGAATTAGTCACATGAAAAGACCAGGGTGAATAATTATTATGAGAAACCTAATTAAGATAGACATAAAGTGTTGATATTTATAGTTTGTGTGTTTTAAAAATATAGCTAAAAATTAGCAAGTACAGAGAGCACCAAACATAACTAAACATAAAAAGAATACAGTGAAAGTACGATACTGTAATCTTATGGGACACTGTTGCATATATGGTTCAACATTGACCCAAACATTATGTGGCACATAAGGATACTTTAATGCATAGCGGTTTTAACACCTTGGCTTCGATTATTTTGAACGGCAAGAAACAAACACATATTAATTATAACAAATAATGGAATATTTGGATAGCTTCATTGTTTTTATTTTTTGTAGAGACAGGGTCTCACTATGTTGTCCAAGCTGGTCTCACACTCCCAGCCTGAAGCAATCCTCCTGCCTCAGCCCCCAACAGTGCTAGAATTATAGGCATGAACTCTTCTTTTAAAGCAGTGGCTCTCAAGTAGGGGTGGAATTTTCATCCTAGGGCATATTGGTCCATGTTTAAAAACATTTTGGTTGTCACCATGGAATGATGCTACTAGCATTCAGTGGGTAGAGGCCAGGGATGCTGCTAAACATTGCACAATGCACAGTGCCAAGGCTGAAAACCCCTGTTTTAATGAGAGCAGTGCATGTTATTTTATTTCATTTTTGAGACAGAGTCTGGCTCTATTGCCCAGGCTGGAATGCAGTGGCATGATCTCAACTGACTGCAACCTCGGCCTCCCAGGTTCAAGTGATTCTCCTGCCTCAACCTAAAAGTGTAGTTGCAGCCTGGATGTAGTGGCTCACACCTGTAATTCCAGCACTTTGGGAGGCCAAGGCAGGAGGATCACTTGAGGCCAGAAGTTCAAGACCAGCCTTGCCAATATAGGAGATAACAAAAACAAAAAACAAAAAACAAAAAGTATAGTTGCAGAACTTCAAAATCTATTCATCAGCATCAAGGACTTAAAAAATTTGGTTATAGTTTCATTCTGCAAATGAAAATGTCCTGAAGGTGAAGTAGTTGGGTCCTTAGAGTAATTTTTTAACGGGTTTTATTATTTACTTATTTTAAAAATTATTAAGTTCTGGGGTACATACGCAGATCTTGCAGGATTGTTACATAGGTATACACATGCCATGGTGGTTTGCTGCCTTCATCCCCCCTGGTCACCTACATTAGGTGTTTCTCCTAATGTTATCCCTCCCCATCTCTTTCCACTGGCTATCCATCCCCTAGCTCCCCACTCCCCAACAGACCCCAGTGTGTGACATTCCCTCCCTGTGTCCATGTGTTCTCATTGTTCAACACCCACTTATAAGTTAGAACAGGTGATGTTTGGTTTTCTGTTCTTGTATCAGTTTGCCAAGAATGATGGTTTCCAGATTCATCCATGTCCCTGTAAAGGACATGAACTCATCCTTTTTTATGGCTGCATAGTATTCTATGGTGTATATGTGCCACATTTTCTTTATCCAGTCTAACTTTTATGGGCATTTTGGTTGGTTCCAAGTCTTTGCTATTGTAAATAGTGCCACAATGAATATACATGTGCATGTGTCTTTATAATAGATAAATTTATAATCCTTTGGGTATATACGCAGTAATGGGATTGCTGGGTCAAATGGTATTTCTACTTCTAGATCCTTGAGGAATCATCACACTGTCTTCCACAGTGGTTGAACTAATTTACACTCCCACCAACAGTGTAAAAGCATTCCTATTTCTCTGCATCCTCTCCAGCATCTGTTGTCTCCAGATTTTTCAATGATTGCCATTCTAACTGGCATGAGATGGTATCTCAATGTGGTTTTGATTTGCATTTCTCTAATGGCCAGTGATGATGAGCATTAAAACCCTATGGTAAAGGATTAGTGGTGAGAAACTATAATTACAATCATCTCAATAAAGTAGCACAGACACAATAATTAATTTTGTAATGTAAAGTCTCACACTAGTGAATTCAAATACTCAAAATGCTTTTGAGGTATACTTGATAAGCCTCGGTGTCTTTGGTAAATAGAGTAATACACAGTCATGATGATCCTGTGAGAAATGAGACTACATACATAGAAACAATTTCAGGCATATAGTTAATTTTCAACAATTACTGTTCCTTTTGTTGACGCTGCTGTTTTTGTTTTTTTTTTAATTTTGAAACAGTCTTACTCTCTTGCCCATGCTGGAGTACAATGGGGTGCTCATAGCTCATTGCAGCCTCAAACTCATAGGCTCAGGGATCCTCCCACCTTAGCCTCCCGAGTGCCACCATGCCCAGCTAAGTTCTTATTTTTAGTAGACACAAAGTCTGGCTATACTGCCTAGGCTGGTCTCAACTGCCTGGGTCAAGTGGCCCTTTTGCCTTAGCCTCCCAAAAGTTCTGGGATTACAGATATGAGCCACTGTACCCAGCTGCTGTTATTGTTTTTCAGGTAGACAATTAAGTTGCATAGGAAGATTAAAAAATATTTGAAGAATAGCATGTTAGAAAATAAATAGACCCAGGAAGAATAACATTTTTTGTATATTTTATAGTCGCTGCTTCTGCCCTAATTTGAATGTCATAAAAAGAAATTGAATTTATATAATTTTAAATAGTTAAATCTGGATATTTTTATTTCACATTTCCGTAGTTGTAATGTTTTATATTTCAAATATAGATAAAATGAACAAAATATTTATATAAAAATCTAACACCCCTCCTCAAATCTAGTAAGCCAAATACCAGCAGAAATTTTGTAAACTCAAGAAGCAACATTAATTTTGAACTGAAATACTTAGAAGTAAATAACCTTTGATAAGTGATGTGTATAATACTATTGCTTTTCAACTTTTGATAAATTTTTATCAACACAATCTCATCTTTCTGCTTTTGTTTCATCTCAAAACATTGATGAAATTCTTCCTCAGATGCCATGAAAATGGTCTTGTTCTTCTGCTCACAGTATGACAGTATAGAGAGACATATAAAACAGTAGTTACTCCAGATAACATAAGTGTTTTACTGAAAAATAAAGTCATAAATTATGGTAATTTCACAATATATAAGCATATCTGTGGTTAAGAAAGTCTTATAGAGAAGTTTAAAATTTAGAAAACCTTCAAAGTACATTGGGATATTTAGAGAAAAGAGAAATTCAATGATAAAAGAAGCAAAACCATTAAGAAAATGTATTACCTCTACTAACCTTAGAATGACAACTTAAATGCCTTGGTTTTAAGTCTCTAACTACATTATAAGTGTCTGAAAAATATGCTACTTTGGAGTTACTTTAAAAATAAGCTACACACAAAACAAACATGAGCATATTAAGGAAAAATCTTTATATTTGCGTTTAAGTTTACAGTTTAAATCTAATTTTACATGTTTATTAATCTTTTATATTAAAAGCTCTGGTATTTTAAAGTATCACAAAAATGTTTTTATTTTCAATATTAAGATATTTTAATATTATAAGGTTGTAATTAGAACATTATATTTGGACAAAATTAAAATACTTGTTTTATTTCAATACTTCATATGCTATATCTAAGCATTGAGGGAAAGCAAAATTAGTATTAGTGAATATACTGCATCTTATGAATAGTTTAAATCATTTGTGTTGATTTTTTTTATTTTATTTATTTATTTATTTATTTTTCTTTTTATTGCACCACATATTCTCACTCATAGGCGGGTGATGAAAAATGAGAACACATGGACACAGAGAGGGGAGTACTAAACACTGGGGTCTATAGGGGTTGGGGAGGGATTGCCAGGCGAGAAATACCAAATGTGTTGATTTTTTATAATAAGGTTATCCCAACATAAAAAATATATTGCATAGTTCAGTCATGTCATTAGTTGAGCTAAAGAAGACAGATTATCTATATAAATAATAATGCCTATAAAGTACCAAGAATAATAGAAAAGTCCCCAAAGGTAGTTCAATTAAATTTATTTTATGTAGTTTACATATAACTTATACTTGTAAGGCTGTGAGAATTTAATTTCATATTTTTTTCACTTACTTTGTTCTGTTATAAATTATACATAAAAGAGTTTAAAAAGTAAATGGAATTATATTAAAAACTCAGTGATTTCCCTTTTTGTCTTATCAAATGTAAGTTTGTTCATTAATTCTCAAACATGAAGACCTAAAGAATTTTCACTATTTATCTAATTATTGGACATTATTTTAAAAACATTCCTATAAACACAACACAACAATGAATATCAATCACCTTAATAACAAACCATATCTCATGGTTTTCAGTAACATCAAGATGGAAACAACACACTCATGCCAAGTTTAATCCAACTTTAATCCTGAGTGAAATTATAAATTCACTTACTCCTATTAGCTTTTTCTTATCCAGCCAATTGCCCAGGTATGAAAACTGCTGTTCAGCATCCTTTTGTTTCTAGTTTTATTTTTAAATTTTATTTTGATATGGAATCTTGCTCTGTTCCCCAGGCTAGAGTACAGTTGTGTTTTCTTGGCCCACTGCAAACTCTACCTACAGGTTCAAGTGATTCTCCACCTCAGCCTCCCTAGTAGCTGGGATTACAAGCTGCTGCCACCATGCCCATCTAATTTTTTGTATTTTTGTTAGAGAGGGGGTATTGAGATGTTGGCCAGGCTGGTCTCAAACTCCTGACCTTAAGTGATCTGCCCACCTTGGCCTCTGAAAATGCTGAGATTGCAGGCATGAGTCACCATGCCTGGCCTATTTCTAGTTTTAAATGTATATCCTTTATGTACACAAACAATTTGAAGAAAACAATTTATCTCATATTTCCATTCACAACTCTTTTCCAACATAATGTAAATAATATTAATATTAAAATGTTATGTATAGTTCAAAGAATGTACAAAAGCCTGTCCATGTTCACACTATACTACATGAGTTGAGCCCAAGATGGCCTGCTATATGACTCAAATGACCCTTGGCATGGGAAATAAGGAAGACAAGTAAAAAAAACACACAACAAAGGACACTGGTATTCTGGCTTTGTGGAACACTCTTCTCAAAGAACAGATGATGCATGTGCTATTACAGTTATTTCACTCAAAGCATATAGGATTTTCTCCTCCTTATGTACTTGGAATAATTCCTACCAAGAAAATTTGTCAGGACTACTGCATTCACAAATGCATTCTTCATTCATGTAATGACTCTTTTTTTCTTCATTTTAGGTTATATAAGACAACTGCAAAATTAGAAGCTTAAAGAATAAATCTGAAGGGTTTGCTGGATACTCCTATAAAAGGCAATGGAAAGGAAATTTATTTCGCTTAGGAGTACTTAGGGTGCAAAACAAAATGATTGTTTGATATGAAACTGGATGTCACAAAATTGGAAAATAGGGTCAGTTTTTAGGTTTGGCCTTGATACTAAATTGAAGGCAGGCCAGAACATGGGGGCGGGGGTGAGGTCATTCACTATGTGTGCTAAAGAAAATTGGTTTTTTTTTTGGGGGGGGAGACAATTATGAAACTCTACAATGATGCTGGAAATAAAATGGTATAAACGTATATTAGTGTAAAGCTATGATGTGTTTGACAAAATAAATGTCAGTTTTCCTTATATAAAATGTAAGTAGGAAGAAAAATACCATTCTAATTCAAAATTAAATATAGTGTCTTTTTTGGATTTCTTGACTTAATATGGGATTGTGGCAAAAATACTCTATCATAATTTCCAATGAGCCAATTCCTGGTAAATCCCTTCCCTTTGAATGAAGGCAGGACTTGTGACTTGCTTCTAATCGGTAAGATCTGGCAAAGGTGATGGATAGCCACTACCATAATTATTTTATGTTAGATTCCATCTTAACAGGCTAGAGTGGGAGATTTCCTCCTGGCCTTCAAGAAGCAAGCTGCCATGTGTTAGAGGACCTCATGGCAATAAACTGAGAGAGGCCATTTGAGGCTCACTGGGCCCTGGCTGACAGCAAGAGTATGGGGAAATTCAGTTCCACATCTTACAAGAAACTGAATGCTACCAACAATCACATGAGTTTGGAAGAGGTCTCCCAAGCTCCAGAAAGGAATACAGCACAACTAACATAGATTATAGCTTTTAAGTTCATGACCAGGGAACCCAGTTAAGTCACACCTAGATTACTGACCCATGAAAATGATAAGACAATGAATATGAGTTGTTTTAACTCACTAAATTTGTTATGTAGTGATAGAAAATACAAGGATGAAAATCATATTCAGAAATATGTCAGGCACACAATATTATTTTGGTAGCAAAACATGCAACAGATTTGTGTTTATAGTAGTTATAACAATGATTGAGCAGTGACAGAGGGTAGGAATGAAGAGAAAATAGGCTGGGTAAAATAATATATGCATATTGTGTTCTATACTTAGAAAATGCCTTGAAAATTACATTATGTCATTGGATTTTAAAATAAAGGAGCAAATATGGTGGGGGGGGGGACCCTGAAAGCCCTGTATTTTGCATGTGAGTAAAATGAAGCTTTGAGAGGTAAGCACTCCAGGCAACACTTAGTATAAGAGAAAGCTAGGGTGAAACACGCAGTCTTTCTCCAAACAAGTGACTTGGCAGCGAGTCTCCTGTCTGCTTCATGAAAGTTCACCTGGTTTGGAATCAGAAGGTAGAGGTTAGAGAGCAGCACACTACAGTCCCTCCTTTCCCCATTCAGTTTTAAAGAAGAGTGATGAAAGAAGTTGTAAGCAAATAATAAAAGAGAAACTACTAAGATACGAAAAAAGGCATTGGAAGCCAGCATTGTCAGTCAAGATGAAGGAGAGGAGATGCTTTTGGCTTAGGCAGCTCCCAAGTCATACTGCATGGTTTAGTTAGAAAACATCATATTTATTTTGTCAGTATAATTTCCATTTTTCTATTACTGCATACATTTTAATGTAAGTTTAAATCTATCTTTTTCACACATTATAAGGATGAGATTATTACAACTTTTAATATTACATCTTTAGCATTATAATCCGAATATTGAACTGCGTATATACCTGTTAAATTAATAAGCAATTGGATTAATATTTATATATCTTGGTATGCATATCTATATAGAACAAAGTACCATATATGCCTGATTATGTAATAATTATTATAATAACCACTATTTTGAAGGGAGTTGAAAACTGATTTAGAGAGAAAAGTTCTAAATTTGCTTAGTGATTTTAGGCATACAAATAAAATCCAGATGTCTAGATTATTTTTATACTACAGGCAAAATGGATTTTCATCAAAATCAATTTGCTTTTGGTGAAGGAGGTATTCCATATAATCTCCATATAATTTAACAGCCTCTACTTTCCTATATATATATCAGGAGCTATTTTTTCATTAGTTATTTAGTACAGTTATTTTTGGTTATTTTCAATACTCTATTAAAATAATTACTACTATCTGGAATAGACAAAAATATATTTCATGGTGTTAATACTGGGCTAAGAATATCCAAACAACCCACTGAAATTATGCTTTATGCAAAAAGTGAGCTGCTTTTATTTATTTTCCTTTAATTTTCTATTATGTAGTATTTATTATCTTTTGTCAAAACATCTCCAAACACATGACTTTGAACAGATGGATTTTATTTGATTTTTGTTGTTTGTGTCAATATTATTTTATGTTTAATATATTTGATTTTTCTCAGTCTCTTCAATGCCATCTTCAGGGATGGAAGGAAATATAAAATAACACTTGCAAAGTTTCTCCTATGTGTCTGACACTATCCCGTTGCTTTTTTGCATGGCCTTTTTTTAATTACCTCCACAACATTTTGAGTAGGTACTATTCATACCATTTTTAGGACAAAGCAGCTGAGACTGCCAAGGAAGGTTAGAAACTTGCCATAGGTTTTCCAGCATACAAAAAAGCTCATATCAGAACTCACTGTTTTTCTCTTGACGTTCACATCCTTGTTCTTTCTACCTTTGCTCATCACTCTAATTGTCAAGAAAATATTCTAGAAAATCAATATAAATCCTTACTCCTTTATTGAATCCCATTTCTCCTTGCTTATTTTTCTACTGCCAGTTCATGTACATTCTACATTTATATGGCTATGTTTCACATTAATATTACCATCAACCCCCTACCCTTGAATACTGTGAATGTCTTCACTCTCATGGAATCAATTATTCATTCTTTTAATTTCATTTTATGAAGAGTGCACAAGAAAATGTGCTAAGCTACCTCCAGCTGGAAGCAAAGCCTGTAATGTCATTTCCTTAGCAGGAACACAATATACAAGCTAATAATGTTTCTGTGGAACTCATCCTGGAAATAAAAACTTCCTTTGTTACTGAGTAAATAAATCCACATTTTCACCAGAATTTACCAGGAAGAAATTGTAATTTCAGAAGAGATTAAATCTGAACTTTATTTCCATAACCTGATGCTCAATATATTCCCAAATAAGCCTTACAATGAAAAAGTGAACACTTTAGGAGGCTGAGGCAGGTTAATCACAAGATCAGTTCAAGACGGTAAAACCTCCTCTCTACTAAAAACTACAAAAATTAGCTGGGTACAGTGGCAGGCACCTGTAGTCCCAGCTACTTGGGAGGCTGAGGCAGGAGAATTGCTTGAACCTGGGTGGCAGAGGTTGCGGTGAGCTGAGATCATGCCACTGCACTCCAGCCTGGGTGACAGAGTGAGACTCTGTCTCAAAAAAAAAAAAAAAAAAAAAAAGTGAATACTGTGTAATTTCACTGTTAGAATAATAAAATAGAAAGAGCCATCTTATATGAGAAAGGAGAAACTTCAGTGTTAAGATGCATTTTGTAGGATCTGTTTAATCCCATGGATGTTCCCACAGTTAGGATGGAACACACTTGTCCTGAAGGTGACAGTTTTACTTTCTTTTGGTATTCCACAAGAAGCAGTAGAGATTGTTTTGACTCTTTCTAATTTAAGAGTTGGCTGTTCTAAAAAAAATTAATTTTCTCATAAAATGTTCATATAATTGACATTGGAAAAATATTAAGTGACTATTAGCCATAACTTACCTAAATCACATGGAGTAGCTCACCATATTTGCCTCAATACCTCTTTAACATACCACATTTGAGAACAGCAGTATACTCTCAAGAAAAGGTGATCCAACCAATTTATTTCAACTTTTGTGTATTTCATTCATTCATTACGATTAAGCTTCCTTCAGAATAAACTTTGAAGCAAACAATTTTTTTTAAAGAACTCATAAAAGCAACTATGTTTTTAATGATTTCAAGAGGCCAATCTTCCCTATCAACTTGAATTTAGACTTTCTTTGTCTATTGGGCCCAACATATTATGGCCCTAGCTTTTTATATACCCTGGTCCCTTTTTATATATTTGGTGTTGCAGCAAAATAAATAAATGAATGAATAAAAATAAAAACATAATCTACTGTACTCCAATATTAACTAGGTAAGTCACTGAAAGGAAAGAAACAGCGCTAACTGTGATCTAAAGCTTAGAATTAAGACTCAATATTACATGATGCCTAATTTTCTGGTAAAATCAGAAAGGCCAAATCACAAGTTTCCCTCCCCACTCTGCTCTGATGGATCAGGTCCCCTCGCCAAACAATCCTCTTTATCAAGGGGTCAGGGGTTCCTATATCCTGCCAGTCTGAGGAGCTATTCAGTGGAGCAAACCATGTCTTCCTGTAGGACCCAGGGGCACTCCAACCTTTTGATACTAAAATCCCAGCCTTGCACAGCCTCTGGTTGTTCCCGGTTACCCAGTACAAAGTCCATGTGGCCCTGTGTCATGTGTGGGGTCCTGTTCCCCCAAACTTTGAGCGTATGTGACCAGTAAGCCACATCTTGTTGATGTCATCTGTCCAGTGTCAAGTGCAGTGTGTTCAGCCCTCACCACAATCCCAGAACATCCAGGAGTCTCTCCCTCACCACCAGGATGACTAGAAGGCAATTATATTATTAAATATAGGACAAAATATCAACCTGATAATTAATCAAAGGAATAATACTTAGAGCAACATGATATAAAATTTGGCTTCTGAACTAAGTTACAATATCATTTCCTGAAAATTATATCACTTAATATTTCCACAATAAAAAAATGAATGAAAAACCATTTCTTAGTTTCGGAATGCAAAGTAGCAGAACTTTACTGATAAGAAATTTGAGAAGACGTTTAAGGAACATTCAAAATATTCTTTTCCTTTTACTCACTAATTTTACTTTTGTAAATACATTCCAAGGGAATAATAAACATTAAGGCAGCATTTTTTCATTGCAGCATTGTTTATAATAATGAAAAGAGGGAGATGACATAAATGCCAATCAATTAGAAAATGGTTGAAGTAAATAATTAAACATCTACACAATATAATAAAAGAAGTCTTTATATTTAAATTTGTGAAGAGCTTTTGATGTGACAAGAAAATGTCTTTACTGGGTAATTTATGCCATATTAAAGATATGCATGTGAACTATACTACATTGTACTTTCAACTTTTAGTGTGTGTGCACATATGTATAAAAATGACAAGAAGTAAACAATATAAATTTTAATATTATGGCTTCTATTTTTAGCTTTATGATTTTTATCACTACCATATTTTACAGGAAATACTTTACAGATTATATTATTATATATATATACATATGGAAACACATAGATTTATATGGAAACATACAGGAAGAAGGTTGAGAATAATACATGTGTTTATCCATCTGGCTATTATAAGCTGAAAGCTAGATGGGCATTTGCCTTTGAAATCTCTAGCTAAAGGAAAATGGAATAACAAAAATATTCATGAGAAAATGGGGAAAGATGTGTTCTCTATATTCCATTGGTAAAATTCTTTGGACAAAGAGAAGCAGTGCAAAAAATTGCACATGTAAATATATGTACACATAGTTTGTGACACATTTTAACTTTCAATATATAGTTGTTTAATGTACCTTAGTTCCACTTCAAGTATTTTGTAAGTTTACCAGATTTTTTTCTATACCTACTTCCTATCTAGCACAAGGCTGAGTCCATATTCAATATTAATATCTATTTGTTAATAGTGGGAGATAGTCCTTTATTTATTATGACTATTCTTCCTGTTAGTTCAAATTATCTAAATAGTTTTAACAGTTACAGAAGGTGGAAAATTGTGTTTTTAGTATTTTTAATTTTTATTAAGTTAGAACAATGAGAATTTTGTTGTAGTTGGTTTTTTTAAAACTAATCTGCTGATCACAATATTATATCTTTGATAACTATCATAGGATATATAGAACTATTCTTACCACATTCCATCTAGACTCTGAATATAAATATCTGAATAATGTCTATTTTAGGTTTGTGGATTTTCATTACAGACACTTATAAATTAGGAAAAAGAGAATATTTGTATTTAGAGTTATACTTTCAAGTTATTTCAGAAGAAAATAGAAAATCTGTAAGTACAAAGAAAACAATATATTTATTTTTATATTTTATGTCCCCTAAATATTTATGATTATCACTATTTTATTTGGATTTTTTGTATATAGAATTTATTTGGTTGTATAGTGGAACCAATAATTTTATGCAAATGAGATCATTATTATAAATGTAGTAAATTCAATTAAAAATATTCTCCTATATATGACAGAGGGCTTATTGCTGTGTTTCTGTTCATGTATGCATGCATGTACCTCCCCTGCAAAATGAATATATAATCAACTCAATGTTTTCATATATTTTCAGTGTTGGAAATTCCATTGATGAAGAATAGAAAATGGAATGTCTGGCTAGCTATTTTTTTTAAAGCTGTTCTTACTCACTTCTGCTCATATTTTTAAAATTTTAGGGAGAAAAACTTTACCACTTAGTAACAGTGAAGGCAAGGAGAGGTAAGAATTCTATAACAGGATTAGGACACAGTCTGTGAGTTTAGTCATGGCTAATCAGCAACTTTCTTTAGGATTCTAAGAATGTCACAATCTTCATCAGAAACGTAATGTTTCTCATCTATGAAATATTGACAAAATATCTCATTTATGAAATACTGATAAAATGCTGATGCAATTGGCAGATATTGATAAAATATTACTCATTTATGAAATATTGATAAAATATCTGAACTATTTTCCTCAGATTTCTGAGATCTCTCAGAAAATGTTGTTTCTTTCAGTCTGATTCAATTACCTAGAATTGTCATTACATTGTCAGATGAGTAATTCTGGCTGGTATATTAGAAAGAGGTATAACAGGCCTGCAACTTTCTTTTTCATACACATAAAATCAATATTACAATAGAATATTTAGAAACCATCATTTATAGGAATCTTATGCCAAAACAAATTTCATTCATTATTTGTGTTTTACATGTAGTACTTTAAATATTTATGTATTAAAAGATTGTCCAATCAAAACAATTTTGAGAACGACTAAATAATTTCAGAGAAATATGGTACTTTTATTACTATCTCAGGAAATACATTATAAAAAGCTGCCAAAGCAAACCACCTTGCCATGTATGTACCTATGCAACAATCCTGCAGGATCTGCACATGTACCCCAGAACCTAAAGTACAATTTTAAAAAGCTGCCAAAATTATAATTAAATAGAAAGATTACAAAGTAAAAAGAAGATCTTCTCCTAACCAATGAATTGTATAGCTGGATAAAACTTTGAAAAACAACAAACTATTTCAGTATTCTGGAAATTAAACAAAAGTTTACAACAAACTGAGCAGTATTTGTTCGTGAGAAACTACTGATCTTCAAGTAAGAACATTGGTGTATTAGTTTGTTTTCACACTGCTGATAAAGACATACCCACGACTGGGCAATTTACAAAAGAACGAGGTTTATAATGGACTTATAGTTTTACATGGCTGGGAAAGTCTCACAATCATGGTGGAAGGCAAAGAGGAGCAAGCCACATCTTATGTGGATGGCAGAAAGCAAAGAGAGAGCTTGTGCAGGGAAATTCCTCCTTATAAAACCATCAGATCTCATGAGACTTATTCACCATGAGAACAGTATGAGAAAAACTCATGCCCATGACTCAATTACCTCTCACCAAGTGCCTCCCACAACATGTGGGAATTCAAGATGGGATTTGGGTGGGGACACAGCCCAATCATATCAAGTGGAAATCTTGGTTGTGCTTGGCTGGGGCTTCCCAGCTCAGTTGTCATGATAGTTCTATCGGACAGGGCAGGGTATGAAAACCAGATGCCTTACTGCTGGAGGGGATGAAACAAGTGGCAGACTTGCAAATTATTTGGGGATTAAACTGGGAGACTGGGAACTGGGACATCCATAAATAGATTTAATAAGCTCTTAATATATCCCTGGGTAAATGGAGGCTGAATGCATGTTTGGCAGAAACCAGGGAGAGCCCAAAGTAGTCACACAAATCTAGCCAAAAGAAGGTTACACAGATGTGCAGCACAGATGAGAGAAGTTTCAGTGGAAAGTAAAATCACAGTTATATTTGGAAACTAGCAGACTCAAAAATTGCTTGTGCTTTGAATAATCTCTCCATTTTATATACAAAATTTATCAACAAAGCTTTGCAAATCTTAATGAAGTCAAAATCATTAAATTACAACAAATAGGTTTTCCAACTACAATGAAACTAAAGAATAAGAACAGAAAGATCGGAGAAATCCCCAAACATTAGGGAACATAAAAAACATATTTCTAAATAAACAAGAAGAAATTACAAGGGAATTAAGAAATCTTTTGAACTGAATAAAAATGAAAAAAAATGCATGAAATGCAATAATGCAGTCCTTAAAGGAAAATATGTAGTTTTAAATGTCTATGTGAGAAATCAAGAAAGCTCTCTAACTAATAGCCTCAATTTTCACCTTAAGAATCTAGGAGAAAAAAGAGAACCAACAATGAAATAGATAAAGGAAAATAAATAGATGATACTTAGATCAGAAATTGATAAAATAGAACACAAAAAAATAATAGAGAAAAAACAATAACAGCAAAAGTTGGGTCTTTAGAAAGACTGGCAAAATGGACAAATCTTCAACTAGGTTTACTAAGAAAAAATTGAAGACACAATAATAAATATTAGGAATAAAAAAGGGCTTCACTGTGACCTAAATGAAAAGGATAAAGTATTATGAATACATTCCTGACAATAATTATAAAACATAGGTGAAATAAATACATTTTAGAAAGACCCAAATTACCAAAATTGATTCAAGAATAATACATTTATATAGTATTATAACAAATAAAGGCATTGAATTAGTAACTTGATGTCTTACTATAAAAGAAAGCTTAGGTGAGGTGATTTCATTGGTGGATTCTAGCAAATATTCAAAAAATAAATAATACTAGTACTAATTCTTCACAAAGTCTTATAGAAAAATAGAGCCAGGAACACTTCCCAACACATTCTACATGGTCAGTATTACGCAGTTTCTCAGATATCACAAGAAAACAAATTTACAGAACGATATCCCTCATGAATATCAATGAACAATTACTTAACAAAGCGAACTACATCAGGAAACATTGCTGGCAAGAATGCAAAATGACACACTCACCTTGACTATTTGGCAGTTTCTTAAATAGTTAGACAGAAACTTACTTACCATACAACCCAGAAATTTTGTGTCTAGTAAACTACCCAACAAAAATTACATATTGAACATCTATACTAAAATTGTATGCAAATATTTTTTTTAAATATAGGGAAAATCTCACAGAAAAAACAAATGTTGACTTTTTTTTTTAACAGTGGAACATATTTAGCAATAAAAAGGAGAAAACCACCGGCACATGCTACAACATAGACTAATCTAAAAAACTAGTAAATGAAAGAAACCAGACACCAAAACTGTATGTTGAATGATTCAATTTATGAATCCAATGAGATCTGTTATAATTTATCTGTTTCTAAAAACTCATAAAGATGATGACTAATGCAGAACAGAAAATGAGCCACTATTTCCTAAGAAGACAATGCTATCTTTTCAAACTTAAGAACATTTTTAGTGTTCTTCACTATTATAATTGCTAATTAGTCTTTCTAGCCTTGCAGATGTAGCCAGCCAGTCCATTATGAAACTGTACATAGCAAATGCCTTTTTTTTTTTTAAATAAAAAGATTTCTTTGGCTTGTTTCAAACAGCTGTGTTTCTGGAGCCACAAGATGGAGTTTTAAATAAGAAAAATACGAGACTAATTTTTTGAGAATCACATTGTTCTTTTTTTCCTGTTCATTTCTCTTTAAGAGAAGAGGAAATAACATTTGGTGAGCATACGGTAAGTACAACACTTTGTGATAGGTTCACCAACAATTATGAGATATATGGAGTTCATTTTATTTACAGATGAACAAACTTATTCTCAAAAGTTAGAGCTGAATTTCAACACAGGTATTTATAATTTCAAAAAGTATTCCTTATTCTCTCCACTCTTTTGCCTTGTGTTTGCTGAGTACTTTCAAAACCATTATACAGTTGCTGATAAACACCTATATCTTTGAAGTTTATAGATTAAAAGTTAAAATATATATTTTCTAAAAATTATGAACTATTTAATAGAAGATTATATGCCTGTCTTTCTCTCTGATACATTACAAAATTATAAATCATGGTGCACCTGTATAGCTAGCTGTGTGTGTATACACATACATACATAGGTATGGGTATGAACAATAAATTCCTTAACTGTTGTCTCGGTAATAATTACTTACATTTCAGGTCCTCCTACTAAATTATGAGGACATTAAAAATCTGGGTCTTTGTTGTGTTCACTCTATTAATCTAGCACCTAACAAAATGTAAGTCATACCATGGATGATAAATAAATGAGCATCAATGAGTAAACATTTAAAAATGCATCTACTATGAGTAATATATATATTTTTAAATCTATAACTATACTTTTTTCTCCTTATTAAAAAATGCTGTATATATTTTTTTAATAAGGAGAAAACCAGTATATTTACTTTTTGAAAAAAAAATTAACTGCAGATACCTTTATTTTTTTTGAGACTAAGTCTCGCTCTGTCACCAGGCTGGAGTGCAGTGGTGCAATCTTGGCTCACTGCAACCTCCGCTTCCCATATTCAAGTGATTCTTGTGCCTCAGCCTTCTAAGTATCTGGGATTATAGGCATGCATCACCACACCCAGCAAATTTTTTTGTATTTTTAGTAGAGACAGGGTTTCACCATGTTGGTCAGGATGGTCTCAATTTCCTGACCTCGTGATCTGCCCATCTTGGCCTCCCAAAGTGCTGGGATTACAAGTGTGAACTACCACACCTGGCCCGCAGATATCTTTGCAGCAGTGGCTTTCAAGCTTTTGGTTTGGGAAAACATATACTCTTTAATATTACTGAGTATTTCAAGGAGTTTTTCTTTATATATGTTACAGCTATGTATATTTCCTGTATTATAAGTTAAAGTTGAGAATTTAAAATATTTATTAATACATTTAAAATAACAAACTCATTCCATGTTAAAATAAATAATATTTTATTAAAAGTATTTTATAAGCAGAATTCATGAGGAGAATGCTATTTTAAATTTTTATAAATTGGCTTAATTTGGACTTAATAGAAGTCAGCTGAATTTTTACAGCTACTTCTGTGTCAAATCTCTTGTGAAGTCACACATTAAATAACCTCTGAAAAACTCTACTGTGGATTCTTAAGAGGATGAGAATGAAAAAGGCAAATTCTGCCTTTGCATTACTATTAAAATAGTCTTGACTTTGTGGACTCCCTGAAAGAATTTTTGAGATCACGAGGGTCCCAATGACATTATTTTGAGAACCACACAGGAGAATGGTAAAAACAATACAAAAAAAAAATGAAACATTATTTCTGTCTCCTATTTTGAAATTATTTTTGTTTCATTAAATAAAAATTTTTTTTATTTATGAGGCAGGCTTGTTTTATATAACTTTTATAAACTATTTATAAAGCTAGAACTGTCCATTAAAATATTACAAAGCATTTGTAGTAGTTTTACTATCAATGGGTTTATGTAACCAAAATGAAAATTCACTAATGGCCATTTTCCATTAGTTTATTCCAAAGAACAGGTACACTACATTTTATTCTTCACTACCTCCTTGCTTAAATCTTTGTCTTATCTCACAAAGACAGCTAAATTATTAATTTTGTTAGATTTTTCACTATTGATGAAGATTTTGGATACTGCTGTTTTACTGTGAACATGAAAAACAAACAGTAATTATATAATTTTATTATGGAAAATTTATATATATATATAAATGTAATATGATACTACAATAAAATCCAATACGGTTAATCTCTGAACTCTAACAATTGACAAATTATGTTCAATTTTATTTCATCTACATCTTCCCTATTCTCTACACTTAGCTAATTTTGAAGCAAATTTCAGACATGATGTCATTTAATCTGTAAATATTTTAGTGTGCATTTCCAAAATATGCATTCAATGGTGACTATAGTTAATAATACATTGTATTTTAGAACAATGCTAAGAAAGTTATTGTAATAACACTCGTTAACACAAGCATTATCTCATGTAGTTATCACTGTTTCATGAAACATATATACTTGTATATATATATTTCAAAACATGATGTATATGATAAATACATATCATTTTATCTGTCAATTTAAAAAATATACTCAATTAAATCATTAACATATAGATGAAAGTATAGCTATCAATAAATCCTTAATATTGCCAAATATTTAGTCAATCAAACTAGGCTTTTGGTTGAGTAGAAAATGACATAGGAACTAGCCAGGGGTGTAAATGTTCTCTGTCATTGTTTCCCTGGCATTGGCTTAAAATTTTTAGATACTATCAAAGATTGTAATTTTTGGTCCTAGCCTCATATGTAGATGTATTCACAAAAATTTAAAGTGGAAGTAGAATATACAAGGCAGATTGTTTTAAAACACTTAATTTAGTATGGGATTATTTTTCCTAAGGACACATGGAAAATATATTCAATAGTGATCAATACAGGGTAACAATAACAAGGTAACCATTTTTAGTATTATTTTAGGTAGATACCAAAAGAAAAAGGGGCATTCAGAGAAAAGATGTAGTACATTGCTAGAAAATTTATTGTCCAAAACAATAGCCTTCTTTTTGTGAAATCTATATACAAAAGAAATCAAATGTACTTTGGAGACTGGAATATTTACTAAAGAGATAACATTTATTACTATGTTTTAAAACTTGTTTCTAGTTATAGTAAAAGAATAAGTATAGAGTTAGAAAGATAAATAATAAGGTCGAAGGGATAATTCTTAATACAGCATAAAATAATGTATTATAGAAATAAAACAGTATTTCTATAATAATAAATAGAAAATAGGCACATTGGCATAGGTTCTGATAATTTAGGAAAAAATGATTTGAAGATTCCCATTGGACATCATGAAAAAATAATTTTGGCAGTGTTAGAGAATATGGTGGTGTTTTGCTTTATGAGCTAGAGGAAACTGAAATCGTTTTTAGCAAGTAATTACTTCTACAAAGGAGCTCTTGGATTTTAAGATTCACCTGGAATTTTTTTCAGTACTTAAAATACTGTTTGAACGGCAATAGAACTATGAAAGGTTGAATTATCTGTCTCAGGAGAAAAATGACCTACTCTTAAAAGGAAAACAACATTTGACTCCCAATAAATTCATTTTCTATGAAAATAAACAAGAAAATTGCTCAAAACAAAACCTGTTCCATGTCCACATGATCCACTGTCTAAAATCTGCAAGGAACAATAGGAATTACACTAAAGAAATACCCTGTTTTCTTTCGTAAAGTATCTGTTCAGACATATATGAGGCCAACAATCATATGAAAAAATGCTCATCGTCACTGGTCATCAGAGAGATGCAAATCAAAACCACATTGAGATACCATCTCACGCCAGTTAGAATGGCGATCATTAAAAAATCTGGAGACAACAGATGCTGGAGAGGATGTGGAGAAAAAGGAACACTTTTACACTGTTGGTGGGAGTGTAGATTAGTTCAACCATTGTGGAAGACAGTGTGGCGATTCCTCAAGGCCTTAGAAATAGAAATTCCATTTGACCCAGCAATCCCATTACTGGGTATATATCCAAAAGACTATAAATCGTTCTACTATAAGGACACATGTACACGAATGTTCATTGCAGCACTGTTTACAATAGCAAAGACCTGGAATCAACCCAAATGCCCATTGATGATAGACTGGATTGGAAAAATGTGGCACATATACACCATGGAATATTATGCAGCAATCAGAAATGATGAGTTCGTGTCGTTTGTAGGGACATGGATGAATCTGGAAAACATCATCCTCAGCAAACTGACACAAGAACAGAAAATGAAACACTGCATATTCTCACTCATAGGTGGGTGATGAAAAATGAGAACACATGGACACAGAAAGGGGAGCACTAAACACTGGGGTCTATTGGGGGGAAAAGGGGAGGGCCAGTGGGAGGGGGAGGTGGGGAGGGATAGCCTGGGGAGAAATACCAAATGTGGGTGAAGGGGAGAAGAAAAGCAAAGCACACTGCCATGTGTGTACCTACGCAACTGTCTTGCATGCTCTGCTCATGTACCCCAAAACCTATAATCCAATAAAAAATTAAAAAAAAAAAAAAAAAAAGAAATACCCTGTTTGTGAATCAGTGCTTTAAAAACAAAAACAGTAAATATACCATGTTAGATATACTGCCTATACATATATAATACATAAATTTGTGTATTTATATATATATATTTGAATATTTTCTACTGATGCACATTGTCCATGAAATTCAAAGAACATACTTGATCAAAAATATAGGTAATATTCATTTTTTGAAATTTCATTAAGTTGGAAAAATTTATATTTCATCTCACTGACTTAAATATGGACTATTTAATTGTAATATAAAAATTTCATTTAGCTTTCAAAGAGCTTCCAGGTTATGAAAGGCAAAGAAGACTGAACACCTATCAGACTGAAAGAGATGCAGGAGTCAAACAATTAATGTGGGATCCTGAACCAGAAAAAAAAAAAAAAGGTGGGTTAGCGAAGAAACTCAAAATTTGTATAAGGCTTATAATGTTTTAATAGTATTATATCAATGCTAGTTTTCTGAGTTTGATCACTTTATTGGGATTAGAAGTTAATATTAATAATGGTGGGCAAAGAGTGGGCAAAGAAATGTCTGTATTATTTTCTGAAAATCCAGAAAATAATTTAATTATTTCAAATTAAAAAGTCCACCATTACCTTTGGCTTATAAAGGAACACAAACAAAACATCAACATAAATTGACAGTGTTCAAGTTGAGTAGGATAGGGGAACTTAATCCTTGGAAGAATTCAAGACAAATTTTTAATTTTCTGTGTAAGAATGTCTTATATTCCTACAACCAGTGACCATATTTCTTCATATAGCAACACCTGCGTAGCATTATAATACCATGTGCATTAAAACATATAGTAAATGAAAAGAATGATGCAAATATGTACCATTTAGTACCTCCTCATATTAATGATCATGTCATCAATGTCTTTTATGTTCAAATATATATCCTGCTTATTTTTTTACATTTCTCAACACGCAATTTTTGACATAAAAAGTGATGTTTTCCAAAATTTCACGAGTCATAAAAACTGAAATCCAAATGTCAGTACATATGTCAATGTGACAGAATAAAAAAGATTTGTGATTTGCTTTACCTGAAACTGTGTGATCCTTTAAGTCTCTTGTTATTTTTATCCTTGCATGAGGAAAGATGTAGTGCATACTTTTCCCATTCATCTGTATAATCTAAGACATACATGTGATAAGGTAAAAAAACCAACATTAAAGACATTTAAAGTGCAATATATATAATTAGAATCATTCATTTCAAAGCACATTGATTAAATCAATGGAAACAGTAGGAGATTCCAACATGATGGCAATTTAAGCATCTTACGCTAACACTATATGATGATATTATTGGTTCTGAGTTCTTATGGTTGTTGCATTTATAACCAATTGCTCTTGCAAACTGATTTGTTGGATTGGAAAACTGATAAGTGCATGCAATAGGTTCTGAAGAACATTTGTTACTACAGTAGTATGCAGTCAATATTGATGTCCTTGGATAGAGAATGTATATGGAAAATTGCCAGCTGCTGATTTTGCTTTAGACAGCCTAGAAATGGAAAAACATTTTTAATTTTCAGCAGTTAAGTGGTGCCGAGGGAGAAAAAACAGAAAAGATCTCCCTACTTTGACATCTCTGCCACCATAATCAGGACTGCTTTGTTTATGTTGCTTGATTTATTGTGGCACTGTACTTCTGCTGAGCACATGTAGTAGAAGTTTCACTGTATACTAGATACAGAAACTAATTCTATAAAAACAAATAAAGGCTTTGTTCATTTTAATACTTTTTAACATTCAAAGCTTGCATTGTTGATGGTGTTATGTCATAGAGACATACCTTAGGGCAGAAGAAGTTAACACTTAAAGCTACTGTTGCAAATCTGTGATTTCAGTTCTCATTATTGAGACTCCAATATGAGAATATTATAGACTACATTACCTGTGTTTCCACCTGGTGAAATGAAGTTTCTGAAACAAAAGTAAATTAGCAAATGCAAACTTGTGCTTTATGTTTCATAAAACTTTGCTTTCAAAAGAGATTTATAAAATAATGAAAGATGAAATTGGAAAACATTTACTCTTATCTACATTAACAGAATTTTATTGTATGGAATTTTGTATGTATTTTCATTGGAAAATTTTTGGCTTAAATTACAACCAAAATAAAGTTTAATATAGGTAAAGATTTCATATTACCTATTTTAGAATATGTTTAAGAAGTGCATCCCCAAAAGATAAAACAGAATTTAGAAGTGAAGAGGCATATATTTTGTGAAGAAATATTCCTTAGAAAACTCTTGTGACCTTAATGTGTCCTAGCATTTCCAGCTATAAAATTGCTAGAATTCTGGACACTAAAAAAAAAAAAAAAAAATAGGTATTAAAAGAACTAAAGCTAAAATTTTAGCCTGTAGCTTTTATTCTCTTTAGGAAAGAATATGCTTAAGCAGGCCTTATATGAACATAAAATACTCCCTAAACAACAGTGGAATCCTGTTAAGTCCAGGATTCCTGCAGAGAAAACCAAAAGTACGGTGTACTAAACTGTAAAAATATTAGAGTAATTATAAGTCAATTCAGATAATTCATACTAACACTAACTTTGTAGACCATTGAAAACCTTATTCATACTTGTAAATAAGTGCTTATCTTTCTTCTTTTTCCCTCTCTTGCCTGCTGTTCACTCTTCTCCCATCTCTCTGTTTGCCTCTCACTCTTTCATTTCTGTTACTTTGCCCTCCCCTCAGCCTTTTCTCCTACTTTCCTTATTTTCCTCTTTCCTTTTCCCAATCTGCATTTAAAAATCTTTATTTTTTACTAAAAATAAAATCGTGTGCATTGAAAATTTTGCAACTATTAGGTGTAACTGAACTTTGCTTTGGTACTGCAGATAATTCAGTAAAATTGGTGGATGTTACTTTATTTCACTCTTTCCTAATCTCAGGTATTAATAGTAATTCCAAAAAGTTATTTATACCACTCGTCAAAAATAAACTAAGAAAACACAATTTTGCCTTAGTATTCTTTCCAGTTTTCTGACTGGAGAGACTTTGATGTAATCTCATAGTGCATCTATCACACAGCTTAGAAGAGTCATCATCAGGCTTCCTAATTTTTTCATTAGTTTTATCAGATAGCCACTATTACCTTTAAATTTATAGCAGAAGGAATGTCAAACACCTTAATTTTATTGAATATTGCTTTCAGAGCACCTCATACAATCTCCTATAGTCTCAGAGACTGTCTACACTGTCTTCAAGCAGGATCATAATAATCCATTTAATAAATCAGGAACACGAAACTGTCATAATTATGATCAATATGAGCAAAAATCTGTCTTCCATGCATGAATTAGATGTATGACCTAGATTAATCTCAGCTTTTTAATAACTATAGAGAGTGAATGTTGAGAGAGTCCTGTATCAGATGGGGATATGGGTAGATGTTGCTACTGCCAAATTAGAGTAGGCACAAAGCCAAGGGGCAGAACTGCTGTCAAGTGGTGCTCCATTCCTCTCCCAAAGGGGCTGGTCTCTGTCATCCTTGTCTTGGTGATTCCTGAATGATAGAATTATTGCCTATAGGATTCCCAGAAAGAGGATTGTTTTTCCCTAACCTCAAATATTTCAAAAGGAGTTATTTTCAGAAATTAAGCCAGCATATAAAAACAGTATATTAAACAAAAAAGGAATGAATTGAGCCCTGTATTTCATTCGCAGAAGACAGATATCCTTCATGCCCTTTTTGTCAACATATTGTGTATTCATACAGACATTCATCTATATGTCTGTATGAACACACAGTATGTTATTCATCTCCACATTCTAGATGCATGAGGCAGAGTGCCCTGCTGGATTCCTAGCACTGTACACATATATAACATGATGGTTGGACTAGAGAGCTGCTGCTCTCAATAAGCTCACCACACAAGACAGAATACATGGGTACTACTGTAGCACAAAAGAAGAACACTTACCCCAGATTTCTGGGGGGTAGGGCTGGTAGGGTTAGGGGAGTCTTCTTGCATAATGGGACATGTATGTAGAAACCTGGGTGATAATTATGGTTTGCCAAGGGATGAGTGGAGGAAAAGTGTCCAAGGAGAGGAAACAAAACATACAAATTCCCAGAATCAAGAGAAACAGTGGCTCTTTTATGGGAGCTTAATGCACCTCAATGAAGCAGTTGTGCAGAAATTGTAGATGATGTGAACCTAAGTGCAGAAAGTGAAGGGATTTTATAATAGTCAAGAAGTGTTGACCTTTACAACCACCCTGGGAAAGGTATTAGTCTTATTTATAGATTAAGTGACTAAAAAATTTTTAAAAACAAGAGATTTCTGTTCAATTCACAAAGCAGAGCCAAATTTCTACTGAAGAATGCATATATATATGCTTAACCTCTTATATATATATAAGTATACATATATATTTGAAATGAAGCAAATATGAATTTTCAGATTTGGTTTATCTTTATAATTACTATGATTCTGTCTAATAAAAACTTTTTAGAAATATTCTTCTATCCCTGTAATGTATGTTTATGTAAACTATTTTTAAAAGCAGATAAATTAGTGTTTGCATTAGTCATATTGGTTTTATTACTTTTGCCTCCAAAGCCTTTTATGAATATGAGTTCTTGTTATACAAATGTTTTCAAATAAAATCATCTGAGTTTATTGGTACCAAGAGCTCAATATTAGCTTTTATGATTAGAGAAGCAAAGAAGTTAATAATACAAGAATGCCATTTTGTCATTCTCCATGCCAAAATATAGATATGATGAGTTAAAGAGGAAGACAGTATTTGAAGATAAATATTAATGCAAAAAGTACAAATTTTGAACTTTATATAATTTAACTTTTGAACTTCATGTAATTAAAATGTGTTTTATGTTAGAGTCTATTTAGAAAAAAACGACAAAGAAAAACAAATAATTATCACAAAAGCCAGCACATTTGTTATTTATCTGGGCAAGGGAGTGGTTATGATCTGACAGGGCATACAGGGGTTTCGGGGGTAGGCAATATTCCTTTTCTTGGCCTGTATGGCAGTTTTACGGTTGTTCACTTTTAACTAGCTTATAACTTTGCATAGCTTCAGGTTCAATAGTATATATATAGTTTTTTGTTTGTATGTTAGATATAAAAACATAAGAAAATACAAATGTAAAAAATTACTTTTAGCAAGTATATATACATTATTATACTCACCTAACATGAATCCTTATGTTTCTACTTAAGAGACATAGCAAGAATTTGATTAAATAATTCTCAAATATACTTTTCTCTGCTTAATTTGGATATTATATTGGTCTATAATTATATACTATTTAAACCATTATTACTATGTACTCAGTAGACCAAAACCACAAATCTGTATATCTTAGTAATGTAAAGTTAGAAACAAGAATGTCCTTTAAGATGTGAATATTTCATTTACATATATTTGGGCTGGGCATATTACTTTAAATGTATCCTCAAAGAATGTTAGTTTGATAAATTAGGTGGAAAAGACTATTCTGAGTTTTTTTAATATCTCAATATGAAAAACACTGAATTAAATTATAGTGAGTTTATATGAATCTTCTCAGTTGTTCAAAATATGGTTGTTTTCTATATCAATAAATCATGAAACAGACAGGATGACTTAGGAGCTAATGTAAATGAAGTAAGTCAACTATTTCTTTTGGTTATTTTAATAATCATAATGAGTACACAATCTGCAAATACATGATCTGCTAAGGCAATTGATGTAAGGCCACTTGACTTACCTGAAAATTGTCCTTCAATTCGCTAGACTTTTAATCTCCTAGGTGTATTTGAAAATTCAATTCAAACATCACCATGTTCGCTCAAAAATGAGTAAGATCATGAATTTTGGTATCATGCTTATTTAACTGTGAAATTTACCTCTAAGTTTCAATTTCTTCATCCATAAGAATACACTGATTAGTAATATCCACTTTTTGTGAGTTGTTCTATACATAAAATTCAAAAATACATAACAGAACAACAATATTTCCTTATAATAGATCCACTAAAATATCAGCTACCTTTCTCCCCCAAATTAAGCCTTCTTTCTACCCAGCTCACTTGGTTTGGCTATCCTCTCACTTGCTCATAGTATCTGAACATGTTATTGGAAAGCATTGAAAATTACCCAAATCTATTTCACCCAAGAGCTCCATATATTCTTTTTGATGTATAGCTGTGCTGGACATGTTATACAAACTTAGTAATGATCTGTTGGAGGAATGAATCACTTAAATTGGTAGAAGCATCATAGCTATGCTCCAATTTCAATCAGTCATAACCTATGAAATAAGCTGTATTATTCCTTTACATTACTGGCAAAAAAACATCTGTGAAATTAATAGACAAATATCTTATTCCTTTTCAGACAATTAAGACCATTTTAGGGTAGAATTGAATCCTTTTCTTTTCATAAATCTGAACGAAATTGCTAAATATAGCACTTACTTGCTCTTGATGTTGACTGAGTGGTCTAGAGTGGACCAATCTTTCGGGCAGTTTTCGGTCCAGACCATGTCCGTTTTCCAAACGAGACTCCCTGGGTTTATCAAACCAATCTGTTTCCTCACGACGCAGATGATAGGCTTTGGACACCAAGGAAACATCATACATTGCAATGGCAAGTAATATAGATGACTGAGGGAAGTAGACGTTCTGTAGTACTAGCATGCACTAGGCTTATTAACCATACATGCATTTCAAACATATCTCCCATTGCGACTAGAAAAATTATTTTTGTCACTATGTTAAAAATAAAATTATGTCAAAAATTTTAAACCATAATCTAGAAAAAAAATGATGCACACAGATGTTCACAATCTCAGAGCAAAACAAAACAAACAAAATCAAGTTTTCAATAAGGAGGAAAAGGATATTAGGTAGCGATAAAATACTTAAGTGAACAATTCCTCAAAACGGTCATTCTATTGAATTTCACCACATTGGTTTCCACATGCACACATTCCCATCCTCTTCCCACAAACCACTACCAATTATTTAAAAAAATATTCCTTGTACGTGGAAGTTTCTGTCACTTTCCTACCATTACATAAACCCAGAGACAATAGGTTGCTGCTGGCTTTCACATTAGTTTTTGAAAATATGACATTTCTATGACATTCACAATGAACAAAAACATTTATTTCTAAGAGAATGCTGGTGTTATTGCTAGGAACATATGTACCATGATTACATAGTAGTCTAATATTAAAAATATATCTATTATAATTTTTAATAAAATCATTTTTTTGAAGAGAGGTACTGACTTAGAAAACAGACTGAAGAGTTGATTGCCTGCTTTTTATACTTACACTGTGACAAAACTTGACAGCTTAATTTTTTGAAAATGTAACTATATTTAAGGTACACAATTATTATTTTAAATTTCATTCATTAGTATTTCTCAGGTCTTTTAAAGATATCCTATAATGACTGAACATCTTGTTTTCCCTAATATGCAGAATTTGCCTTTTATACATTGTTTTATTCTTTGTAAAAGAATCTGTAATTAACAGTCTCTGAAAACACTTTGTTGCTTCCTCTACAGTAGAAGAAACAACCCTTCTCAAGTGCTCTTTCTTTAAAGATTTGCTGATGATGTTGTCAACCTCTGTTTTCTTGAAACTCCAGCTTCTAGAACGCCATACAATATAGTTTTCTTTTTCTATCTACACTCCTATTTTCTCTTCCAAAACCTCCTCCCAACCTTTTCCCCTAGGTCATTTCCATCATATTGTTGCTGCTGGGGATGGCAAACCCACAGCATATGTACCACTACTCACCTCTATACCTCCTGTGATCTTGGTCAACACTGATACTTAATTACAGCATTTTCCTCCCAGAATACAAAACGAATAATGATGTGTCATGGGTTAATTAGTCTTAGATTTGAGAAAATATATTAATACATATCTGTTTGTGACTGCATATGTACTTGACTAATCTCACCTATTCCAAGCTGCTTAAAGTCAAGGCTCATATCGTCTTTGTTTTTTTTCCCCCTCCCTCAATACTAAAATCAATGCCCTATACGGGGTATAACATCTAATAAATATTTGTGGAATGAATGAAGCATAGAACAATTAGTCATCAACTATAAAAAGTAGTTAAATATCCTAATTATGATAAACACATTTTTTTTTTCTTTTTGAGTTTTACATTCAAAGTCAGGAAATAAACACATTTAAAAATAAAGATTAATTTGTCCCTTGAACCTCATTAATGCAGATTTTTTTTCACAATCTACTCAATAATTATGGGCTTCCATAGTTTTATATGAAACCAAGTTACTGAACTTACCAAGAAATTTAGTGTAATAGACCCCTGACAAGTAAACACAAAACGAATTCATTATTTAATCATTAGTTTCTTAAAATTTATTAGTTTATTCCAATGACACTGATACTACCTTTGTCTTATTTCTTATAGGATTTTATATTTCTCAGGAAAATAGAACAATAATCTATACTGATTTTAATAAATAACCTTTATAATAAAGTATATTATTTCATTTGAATATATAGCTTTCTTAATTGCATTTGAAATACAGTTCTTTAAAATGTGTGTTTTGTTTGGCTGAATCTATAGAAATAAAGAAGTTCAACCTCACCTAAATTCTGTCAATTTATCACCAATAATTCTGATTATGTGTTTTGATTTTTCTGTTATTTTTTATAATACCCCTATATGTAACTGAATAAGGATAGCTATCACCCTTTGCATGGGAATTTATAATCAACCAAGAGCAGGCAGATTAAATAAATCTGCTTTTGTATTGAATTTTGTTTTCATTATTTAGAACTAGGTGTACATAAATATTAATTTTATATAACAGTGTTATGTTTCATGGTAAAATCTCAGTGAAAAAAAATTTTATAACAAAAAAATTTCTGAATTACTTCATATCATTTGAAGGATATTAATATATTTTTTTAAAACAATGTCTTTTTTATGACAATATTTTCTTGAATTCCTAAATGTAAAATATAAATAAGTTATTTCTGGATCTAGTATTGTCCACATGCTTTGGTTATATGAATAGTGTAATTCTTCTCAGTATCAAATATCAGTCAAATTTAGGTTTTTAAAAAGACTGTGTATAATAGATACTGTTTTTGGAGGACATCGGATTACGTACATTTGGAAAGCATATTTTCAACAAAAAAATCCGTGTTGGCAAAAATAACTATAACTTGACTGTTTTCAGCTTGCTTCAAGCTGGAACTATTAATAAATATTAAGCAATATAAACTATGTATAGATTTTTCCTCAAGTAAGATATTTCAAAATCAAAGAATCCTGCAGATTATCTAAAGACTGTCGTATATCCTATATCATGGAGAGTTTAATTGAATTTGAAAAAGCACAAAAAGCAATTAAATTTGCCTTGTTCACATGATACTAAATAACCTGCAGTATGTTACACTCAAATATAGAGATAACATATATTTGCTAAACATTATTTAAAAATTCCTAATACTTCATAAGTTAATAAATGTCCGGAATTATTGATTAAAAATAGTTTCTACCATTTTTTTTTAATTTTCAAGATTTCAAAAGAAAAGCAGACCATTACTCATTAGAAGAAAAATAGTGTGTTTATGTGATACATAAACAAAGAAAATATATAACATTTTACTACATACATCTTTTAGAAGTAATCACTACAATTCACACACACCATTGCATATATAATTGTTATAGTTGTCCTGTCCAAATTTATATCAACATAATCTTTATGAATAATTAACTTGTCTGCTTAATTTTAAAATATATTTTAGTTTAATTTCATTTAAATTTTAATTGTTTTACTTCTTTAGTATCATCTTTACACACTTCATAATTTTGTATGCTGCATGATGTTTCATCCTCTTTTATCAAAACAATTTTTTTATACCGTCTTTGATTATTATGACTTATACATCATTCAAACATATAAATGAGAAATAGAATATTTTGTTTTTTTTACATGGCTGTAAACATAAGTAAATGCCACATATTGGGATATACAGAAATATCATATCTGGCAGTGTGTTGACAAAATATCTATGATGATAAATCAATTTATCAAACTCTCTTTAGATACATGCTCATCATTTACACACAGTCTTTAGGCATTTAGTTATGCCATAGACCCTCTAGAGTTTTTGTTTTATCTTGTTATGTTATAGACATGACTACTGAAGAACCGCTTTACTCTTCTGCAATTGTCATTTTCTATGGAAAAAATGTTTATAAAATGTGGGTTGTAAAAAGTAAGAAAAATATTAAAGACTGTTTCCACATAATATCATAATTCTTTCTAACTATATACATTTGTTCAAATAATCATCTAAATAAAAAACACACAAATTGAGTATTTTATTCTATTAACTAATTGTCAATAAAAATGGTCAATCCAAAAGCCTGTAGAGACAAAAAAACAAATCAGAAACGACTAGCCTATTAGAATGTCACAAACAAAAGCAGTTTGTCTTTCTTAAGATATAGTGATTTTAGTTCTATAAACAATCTATTAAAATCTAGATTTGAATTTCTAAAATCATATTCATTCAGATAAAGATTTAAGAAAAAAGCTCCTTTTCACAAAAATATATATTTTCCTGTGAGTCCTCAAGAAAGATTTTAGGTTTGAAAGGGGAGATGTTCACGTTAGCTTAATTCTTTGGAGTCTCTAAAGGCAGGAAATAACAATGTTTTTATTTGATCAGAAATATTTTATTTCCAGAACTCCAATCACATCTACATTCAAATGTAAACCAAGGAGGTGAAAAACAACAAAAAAGGAACCAAGAGTCAAGAGTCTTGAATCCTCTTGGTATGGGCAAGGCTCCACAACTTTGTATCACTTCTCCCTCATACTCAATATTAGACTTGGACTAGATACTTTTAAAAAATGTTTATGGTTTTATATAATTAAACACAAAACTACTTTAAATCAGTTTTAGTTAAGTATTTACTTGTATTCAAGCATTAGTTCAACATGGAAAACTAGCAAGTCAATTTAGGGCAAAAACATGGGATGATACAAAAAACGAACCCAAGACACCAAAAGAAAAGGCTAAATGGGCAAACCAGGAAGGCTTGAACTCCAGATAACTAAAATCACAAAGAAGTTAACAAAGTTTCAATTTTAAAAAATACTTCATACATAATAATAGAATTATTTATTTCCATGTCTTATTTAGTACTAAGCTTTCTAGCCAGTAATGCAAAATTACAAATTTGTAAGTAATAGTATTCATAATGAGAAAGATAAAACAGAAATCTTTTATCTAAGGAAAATAACAAAATTCTACATTGTACTAACATCAAGAACTTATCCAAAAGGTCTCAAAAATAGAACATCTTCTGAACTAATGAACACTGATCCCATAAAGATTCCATAAATGATTCTCTATTACAAATTCTACCAGAATAATATTTCATGGTTCTAAAATTTAATAATTTCAGAAACAGAAAGAAACTGACCAATAGCTCTTAAAATATATATTTTTAAAAATGAAAGAAACATACAATGAAAAACTTTTCAACTATGGATTTATAGGATGACCATATTTTATTGACAGAATTATTTGATAATGGTTTTAGAAAAGCAGACACCAAACAAATCAAGCAAACAATCAAGAAACAGAACCACAAAGGAATAAATCAAAACTAAATAAAGAAAAGCATGCTACAAAATCTATACACAAGATAAAATTTCCATTTACAAGAAATAAAATTGAAGTAAACATGCAAAAGACACACCAAGAAAAGTAGGATACACCTCTGGAGAAGGGAAATTAAACATGCAGAAAAATAAGAGTTTGAGTTTTGAGAGCAATGGGGTAGTTTGAGGCCCAATTTACCTTCACTGTCTGACATGGCATGTTGGAAGTCATCCATGATGAATGCTATGTCACGGTCATAGCCTCGAGTCCGTGATTCTTCCCTCATGTGTTGCTGAACTTCAGGCAATGAGTGGCTCGATCCAAACTGATCCCTAGTGTCTGCAGATATTGGTGGCAGGGGTCCGGCTGCAGCCCTGGCCATTCCCATTGGCTGGCCAACAGGACTGAGTGGGCTTTCTTCTTCAGAATTCTGGGCCACAATTGGTATTCTTCCTCTACTTTGACTGATTGGCAAACTGGTCGGCTTAGTTCTGGCAGAGGATGATGCATGACTAAAGGAAACATCTAGAGCTTCAGCCTCTTGAGCTTTCAGTCTTAGGGAAGAGCTAGAAGAATCTCTTTTAATTGATAAATCAAGCCCATAGACAGAAGAAGGTCTAGAGGAAGGTCTGGACCTGCTGCCACTACTGTATGGCTTATCTGCTTCATCCTGCAGAGCTGACCGTATGGTATTTCCTAATGTGCCCAGTCCTGTGCCAAGAGAGGATCCCATAAATTTTTGTTGGTCTGTAATATTTTTTCTGAGACCAAAAGTGATGTCATCTTGAAGAAGCCTTGCCCTGGAAGAAATGCCACCAATAGATGAAGTGCTAGAAGTCATATAGCTTGAATAATCAGGTTCAAGATCTCTACTTTCTTGAATAGGTGAAAATTTTGACATTTTAGGGTCAATTAGTGATTTCTTATGCTTTGACTGCTTTTGATAAAGTATGGCTGCTGGCAGTTGTTTTGCTGCTTGTTTTTCAAGCGTGAGTCTACTGATGCTATACTTTTCAGATTTTGGAAAATGTCGATAGCCAGTATCGGCATGGTAATAATGAGAAAGACCAGCAAGGTGATCTAAGCTCTCTGTCCCTCTACGAAATTCCTGTTTAATCTGATGTTTCAGAAGCTTTAACTCATAAGGATCCTCCATTGGGTCTTCCTCTGCCTTCACATAACTATGCAATCTAGAGGAAGTCTGTAAAGGTGCTAGGAAATCTGTCACTTCTTGAGACCGGCGTGTTTCAGTAGTTCGAAGGAGACGGTCTGTTTTTGACAGATCCTTCTCATGAAGGCTAAATGCGGTGCTTAATGCTGCTGTTCCTTTGGTGATCTCTCCAATGTCATCAATTAGGACATAATTTCGTGGAGTATGGTGATCAATATCTGCATAGAAAGAATCTGCAGATATGCTTGATATTGGACTGCTTGCCATGCTACTTCTTTCCTCCAAACCTATTCTCAAGTCTAAACTATTGTACTTACTACCAAGATGGGAAACAGCATATGTATTATCAGTAGAAACAGGTGCTATCATAAGGGGTTGGTTGCGAATTACTTCATAGTTTGAGGTTATCTTGGGCTCCAAATATAACGTAGTTTGGCGTGGCTTCTGTTGTATCACCATCATCTGTGAAGGTAACTGATAAGAAGGCTGTGGGGTTGGTGTAGGTTGAGCTTGAGGTGTGAAGGACATTGTTGCCACAGCTTGGAATGTTGGCTGAGTCTGATAAGGTGAAACTTGCTGGTGGTACAAAGTTTGTTGCTGGAAATGAGACTGTTGGGTGTATGAGGTGGGTGCTTGGGTAGGAAGAGCAGGGGAAGAGTATTGATATTGTGTGTAAGGACTTGTTGGAGGAACTAGTTGAGATTCTGTTTGGGTTTGTGGTGGTATAAACTGGTTGAATTCAGTTTGAGGAGCAGTTCTTGGTCGCTCAATGCCATGCTGACTTTCTATTCGGGTTGGTCTTGTGCTGCTCACTTCACTGTCAGACATGTAATCACGATCCTCAGCTACCCCCTGGAGATAGGCTCGTTCTCTCTTTTCTCTCTCCTTTAATAATGCCTCTTTCCTCCTGTTAATTCCCATTTCCAGGTATCGTAGCTTGGCATCAATCTCCTTTTCTTCTTCATCAAGCTCTGCTTGTTTCTTTCTGAGCTTTGCAGATTCCCTTTCCACAAGATCAAGCTCTCGGTCTATGTCCTGGAGAATCTTGGCTCTTGCCATGGTATTGGTTCTGCAGATCCTTCTCCTGGAAACTGTGCCCATTGTGCTGAATGTGGATTGAGTTCCTGTGGAAATCTCCTCGGGAGGCGGATTTGGCAGAGTCCTTTTAACTTTTTTCTGGGATCCAGAGGGTGTCATGGTTTGAGAACCTTTAGTCTATAATCAAGTAAACAAAATATAGTACTTTATTATAAAGAAAAAAGAAATCAACCTCCATGATTTGCATTTAATAAAAATGTTTTCATGTATGATTTTGCTATCACAGCATGATAAAATATATACATAAAATTTCAGGTATTGGTTACAAATATAATTAACTGAAAAATAAATTTTTTATAAATTGATTATAACTCCTATAACATTAGCAGCTATAAAAACTCATTTTTTCATCTAAATTAATATACATAAGATTATTTACTGAATCTATTCCCAGAGTGTTTCTGTTAACCATCAAAAATTTAAATTACACTTGCTGAAGATGTTCACTTACCGTGTTAAATCTCATATTGCACCTATCTTCTCATTCCTACTTTTACCCCCGGAGCAGCTATCATTCCTATTTTTAAAAGTACACACTCAATTATCTAATGTCTTCTTTTTCCTAAAAAGAGGATAATCTTGACTAATTTTTTATTTAATATTTCAAGATTTTCATGACTTTGGATCTTATGTTTCTTTGACCTTATTATCTTTCAGTATATTTAGTTTCTTTTTAATGCTATAGCTACTTCCACGTTAAGCAAAAAGAACTGACCAATTGAAATCCATTGGAATTTTTTAAAACTCAGATAAAAGTATAAAGTTAGGCCGGGCGTGGTGGCTCAAGCCTGTAATCCCAGCACTTTGGGAGGCCGAGGCGGGTGGATCACGAGGTCAAGAGATTGAGACCATCCTGGTCAACATGGTGAAACCCCGTCTCTACTAAAAAATACAAAAAATTAGCTGGGCATGGTGGCACGTGCCTGTAATCCCAGCTACTCAGGAGGCTGGGGCAGGAGAATTGCCTGAACCCAGGAGGCGGAGGTTGCGGTGAGCCGAGATCGCGCCACTGCACTCCAGCCTGGGTAACAAGAGCAAAACTCCGTCTCAAAAAAAGAAAAAAAAAGTATAAAGTTGGTGAGTTTTCAGATATTTTCCATTTCATTTGGTTAATTTATCATAAACTTGCTTTCTAAGAATTACAGGTTTTGAGAATCATACAATTTTAGAATATCAAAAGACAGACTATTTTGAGCACTTAGAGTCAAAATAAACTGAGGTACTCAAAGTTTCCTAAGTATTCAGTGGCACATTTACAACTAAATCTCAGGTCTTCTGGTTTCTAGTTGCATATTCTTTACGAGATACTTTCTTTTTATTGTAATACAAATAGAGTAATTCTCCAACTTTCCCCCAGTCACCAAATATTGCGGACAGAAAAGTAATAGAAAAAATAAGATTCTATAAATGTTGGGCCTGAAAATTGTGCCTTATTAATTAGATAACATTTCCCAAGATTCTGTGCTTTCATTGCCTTTTTATTATTTTCAAATTCATTTCCTTGATCATTCTAGTCTGTTTTCCGTTATCATATTTCTGTTGCCTTCATGTAACCACACTGGTTGTTTCCTTAATAGACATCATAATATGAAACAAAATCCTAAAGTTTTATCAAAGTTTATTTGTTTCTAAAATTTAAAAATTTGGATGGAAATGAATACTTGTTATGAATCTTTGAAATAAGGTGTAGTGATTTTGGTGCAGTAGTTTGTTTTTCCTCATAGAGAAATACCAAGTTTAGAATAGAATAAAATATAGAATATGACCTATATTTCATTCTAATTTATAGGATATGATCTATATAGCATATGACCTATATTTTATTCTATGTTATATTTATTCCATATCTATTATATACTGTTTTCTAAACATTAGAATAAAATATAGGTCATATGCTATATAGATCATATTTGATAAATTAGAATAAAATATAGGGCATATTCTGTATAGGTCATATCCTATATTTGTTCTAATGTTTAGTCACTACCAGAAATTTTAAATATAACCACTGATAACATTTTCATAATCCAAAGTACTTAATAACGGTGGAAAATTCAAGTCCCAAAGAAGCCCAGCTTAGAGGCTATATTTGAACTTGGAAGTCACTTCTTTTCAAAATGCACATTACAAGTAGTTATATATTGTACATATATGTAAAGTAGGCTCATACTGCTTGTGTGTTTTTTTTTTTTCATTTTAGGTTTATTTGCCAAAATTAAGGACATGTGTCCATGACAGAGCCTCAGGAAGTCCTGACAACATATGCCCAAGGTGGTCGTGTTTACGTGAGAAAAAAGTGAAGGAATACCGACCAATCACTATACTTGTCATATGCTCTTATGTGTTGATGGATACAGTAAACCACTATAAAACATGTATTCCTAAGTAACAAACCTGCATGTTCAAACCAGAACTTAAAGTATAATTTTTAAAAAGACAGAAAAAAATACGTTATCTCAGGGAAGTTCTCCTGGGAATGAAAATGGAGGATTACTTGACTATTGCAGAGACCATAACCCCAAAGCCTGCAGGGGTCAGAGGGTAATAAAGTGGATGTGTTGACCTGAGAATTTAAGTTCTATCTGTCAAGACTGGCTCCAGAATATTGCTGCCATGAAGAAATAGCAACCCAGTGTGCTGAGATCTCTTTCACCCAAGAGAAGTAGAAAATCCATATTTCAAAATTTTGGTGTCTATTTTAAATGGCTTTAAAACATTGTTCAGCCCAAAGAAACCAAGGCTTTTAGTTGCATTGACAGTTTGAAATAAATCTCTCTTCTAAAGAAGATTGCATGCCCACTGAGAAACCATTAGAAAGTCAAACAGCATTAATGGCTAGTTGAGAAAAAGTCATACGTTTTAAACAATGAAGGAGGATGTGGGAAGAATACGAGATCCCTAAAGAAAAACTTCAGTCCTTTATTAGAGTTTTCTGTCATCTTCTGGTTAAATCTTAAATACGATCATTCATGAATTTTCCTCCACAGCATAAATATTCTTTTATATTGCCCTAAAATACATAACTATCCAATTTATTTAGATAGATATTTATTAAGTGTCCCCTCTCTTCAAAGCATGTTGTGAGGCACACTTATGCTAAAAGGATCTAAACTATAGAATCATTAAATCCCCACAGATTTAAATTTAACCATGTGTATGTGGAGGGTGTGTACTATTATTTAGGACTGGTTAGTATCACGTAAGAGGGCAGACATAAATATAATAGAGAATTTGAAGTAATGACTTGCCAACTTAGAATTCAAAAAGAACTGACTTTGACAACGACAATAAAAACTCAACTAAGTATTTAATTATAATTTAAAAACTTCTCAACTAGGCATTTAATTCTAATTAAATCAACATAAGAGTTCAGAACTCCAAATACAGAGATAAAAGCAATACAATATCATTTATTTTAAATATATCAAAAATTGCATAAAGAAAGTTTATTATAATTAAAGATGATGTAGCTGGAAGCCATGATTAAAGACAACAAGACAGCCTAGAAAAAAATCTTGTTTTTTACTATAGTTTTCTCTGTGGACCAGCTCTTAAAAGTTGTTTTTAGATAGACCTGGTGCCTTTAATCTGGAAAAAAAATTGTACTAAATATACTGGATATATAAATTTAACATATTTAAAATAGCTGTGCAAATAGACAAAGGGAAGGGAACAAAAAGTACCAAAATAGAATAAAGGTTTAAGAATGACTGGAAAAAAAATCACTAAATATAGATTGTAACACCAAGGAGTTAATCAGGATAACAAGCAAATAACCTTCAGGATAAGGTTTGCCGTCCAAAGTAATTTTAAAGAACATTTTCCTTAGGAAAGCTAATTTACATAATGCAACTTATACCATTTACATTTAGCAAAGGAAAGGAACTTTTGCTTGTTTTGAAGTGTCAAAGTGTCAGGAATATTAATGAAAACAAAAGTAAAGTACATGACACGTTATTCTAAGTGACTTAAATATATGTATGTGCCTTTATCTCATTGTCAGAATTCTCTGAGCTCAAAATGAGAATGAGAAAAGAAGGATCCATTTTTTTTTTAATATTGAAAAAGTGAAAAATATATATGGGCTATTGTTTAAAGTCCTAGATGCTAGACCAAAATTATTCATGCATTATTATATATAATCAATACAGAAACATTCAATTGATTAATATGTTCAAACAGTTAAGTATAATTCTGAAATGGATTGCTGTAGATACTAAAGGCATAGATACAAGAGACACTAGATGGAAGAAATGTACACTTTGCCCACAAATATTTATGAATATTTTTGGGAAATTATTATGAGTATTTTTTGGGAAATTGTTGTTTGAAGAAAATACCTCACCATACTGCCCAAAGCAATGTATAGATTCAATGCTATTTCTATTAAACTACCAAAAACATTTTCCACAGAATTAAAAAAATTATTCTAAAATTCACAGGGAACCAAAATACAGTCCAAAATAGCTAAAGAAGTCCTAAGGAAAAAAAAAAAAAGCTAGAGGCATCATACTATCCAACTTCAAACTATACTACAAGGCTATAATATACAAGACTATAGTAAACAAAACAGCATGGAACTGGTACAAAAACAGACACATATAGCAATGGAACAGAATATGGAACTCAGAAGTAAAGTTGCACACCTACAACCATCTGATCTTCAACAAAGTTGACAATAACTAGCAAAGGATAAATGATTCCTCACTCAATAAATGGTGATAGGATAATTGGATAGCCATATGCAGAAGACCGAAACTAGACCCTTTACTTACATCATATACAGAAATCAACTTAATATGGATTTAACACTTAAATGTAAAACCTAAAACTATAAAAACCCTGGAAGAAAATTTAGAAAATACCATTCTGAATGCAGGACTTGGCAAAGATTTCATGATGAAGACTGAAAGCAACTGCAGTAAGAACAAAAGTGGACAAGTGGGACCTAATTAAAGAGCTTTCTGGACAGCAAAAGAAACTATCAACAGAGTAATAGAAAATCTAGAAAACTGGAGAAAATATGTGCATGCTATACATCTGACAAAGGTCTATTATCCAGAACCTATAAAGCACTTAACAAAAAACCAAACAATGTTATTAAATAATGAGCAAAGGTCATGACTAAACATATCTCAAAAGAAGACATAAATACGGCTAATAAGCATATGAAAAAATGCTTAATATCACCAATCATTAGGGGAATACAGATCAAAACCATAATGAGATACCATGCTATACCAGTCAGAATAGCTATTATTAAAAAGTAAACAATCCTGGTGGAAGTGTAAATTAGTTCAGCCACTATGGAAAGTAGTTTGGAGATTTCTTGAAGAACTTAAAACAAAGCTACCATTTGACCCATCAATCACATTGCTGGGTATATACCAGAAGAATATACATCATTTTACAATAAAGACACATGCATGTGTATATTCATCACAGCACTATGCATGACAGCAAAGATAGAGAATCAAGCTAGATGTTCGTCAATGGTGGATGAGAAAAAAAAATAAATATATACACACACCATGAAATACTATTCAGCCATATAAATGAATGACATTACATCCTTTGTAGCAACATGAATGGAGCTGAAGCCCATTATTCTAAGTAAATTAATGCAGGAACAGAAAATCAAACACTACATGTTGTCACCCATATGTGGGATCTAAACATTGGGTACGCATGGAAACAAAGAAGGGAACAATAGACACTGGGGTCTCCTTGAGCGTGGAGAGTGGGAGAACAGTAATGATTGAAAAACTAGCTATGAGGTACTATGCTTGTTACTTGGGTGATGAAATAATCTGTACTCCAAACCCCTGTAACATGCAATTTACCTATGTAATAAACCTTCACATATACTCTCTGAACCAAAAATAAAAGTTGGAAAGAAAAAAGGGAACTACCTCAGTCTTTTGCTAAATAGTTATCAGTGTCAACGTCAAAGATACACTTCTAAACCATTCTAAAACCACTGTACTGCTAGAGAATCATAGCAATATATGTTTCATTTCGTAAGTCTAGAAAGCCATATTTGCTGTCAGAAATAAATGCTCATCATGATAATATCTTAGATTTTTAGGTTTGTTCTATCAACTAAGCAGAAAATATTTGTACGTAGGCAGAGATGTGGATACTTTTTCAAACAACATAATTTCACACAAAGTTTTCAATAAACAAGATGTTCTGATACATAACTCCCTAACAGGTTTTCCATGTAACATGGCATAAGGTGAGTTAGAAGAGTACATAATTGTGTATATGTGTTAGGACCTGGATAAGAGGGAATGATCGATTAAAATATAACAGGAAGGCTAGTTCTTAAAGAACAATGATATTTAAACAGGAGAATGTATTCTCAGTGGAGGGAAAATAAGAAACATAAATGTTTGAAAAATATAAAGCATAATCTAGTTTCATTTAAGGCTAGTGATGCCTTAATTTCTGTGAGATTGAAAGACATCCACAGAATGTTGTATGCCAACAGAGAGGAAAAATAGAAAAGCAAATAAATTATACAGAAACAAAACAAAAGGTTGAAAGCTAACTCTACATTAAAATCTTTATTCATTTTCTTCTTTTACTGATGAAACAAACAATACTAGTTATTACATGCCAGTCAAATTAAGTCCAGTATCATGTGAAATAGCAGGGCAAACCGTCAAACTGTAAATACGCATTCATTGATAATGATTTCTAATGCAGTGTGCTAGGTAGCAATCAATGTGGCTGTGTCAACGAGAAAATTGTGACAGCTCAATTTAATTTTCTTTATTTATAATATGGAACTCCATTGCTTCTAACCAATAGATATAATCTTGAGCAGAACATTTAGTTTTTTCCCATGACAGCCATCAACATAGTTTTGGCCATAAGGATGGGAAGTAGTAATATAATTTGTCAGGGATTCATATATCAACCATAGATGTTTGTGGTCCAGCACCAATACAGGTAATAAACTTTTCTCGCCCTTGACAGTAATGACATTTTGAATCAGACAATTCTATATTGTTAGATGTTTCGTTGCATCTCTGGCCTCTACCCACTAGATATCATTGGTATACCATGTCAATCAAAAACGTCACTGTGCTTTGGCAAATGTCTCCTGGAAGGCAAAATAGTCCCTTGTTGAAAGACACTAATCCATTACCAGATAATGTCCTCAGGTAGATAATCCTGATTGATTGTTAATTAATATATTTATTGATGGTGAGAATCCTACTATTTGTTTATCACAGCGCCTTACTCTGAATGGAAAAAGGCAGATTTCCTAGCCTAACTAGAAATTAGTGCCTTGAAAAGAGAACTGGATGGAATAAAGGGTAAACAAAAAAGATAAATTCTAGGTTATGGTAATGACTGGAGAAAATTAATAAGGATATGAATGTACCTGATCATTTTGCCTTGGTATAAATTTTTAGGAACCTAAAATTAATCCCTTTATTGTATAGAAAAATTCTTATCTATTAAATTAACATGAACTAATATTAAAAAAATTTCAACTAGCTATATTAATAATATAGTTTTATTAGAACACAGGAAGAAAAAAAACAGGTGCCTATAATTGCAACAATGAGCATACTTACTGAAGATGAACCCGTCTAATCTAACTCCATAAAAATCTTGAAAAATTGTCCACAACTGCAGTAACTATGAAAACGTTTGAGTGTAAGGAATTGCCAGTCTGACTGAAAAATTATGTAAGTCCTAGCAGGTTGCTAAAAGTTGTCTGCTAGTCTAAGTTTATAAGAGGAATCAATTATGTAATTAAAAAGAGATTAAAATGTTACAAAAAAGTAATTATTTTGTTTGAGAAATTAAATACCAGCATCCCTAAAGGGGATCAGGCAGATAGCTAAGCTTAATTGTAAAATTCAAGAAACTCCTGCTCTCTTAAAAATAACTTAAGAGAAAAAGAAATTGAGCAAAACATTCTGATACCTCAGAAAAAGTGAAAAAATAGATGGAAACATTTTTAATGAACAAGTGACATTTACATACTGTTCACTGTACTAAATACTGAGATTAAAATCATGGATAAGATACAGACTCCTCCCTCTAATTGTACAATAAATTATAAAGAACCTGAAAATAGAAATTGCTCTCAGTGTCATTTGTCCCATTTTATTTGAACTCTCCTCATCCAGGAACTGCATTAACTTTGAATACAATAAGCCTTTTCTTTACCTTGATAGGAAGAATACTGCTTATACATACTACAGTCTTCTCTGACTTTATTTTCTTCTGCTCTGCTCCTAGCCATTCATTCTTTTTAGAGTGTAAAAATCATCTAAAAAGAGCTATCTATGCCTTTTAAGCATTAGGAAGGGAATTGCAATAGGCAGGGTATTTTTTTTTCTCTCCAAACAAGAGAGGTCTTTAAAATATATATACAGATGTTTTAAAGTTTATTAAATATTTAAAGTTTATTATAAATATTTTAAAGTTTATTAAATAGTAATAAAATATGTTTATTCCTTTACTTAACTAACTATGGTTATGGTGAGCTTATATATACTTAACTATAGTTAAGTAAAGGAATAAACATATTATATATATATATATAGTTAAGTAAAGGAATTCAGGCTGGGAGAGGATGATGAAGCTGTAAGGCAGGTATATGGCTACAAATTAAGAAATATCCCTTTACACATCCTTCCTTTTAAATAGACTGGAGGCAGAGTTTCACTCTCTAAAATGTCAGTAAAAACAGAAATACACCTTCTCGGGGGTCTCCATCTGTACCCCAACAGCAGAAGCTTCCTGTTTTTAGATAAAATGACAGTTAAATATATTCAGCAGTCTATCTTATGCACAATACCATTAGTAATGTGTTACCAAAACAGACCCATTATTAATCATCATCCTTCTATCCTCTGCTTCTACCATTTTTGGAGATAGAACATACATATGTAGTGCAAAAGCTCAAGAATTTTGTGGCTTTAAAAATTATTTATTTATGTATTTATTGTATTATACTTTTAAATTGTCGGGTACATGTGCAGATCATGCAGGTTTGTTACAAAGGTACACCCATGCCATGGTGGTGGTTTGCAAGGTCTTGCTCTGTTGCCCATGCTGAAGTGCAGTGGTGCGATCATGGCTCACCATAGCCTTGACCCAAACTCAAACGATCCTCCAATCTCAGCCTCTAAGGTAGCTGGGACTCCAGGTGTGGACCACCATGCCTAGCTAATTTTTATTTTTATTTTTGTAGAGACAGGGTCTCACTATGTTGCCCTGGCTGGTTTTAAACTCCTAGGCTCAAGAGATCTTCCCGCCTTGGCCTCCCAAATTGTTGGGATTACAGGTATGAGCCACCACACCTGGCCTGTTGCTTCAAGACATACAAAAATAGGAAAGATAGCAGAGGAGTGGCCTGTGAATAAGGAAATTCTAAATGATACCATTTGTGAAAAAGTACTTTCAACATGAATAAAATGTTTAAAATCCAGTAGCATTGCAATAGGGCACAGTGGCTTGTATATAGAAAACAAAGCCATCAAATTTCTTCAACTAGATTATTGTGAAATAATTTAATAATTGTTTCTATGAAGCAATAGATAAGTAGTATTATCACCATGGCACGATGTTTGAGTTATTAAAAAATTGTAGACACCTTTACTCATAAACAGTCTTGAATCTTTACTGCCATAAAACAGAATTTACTATTTGTGAATACAATTGAAATTTTCTTTAAAAAAGTAGTTTTTCTCTTAATTGTAGAATTGTAGTGGCAAAAAAAGTGAGAGACTAACTTACAGGACCCTATTAATAATAAAATAAAAGCAAAAGTAATAGAACATATTTAAAAGTTGTACATATATAAGTAATTTCTCAAAATCTAGTAAAATAGACAAAATATTTTTAAATTAATCTTGTGAAAACAGCACTCAGTGTTTCATCAGACATCTCTAAGTTTTTCCTTAATGCACCTCTCATCCCAGTTTGTTTTGTTTTCTTGCTTAAAGTCATTGCTCTTGGGCTGAGCAGTCAAGCAGAAAACTAGTTTCTACCTCAGTGGACAGAAGCGTCAGAGATGCCAGTCTGTGTGACATCAATTGCATAGTATTTTCTGGAACATCGCAAAGAGATTAATTTCTTTTCTTTCCTAAAATCTGTGTAAAATATTTTGGAAGGCCCTTTCAAAAGTTTTTTAAGGTGAGCATTTTTTGATATATCTATGTATGTGTTCGTTTTTCTCCCTCCCTCTTTCCTTCCCTTCCTATTAAATTGGACAACTATACTACAACAAAGGGAACAAAAAATATTCTGTTCATATGGTTCCTGAATATAGTTCTGCTTAATAGACAAAATATTTCGGTTTCTTTTTTTCCTTTCTTTTCTCCTGACTGGAAACTTCCTTATTCAGCTATCACACACACACACACACAGTTCAAGAGGAGCATTCACACTCAGTAACAATAGGGTGCTTTAGCAAAAGATGAATTCCTTCGGATACTCATTTTTGTCAAAAGGCAGAATTTCAAGAATCTGGTAAAAACTCACAAACCCATCTTGTTTATTCTTTCTTCTCATGATGGTATTTAAATCTCACTTTAGTAAAATTGCTTGTAATGTCACTGCTTATTCATTTTTGCACTGTATCTTTATACACACCAATTAACATTTTTTACTAGGTACTTATACTGCATTCCCTACACAAATATATATTTTCAATATATTCAGTTGTAAGCATTTTATACCTGCTTTTAAGTGCATATTATAATTTTAGCTAGGATATATAGACTAAGTTCAAAGCAATGCCATAGTTCATTTGCTTTTAGCTTTAAAAAATGGGAGGAGTGATCTGAATTTACTTTTCAATCCTAAAAATCATTAATTAAACTTGAGTCTAATTTAACTAAAATTTGCTTATTCATTTATCTCAGTGAGTGAAAACAGTCCTCATATGCAACACCATTTCTTTGTGGGTGAGTAGAGGAAAGCCATGCTAACTAATTTAAGAATATATACAATTTATAATTTAGAACAGCATTATTGAATCATACATATAGATTTCCAATTTTTCTTTTAATTGATGTCCCATTGTATTGTGATTAGCATAGACTAGGCATTCAAGGGTTTGCTATATATACTTAAAGTAAATGTTTACACAAAAGAATAATATCCTTGCATCTAAAGTTACTAACAAATGGAAACACATTTCTAAAAGGGTTAATGTAACAAATGAAATAAATTATATTTTTGTCAGTAATTTCGGTCAATTTATAGATCATCTTTTATTTATTTATATAACAGTGTCTATTCGCTTCAGGTTTATGAAGTACTAGCAACACTATACAGGTCTGCTAAGAAACTGCACAAAGAAAAAAGTAATAAAAATAAATGAAAATAGTTAAAATAATGCAATAAAAATAATTGACACATAAAAGAGATTCTTTTTTTTTTTTTTGAATCAGTGTCTTGCTCTGTTACCCAGACTGAGTGCAGTGGTGCAATCTCCACTTCCCAGGTTCAAGCAATTCTGCCTCAGCCTCCCGAGTAGCTGGGATTACAGGTGCTTGCCATCACATTTTGTTAATTTTTTTGTGTGGTTAGTAGAAACAGGGTTTCACCATTTTGGCCAGGCTGGTCTCAAACTCCTGACCTCAGGTAATCTGCCTGCCTCAGCCTCCCAAAGTGCTGGGATTACAGGCGTGAGCCATCGTGTCTGGCCTGAAAGAGAAACATTTTAAACATGGGTATAGAAACAAAAGTAAGATAATTCTGAAATGGAGCAATTGAGAAGCTCTGGGAAGCATAGGCAGTAGAATCAAGTTGTTATTGCTCATCCATGCCACATACCATACAGGTGTCATAAAAGAGGCAGATTTAGACACCAGCCTTTGGCTTATCATTTAGAAAGCCACAGGTAATCCTGAGTGAAGTGGTTCCTGCAGAACAATTATACTAGGGTAAAGAATAAATGATAAGAGAGAAAGTAAAACCAGAGAGGATGAATTCTTTACAGCTTGCTAACTGAGATACAAGGTAGTTGCCTGAAGGTGAGACTTCTGAAAAAGAGTAGTTTTTAGGGAAAAGAGGTATAATAAGATACAATCTCAGGGTCAAGAGCAAGAAAGGGGAGTAATTGAGGACACGAAGGAGAGAAGAGAAAGCTGATAAGGGCTTTATATAATGATATTATTTAACCAGGGATAATACATTATTTCAACGGTAATAACTAAAAGATTAAGATTTAAAATATATCAAAGCTTACCATGCAGTGATCATAAGCGCTTCATAAATAATATCTTATCAGTCTCCAATGCAACGTTAATAGAGAGACACTATTATTAATTCCACGTTTCAGATACTGAGAACCGTAGTGACGATATATAACTTAGCCAAGCTTGCATCACTCATAAGTGGCAGAGCTGGGACTTAATCCATGTTTGCCTAATGCTATTGCTCAAATTTAAGTACAATGTGATTTATTTAAAGCTCAAATTTAAAAAAATCGACAGTGCAAATATCTACATTAGCATACATGGTAATGAACATGTGTTGAGAAAATGCATTCTTATCTGATACATAAAATCAATGCTACATTAAAGTTTTGGAGGAAGTAGCCATAACTATGAGAAAAAAGTAAACAAACTTATCAATATAAAACTTACTTTTAACTTCCTTGATACACTCATATGATATTTTTCAAGCCATCAATCCTTGTTTTCTAAATATCTATTTCTTAAATTTCTAAAAAATATCTTCAAAAACTACTATTACTTTATAAAATGAGCTGGAATTATTGTGTAGTCTAATATTAAAAAATTTAGGATTAGCAAATTCTAATTCACTACTTCAACTATTTAGGATTAGTGAATTCTGTCCATCCATCTAACAAATACTTACTAATTCTCTACTTGGTACCACATTCTGGACTAGGCCATTGTGACATAAAGATGAATGATCTTGGTATTGCTTCTACCTTCATGCAGATTTCAGAGCTTAGAAAAAATAATAGAGATGTTTTGCTAGGAACTTTAATTTAACATGATAAATGTTATAATAAAAGGTTCTATCTGGATCTTAGAGAATGCAGAAGAAGGACTGTGAATCTCAGGTTGAGCTGAAGCATATAAGGCATCCAAGAGACAATTTGCATGGTAGCTCTAAAGACTAAGAGGGAAACCACAAGGGCTATAGGGAAGGGATTTCGTGGTGGTAGGACACATGGGCAAAGCAATGGAAACACAAGTACACATATGTGTCAGGATCTACCATGTCTACTGCACAGTGTAGAAGCATGTATAGAGGGAGGAACAGCAGCAGGAGGTGAAAACAGAGAGTGACTTATCAGACCTTATAGGGCCTTCAATGTCATGCAAATTTTAGACTTTATCAAATAAGCAAGAGTTTACTGCAGATTTGAAGTTTAGAAATGACAACATAATATGTGTTTATTAGAAGACATATTTGGCAGAATTTTACTCTTACTAACGGTACAAAATTTACTAAAATTTTTGAATAATGCCAAATTACCCAAGAGGTAAATGTTAGCATAACACAAAAGCACTCAATTCATTTCTACAAAAGTAGAAACTAATGTTCAAAGAGGTTATAATAGAATACATAAACTCTAATTTCTTTGGTAGACAATTTCTTACCTGAAAAATTAGAACCCTGGTCTCTGACTCCCTAAGTAATTTGTTTTTCAAATACACCCAGATAACACCTTTTTGAAACTATAGTTACTAGGTTATGTGCTCTTTATCTCATGATACTTATAAGTCAAAAAATATTTCATTAATCTTTTCACTCCTCTGGGATACCACTAATGGTATGTGATGGTCTAGAAAGGTAGGAAGGTCCCTGCAAGCCATATTGTTAACTTATAGATTCAACATAATTTCTATGGGAAGCCATTGAACAAGAATGAATGGGCCAATACATTTACATATGAAAAGTTATATTTGGCTGAACTACAAAATGCACAGGATGGGTACAGAAATAAAAGAAATCAAATTAAGAGCCTTTTAATGGTCCAGGAGAAAAAGGCTGACGCAATTTTGAAAACAGAGTAGGACTGGGGGAATTACAGCTAAGACATAAAAAAGACCAAAAAGTGCAGGATTTGTTCTCATGATTTTACTTATATTAACTTATTTTAAAATACAGTAACTATATAAAGCCAGTACTATTGTTACCCCCAATTTGTAAATGAGGAAATTTAGGAAGAGCAAAATTAAGCAACTTCAAGTTTGTACTGCATGGCATATAAGATTTGAATGGAGGAAATAAAGAGATTTGAAGAGAAGCATTTCTGTAACTATGATCTTCAGTAGAGCATTTTAGGTGATAGATTGTGTAATTATCAAATACATGCTAAGTTATAACAAATCGCCTAAAAATTTAGTGGCTTTAAACACAATATTTACATTTTCTGTGGGTCAGTAATACAGGAATGGCTTAGCTGTGTCCTCTTGCTCATGGTTTCTCACAAGCTTGCAAGCAAGTTGTCATTGAAGGTATCATCTAAAGTCTTGACTGGGGAAGACTCTACTAAGCTTACTCACTTGGTTGTTGGCAGGATTTGAATGCTGGAGGGCTGTTGGACTGGAGCCTTCAGTTCCTTATTAGCCTCACTTACTTCTATGTCGGCCTTTGTAGAGCAACTCAGAATATGGGGGATTGCTTATTAAAGCATGCGAGTAGCATGGCCAGAAAAACAGTGCTAGCAATATGGGAGCAATAGTCTTTCATAACCTAATTTTGGAATTGACATCCCATCATTTCTTTCATATTCTACTCATTAGAACCAAGTCATTAAGTCCAGCCCTGCCTCAAAGAAAGGGGAACTCCATGAGGGCATAAATAACAGGATAGAAGGTTAATTAAGAACCATATAGAAGCTGTCTACAATGTAAAATGAATCGATTTTATGATTGATTACATGTGAAGTCTGTGTTAGAGGGCAGAATCAAAGAGGACTTCTTAAAATGATGTACAATAATGACATATTCAGTGGTTAAAATTTGATAAAGTTTATGTCTTCACTGTGATGTAAGAAGTATATTTATCCACTGTGATCAAGGCAGCAATTATCAGGGATTTGAGCAGAGTAGACAATGAGAAAGGAAACCGAGTAGTTAAACCTTGCAGGAGGAGGGTTTAGCGGGTGGATAGTCTGATTGAGTACATGGCTCTCTGAACTTTCAGTTAATATTTCCACTTGCGAGTCTTCTTATTTAAATCCAGGAGAGATCAGGTAAGAAAGAAGTAGCTATTTGGATTCATTCAGGGTAAAATTTTTGCCAGGGTTGTGAGATATATTAAAGTAATAGCAAAAGGTTTGTTGTAGTAAATCTGAACCTTGGGTCATCAAAGTGGCAGATATAGGATGGTTGACAAACACAAAGTAGAGCTTTCAAATAAGAATGAACTTGAAAAACAAATATAACGGAGGTACTTTAGTGAGCAAGTTCTGAAATAGAAGGTTTACATGTTAGTGCCATTTATTATTTGTAAGTTAAATAATTTTCAGGTAATTTCAGAGGGCAATTATGAGAATGGATGAACAACATAAAGGAGAAGTAATGATTATGGTAGATAAACTTTAAGGTGAAGAAACAGAAAAACTGGGTGTGAGATCATCATCCTCACAGATGTTGAAGTCACAGATCTGGCAAGACTTCCGATGACTTCTATTACACAAAGGTGTAATATGACAAGTATGCCTGTAGATGAAACATGCTAGCTTTACTGTTAATGCAAATATATTCTTGGAGAGAAAAAACAAACATCTTGAGTTCTTTATATTTTCTTTTATATTTCACTTTTTAAAAACAAGTTTTTGGGGTAACTTGTTACACAGTAATAGAAAACTAGAATGCTCATTGGCCTTTTCCATCTTATTGAACTTCTATATATACCTCTGTTTGTCTTGAATATCATTTGGTCTTATATAGTTTTTGACAGACAGCCCATTTATTCTGACAAGCTATCCCTGAAGAGACAGTTAATTTGTCCACTCTCTGCTATTTTGTTTCACCTTTCTTTTCTAGGTTATTTTCTATTGCAAAGCCCTGATTCAAGACCCAGAAATGACTCACTTTAGAGTCAGCAGGACCCTCTCTGAATTACTGCCTCAGTCTTCTTTCCTGGCTGACAGTTCCTAACAGGTTAGATTGGACTAGTCCTTGAGCTGTTTCCAAGAAATGAGAATAACTTATTAGGTTGTTGATTAAACAGCAAAGAAACACTTCCTTTTTGCAATAGTACTACAGGATTTTAGTTGAAACCTTAGCACTTTTGCCTTTTGAAGTATACCCTGAGGTTTTCCATTTTCTGGAAGTTCAGGTTTTTTTCAGTGAAAATTATTTTAAGTGTTCTTTATACTGGCTACTTTCAGAGAGAATAGGAATTGGAGAAAACAGGCCGCTGTGGGAAAAATGTAATTTTCAGGTCTCCCTAATTCCTGAATAGTCTTCAGCCCTCACAGCTTCACTCTTACATACATGGCTAAATCAACAAATGCAGGGCTCCCTGGCATTAAGTGGTCCAATCCAGATTCATTTTTTGGGATACTCTGATATATAAGAAATGAAGAAATGCTCCAGATAAGGCTGCAAAACTGTGATATATTTTCGATGCTGACATTTAACATTTATGCTTTTAAACACACATAAATAGAAACACATAATAACTTACACCTGGAAATAACATAAGAAGAATAAATTTTGAGGCCTTGTGTCTAAATAAGGCCAATGCCAAATGGTCTCCCTTGATCTTTCTGTGATTTTTCTGTCTGTACAAGTGAATTTTCCTTCATAAAGGCCGTAAATCAGATTCCTCTCAAGACTATGTAAACTTTAATAGAGTGCCTTAAGATTACTCAAAGAAATCAATCTCTAATACAGAATGTCCTATGATGGGATTAATATTTGATGGGCTTGGTCTAGTACCCCTCTGAAATCATTACATATGTTTACCTCACTTGCCAATTAAGGGCATGACATTTAATTTTTAAAAGTAAGCTATTACTTTGAGTTGTCTTTGCATGTGATATAATATTAAAATATAACTTTTATAAACCACCACTATTTTTTTTTTTTTGAGACGGAGTTTCGCTCTTCTTACCCAGGCTGGAGTGCAATGGCGAGATCTCAGCTCACTGCAACCTCCGCCTCCTGGGTTCAGGCAATTCTCCTGCCTCAGCCTCCTGAGTAGCTGGGATTACAGGCGCGCGCCACTGTGCCCAGCTAATTTTTTGTATTTTTAGTAGAGACGGGGTTTTGCCATGTTGACCAGGATGATCTTGATCTCTTGACCTCATAATCCACCCGCCTCGGCCTCCCAAAGTGCTGGGATTACAGGCGTGAAAACCAACACTATTAAATATTTTTATGGACAAAATTATTCAGAATGTTCTTACACAGAGGTGATCAGTTTATGATAGAGATGTAAAGTCAACAAGACATTCCCTGTGCCTCTCATAGGTAGCTAATGATTACCATTTCTTTAGTTGTGGCTGTGTTTCTTGAAATCCTGGGAAAAGGATCAAGGCAAATGACTCACATTCAGCAAGATAGTATTTTAAATAAAACTAATTTTTATTTTATACCTAAGTTTCATTTTATACCTCCAGTAATCTAAATATTTATTTGTGTAGATTAGCAGTCAAAATGTCATGGTGACAATTGTAACATAACTTTTATTAAGTGGTAATATATAACTTTAGTCTAACAATGTTTATTTTCACTCATCTTAAGATGAAAACATATAATAATTTTTTTCTTAAATGTATAACTACTTAACAGGTATGTGTTCTAATATGAAACTGCAGTGTTGAGATTTCACCTAGCTTTACAATTCTACAGTATGGTGGTGTAAAAACTTCAGAAAATTTCAGAGTATATCTAGGAAAAAAATTATATAGTATGTTACCAACAAAGTCAAGATGTCTAGATTTATATTTATTTATGTCCACCAGTAGTTGCTCTAAGAGAAAGAGAAGATACAGATATATTTCTAAACATAAACCATTATTTTCAATTGGTAAAATATATGTTTATATAATAGGACTTATATAAAAACACTACAAGTTTGTAATAAGCACACAATAAATGGTAGGTATTATAATAAATGGCTAATTGCTATTATAACACACATTTCTTGATAACAAAGTCATAATTCTCTAATAGCATCACTCAAAATTCCTTTTGATTAGAAAGTCTGTAACATTTGAACATGCATATATTACCAAATATGCTTATGAGAAGTCAATGAAAATTATAATTTTTTCAGGTCAGTGTTCAGAAATTCATAAGCTAAATGCCTTTCATAAAATAATGACAATCTTTGGACTTCACCATCTAATCTAATAATAAATTTTTATTAAAAATGTAGGTAAGACTATACATAGAATGACCAGGAACCAAGCAGCTTAGTATACTAAAAAAATTTAGAATTTGCACTCACACAGATAAATTTAATTATGTCTTTGCAATTTACTTGCTCACAATAGCCATCAATGACCCAATATTTTTTATTCTCAGTTCTTGACTTTGTAAATTTATTTTTTTTGAGACAGAGTCTTGCTCTGTGGCCAGGCACCAGGCTGGAGTGCAGTGGCACCATCTCAGCTCACTGCAGTGTCCGCCTTCTGGGTTCAAGCAGTTCTCCTGCCTCAGCCTCCCGAGTAGCTGGGACTACCGGTGCACACTACCACACCCAGCTAATTTTTGTATTTTCTAGTAGAGATGGGGTTTCACCATGTTGGTCAGGATGGTCTCGATCTCTTGACCTTGTGATCCGCCCACCTCGGCCTCCCAAAGTGCTGGGATTACAGACATGAGCCACTGTGCCCCACTACTTTGTAAATTAAAGATCAAATACCCATATTTAATTGGTTTGCTTCAAAGATAAAATGAGTTGAGTTCTTTCAAGTATCTAGTAGTTTGCTTGGATATAGGAAACACCCATAAAAATCTGTTATTATAATTCCTATTATATTAAAAATCAAATGCAGTTATATATGTTGCTTTTCACACAGCAAAATCAACAAAAAACTTCTACAACATACAGTTCACACTTTTGTTTAATATTAAAAAAATATTTATGTCTACACAAAGATAAGTTTAATAAACTTAACTATATTTTTTCATGAAGCTAAAAGTGAAATGTGTAAGCTATCAATTATTAGATTTAGGCCAAAAGAAAAACTTCATTTCAATGAAGATAGAGCAAATTATAAATTAAGATCCTATGCCACAATTGGAGTAAGATCATTGAAATGGCAGAGTTGGAAACTTCAAGAATTGATCCCTCCATTAAAGCAAAAATTAAGCTAGCAAAAACTGACAGAATCAACTTTTCTGGAACTCTGGAATCCAGTAAAAAATAAAAACAGAGGAGTGCTTAATGAAGAAAGAAGGTTCCAATGTTCAGTAAGAAAGCACTGTGATGTTTTGTTCATTCTCCTATAATCCACCATTCTCTAGCCTGGATACAACACTTAAATGAAGATCCAATAGGAAAAACAGAACCTGAAAAACACTGTAAACAGCAGACTTCTAGACACATACAGAACTCAAACAGAAGAGTACACAATCCTCTCAGATGCACTCTGAAGAGTCTCTAGATAGACCATATGTTAGACCACGAAACAAGTCTCTATACATTTTAAAAGGCTGAAATCATATGAAGTGCCTTCTTTGACCTCAATAGAATGAAGCTAGAAATAAATAAATTAAGGAGTGAAGCTAGAAATAAAGAAAAACTAGACACTACTCAAATATGTGAAAATTATACAACAAAAAGAAAAACAATACAATTAAAAAGCGAGCCAAAAACTTGAATAGTCACTTCATATAAGAAATACGAATGCTAAGAAGCACAACTGATTTTCTGAATGTCGACTGGATAAATGATGAAATGAAGGCAGAAATAAAGATGTTTTCTGAAACCAATGAGAAGGAAGACACAATATACCAGAATCTCTGGGACACATATAAAGCAGTGTCTAGAGGGAAATTTATAGCAATAAATGCCACGTGAGAAGCTAGGAAAGATCTAAAATCAACACCCTATCATCAATGTTGAAAGAGCTAGAGGAGCAAAATCAAAAAAACTCAAAAGCTAGCAGAAGACAAGAAATAACTAAGATCAGAGCAGAACTGAAGGAGATAGAGACACACACACACACACAAAAACCTTCAAACAATCAATAAATCCAGGAGCTGGTTTCTTGAAAAGATCAACAAAATAGACCACTAGCCAGATTAATAAAAAAGAAAAGAGAGAAGAATCAAATAGGTGCAATATAAATTGATAAAGGTGATATCACCACTGATTCCACAGAAATACAAACTACCATCAGACAAACAATTCTATGCACATAAACCAGTAAATCTGGAAGAAATGGATAAATTCCTGGACACTTGTGCCCTCCCAACCCTAAACCAGGAAGAAGTTGAAACCCTGAATAGATCAAAAACAAGGGCTGAAGTTGAGGCAGCAATTACTAGCCTTCCAACCAAAGTAAGTCCAGGTCCAGACAGGTTCACAGCTGAATTCTACCAGATGTACAAAGAGGAGCTGGTACCACTCCCTCTGAAACTATTCCAAACAATAGAAAAGGAGGGAATCCTTCCCAAATCATTTTATGAGACCAACATCATCCCGTTACCAAAACCTGGCAGAGATTCAACAAGAAAAGAAAACATCAGGCCAATAACCATGATGAACATAGATGCAAAAATCTTCAATGAAATCTGGCAAACCAATTGCAACAGCACATCAAAAAGCTTATCCATAATGATCAAATAGGCTTCAATCCGGGGTTGCAAGGCTGGTTCAACATACGCAAGTCTATAAACATAATTCACCACATAAACAGAACCAAAGATAAAAACCACAATTATCTCAATAGATACAGAGAAGACCTTTGATGAAATTCAACAGCCCTTTATGCTAAAAGCTCTCAATAAACTAGGTATCAATGAAACGTATCTCAAAATAATAAAAGCTATTTATGACAAACCCACAGCCAATATAACACTGATTGGGCAAAAACTGGAAGCCTTCCCTTTGAAATCTGGCACTAGACAAGGATGCCCTCTCTCACCACTCCTATTCAATATAGTATTGGAAGTTCCCACCAGAGCAATCAGTCAAGAAAAAGAAATAAAGGATATTCAATTAGGAAAGGAGGCAGTCAAACTGTCTCTATTTGCAGATGACATGATTGTAGAAGACCCCATGGTCTCAGTCCAAAATTTCCTGAAACTGAAAAGCAACTTCAGCAAAGTCACAGGATACAAAATCAATGTGCAGAAATCATAAGTATTCCTATAGGCCAGTAACAGACAGAGAGCCAAATCAAGAGCAAACTCCCATTCACAATTGCCACAAAGATAATAAAATACCTAGGAGTACAACTAACAAAGGATGTGAAGGACCTCTTCGATGAGAACTAGAAACCACTGCCCAATTAAATAAGAGAGGACACAAACAGATGGAAAAACATTCCATGCTCATGCAAATGTATGTTCATTGCGGCACTGTTTACAATAGCGAAGACCTGGAACTAACCCAAATCCCCATCAATGATAGAATGGACAAGGAAAATGTGGCACATGTACACCAGGAAATACTATGCAGCCATAAAAAAACGATGAGTTTGTGTCCTTTGTAGGACATGGATGAATATGGAAACCATTATTTTCAGCAAACTGACCCAAGAACAGAAAATCAAACACTGCATGTTCTCACTCATAGGCAGTTGTTGAACAATGAGAACACACGGACACAGGGCGGGGAGCATCACACACTGGGGTCTGTTGAGGGGGCAGAGGAGGAACAGCAGGGGGTGGGGAGGTTGGGAAGGGATAATGGGGAAAAATGACAGATATAGGTGATGGGGGGATGGAGGCAGCAAACCACCTTGCTATGTATGTACCTATGCAGTAATCCTGCATGATCTGCACATGTACCCCAGAACCTAAAGTAAAATAATAATAATAATAAAGATGATCAACATCATCTGTTATTAGAAGAATGAAAACCACAATCACAATGAGATACCAATTAACACCCTCTAGGATGGCTATAATATTTATTTTAAAAGGAAAATAACTATTGGAAAGGATGTAGAGAAATTACAACCCTTGTATATTGCCAGTGGGAATGTAAAATGGGTCAACTGCTGTGGCACAGTTTGACAGTTCTTCAAAAAGCTAAATATAGAATTACTATAGTACTCACCAGTTAGCTATTTCTAGGTATATAACCTCAAAATTTTAAACAGATGTACAAAAGAATACTTATATAGTGACATTTATAGAACCATTATTCTCAAAAGCCAATATATTCATCATCAGATGAATGAGTAAAGAAACTGGCATATAGAATAAAATGGAATTCAGCTATTCAAAGGAATAACGTACAGAATATGCAACAAAGTAGACGAACACAGAAAGCATTACTTGAAGTGAGAGAAGCCAAATGAGAAAAGGCTACATACTTTATAAATCTATTTGTATTTATCTAGAATAGGTAAATCTATACAGAAAAAAACACATTGGTAGTTGTCAGAGGCTTAGCTGGGAAGGGGATGAAAAGTAAAGGCTGAATGGCTATAGGGTTTTATTCTGGCATGATGAAAATGTTTTGGAACTAGATAGAGGTAGTGGTGATTGCACAACATTACAACGTACTGAATTTGTCACTGAATAGTTCATTTTTAAATGATTAATTTTATGTTATGTTGAATTTTGTCTCAATTAAAAATAACAGTCCTTTAAAAGGTATCATTACTGTTCAAATTTGGAGATATAAACAAAACCTATTCACGTTTTAAAATGATTTTACTTGCGAAAGCTTTGTTTTTGTAAAAATTGTGTTTTAATGTCACATTTCATAGCAATGCCTATTACCATCTATACTACAGTTTTCTGCATTTGGCAAACAATGTTGTGCCTCACTTTGTGTAAAATAATAAACTCTACCAGTAGTATTACTTAAAATTTGCTTAATTATTTTAGTGGTAGAAAATAAAAATCCTCAAATTTCTAAACTGTATCATTTCCTTAAACTATTCAAAATCTTTCGTATAGGACTAAACAAAATATACTAATCGTACTTCTTATCTGAGTAACTATGATCTGATGTACTTTTGGAAACTTTATCTAATTTTAGCAATAGTAACCCATTGCTTATTTTAAATGCTCAATGCTAGGTAAATATGAAAAAGAAATCAATAGCTTTTCCCTTTGTACAATATTTACACAGTTAGTCACCAGCAGGTTAATGACTACTTTAGTCATTGTGTTATTAAAGGGGAGAACAGACTCAATTGCAAGTAATTAACTAACACTACCCAAATTTTACTTTTGTGTTTCATTAATACAGAATTACATATTTTGAAAGTGTGATTAAATAATTTACCACAAAAATCAGTTGTGTTTTTTTTCTTCTTCCTATAAGAGACTAAGATAATGATAGGTGTTCTCCCTTTTTAATCACATGAAGGTATCTCCACATTAGATTCCAAAAAATCTGAGAACTTGATAATGGGTATTTTGAGTTACAGAGCCCACCCAAAAAAGTAATGTTCTACTCCTTGTAGACACATACTGAAGGTCTATTTGGATAACAAAGTCAATGATAGGACATTTAAGAGTCCTGACTTTGAAAAAAAACATAAAGCATCATGGGCCATGCCAGATACTGAAATGCAAGAGCCATTCTTTTCAAAGAACTAGGAAGACTTGGAATAAAACAACATCAGTAGGAAATATAGAAGTAATTAATTTTTTAAACGTTATACTACATTTTGACATTTCAGTTTTGTAAAGTAAAATATTTATAAATTACAAGGGTATAATATTTAAACCACAATTAACGTTAATGTCTTAGAAGCAAGATACTGTATTTCTACATTTTTACATATTTGTTAGAAAGACACACTGCTATATATGTATTATTTAACTGTTTTGTTGCTTCATTCAGCATTATATTTTCTTGGTTATTTTTCTAGTAGAAAAGAAAATGCTTAAAGGTACAGGTGGCCACTATTTCTCGTCCTTTTAATCTCCCAATGTCAAGTTATTACTAAAATTTAAAACCACTCTATTTGTAGTTCCCATTTCAAAAACTTATTGGAGCAGTTTTGCCTATATGCTCCTGGCTAAATTGAAGGAAGGCCTGATGACCAGTGAGCATAAGAAACAATGAAGAAATTTAAAAACATTTATTTAAAGAATATTACTAAAACATGTCAACATAAGGATGTAAATAACAGATCAGATCACTGGAAAATAAATATACATAGCTCTTATTTTCTCATTTTATACCATTTAACTTTTATATGGTGCTGCTGGACTAAGATACCAAATGTTATGTATGACTACCTAATGTTGTTTCCTTTTTCAAAGGGCAAAATCATTTATAGTTCTAATATGCTACAATGAGGTAATGACTATACTCCTTTATCAGAAAATGTGTCCAATAGCTAATGTGGGCAGTCTGAAGTAGAATAATAGGTTAATGATAATTTCCAAGAATTAACATGAAAATTTGTCTTAAAACATAAATGTAAATTAAAAACAGTAAAATGCGTATTTCCCATTTTCTCTTCAGCAGTCATTCCTTTGTACTCTAGATACTAAATTTTGTAGCACTGTCTGCCAGTGAAACATTCCATTCTTACAGCAAATCATTGGTCCATAAAGAAAGACTGTAGTGATTCTAATGCTTCTATAAAATATTTACTTATTGGCACTCTCATCAGAACAAAATTAACTTTATTTTACATGCTGCAACAATGTAAATTTCTAATTATTTTACGTTTCTGGACATGGGGTATTAGAATTATGATTGCTATATGATGTATTTTCTTTCTTTTTTTTTTGGCATCATGGAATAATTTATTGCAAAAGAAAAGGAATGTTCTGAAAGTTAGGTCCAGAATAGGCAGCACACCCTGAGAGAGAGAATTCAGGGTGGGCTGCTTGTAAGGATGAGCCAACAAAGAGCAGCTCTAGGGATACTCCCTTTATAAGAGTCTTACACGATTATTCACAAGGAGATGGAAACACGTGTAACTAGTAAGCATGTTCTGGGTGGTCCTCAGGGTGCACATGCACAGTAGCTGTACATATTTGTTCATTTGTTGGATGTGTCATTAGCATCTTAAATCTCCACGCCGGGTGTGATCAAAATGCTCATGCTCTCTAGAAAAGAAGTCCCTTCTGAAGACAGCTTTGCTTGAATGAGCTCCATTACAATGTGAATGATGATGCTTATTGTATTGACTGTATGGTCACCATGGTTGCTGTGTCCTGAGGACCAGGTCACTTCCTTGACTACCTATCCTGCCTCAAAATCAGGTAGAGAGAAAAAAATATGCTTCAAATTTTGATCACAGGAGTATTTACTCAATTGTCAAAAACTTTAAGTTACTCAAAAAGACCTTTCTTGACTCTGAAAAACAAACAAAAAAACCCTGTTTTTAAGACAGGGTCTCACTTTATCACCCAGGCTGGAGTGCAATGGCACGATCTCAGCTGGCTCACGGCAACCTCTGCCTCCCGGGTTCAAACGATTCTCCTGCCTCAGCCTCCCAAGTAGCTGGGACTATAGGTGCATGCCACCAAGCCCAGCTAATTTTTTGTATTTTTAGTAGAGTGGGGGTTTCGTCATGTTGGCCAGACTGGTCTCGAACTCCTGAGCTCAGGCAACCCACCTGCCCTGCCCTACCAAAGTGCTAAGATTACTGATGTGAGCCAAGAATCAGCAACATTTTAGGCAAAAAGTTACAAAAAAGATTATTTCTGTCTTCTATTCGTACAGGTCATGCAATTAATTCCTGTTCTACTAGATATTGAGACAGTAATCTTTATGGATGCATCATCTCTCTGTGAGAGTCCTGAAAACGTTTCCTCTATTCTAATCACACAATTTCAAAAGATATCAGGAACCTACTTTCACGTGCGTCCTTCCTCCTTCCATAATCTTGTGACCTCTCATTAGTATACGATGTATTTTCTAAAGCATCAGATAATTAGCAATTTGAAGAATGATTAAATAATTACCTATTACAAGCCATGGTAAATATAACAATTTTAATACTGACACAAAGCTATCACCAAATTATGTTAAGATATATATATATATATATATGTTTACAGTCTTGAAATCCCTAAGCTAAAAATTACAGTAATCTCTATTGTTTTTGTTTCTTGTTCATTGATTGATTATCCCTTAGCCTAGAACAAAACCTTGGAATATGACATTTAAATAGTTCAGGGATGTGTGTGTGTGTGTGTGTGTGTGTGTGTGTGTGTTTATATGTATATATATATATTCTCCAGGAAATATATACTTTCTACTGGAAATATGTATAATATACATTTTATATATTTGTATATATATTATATGTATAATATGAATTTTTTTTCACTGGAAATATATGTATATATTTTCCACTAGAAAATATTTCCAGTGAATGAAATATTTTTTCATAAACCTAAACCACATGAAATAGCTCCCTTAAAATTAAAATAAATAACAAAGATTTTTTTGGAAAGTGTCTGAACATGACACTTATTTCATATAAACTGCAGAAACAGTTCTTTAGATGACAATACTATGCACTATTGATTAAAAGATGGAAAATTAAATTAAATTAGTGCAAAAAAATACTTTAGTCCTCTGGAAGTTAAAGCCTATCGACTTATATTAAAACAAAAATATTTTTCTAAATGTCATTTTAAGAGGTTAACTTTTTCTTTCAGTTCTCAATTCTATATATCCAGTGTCATGAGAATGGATGTATAAATAAATGGCTGATTAGATGATTTTCCAAATGAATAATCAATGAAATCTGAGCTTGCTGTTGGTGTGCAGTTGAGTGAGCATTTACAGGCTCAACTTACATAAGTGAGCTGATTGAAATGACCAGTAGAGGATTTTCTGAATACAATACCATTGTTGTTTTCATTAGATGATTTCTGTAATTTTACTATGTATCACAATGAATACATTTATGCACATTTATTCATGTCAAAGAAAAAATTAATGTTGTGATGTTAACTCCTGGATAAAATTTTTTGAAAGTTGTTACAATGAGCACTAATTGGTACTTTAAACAACGATTTCAGCTTACAGTTTAAGGAAGCCAATGAGTAAACCATACGAGTAGCCCCTATGCCTGGAGATAGCTGTTTGATTAGGACTGAATTTTGTCAGAAAAAACAATGGAAATTTGCCTTGCTCCTGTCATGTTAAAAAATAATAATAATTGTACATTTTAAAATACTATAAATAAAAGATTATAATTGGATGGTTTGTAACACAAAATATAAATGGTTGAGGGAATGGATATCCCATTTATCTTGATGTGATTATTACACATTGTATGCTTGTATCAAAATATCCTATATACACCATAAATATATACACCATGTACCCACAAAAATATAAAAAATACTACCTAATGGATCAGAAATTTAAATGTGATCCAAACTACTGAGTTATTCATGCAGTAAAAATGATTTATTAGACAGCTAGGACGATATTTGTATTTTTTATACATTTATATTTAATCATTTGATTGGAAAGAAAGGAAGAGGGAATGGCAAGGATAATCATCTTTAGCTTCAAATCTACTTTTACTGAACTTTTAGTCTCTCAAGAGAGTTATCATTATTCATAGGTTAAGCTTTTATTTGCCATTTTATAAAATTAGAAGTACTCCTTCTTTTTTTAGCCAAAAATACTGAAAAAACAGTTCTATAATCTACATTAATGATTATTATTGTCTTTAGTCACCTACTATGTACCCACAAAATGTTTTTAAAATAACTTTAAAAATTTAGAAAAAGACTCATCTTACAACACCACACTTGTTCAAGTTCTCTCTTAATTAACACTCTATACATAATTCACAATACATAATAGTACCAGGAGAATAAAAGGCAATAGTGGGGCCTTATTAAGTGCAAATAAAATTGATGTTGGGTAGGTACAGGTATGCAAAGGACACTGACCTTGGCTTCACATTCCTCATCTTTAAAATAAGAAATAAAAGAAACATAATGCCTATAGAAAAATGAGTGATTTAGATGACAACCAAGCAACTGCATGTGAAAATATTTTATTAGTTATATGAGACTATAAAAGTATTGCTTAAATGTATATATGTATATACATATATACCTATCAATAATGTATATTATATTAACTATGTTAAAAAGGTGTCAAACAAGTGTTAGAATAAATTGTGATGTCACATATCTTCTATGTCAAAATATACCCCAAATTTTCCAAATGTTTATATTATAATCACTTTAGTTGCTTATTCATTTTTCCTGGTAAGGGCTAATTTAGCATAATATAGAATCCTAAATAATTAGTAATGTGTAGAAATGTAAACAGATATACAAAAGTGTGGTTGGGTACAGTGGCTCATGCCTGTAATCCCAACACTTTGGGAGGCCAAGGCTGGAGGACCTCTTGAGGTCAGGAGTTCAAGACTAGCCTGGCCAACATGGTGAAGCCCCATCTCTACTACAAATACAAAAATCAACTGGGCATGGTGGCAGGCGCCTGTAATCCCAGCTATTTGGGAGGCTGAGGCAGAAGAACTGCTTGAACCTGGGAAGCGGAGGTTGCAGTCAGCTAAGATTACACCATGTCAATTATAAAGTACACAACTGTTCAAAATAGAAAGGGCAGTGAATTGTTAAGAAATTAATATGAGGAAATACAGGAAACTAGTTACTGTTAGATAGTGATCTGGTTTTAAACTGTTTCAGTAATACTCAATGATCTATTAAGTCAGAACTTCCCCGTGTTAAACTGGCATATAGGAATATTTAGTGTTACGTTTTTGGCAGAAGTCTTTCAATGAACAGTAAGAATAAAATTTCTTATAATCATGTTAATCCATGTTAAAATGTGGATTCTGGAAGGATAACACAAATGATTTGAGATTTTTCTGAAAGTCTTTTCCTTCTGCACAAAAAGTTTTGTTTTGAAATGAATCCTTACATATTTATTATAGTGAATGGCAATGTTAACTACTGAATAATAAATTGCTGAGTTTAACTTAAAAACTTTCTGGTTTTTACTCACTGACATTTGTATACCTGTGTACATTTGTTTTAATTGATTTTTAAAATCATATCTTTCCAATTACTAATTATTATAAATTATTTTACTGCCATTTATTTTGAAAAATATTTCAAAATAACACTTCATATTTTAATTTTAAAACAGTTGGATGTTAAAATGCAATATTTTAATCAAGAAGAAATATCATGAGAAAAACATATTAGTAATTAAGAAGGTGGCTTCTATTATTTACAAAGCCAATCTTAATATGTGACTATTTTTTTCTGACATATGTAAATGCCACCATTATAAAAGTTTTAAAGTTAGTTTTAACTGACTGCTTTCTTATATTGCTTTTCAAAGAGAATAATGAAAAATAACCCCTAATAAATATTATTATTCAAATCACATTTGGCCACGAGAGCCATTATTCCATAAATCATTATATTCTGGAAGAATTGACAGAAATACAATTTCTCAATTTAGGTTATGGAAATTACTTTCAGAAATAGACATTTAAGGGTTCCAAAAATTTTAAAAATAGCTATCAAAACAGCAATCAGTGAAGCAAAGCATATTCTTGTAAAAATCAGCTCATGAATGCCATCTGCTTTGCAATAGGATGCTGGCTTAAACACTAGAACAAAAAGATTTTAATAAGGAGTTTGCCTATTACTAAAAACTTTCTAAAATTGTTAAACAAGTCTAAGGAGATGAAACAGCAACAATTAAAAGCCTATGTTATTTTAAAACCATATAGAGGTGATAACATTTTACTTGCAGCTATTTTTTAGCACAAAATGTAGTGTGTATTATTATTGCCAAAATGTGATATTTCTGAAATATAAAAACTATTTTTTGATTTAAAAAATCACTAAAAAAATTTTATACTTTAAGGGAGATAAAGCTTGAAATGAATTAGGTACCTTCTAGCTCTAAACACATTCTTAGAATTTTCATTGCTTTGCAATAAATAGTGTCACTTTTCTCTTTGACTTTGTAGAAAGCATGCTACATAACCTTCCTGATTGAAGTTATTGATCATCTGGAAGAGGATGTAAATCAGCCTCATTGTGAAGAAGAAAGAGAAAGGGTATGAGGAAGGCATTTTGGAGCTCTGGTTTATGTAATCCTCATAGACATGGTGCCAGAGATAATCCACAGACACACACAAAAATACTATATGGAAATAAATTGAGAAAGTATAGTGTGGTTTTTGTAGGAAATGGAAGAATAACACAGAGGACAAAACAGAAGTAAAAACTGTAAAAGAATAGTGGGAGGATGAATAGGCTTTTGTTAGCTTTTGCTTTGTTTTTATTTTTTGTTTCATGTGGGAGTGAGGAATTTATGAACAATGCAAAATTGAAAACAATTTGATGGAAAAAGATATCCATTAACTCATTAATTAATCAAGTTAAATTATTATTACAGAGAATCTATTATGAATCAAGTATCTTTCTGCACACTGGGTATATAGCAGTAAGGATATTAAACAAAAATCCTTACCCATAAATTTTGGTGAGAGAGGAAGGACAATAAATAAAATAACAACAACAAAAAAGAGATATAGTATCTTACATGATGATAGGTAAAGAAGGCCATAGAGATAGAGTACTAATTTAAAAGTGGTCAGTCAAGGAAGGCCTCATGACTCAGAAAAATAAATTCAAAAATGTCTACCAAGAATAGGAACTGGGCATTTTCAGAAAAGCAATACTACATACTCCAAAATGAAAGGTACAGTTACCAAAACATTTGAGAATTATTTCTACCTACCCATAAAGTAAAGCTCTTTAATGATAGCTGGTGACTTTTTACTGAGGAAATACAGATATTTGCCAAATGTCAGTCTTAGAGAATCTGCATTACTGGATATCTACAATTGCCAGACTTGCTGATGAGAAGGTTATAAACGTTACTTCATTTAATCATTACAAACAAACCTTTGATCATTCTGATTCTACCCATTTTTTAACTCTCTGCCTTACATAAAATATTCTAATTGAAGAACAGTTCTACTGGCAAATTAATAAAATTCCTGTCCACATGCTACGTTTCATTAAAATTTATATTTCTTTCCTGTGATTTTGCTAACATGATGAAAATACAGCATCACTAAATCATACCTAGGTACCAAGCTTAAACTCAGAAGAAATGAATTCAGACTGTGTTTGTATCTCTTGGGATTTTTTTTTTTCCTGTGGAGTAAAGTGAAAGACTTAAGGAAACAGGTGGTATTTTTTTTCCATCTTTACTCAGAGTTAAACAATTAAATCTGTAAGAGTAAGTATGTTACAAGATAAAACTGTCTAGTTACATAAATGTCAACAAATAACATTTTATACCAGACTGTTAGGGTCTTGAAAAATATCCCAAACAAATAAAATGTCATCCATATTTGCCTTTGAGCAAACAAAAGGTACAAAATAGGGCTTTGATATATTTTATGGATCAAATTTTATCTCCTCCAAAAAAATGATACATTGGAGTCTTAACCCTTGATACCTCACAATGTGAACCTCTTTGAACATAGGTTTGTTACAGAGGTAATCAAGTTAAAATGAGGTCATTAGTTTAGGCCTCAATCAATATGGTGGTATCCTTACAAAAGGGAAATTTGGGAACAGAGATAGACACACATAGAAGGAATAAATTTCTGTTGTTTAAGCACCCAGTTTGTGGTACTGTGTTATGAGAGGGCTAGCAAACTGATATAATACATGGGCAAGAAGAACAAAATGATCCTAGTGGTAGGAAATCAAGCATGACGTCCTCTTACTCATCCATCTCTTTATAGTTTATCACCATGTCTGGAAAAGAGCAATGAATAAGGTAATGAGTGAAAACAAGCAAGAATTGAATTTTAAAAATGAATAAACCTAATTGATGGATATTTAAACTGGAATTTTAAAAACAGCAGAGGAAAGGCCAAGATTAAAAAAAAATCAAGCCATGGCACTGAATTAGGAAGAAATAATTAGAAAACATTTAATAAGGCTCAGAAGAAACTAATAAAAGGATATGAACTACGAAGTGTGGATTCAGGCCCTGGTACAATAAGGAGCCATCATAAAACCACTAGACTACTTTGGGACTTGTTCTCTTATCTGTAAGGTGCCTGGACTCTCTAATAGCTAAACACCATTTAACTCGTATTTAGTGTTTCAGATGCCTATATAAAAATAAAGAAAGTGAAAGTGATACTTTAAACAAAGGACATATTAACTTAGATTATTCACAAGACTTGCTACGATTTCATTGTCCAGGTATGGCAACGAAGAGATAAGCAGCCAGAATCTTTTCAATATAAATCTTATCCCATTGCTTCCATGATTATAATCTTCCCTTTCATAAATTTATTCAATAAGTGTTGAGCACCTACTTCACACCAGGCACTATTCAGGCATTTAGGACTACAGCAGCAAGAAAAGCAAAATTCCAGCTCTTGTAGAGCTTATATTCTAATGGAGAAGAAAGATAATATTTGGCAGGGCATGGTGGCTCACGTCTGTAATCCCAGCACTTTGGGAGGTCAAGGCAGGTGGATCATGAGGTCAGGAGTTTGAGGACAGCCTGGCCAACATGGTGAAACCCTGTCTCTACTAAAAATACAAAAGATTAGCTGGTCTTGGCAGCATGTGCCTAAATCCCAGCTACTCGGGAGGCTGAGACAGGAGAATTGCTTGAATCCAGGATGTGGAGGTTGCAGTGAGCCGAGATCATGGCATTGCACTCTAGCCTGGGCAACAGGGCAAGACTCCATTAAAAAAAAAAAAGAAAAAAAAAAAAGAAAGATAATATTTAATTAAATACATAATGTAATATATTAAATAATATATGCAAATTTAGAAGCAGAAATAGAGATTTGTAGTAAGAAGTAGACTTCTTTAGAGAACAAAATAAGAAAAGTCTCTCTGTGGAGGTGAAATTTGTACATAGGAGTGAGCATGCACATATCTGGGGAAAGAGAGCTCCAGACATGTGCCCTGGGCAGGGGGCGGTGGGCGGGGGGAGCGGCGAGTTTGGCACATCCAAAGAACAGCTTGGCCTGTGGTCGGAACAGAGTGAGGAGGGGAGAAAGTTTGGAAAGTGACCAATGAGGTCACGAAACAATCGGAGATCACACCATATGCGGCTTTGTTAAGAAATTTCTAATAAATTTTGAATTGGATGAGATCCTAATAGCATTTAAACTGTGTTTCAAGTAACAGAATCTGAAGTATATTAGAAAATCACTCTAGTTGCTGTTTAGAGAACTGATGGTAGTAAAAGCAAGTGTAGAAGGAGCCCAAGGGCTACACACGTTGTAAATAAAAGATGATGGTGGCTGTGGTTTATGATCCTCATAGCCACAGGAAGTAAGTCCACAATTTGTGATGCAGCGGATTAGATCCCTAGTGACCTGGCACTCACTCACCTTTCTGGTTATATTTACAGTAAACCCCTTTCTCCTCCTCTTTGCTTTATGTCTGTTTATAAATCTAAAACTTTGCCCATTTATTCCCTCTAGTTAGAATGACCTCCATTTTTCTCTTCATGGTCCAGCAGAGGTCTCAATCTTCATGACTCAGACCTCTTCTTTGCAACCTCTCCTGACACTTTCAGGAGAAAGATTGATTCAGAATCTGACAGAGTATAAAACTCATCTTTTACACTATATTATATGTGTCACTGTGTTGTTTCAGTGACTACTGGGTAGTGTAAGTTTTTTCAGTCTTACTGGTCTGTGAAAATTAATAACCTGTGAATTGCTGAGTTAGCCTTCTTAAATTCACATCACTATGAATATCCCTAAGAAAATTATTTTTTAATATAGTTAATACTTAGTAACTCACACTTATAATTAAGAAATTAATTTATTTAGTTTAAAAGAGACTCTAAGTATGTTTAGATATTTGCCTAGAAATTATAAAATTTACATCTTAGACTCATAGTCTCTAGAGTGTTAAAAACATTGCCTGCGTAAAAAATGGTCTACCTGTGCATGTAATAAGACAATACCTTTGAGTTTGTATATGATTCTATATTAAAGTGTTCATTTAACTTGACCAACTGGAAAAAGGAACCACTGAATAGTGTTTTGAGGCTCAAAACACCTAGGAATTTTCAGATTCTGGGTATTATCTGTTAATTCTACTCCACTTCCTTTATAATTAACTTATCAATATTGTTGACATCATTAGTATACAACACATTGTATCAACTTCCGAATGGATACAGTTCCAAATCCAAAGTGAATACTTTGTGAAGAAAAAATATTGATAACTTGAGACTCTTTGTTAACTGAGTTCATTTGAATTAAGGGTACAGGGATATATATTATGTAAATAGTCAATATTCCTCCTAGAAAGCATGTTCTTTCTAATGACAGAAGCCTTTCCTATTACTTTGAAAATACTTCCAGAAATCATATTTCAAAGTTGTTCACACAACTTTTCAAGTGAATTTCTAGGCAAAACCTATAAAAATAAATAGCTATATATTATAACTAACTTAAAAATCACTTTTCAACAATATAAATAGATTAAATTCTAGGAACAACACAATGCATCAAATAATTCTCTGTAAACTGGATGAAATCTCAATGCACCAGAGGTTTCCTGATTCTACAGTAATTATCTCTCTCCCTGATATAAAGACAATTTGATTTTTAGGTTATACTACTTGAGAAAAAAACATAATAATACAATTCCAGTAGAAAACATAAATACATTTATCAATCTATTAATATGACTATTGATGTCTATATACCTACAAGTAGACTTACAGTCCTATGTTATGACATATTTTTCAGCCCACAGCCAATGTTTAACACTTACGATTCAGTGGAAATGTAACACTATCTTAAAAAAAACCTACTTAAAAGCTTCAGGGTTCAAAACTTAGAGCTCAGGTAATCATGCATTAGGGGAACTTCTAATTTGAACAGAAGTCTTATTCTAAATTGAGCTATTGTATCTATCAATCACTTTCTGAAGTGTTGTATATTAGATTCTTCCTAAGTAGGCAATATCTGCTTTTATAGCTGATTATCAGCATTTCTTATTTTCAGTTATACAGATCCTCACAGATACATCTGTATATGTTCCTTTCCCTTTGACGCATACATACATATTTGAAAATAATTTATATTATTCAAATAAACATGAAAAATTACTTTTGCTTCTGTAAGCACTAGGACTAAGGGTTACCTGAGTTTAGATTAATAAAGTTGCCAGAAACAAAATAAGCATGAATGAACTATGATGATTATATTATGTTTTATCTGCTTGCCTCAGAAATATTCTCTTTTGACCAGTAAATATTCCAAGCCTTTTAATGAAAACATTCTGCTTAAGGAAGAGGAGACTGACCAGATGATCTCTAAGAACATTCCCACTAAATACCCATGGTCTAAATTTATAGTCACCTTTTGCATTATCTGTTTAACATTTCCTATCATGATTGAAAATGAATATTAATGATGTTTACTTAAATCACACTACAATTGGTATTTGGGAGATTTTGATATAAGAATAAGATTTTCAATTTCATTGTCTTAAAATACTAAACTCATTTTGTTTCACATAATATGTTTTCTTTCTTTCTTTGTTATTTTTAAGTGAATGTATGGTTTTCTACACACACACATACACACACACACAGTGCAAATTTCTAAGGCAATAACCTTCACTCTAATTTAGTATTAGGTTTCTGAGGTACCAGGAGCTTGATTGCCTCCTAAATGTCTGAAAACACATGATTAACAACTCATCCATTGCCTTCCAACTGAAAAGAATCACTCTTACCGTATAGCCCTCGGTATACTGAAAAGGAGCCCTGGAACTTTCGTCTGCTGTTGGACTCAGAGGCTTGGGGTCAGACATAGAACGCTGCATCATCTTGGCTGTCTTAGGACTTGCTGGGGGAACTTTAGCCATATCTGGATGCAGTACTTTCTGTGGACTTATATCATCAGGGAGGGGTTTTTCATAAGGTACAAAGGCTGATTCTAAGGCTTTGCCTGGTGAAAGTGGTGAGATGGGTGAATAAAGGACTTTGGGGGATTTGGGTGGGGAAGGAGCCAGCTGTACTGTGGAATCTGCTCGGAGGTGAGATGAATAACCAATCTCTAAAGGTGTTGGGCGTTTCTTGTCTTTGGGTGGAGATGTGGCACTCAGATATTGAGGACTTTGTGTGTCTGAATCTGCTTCTGTTTGACATCCTAAACTGCCCCCTTTGTAAGTCTTTTCAGGTGCTGAAATGTGTTTAATTATTTCTACCTTGGCATCCACTCGTGCCCGTATGGAGGGTGTTCTTATGGTTCCAACTGGTTCAGTTTGCACAGATATCTCTGCTACCGTTTGAACTGCTATGCTGGAGACTTTGGAAAGGGGTTTGGTCTTGTCAGCCTCTGCCATGCTGTCACCATATTTCCCTACACGAGCTTTCCTCCTTGCTCTAGTAGGCATATCCCACTCATCCTGATCTTCATCATCAGTTTGGACGCTTGTATCCACACTCTTTTTAGTTCTCCTTCTTCTACTCACATAGCTCCGATCTGTGGCATCTTCGTCATCCGTTTGTACACCACTGTCCACTATCTTTTTAAAACTTCGGGGATCATCTGCCATATTTTCTCCCATCTCATCATATGGTCCTCGGACTTTAGCTCCAGAACTTCTCTTTTTGGGTTGTTTTTCCTCTTTCACAACAACATCTGTTAGAGGTATTTCTGAAACAGTGCTCAGGATACCAGGTGGGGCAATGTACTGGGTGACACCATCAGACTGAACAGTGTACCATCCTTGGCTCTGTGGTATTTCAATTGCCACAACACCTGAGGCTGTGGTGGTTGCATCTTCAGTTGCCCAAAATTGAGTCCCTTCTGGGGCAGCATACTGACCTTCCAAAATTGCCTGCTCTGTAGTGGTTTGTGGAGAAGCAGTTCCAGAAGGGTCATAGTTATACTGGTAGATTTGGCGAATCTTTTGCTCCTCCAGCTGCTGGTGAAGTTGTTGCTGCAGCTGTTGGATCTGCTCAAGCTGTAACTGTTGCTGAGCTAACGTCTCCTGCCTCATCATGAACTGGGCTTGCCGCTCTTCTTCTTGCTGATAGAGAAGGTGCTGCTTCATAGACTGCAGCTCCTCCAGCTTTTTCTGAACCATGATCTTCTCTTGTTCTCGGAATCTTTGAATTTCCTGACGTTCCCACTCCAATTCCTCAGCAAAGCGCTGTTGCTTAATTTTCTCCAGTTCCAGGAGCTCACGCTCCAAGTCTAGCTGCTGCTGTTGTTTATCTTCTTCAGGGACAATTAAAAGAGCACTTTCATCTCCCACCACTTCAGGAAACACATCGGATGCTGTGGTTAAAGTGGGAACGGAGTCTATCGTCTCAGCAGTAAGAGATTCGATAGTAATAGTTTGCAAACTGGCACTGATATCAATACTAGTTACTGCAATGTCTGTTTCTGATGCACCCGTTGTTATAAAATATGATCTAGGCATTGGCTGGCTATGGTGAAGGGCAGATAATGAAGTCACGGCATCAGTTGTATGAATACCAGACAAATCCCTCACTGTGGTGCTGAAAATGGAGCCGGGTTGTGTGGTGATAGCAAACGTAGAGGGTGCCGGAGTTGCTACTGAAGAATAGACAACACCATCAGATGACCTCAAAACACTCCCCACACAATACTGGGGTCCTGGCGGTGGTGTCATCCTTGCTGTGGAATACTGTGGGGTACTAATCCCAACTCCTGAAATGACTTGTCTTGTTTCTGGATATGGACCTGTGGTCTTGCTTGAATAATCCATTACCTCACCTGAAATACAGGGCAGAGTTATAGTCCAGTTCCCAGAATGAATGATGCTTTTTGAGTCTGAAAGCCCTCTCATCTTGATGAACATAATGAATGAGACTGCATGCAAATCCACAGGTTAACCTAATTAAATGCAGAATAAAAGCAATGTTGGACATGCAGGCACATGCAGGTGATTTTGAGCAGAACAAATTTTTTAAAAATGAAGAAACAAAAGCGCACATGTACTCCAAAATATGCTGCTAAAACATCCAAAGAAAGAAAAAAAGTAACAAAACTGGAAAAGGAGCCACATTTTTATCCTGAAATGAGATGAGGAACACCATAATGATATTTCAAGGAAAGGTCTGCTGCCACATCATACTGACCTGTAGTAATTCTCCCTGAAGTCAGATCTACTGCTGTATCAGTTCCTTCAGTATAATCAAAAGCATTCTTACTTTTATAGAAAAAATGTCCAGCTTCTGCTAAATTTGTGTCAGACATGGAAGGCTTCATTCCCCCAATCCCTCTATAACCATATGGCCCTGATCGATCATACTGATAGTGGTCATCCCTGTAACCAAAACGATCCTCCGGAAGAGTAGTTGCAGGCTGCTGTGCTGTGCAGCTCCTTCCGAATGGTAATTTATAAACCACATCACAGCACACAGCTCTTCTTCCTGCAGTCAAATCAACAGGTTTTTCGTCATCTTCGATTATTTTGGTCATCACACTTGAAGTAGATTCATCCATTGTTACAACTGTTCTATGAGACTTGGTTGTGCTGAGATCCACTACTTCCCCATCAGTGATCCCCTGGGATATGGTGCTATCAGTCCATCCATTTGTGACACCAACAGGAGGCACAGTGACAGGTTTTGTAATAGCCGATGTCATTGCATGTGCTGAAGTACCTAGAGATAAGTTTATTGGCGCTTCTTCCCTAACCGTAGGGAAGACCTGGTCACTTGGTATCCTATATGGGGGCTCAGCATGCTTTGATGTTGTAAGTGGGAGTGGTGTTGCCATTACATGTTCCACACCCACTAGGCTTTCTGTGCCTGGAGTGTAACTTGCACTAGCTGTGCATGTAACAAAGGTCACTGTCTCAGTGGCCAGAGATATAGGAGTCACTGTTGATGATGTTGCACTAAGATTTATAATAGAGGGTTGGACAGCACTAATTTGTTTCCCATAAACTTCATTTGTTGTAATCTGTCTTTTCACATCCATTGCAGAAGCAGAAAGATCTATACATTTTTCAGTTGTTTTAACTTCTACTTTTGGTACTGTACGCAAATCAATTACATCACCAACAAGTTGCAGTCTTCCATCTTCTTTATACTGAGGCTTCTCTAAATGTAGGTTATCTAGAGCAAGAGGCTCTGGAGGAATTGTTATGGAAATGCTGCTGAGATCAACACTAGGAGCTGTACTTCTGGTTGCTGAAACCTCAGTCTTGGAAACTTCAGTTGTGAGAAACTGTGCAACTGATGTGGGAGCTGCTTGAAATGAAGAGGGTGCTGTGACAGGGGTGGCAGAAAATGTCTGCAAAGCTCCAGAGATATACAGGGTCTGTTCTGAAGAACCTGGAATTTCTACAGCTGTCACAGGAGGAACTACAGAAAACACCGGTTCAACAGAAACCAGATCTTTGGAGGGTGATCCCAAGGGCCAACTGGTAATAACTTGACTAGCTGAAGCATCTGTTGGAGTCCCAGGTTCGGATGGCAATGTAATAACTACATACGTTTCCGTGAGGGATTTGGAAAATCTCGGTGAGGACTTGTTGGAGTGTGGGGAAAGTGGGGAGGTAGGGGAAGGCAATTTATAATCTGCTGAAGTCACTAAATTTAAGGTCATACTTGAAGTTAAAGATAGACCTGTTGGTTTGGGATGTATATCTGTTGGTTTTTGTGTAGTTGTTGGAAGCTGAGGAATCACTGGCTTGGGGGCGATTGGAGGTTTGCTTGGCTCAGGCCTATGGGTAAATACAAGTCCAGATGGAATTGAAGATGGCTTAGGAGGAACAGGAGGAGGTGCAGTGGTAGCTATTCTTGTTACAGGTAATCCATTACTTCTCAGAATAGCTGTGGTCTCTACAGTAGTAATAGCATCAAACAGAGGTGTAGCTGTAGTCACTGGAGCTGTAACTGTTAACTTTTTTTTAGGATGAATAGTTGGTTTAGGTGAAGTTGGTGGAGGAAGTGGTGGGGGAGGAGGGGGTGGTGGTGGTGGAGGAGGAGGAGGAGGAGGGGGAGGAGGTGGAGGAGGTTGAGCTGATATATCCAAAGAAGAACTTCTCAGGAATGGGCGAGGTTTAGTTGGAAGAGAGGGAACAGAAGGACTGCCAGATGGTAACTGAGATGCAGGTTTTTCCTGACCAAAGTCTTCTCCAGATGTAAAGTATGTAGTTGAAAGCTGCTCTTTCATTGGAAGGGCTATTACAGAGGAAGGTGATTGATCAAACACAGTTTTGGATAAGCTAGTTTTTGTTAGTTCAGCCTCCAACTCCTTTTTATCTCTGTAAGCTTCCAAAACTTCCAGAATGATTCCATTCCCAGTTTCCTTCTTGGCTTTCTTCAATGGGTCCTTCTCAGATATAGGTAAGTCAGTAGAAATAGTGTCAGCAACTGGCCCCTCTGGTTTAGATCCTACAGATTCTGTGATAGAAGGTACCATATCAGATAAAGAAATAACATGATCAGCATCAGCTCTACCTTCTGGTGTAGTAGTCCTATCTAAAGACACACTTATTTCTTCTGGATAGTCTATAATGCTGCCTGGAAAATAAGTTGATGAAGAAATTTCCTCTGAATCTTCAAATTTAGTTATTATGTCCACTGGCTCTGTATAAACTGTGGTTATGCTATCCAGGGTAGTAACAGGTGAGGAGCTATCAGTGGTACCGACGGAAGAAACAGATGATGTGAGAGAAGGTGTGTCAGAGGGTGGGACAGATGTAGCACTTTCTGAAGGCTCCGAATAGGTCAAAATCAGTGATTCATGGGCAATTATCTCTTGAATTTCTCTTGTATAATTGGTTACATATTCATCCTCAATTTCTTCTGTTGAAAAATGTTGGGTTACTTTAACATCCGGGATAGAGAGTGTTGTACTGCTGGTTGAATCTGTAAGAGATGCTCCTGAGAGAACACTTGATGTCAAAGATGCATCGGGCATTCTATCAAAGTCCAAGGTGGACTCTGTCATATCGTCACCAATGGTGGGTTGGGTTGGGCTGGATCCAGGTGTTAACTGCATCTGTTGCCTCTTCATAAGTTCTTCATAGGCAGCATCAGCATCTAGTAGTTTTTTTTCTTCTCCTGTAGAAGTTACCATAGTACCCAGATCCACTATCTCGTGGCTTTCTGGGATGATAAAAGAGCTTGAAACAATATCTTCTTGAGGCATAACAGAATGTAAGCTTTCTAACTCATAAAATTCTTTTTGCAGATCTGTAATTTTCTGCATTGGATCTTCATAAAGCTGTTCTGAAAGTCTTATCTTTTGCTCTCTTCCTCTCTGCTGCATAAATCCATTTTCTTCTTCTTGCCTTGTTAGCAGACTTCCATCTACTGATCCATTATATGTGTCTTCTACTAAGGATTCATAAATATAATCTTCTATTAGCATGCCACCGTACAAAGGCTCTTTTTCAAACACTTCATCTCGTTCATTCGCAGCTGGAAAAGCTTTATATTTGTGTGTTTTATGCATCATTTCTTCATATATCTCCTCAGCACTTTTTAATGCCTTTTGGCTACCTTCTTTCTGCATAACAGATTGCTCATCTGTTGGTGAGTATAATGACACAGCTGTGGGCAATTTATAAACTTTTTGTACTTCTATTATTTTTTCTGGGCTTATTTCAAAACCTTCTGGGTCTGATTCTATGCTAGGTGAATATTCAGAACAAGAAGATCTATGGAGCTCCTCCATTTCTGCGGCCTGACGTAACTCTTCTGTTGGAGATGCATCTTCAATAGGAGAGAGATTACTAGGTGGTGTCTTTGGTCTTTCCCTTCTTCTCTGAGCTCGAAGTTCATCTTTGTCTTTCTTTGATTTTTTACTAGAACTCTTTCTTTGTTGCTGTTCTATTTCCCTCTGTTTTTCTTGCTCCTTTAATAATTCTTCTTCCTCTCTCAATTCTTCTTCCTCTGAAGAATCTTCAATAGTAGGCAAAAGAGGGCCATGTGTTCTGTGCCGAGCTTTGCGTTGCTGTTTGCTCTCTCCTTTTTTGTGACTCGGGCTACTGTCACTGTCCTCATCAAGTGATGATACTGATGTAGGGGATGTACCAGGAGTAAAGCTGGACGCATGAAGACTAGAAGATCCCTCTCCCCTTGACCTATCTTCAGGTGAGTCTGTCAGGCTTTCCATTTCTAATTCTGGCTCTTCATCAAAAAACAAAGCTGTTTTTTTCTGTGATGACTCTGCAGAATATTTATCTGCTATTGTACTATTGAGCTCAATTGTTTTAAATCGGCGTAGCCCTCCTCCTCCAGCAACTACAAGTTCTTCACTTTCCTGACTTTTAGTTTCTCTGTATTTAAGTTCAGGACTTTCATCATATGCTTCATCATCTTCATCATGCCATGAGTGACGTCTTCCTGCATCATCATCAATGCTTGTGCTAGTTTTTCGAGTCAGTCGTCTGTGTTTCCCTGCTGCTATTTTGCCTTTTCCCTTTGTTTCTTCCTTTTTCTGGTTATCAGTACTGCTACTAATCTCTTTGAGCTGGTTCCTGATGAACTCATCATCTTCAGAACCTGAAGCGTCTTCATCAGCACTCATTTCTATGATTTGTTTTCTAATGAAATCCTCCTCTTCCCCTGATCCTTGGCTGTCTTCCTGTTTATATTCATCACTGCTTGATGAGCCAACACTAGTTCTTCGTTTTCTTTGTGGAACAGGTGAGTTTTCACTTTCACTACTGTCTTCAACAGAATCATAAGGCTCTCTTCTAGTAGTTACATCATCAACAAACTCAGACTTTTCTTTATGGTCCTTGCTGGAAGGAATACCTTGTTGGCTATCTTTTTTAAATGTGTCTTTCCTTTCTTCTTGACTTTCTTTGATCCCCTCTTCTGAAATAGTAATTTCCAAGGTTTCAGATAAAATCTGTGTTTTCTGATGGTCTTTAGGCTGTTCTGAAGAAACCACATGGGGTTTTGTTTTCTTTTCCGACTTTTCATCAACAAGTGTACTTGCTTGAGCTTCCAAAATGGATAGGACTGTACTTTCTAACTTAGCCAAATCTGAGGGGCTGGAAGGGCTGCTTTCTTGTGAAAAAGAGTCCTTTTTTAGTCCCTTGAGAATATCCTTTTCATCAGTTGGAATAAGACTTGGAATTTCACCAAGTGAGCTTGATATTCCATCAGAAGAATATCCTGTGTCACTCAGACCTTGAGGGCTTTTAGGCTGCTGAGAACTTGAGGTGTCTGATTTGTCATCTTCCTTTTCCTAAGCAGGGAGATAAAGACACAGGAAAACTTAACATGGTTAAACTAAAAACATGGCCTCTCCATTACTCCCAAATAACTATCAGAAACTAAAAAATAATTTTGGAATTTTTTTTCCAACCATATGTCAGTATTTTTTAAAAATCTGCATGAGAAAAAAATTGTTGATATGTGTTAAGGTTAGTTTCCATTTGAACTAAATTTCATTAAATATCAATTCTGAATGACATTTGATCTTCTTTCATAAATACTCTACCCTTTCACATTTCAATGTCATTTTCCCTCAAAAATATGATTATTTTTCTCAATAAATATGCGTTAGGATAAAGTTTATAAATTGTGATGAAGATGTTTCATGCTAAATTTTATATTAATATAATTTATACTTTTGGATTATGAGGTCTGGGAAAGTTCAAGAAAGTATCAGACAATGAGCTTTGTGCCTGGCTACAAGTTGTATGGGATGTTAGAGAATTTACTGAACAACAAAAAAAAAGCAAGTAACATGCCATAGTAACATATGTGCTATGTACCATAAATAATTGTATCATTCTTGTCAAATGATTCAAACAAGGCACAGCTTTTAAAAGACATTTTGAAAGTTATGAACCACTATATATACTTGTTATTGTTGTTAATATTGTTACTCTATATCATTTGGAATGAATGTTTAGAAATTATGTACTTTGAAAACACTATGCAATAATTGATCTGACGCATCAGTTCAATTAAAGAGAAATATCCAGCTATTACTTTTGTAGAGTTGTTCATCACATTTATCTTCAGCATCCCAACTCAAAAGTGTTTCACTAATATCACCTACAAATATCTTCTGACTTTGAAATCTTGTTTTATCTTCAAAAGCAGCTTCCTTAAACAATAAATAGCTTTTGTGAATGGGAGCATGGGCTTTCCAGAGATCTAGGACACTTAGAGACATGCCACAGCCTTGAACTTGTTGCCTTTCTTGGGATATGATGATGCCATGACTCAACTTAAGTTCAAAAATCATAGATGCCTTAAATAAAAATTAAACATAGAGAATTGCTGCATAAAGACTTTTTTGTTCATTAAAAATATATACGAACAGAATGAAACTGATTCAGTTAGTTGCCCTATGTGAAGGAGAGTGTCACAATAGTCTCACAGCCTACAGAAAGGAGGGGTTAGGAAATCAGCTGCTTAAAAATTATAGTTTTATATAATGGATTCTGAAGGTTCTACTAATATTTTCCAGAAAAGATTAGGACCAGACATATAAAATGTAACAAAGGAAATTAAGTGATATTAGACAGAAAATTAATACACATAAATATCAAAATACCAACCCTGCAATCTCCATTATGTGCCTTCTCCTTGTGTTCATGCTTTTCTTCTTCACTAAGTACTATGTCCTACCCACTCATTCCTCCTCCCACTCATTGCCTGGTCTCCTCCCTCCACACTCCTCACAGGATTTCATCATTATTTACCAGTGGTGGTAATGCTGCAATGATTTTTCTTCCCCGAGTGATTCTTGAATATTTTGAAGTGGCAAGTCTGCAAACTGTTTACTCTCCAATCTTTTTTTTTCCTTTTCCTTCCAATAACCCCCAGCCATTTACTGAGCTGCAGACCAGTCAGTGAGAGGCAGTGAGAAACAGAGTCCCATTTAGATCACATAGTGGTATATCTTAAGGCCTTCACTAGTAGTGGAGAATGTGCCAAGACATATCTACACTGGCAAATTTGGTTTTGCTTTTTTCAAAAATGCCTTCTGTACTGAAGGCAAACAAAACTTTTTGAATACTATTGAAGGTGAGAACTGAATTCTAGATGACATATAAAACTTTGAAAAGGCGAACTCCCATTCACAATTGCTACAAAGAGAACAAAATAGCTAGGAATACAACTAAGAAGGAATGTGAAGGACCTCTTCAAGGAGAACTACAAACCACTGCTCAACGAAATAAGAGAGGAAAAAAACAGATGGGAAAACATTCCATACTCATGGTTAGAAAGAATCAATATTGTGAAAATGGCCATACTGCCCAAAGTAATTTATGGATTCAATGCTATACCCATCAAGCTACCACTGAACTATCACAGAACTGGAAAAAATCACCTTAAACTTCATATGGAACCAAAAAAGAGTCCACATAGCCAAGACAATACTAAGCAAAAAAAGAAAAAAAAGCAAAGTTGGAAACATCAAGCTACCTGACTTCAAACTATACTAAAAGGTTACAGTAATAAAAACAGCATGGTACTGGTACCAAAACAGAGATAAAGTTTAATAGAACAGAACAGAGGCCTTGGAGGCAATGCCATACATCTACAACCATCTGATCTTTGACAAAAGTGACAAAAGAAATGCAGAAAGGATTCCCTGTTTAATAAATGGTGTTGGAAAAACTGGCTAGCCACGTGCAGAAAGCTGAAATGTCTTCAAAAGAAGACATTCATCCAGTCAACAAACATGAAAAATGCTCATCACCACTGGTTATTAGAGAAATGCAAATCAAAAACCACATTGAGATAATATCTCATGCCAGTTAGAATGGTGTTCATTTAAAAAATCTTGTGACAACAGATGCTGGAGAGGATTTGGAGAAATAGGAACACTTTTACACTGTTGGTGGGAGTGTAAATTATTGCAACCATTGTGGAAGACAGAATGATGATTCCTCAAGGATCTAGAACTAGATCCATTTGACCCAGCAATCCCATTACTGGGTATATACCCAAAGGATTATAAATCATTCTATTATAAAGACACATGCACATGTGTGTTCACTGTAGCACTGTATTTGCATTTACAATAGCAAAGACTTGGAACCAACCCAAATGCCCTCAAGGATAGACTGCATAAAGAAAATGTGGCACATATACACCTTGGAATACTATGCAGCCATTAAAAACGATGAGTTCATGTTCTTTGCAGGGACACAAATGAAGCTGGAAGCCATCATTCTCAGCAAATTGACATAAGAATAGAAAAACAAACATTGCATATTCTCACTTGTAAGTGGGTGTTGAATAATGAGAAAACATGGACACAGGGAGGGAAACATCACACACTGGGGCCTGTTGGGGGGCAAGGGGGCTAAGGAAGAGATAGCAGGGAGTGGGGGGATTGGGGAAGGATGGCATTAGGATAAATACCTAATATAGGCAACAGGGGGATGGATACAGCAAACTACCACAGCCCATGTATACCTATGTAACAGTCCTGCACAACCCGCACATGTACCCCAGAACTTAAAGTATAATAAAAATAAAAAATAAATAGTTTTCAGGAAAAAAAAAAAAACTGTGGAAAGAAAAGATGCAGTGTTAATTTTTTGTTTAATTTTACCAAAGCCATTTATTTTGATGGTCTAAAATTAAACAATGAATGTAAATTTTCAGTAATTTATATAAAGTTTACATTAATACAGATTACTGATCTGAGTGTTTGAAACACTCCAAACAAAATTAAGCCAATAAAATTAAGTGGACCTGGAGTGAAAGATTGGGTGCTGTCACCTAAGCACTATAATATGGGAATACTTCTCACTAGAGAAACCTGATTATTTTTTATCCTTTCTGATGATGCAGCAATATATTGGCTATATGTAACTTGAATACTAACCCTCAGATCATTTTAATCAGAAATAAAAGTACTTGCTAAAGAATGTCCCAAGTTTGGTTTCTATGGGGAGTGTAGTTTAGTATATTATATCAAATAAAGATTTAAACAGTATTTTGTTTACATATATAAGTAAAAATAAAATTCTATAGCAATATGACTTTTAAAATATTAAACTCCAAATTTAAAAACGTGTATGTAAATTTCAAATTGTTATATTTCAGGATTAATTTTAATGCTACTCAACAAGCACATTTTGAAAAGACAGGATTGAGGCTAGGCATGATGGCTCACACCTGTAAACCCAGCCCTGTGGGAGGCCAAGGCTGGTGGATCACAAGGTCAAGAGATCGAGACCATTCTGGCCAATGTGGTAAAACCCTGTCTCTACTAAAAATATAAAAATTAGCAGGGTGTGGCGGCACATGCCTGCAGTCCCAGCTACTCAGGAGGCTGAGGCACAAGAATCACTTGAACCCAGGAGGTGGAGGTTGTAGTGAGCCGAGATTGCGCCACTGCACTCCAGCCTGGCGACAGAGTGAGACTTTGTCTCAAAGAAAAAAGAAAGATAGGAATGAATGAAGTGACAAAATGATGCAACAACAAAGAAATGAATGACACAAATGACAACTAAATTAATGAATAAATAATACACATAGAGTAAAATATTATACCAAGCGTTTGAAACAGCAGTAAGAGTTGCTAAGAGAGATGGATAATCACAATAATGAAAAGCCAGTATGCTAAAAGTGTCATAGGAAAAAATATCTTCTGCAGTGGGTGAGAGCATAGTCTTTATAATCAGAGCTAAACTATAATTCTAGTTCTTCTGCCTTCCAGCTATGTGACCTTGAGCATGGAAATTCAGTTTCCCCATCTTTACTAAAGCTATCATAATATTAACCTTATTAATAGTTGTATAAATAATTAAGTACTTAACATAGCAGCCAGAATATAGTAAGAGGTAAATTAAGACTATTATTTTGATTGTATATTAAAAACTAATTAAGAAACTAATCATTGCAGTGAATTCTGCATCAGGAAAACTGACTACCACTAGGGAACAGAAGGGCAGAGTTATGAAGATGTGCTAGCAAAGTGGTCCAGAGGTTCAGGTGGGATTTTTCTGACAGTTGATATGAAGGTGCAGCATCAGTGCACATAGAAAAACTGAGAACAGGTTCAGAAAGGAGAAAGCATAAGCTATGTTCAGGAATCACACAAAAGAATATTTCACTGTTTTTCTTTAATTTCTCCCCATGGGGAATGTTAGAGGTTGCTGGAAAGTTGTGTTGGAGCCAGATTCCAGAAGGCTGAGAAAGCCAACTAAACCATTTAGACAGGAATCTCCGCTGTGGGGTGCAGATACCCTGGTAGCTATGCAAAGTACTTCAATGGAATACAATGAGAAGACACTAGGATTGTAGTTGTATTTTAAAATCCAAAATGGAAGATAAATTACATTGCACTAATATTTAATCAATAGATTGACAACACTATTATCTCACTTTGTCACATCAGTTGGTCACACCGTCTATGAGGAATCCTAGGAGAAAGCTGGAAGTTGTAAAGAGGCAACCGACGATAAAGAGAAGGTTCAGTGAGGCAATCACTTCACTTGCTCACCTTTATATTGAAGCTTATTGTTCAGTTATGCAGATCTATGGTTTATACAAATAAATTGGCTAGTTTTAACTAAACCAACTTTCCTATAATAGCTAAGTGGTAGAAAAAAACTGCTGCAAAAAATAATGTGTATAAGATAAAACTAGTAATGTAAGAAATACACACATGCACTCATAAGAAAGCTGACACTTTTCATATTGTTGCAAACTTTTTATCAGTTTTCATAACAAGGTGAGAACAATGATCATCAAATTAAATCAGATCTGACTTGAAGTTTGTAAAAAATGCTTGCCATCATCAGAAAAGCTGTTTGAAATCTGTTTCTGCACCTATTATTGCTAATAGCAAACCTTACCCTAAACACAGAACATGCTTTGGCGTCAAGCCAGTGGTATTATGACACCATCACAAGCCGCTGTAATTTTCAGCAAATATATTTTCTAGTACTTCAGAAGTTTTCACTACCTTGAATAATAATCATCTGGAATCTTCTTTTGAATTTTCTTGCTTAGCAAGAAAAATCACATAACATATGGGAAAATGTTTTGTTTTGTTTTGCTATAAAAAATGACTAAAGTAATATGTGGAATCAATATAGTGACAAATCAAACCACATTCCTTTGTCAGAAAAAATTGTTGCAAAAAACAAAGAAATAATTGTGGAAGGTTTTGGGGGAAAATTATTAGAACAAATTAAGTAGCAAAAGATCCAATACTAATAGAATCCAATTACAGAGATTTCTTTACATACTCAGTTTATAATATTCCCCATTTCTCTATAAGTAATAATAAAATACTTAAAGAATTACCATTGTGAACTCTCAAGGAAAAATATACCATTGAAGACATATGGTTATAGTGGAAGGACATTTGGAGTGGAGTGATTTAATTTAAAATGTATATATTTTAATAAAAAATATTAAAAATTGAGAAGTGATTTTTTTCCAATTGGAATTATATTTTTAAAGAATAAAGTTAGGGAGATAGCAGTACATATGAAAACATTTATTCACTACAAGTAAGCCAGAATTGGACAGAGTACCTCCAGATATTACTGATGTAGTAAACTGTATGCGAATGAGGCTTTTATATTTTGAAGAACATTTATGTTGTCCCAAGACGCAGAATAACTATGACATTATTTTTGACTATGACACAGATATTTACTGATTATTTCATGGAAAATTCATTAAAAAACTGCAGAATGTGAAGATTTGATCCTTTTTAATGAAAATAGAGGATAATAAGTGCTTTAATGTAATACAATACTTAGTAGGTATCAAGAAAGTAAACACCAGTTGTCAGCAGTATGCTGGGTATTAGCTATTTAGAGAAAAATAAACAGTATCTGTTTCTTTGAGAAAATTATAATGTGGAAACAGCTCTTTGAAGGTAAATATTTGGAAATCATCATATGATTTTGCTATATAAAATAACATATCTCACTTTTAAAAGTTATCATATCTGCTCATTTAACAAACTTTAAAACAGAATATTTTAACCTGTTTTAAAATCTTCCAAAGAAATCCAATGGGTTTTAAAACCATTTGCTGAAGAAGGATTTTAAAAGCCCTACATTTTCTGATAGGTAACAAACACAAATGATTGGTATTAAGGAAGGCTAACATTTATTTGTGTAATTGCCAATTATTTTTTTTTTCATAATTCGTTTCCAAATACATACTTTAAAAAAGGTAGCAGTATTTAGTGAGAACAATCTGTGATCTATTTCTTCCATTTCTACCATATCCTTTTTAATTACCTTTTTTTCTGCTCTGGATAGCCATTAAAACTGAACATCAAAGTATCAAAATAAGCTTAACTTTGAAGCTAAATTTCAAATAACTATGTTATAAAATTTTACACCAAAATATTAAAAAATATTAAAGCATAATCAGTGCTCTCTCTAAAATAACAGTATTAATCACTTTTTAAGGTGATCAAATGTATCTGTATTTAATACCTGCATTTAAATGAATAAGAATGGTAATTTCAGTTTATTTCACTGAATTATTTTCTATTCTTTGTGAATTTTATTTTATTATTTTTAAAAGGTAAATAATATATTAGTAATATAGTACATACATAAATTGTATAAATACATATACATATATTGAGATTGTATAATAAAAGAAAAAGTAATAAAAATAAAGTGATATATGTATAAAATAAATAAAAAGGAGTGCATTCACAAAATATTTGAAGACTTCTTGTTTGGAACATATTTAAAACATGAGAGGGAATTGTTAGGAATATCTAAGTGGTGAAATTAAATTATCTGAACCCTAGAAAACACTTACCTGACAGCTGTAGACTAGAGAAGGGAGAAAAGGAAGGCATCCTAACCAGTAATTAGATTGTTCAAATAACTGGCAAAAGGTCATGAAAGCAGTAAGTAAGGTGGTGCCCTGAGGAACAAGAGTTAACAGACAGAAATGTGATAACTTGAATGTGGAGAACAAAGAGCAGATAAGAATACACCTTAAAACACGCAGAAGATTAGTAACTGGGAGACAGGAGACAGGCACATGATAATGCAATAGAAAATTACAAGCAGAAACTGTTTCTATAGAGAAGTGAGTAAGAGTCAGACACATTGAGTTTGCCTTTACAGAGTGGTTTTCAAGTGGAACTATCTACTAGGTACTTGAAAATGCAGGTCTGACACTCAAAAGAGGGACAAGAGGATAAGTGGCTTCAAAAGTTCTTCACGTAGCTCCCATGGGAGGAATGAGGCCAGAACTCAAAGAAAAACAAGGAAAATCATCATTTGGAATTGGCAAAGAGAAATCATAGAGATAGTCACAGTAGATTTCATAACGTATGATCCGAAAAACAAAACGAGAAGGAAAGTAGAGGGTCATGAAAGCCACAGATAGTTTCACAAAGGGACAAACAGTACCAAGCATCAAGCTCTGCAAAGGTTAGCTAGGAGAAGCAATTTGTGGCAGTGGTGGCTAGATTCCGTCATTAGAATGGAGAATACATGTAGGCATCTCTTTGACTGCTCAAACTCATTTAAGGACGAGACCAGGATTGACTTTGATAATGCATCGGACAGCACAGATGGGTTAGTAAGCATGGGTTAAAACTATAAACAAAACACAAATGTCACAGTCAAACAAACTATAGTTTCTAGTTGGAATTTTAATACTATTAAATTATTTAATTTCCTGGTAAATCATTGCTGTCCTCTGCAAATTAAATTTATTCAATTAGGTATTACGTAAGATCTCTTACAGCACCAAAAAATATCGGAGTTCCTCTGAAAATGATACAATTGCTTGTGAAAATATTGGCTAAAATGGGTTAAATGAAAATTTTATTAAATGTTTTTCCAAATTATGCTGATTATAAATAACCTTTCAATAGTAAACACATTGAATTAAACTGATTTTATATTAAAAATCCTGTAAATGTTAAACTGCTTTGTGAAATTTTACAATGACTTTTGCTTTGGATTTTAGTTTTTTTTTTTTTTTTTTGCAATCACTTATGACTGACCACACCTTAAAGTGATTTCAACTGGGAAAAAGCTTATTGATGCTTATGTAAACACATGATTAAGTAAAGAAAAACATACATAAAAAACACATTATTTTATGTTCAAGGGGGATACTAAGTTTGATGTCTATAGTAAAGAAAAAACAACTTAAAACTAGATAATCTCTATCACTCTATATGATTTTGATAGATTATTTGATAGGCATAAGAAACAGTGAAATAAATGTTGCATTTATGCTTTATGTAAACTTCATAAAGCTGTAAAAAAAACAAAAGCTTTTCAATATAGTAAACAATTATTATACTTCCTTAAGAATGTCATTTGTTTGAGGAATTTCACTTATATAATTACCATTGTGCAACTTGTATACTGTAGGTTAACAATTAGTAATTTCCCAATGAGACTGTGAGAACTTAGTAAAATATAACTTACTGTTTTTTCTTTCCCAGGTTCCACCTGATCAGGCTTTGCTGAGCATGGTGGCTGTGGCTGTTCTTTTATTGTTTTGATTGTCTTATTATCTTCTTTAGGTAAAAGCTGAGGTGTGCCAGAGGGTAAATCTTCCATCTTGGTCTGTGGTTGTTTCTCTTCTTGCACTGTCTTTGGAGTCACTCCGCCTTCCAGCTTTTCTTCAGCAATTTGTACTTGAGATTTAAGTAAGTCATGTTTTTGTTCTTCTGGGGCTGATGTTTTTGTCTCTGGTGGTAGCTTTTTGTCTTCAGGGGTTGGTTTTTTTTCTTCTAAGAGTGGCTTTTTTTCTTCAGGACATACCTTTTCTTCTTTCAGGATTAGTTTTTTTTCTTCAGGGAGTGGCGTTTTTTCTTGAAGAACTGAAGCTCTGTCTTTCTCTAGCTTACTCTCTTCTTGTTTTTGATCTGTGGTTACCATAGGGGGAATGTTTTCCATTGATATTGTTTCCTTTACTTTTTCTAGAACGACTTTTTCAGCTTCTGTTTTTACTTCTTGTTCCTCCTTTTTCGCTAATTTTACTTGGGGAGGCACTGCTGTTTTCTGAGGTGGTAGTTCTGTAGAGATAGGCATGGGAGATGCTTTGGGCCCTGATGGTGCAGGTGGCATTTTGCTCATGTCTCCAAGCTGTCCTGATATTGCTCTCCGGGTTTGGCAATTTAAACAAAGCCATTCTTGAATCTGCAAAAATAAATAAATAAATAAATAAATACCATAATAATAATAATAAAATAAAAACAATAAACAGATTAAATGCATTTTAATGTATCTTTTCCTGTGATTTTACCAAAGTAAAAATTTGGTAAATCCTAGCTGCTGTTTTTGTATATGGAGAAAGTGGGTCATTGTTTTCCAAATTAATGACACAGTAATTTTTTTAAATTACAAAAAAGCTATTTGAAATCTAAAATTGTATAGAATTTTAGAGACTAGCAATTCACTATCTTCATTAAGTGAGAAAAACAAAAAAAAAATTGCATTAACCTGAACCCAGAGAAATATTCATATTCAAGAAGACAAAATATCTGCATTTGTTCCAAATAAAATTATTTTAAAGCCTGATTCCTTCAAAGTTAGTATTTGCATCCAAAATTTATTCAAAGACTATTCCATTTCATAATGATTATCTTTGTAATAACCAATTAATCAAAAGTTTTTTAGGATCTAGCCTATTATCTCCTATCTCTTGGCTTGGGCCAAATATAGTTTTACCTTTCAGAGTAGACCTTTACAGGTACAGATAGTTCTTAAGAATCACTTGTGCATATTTCTCTATCTGCTACCAGATTATGAACATAATTTCATTCTTAATACTAATCACATTTCCTCATGCAGTTGAACAAGAAGCACTCCAAGGCTCAATTGTTCATTATCTTTTTCCCTGAGTATTCTTATTTGCTGACTAAAACATTTTCTGATATCTCTGCTCTTCATTGTCTAAACTGTGGTCACCTGCCCTGAATCAACTGATAGGGTCCTTTGACACACAAATTCCTAGGAACTACACCAAAACAATTTTAGCAGAATCCTGGGAGAAGAAAAGGAGGACCTGCCTTTTTGATAAACTGGTTAAGAATTTTTGCAAACTAAAAACTAAAAGCTACTCTCTGACAAGAATACATGACAAATAATCACACAGGAGACAGATTATGTTAGAATAATACTATTAAAGATTCCCCTCTGAATGACGTGTGTTGTGTTTTTTTCTTACATTATATCTATTCTAATATTTATACAGTAAACACTGTGCGTCATTCTAATTGTTACAATTTAATGTGTACCCATTCTGTAAGGCATAGGGTTAGAGTGTCATAAAAATAATATTGCTTTCATGTATTGCATTGTACTCTGAGAAGTTCAATTTCAAATTACTTTTCATGCTGGCCCACTCTTTCCAGTTACTTATCTTAAATTGTTTAGAGACAAAACTCACTTATTGCTCTAGAATACTATCAGAGATCTAAGTTTCATTTCTTACTTCAGATTCCAATTACTTTAGAAACATTAACATTATTGCCTAATAACTATGATTATTTTGCAATCTGTAAGCCATTATAATTCTTATTTGCTGATCTCAAAGAGTAAAGACAAAAGTCAGTTCTGTAACTGTGGCAAAATGCTGCCAATAAAATATTAGGATATATATGGACTCACTTGCTTTTTGTGTATATAATCACTCGATATCAATTCTCTTGTTTATTTCATGTCTAAGGAGTTCTGAAGTGAACTGTGTGCCTTCTTTAATTAATGTCTTTCTATAAAAGTCATAGGAAAGAAAGATTTGATTCAGTATGTCAAGTACTAAAAGTTCTAGCTGTTGTGTTGAACTGTCCCTGAAGGAAGAACTTCCATAATACCTACAAAAAAATCAATCTTAATCTATAACATGGTTTTAAAAACAATTATTGGCTGAGCCACATCTTCAGATATTTTCATTCAGAGCCTGACTTTCTAAAAAACAAAAACAGATATGAATGGCTGCATTACTGTGCTGTTTTGCCACATGTATTCTAAAAACCAAATACAGGTGTATATTAAGCATCCTCATAAGCCATGTTCTACTGTAAATAAGTTAGGAAATTTTAACATACCAGAAATACAGGTTTCATTCCATTGGAAATTTTTGTTATTTAAAAAAGTGTAACTATTTTATCTGAGTTTTTGGGACAAAGAAAAATTATTCTTCCAAAATTGCCATCTCTTGCTACTTTACAGCATATGGGCCACAATAGTACATGGCTTTTGGCACAAGAAAAAATGTGTTGAGAAAATAAAACATAGTGATAATTTCAAGGTAGCATACTTATTATTTTCCTACCATTCTAAATTTAGGTGTGAGGATAAAAGGTACCTTCTATGTAATTTACTTTGTCACATAAAATATTTCATTGTCCCAATTTAAAGTAATGTTTGGTAAACCTACAAAGTGATAATAACTACTAAACTACTAAGGTTTGTATTGGCAACAGAAGGCAATAGTGTAAACCTGAGAGATTAAAGATCTTATCCTGAGAGTCTCATTGGCTATTTCAAATTAATGTTTTGCTTAAATTGCCATCCAAGTTCAGTTCAACCTAGCATTTTAAATAATTGCTATTTTGCAATTTTTTTAACATGATGTTGCTATACTAAGTCTCTTGGATGCATGACTAATTTTCATTGTGAATAAAAGGAGGCAGCCAGCCTAATTCTTTGGACCTTACACTTTGACTAATTGTCCCTAAAATTAAATTGGAAACTAATATTTCTATTACATCAAATAATGACAACACAATTCATTCATAAATCTATTCCATGTATATCTATTCTGTTTATATCTATTGGTTAAGATATTGTGTATATAATCACTCGATATCAATTCTCTTGTTTATTTCATGTCTAAGAGCTCTGAAGTGAATTGTGTGCCTTCTTTAATTAATGTCTTTTTATAAAAGTCATAGGAAAGAAAGATTTGATTCAGTATGTCAAGTATTAAAAGTTCTAGCTGTTGTGTTGAACCTTTGTGTATATGCAAAGGTTATTTCACCAAGGAACTTACATTCAAGTAGATGAAATGAAGCATGGGTGAAAATAAGTAAAATATGCAGTAAAAACAATTATAAGAGATGAAAATATTGTGTTGCAACGCAGAAGAGGGAGATACCACTTCTAGTTAGATATTTTATAAGAAGGTCTGGCTTTAAAATAGATAGGTTAATAAATTGTGAATGTGAAATAAATAAATTTTCCCAAAAATATGTCTTGTCACTATTTGACATAATTGAAATATGAAATGCAAAAATCTATTCCTATTACATAGCAATCAATCAAAATGTAAATACAATATCAGGCTAAGACCTCATTATTTTATTCACATTGAAATTCAATCCTTAAGAGATGAGGCACAGCAAAAATCACATAACATGCCTGCAAAAAGCCAATGATTAAAAACACTAGATGTGACCAAATCTAGATAAAATTAAACAATAAGCTTATTGTTTAGCTGTAAGAAGGTAATGGAAGATAAGGATGAAGATGCAAGTTGAGATTCTCTCTTAGGTGGCGCTTATTGCCAAATAAATGGCACTTACTGCCACAAGTAGACATTTTGTGGAAGAAATTGGAATCCGGTGAAGGTTTCTGAAAGGAGTAAAATTTGCTTTGTTATGATCAGTCTGGTAAAATTTGGTTACCTGCCCATGTTGGTAAACACTAAATCTAGAGGCAGAAAGAAACTATTAGAGAAAATGAAAACGATGGAATGAATATAACAGGATTTTCTGAGGAATTTAGTTTGAAACATAATTAATTTGATCAATTATAAGCCACAAAAGAATACATTTTTCAATTAGAAATGAAAAACTAGTTCTCATGTGTGTCTCTTTTTTCTGTAACCCTAGAACCAAAAAAAAAATGTTAACAAATTCAGCAAGCAGAGGAAGTTATAACGTCAATAAAGAGTTGAAAGAAAACAAAGTTCTAAAGTAACACCAAAAATTTTATATTTCTTTAAATATATAAATTCAAATTTTGTTTACTAAGGGGGAGCATAGGAGTATTATTGGAGGAAAAGGCAAAGGCTAGGTAAAATACAAAGTGGAAATGATCCCAGGAAAGATTGATCAGGATTTTCATAGTAAGTAAAAAAGAATAGCAGTAAATTTCCAAGAAAGTTTATTTTGGACAATATGAGTCACCATCATTATCATATCATCATTAATTATAAACTGACCAGAAAAATTTACTTCTACCAAAATTTTGGAAATACTCTGTAACTACATAAGATATAAATATTTATAGGTTACAATGTTTTTTGCTTTCTTTAACAAAAATAATCCAAAGATTTTTGTATTACTGTATTCAGGAATTTGATCAAGAAATATTGTATTGATAGGTCCAAATATGTTATCTATATTCTGAGTTCCTAAATAGCCACACCATTACATTTTCATACTGTTTCTAGTCCAGTAGCAACCTGGAAATCAATTAAACAAAATTATTTCACTTATGTAACAACTCAATGAATAATATATCAATGCTATATATGACTTTTGCTAGCTGAAAAGATTTAGCCAGACATAGCATTAACTCTTCCTATAACAGTTAGAATTGTGATGCACATGATTATTTATATTTTGCCTTAAGTTTAAGTACCAAATGAGTTACAGTTTTAGCTTTGAAATATCTTCTTATAAATATAGTAAGACAACCAGCAATTCTATGTGTACCTCTATATACATACATATTTATATAGATATATTTATACACAAATAGATATATATAAAATTTCATTTTAAGGTATTGCTTGCAAGATTTCTCCAGTACAATTTTCTTCCTTGCTAAAAAACACAATTGCTTTTGCTCCAACCATGTGTGTGTGTGTGTGTGTGTGTGTGTGTGTGTGTGTATGCTGAGAACATCTCTATTATATTACTGAGTTTATTACATAGAAAAATAAAAAATATAGATGCTTAAGGATGCTTTTTAGACAACATACTAATCATCCTTATGGATGATCTAAGACTGTTGCCATTTGTTTTCCTGTGATTTTTAAATATATTTGAATATATATGAATATGCTCTAATGGAATAAATCAATAAAACTTTATGGCTCATTTATGTTATTATTAAATATAAACAATCTCAGAGGCCTCCAAACTATGAAACAATCACTATTTATTCAGTACTTTACCATTAATAATCAGGATGTCAAAATTCACCTTCAAGTAGGAAAAGTTCTGACAAGTAGCATATATAAAATAACATCACACTGATCAGAAAATACTCAAATTTATTCAATTGTCAGCTAGTACATATTAATAAAACACATTTATTTTAACATCAATTCAACAGAGTTTGTTCAAAACAAAACAATGCTCAAAAAATCCATTAATCTTAAGAAGGCAAGTAGGAAATAAAAACCCAGAGAAGGGATGCTACTGTGCTACTCAGCATTTTTCCATCATAAAGCGATTTGCTTTATACAACATTTCAGCTGTAACTATAGCAACAATACCATCAAGGAAAATCTCAGAACTTCAGGGCTGCCTATTTATTTTTCTAAGGATCCTTTCTGAAGCATAGTAATAAGACCTGCAGCAGATTGAAAGTTTGCTTTTAGACTTAAAATGGCAAGGAAATGATGGTCACAAAACCTACATGAGCATTCATATTTGTACTGGAGAAATCTTGTAAACAGTACTTTAAAATTAAATTTCATTAAAGATCTGGTGAGCTAATTAGGAAACATATTGTTTTATCCATGGAAATATTTAGTTAAAGACTAGGTAGGTCATTTTTCAAAAATTTGTAAAGGAATCCAAGCAATCAAGGAGATTGGTACTATAACATCAAGTTTCCTGCCCATTATGAAGATTTTGATTCAACAAAAATTTTACACATTTTTGTTTATCTATTATTTTTTTATCATTCAGAATATCACTTAAGCAGAGAAATAATTACACTAATAAACTGCTTAGAATTCACCCTTATATTCATGGACAAATATACCAATTGGGGAGCAATGTTACCTGTAACTTTTCATTTTTATCAATGTTATTTATAATCTTGACAATATGGTGTTCTATTCAACTCAGATCCATGATTCTTATAATTCAAAGTGACATTCTGATAATTGGGTTGTTTAGTCATAAATTCATTCCCTTTATGTTATCTATAAAAGGGAGAAGGACTGAATTCACAATTGACACATTCTTTTTCCAGACTACACAATCAATTGTTCAGATTACAAGATAAGGACATTAGAAATCTATGATTATTCCCGAGACTTCATTTGTAAGTGCACATAATGATGTATTTGTCCTCATTTTATGCTTACTCTGTCCCTTGTAAAAATAAATGAAATATGTGTCAAGTCCCTTTATCATTACCATCTTTTACCTAGGATGTGTAGCTTCAGTCATATTTTGTTTCTTTTACAACCACTGATACCAGAATTATTCCTGTTCAAAATACATAATTGAATGATTAAGGTTCTTCCTCACATATAGACATAAGATCATATCAAGCTGTATTAGAACATAAATATGTATATGAACACAGTTTTGAAATATAAAAATAGTCAACATAAATATTGATTTCCAGGGGAATTACTCAAAGTGAAGAATATAAATTAATAATACAGGATACTGTTAGAAACTTGTAGTGGAGTTATCATTCCTTGGTCTAAGTTGATTAGTGGTTATGTCCCTTCCCAACCCATATGTACATGTTTATTTCTGCAGGACCTCACATTCCCATATACCAAATGAAGTCTCTTTGTTTTCCTCATTAGAAACTTGACTCCTTGCATTCAGCAGAAGTCATATTAAAAAAAAAAAACTTGCAATGTAGGTTTCTGTTTAATGTAAAATACATTAACAGGTATTTTCATAAATATCAACATGCAAACTAAAATTATGTATATTACAACCAGATATTAAAACTACATTTAGAATATGATTTCATACTCTTGATTAATGCTTTTTTTGTGTCAGTTTTGACTAAACCAGAATCATGTTTCTGGTTGCTTTCTCATCATAATTTATATATTTTTTTTCCTGAAACTAACAATTTCTGAATTTTTGATGTTTTAAATACTATTACATAAATAACATATAAATGAAAACATATTAAATATCTGTGAATTATTACATTAATACAATTTTGACAGAACTATCTGAAGAAAATCATATGCTTAGTTTTCTTTTAAAAAGATATATATGGCTGGGTGCAGTGGCTCACATCTGTAATCCCAGTACTTTGGGAGACAGAAATGGGTAGATCACTTGAGGTCCGAGGTTCAAGACAAGCCTGGCCAACCCAGTGATAACCTATTTCTACTAAAAGTACAAAATTATTCGGGTGTGGTGATGGGCACCTGAAATCTCAGTTACTTGGGAAGTCGAGGCAGGAGAATCACTTGAACCCAGGAGGTGGAGATCACAATGAGATCATGCCACTACACTCCAGCCTGTGTGACAGAGCAAGACACTATCTCAAAAAAAAAAAAGATATTTATATCTTATAAATACATATGTTACACAAATACATAAAGATACATATGTCTTATAAATATATATATGTATCAAGTATATATATTGTCCTAGTCCTCACAGGCTACTATGACAATATCATTAACTGAGTAGCTTATAAACAACAGAAATTTATTTCTCATAGTTTCAGTGGTTAGGAAGCCCAAGATCAAGGTGTTGACTTGGTGTCTGCTGAGGGCCTACTTCTGGTTCATAGATGTTGTGTTCTGGCTGTGTCCTCAAATAGTGGAAAAGTTGAGTGAACTTCCTCAGGCCTCTTGTATAACGGCGTTAATCATATTCATGAGGACTCTACCCTCATGACCTAATCACCTCCCAAAAGGTTCCACCCCCTAATATTTCACCGTGGGGATTAGGATTTCATTATATGATTTTAGGGGGATACAGACATTCAAACCATTATGTATATTTATGGATCTATCTATATCTAGTTATATATAATGTTCTGAATGTATCTGAATTTTCTGAATACGCACACACACGTTTATACATCTTTATTTTTATAGATAATTAAATAGTATTCCTTTCCCCTGTAATGTTTTCCTGTCTGTCAATCTGTCTTTCTATCTAGATAGAGGCCGGTAGGAAGAGAAAGGGTGAGCTCATTAAAATTCTTCAACCAAGTAGTCTACCTGGTTTGAGTTTAATCAGATTCATTAGATTAATCACCTACCAGTGCATATAAAGGACAATTCCAAGGGCACAGTTGATTTCTCACTGGTAACCAATGATGCACTAAATTTATGGGAAATCAACAACTTACTGCATTGATTTTAGCTAACTGTACTAAAGCAAAAATATAAGACTTAGAAGAAAGGCTTATCTCTGGGTTCATGGCATTTTTTTGTGATTAATTTTTCTAATGCACTAAGTTTTAGGTTGATAGCTGTTTATGTATGATAAGTGTGGTATAAAAATAATCAACAGTTTTAAAAATAATCATTTATGTTGTATGCATGTCAAGTTAATTTTTAAAATGTAATCATTTCTCATTTCTCTGCTTTTATAGAGGCATATTTTGGTATATCTTTATTATAAGATCTGTATATTGATTTTGCATGTGTAAATAATTACATCAAAGCAAAAAAAATTCTAATTCTAAGTTAGTCACTAGTCAACACTACAAACAATGAATAACTGAATTTTAAAATAAAATTTATTTAAAAGATAGAATGCACTTTATCATAGGGAAATATCATATTTGTTAAGATTACAAATCAATATGCATTTGGAAGACAGATCAGTTAGAACATACTGCAGCCAAATGAAATTTGTAAAACACATTACAAGATAAATATCAATTCCCTCACTTATAAATTTAAGCATCATTGTGGATATAATATTTAAAGACAGAATAATTTCACAGAATAGGGAGTCTGAAATGCATAGGTGGGTGGGTTGCACCAGACTGGCTGGATAGTGCAGAATGGATCTAGGTGGCAGTAGAGACTGGTGAGGTGTTAAGCCCTCCGGTGATGTGGTAGAACACATGCAATACTGAAGTTCTTCTTACAGGGAAGAATCAGTATGTCGATTTCGCAAGGTGTAAACTTGTCTAGGTTGAACTACATTTCCCAGAATCATCTTCCCTGAAAGTTTCCCATTATAGTGTATAATATTGTTTGGCTCTGTGTCCCCACTCAACTCTCATTTCTAAATGGAATTCCCAAGTGCAGAGGGAGGGACTTGGTAGGAAGTGATTGGATCATGGGGGCAGTTTCCTCCAGGGTTCTTGTGCTAGTGATGAAGTTCTCATGAGATCTGACTGTTTAAATGTGGCAGTTTCCCCTACACTTTCTCTATCCTGCCACCTTGTGAAGAAGGTACTTAATTCTCCTTTGCCTTTTGCCATGATTTTAAGTTTCCTGAGGCCTTCCCAGCCAGGTAGAACTGTGAGTCAATTAAACTTCTTTTCTTTATAAATTACACAGCCTCAGACAGTTCTTTATACGAGTGTGAAACCGTCTAATACACTTCATCACAGGAAATATTATGTATAAGATTTGGCAGGCAGTAGAAGCAAAGCAGTAGCCATATTTGGTTTTGTATACACAGAATATCTGAGCAGGGTCACTAGGTGCTATTTTAAGTTGCCCATGTTGTCACTTATTGTTTGGCTTGGGATAGGAAACAGGAATGCAGCTGATCTATTTTCCTCTAGATTGTCTTTCAGCTTGTCCATAGGTATTTAGCTTGGAGGTAGTGAGAAGGGACAGGCATTCTGACCTGTCCTCATGGGTTCTAGCTTATTCTTCCTCTCCCCTTACTTTAATTCTCTTTCTTTCCTCTGCATGGCGTTTAGACTTAACCTCCAGCAGTCTTTCAGCAATCACTTAACCAGCTTTCACAACTATGGATGAACAAATTCCTAGAGCAAATCTCTTATTACATATATTTTAAACTTCCTAGTCATTCGGCTTTTCTGATTAATATCTAAGTGATACAGTCAGGTTGAGTCAACTTGTTATTCAAGGGATAATTTTTTACACTTTTATCCATGATTGTTGGTGTGTGTGCAAAGTAATTCTAACAAACTATTTTGGATATTAAGTTGCATGGCAAAGAAAGCGATTTTACTTTTCAGGTCAGTGCGACACGCTTAAAGAATAACTTCAAAGGTTTTGTTTTTTTTTTTAAAAAATGGTGAGCTATTTCAGTCATCAGCATAATTCATGATATGTGAGGTGACCGGTATGTTAATTAGCCTAATTTGATCATTCCATCATGTTTACATCTATTGAAACGTCATATTCTACCGAATAAACATATACATTATAGTTGTTGTTTATTTTTTCTTTCTCAAACATTTTTATCATTTTTGTAGAGACAGGGTTTCACTATGTTGCTTGGTCTCGAACTCCTGGGGTCAAGCCATCTTCCTGCCTTGGCCTCTGAAAGTTCTGAGATTGTGGGTGTGAGCCACCACACTTAGTCTAAAATTATCATGTGTAAATTAAATATAAAATAAAAATTCAAAAAAAAATTTAAAGGAGATAAATGTCCAGTCATTCATTATCCACTTAAAAAACAGAACATTGCCAATATTATCTAATTGGTCTGAGACACCGAGGTGCTGTTTTCAATAACATCTTATCATATGCCCTCTAAGAATAACCACTATTTTAATTTTTGTTTTGTTAGATCTTTGTTCCCTGCTATGGTTTTAATAGTAGATATTAAATACTTTATATATTATTTACTTCTGTATATTTTGGTACAACATATAAATAGTTCTGTGCTTTTTTTCCTTTTTGTATTTTTTCACTAGACATTGCTTGGGTACAAAATTCATCTATCAAACACGTGTGGGCACAAAGAATAACTTTGCAATGAATACCCATGGGCCACTGATCCTATTAATGAAATATGATCATTACATTTGAAGCTTCTTTAAAATTCATTCCTTTATATTCTTGAGTTAACTACTGTCCTAAATATTATGTCTATCAGTATGACATTTGGGGTTTATTTTTACCCTATGTGTTTGGAGACCTCACTATTTTGTGATTTTAGAGTCAGAATCATAGAGCATCATTTTTCATATATATTTTTTAAAATCAAAGTATTTCCTAAAATTAAACTTATAATGCCATTTGCAAATGTTATCTAATAATAGATAAACATAAATATATAAGACCATAGTTAAATGTAGGTATGATGAGAAGTGAGAGTTCATGACTCATCTAAGTCATTTTTTTTAATATTAGAGAGACCCCCCCCCCAAAAAAAAACGCTTGTGTGAAACCCAGGTTATGAGCCACCAACATATACTCTCTTCACCAGGTAAGTTTTAAATTAAAAAATATATATACTAAAGATCCTACAATCTGGGCAATTACAGATCACTCACTTAATATGAGGCTGATTGTTAAAAAGAGAATATAATTGTTAAATATTCAAACAGGAAGATAGAATTTTAAAAAATTTGGATAGTTCATTTTTAAAATGCCTCCTCTTTTGTTTGACATCCAATTGCTAGTAAGTATTAAGAAATCTTTGTGAGACTTTGAAGTTGTTTAAATCCATTCATAAGATAATTATTATATAATTTCTATGATACTACTATTGTTCTAAGTGCTATATATATAATTGTTGCTCTTAGAAGAATCAAAGTAATTATATAGGAATAAGCAAAAATACAATGAATATATATTCATTTATATTATATGCATGAATATATAACATATACATATATATTCACGTATACATTCTCATTTAGTCAAACAATGCAATTAAGGTAAGAATGATCAAATCAGAATCAGAAATAGGCAACTAATTGCCCAAAGTCACCAGGGAAACCTTAATGATGGAGTGAAATTTGTTATGAGCCATGGCAGACCAGCTGGATTTGGAAAGCAAAGAAAAATAAACCAAAGATCCAGGAATAAGACACACACACACACACACACACACACACACACACACACACACACACAATGAGTATCTTTCTTCGTCTAAGATAATAGAAACAAGTAAGAAGCTAGGTGGGGAATGAAAACAATGTATAATTCATATATAGAAGATAAAGATCAGTTATAGAATTTAGGCTGAAATTGGCAGGGATAGAAAAAAGTCCAATTTTAAATCAATATTTAAGAAAGACTTAGCTCCTCAGTTAAGGCATTATTGTTGGCATATGTTTTAAAGCTAGTCATTTATTGAAGTTATTCCTTTTCCTGTAACTGTTTATAGACTTTAGAATTGCAAGTCTCACATATTGAGCCTGAAATTGATTTGCATTTCTTCAAAAACATACAAATAAATAAATAACTTAGAAGTACTGCCCGTTTATGGTAAAATCTGAAAAATTCGAAACTATCATTGAAAATTAGATTCTATTTTCTGATGCCACTAAATATTTTTGAGAACATGATTTTTATTGATGATACAATAACCAATCATATGAATGCTTTAATGATTCTTCAATTAGAAGAATATTGTAAATACAGCTGTACAAACATACATCAAAATGTAAATTCAGAGAAGCAGTAAGAAGTTTAAAGTAGTTTGCTTAATTATATAGATAAAATATTTATTATTTATTTGCTTTGCTATCTGGTACCTAACAGTATGCCAATAATGTGTACTATATATTCTGAACATTCAGAATCCAATCTTTTGCTCAGTATATTTGCAAGCATAATGTTTCTCTCAGCAAATAGGTAGATGCGGTCATGTAAAGCTGAGGACTCCTTAGCCACTGAAGGAATCTGAGAAAGTATAGATATTTCTTTTTTTTAAAAATTATTATTATTTAAATTTTTTTTCAACAATTATTTATTGCATTTTAGGTTTTGGGGTACATGTGAAGAACATGCAAGATCATTGCATAGGTACACACATGGCAGTGTGATGTACTGCCTTCCTCCCCATCACCTATATCTGGCATTTCTCCCAATGCTATCTCTCCCCAACTCCCCACCCCCTGCTGTCCCTCCCCTATTTTCCCCCTACAGACCCCAGTGTGTGATGCTCCACTCCCTGTGTCCATGTGTTCTCATTGTTCAACACCCGCCTATGAGTGAGAACATGCGGTGTTTGATTTTCTGTTCTTGTGTCAGTTTGCTGAGAATTATGGTTTCCACGTTCATCCATGGCCCTACAAAGGACACGAACTCATCGTTTCTTATGGCTGCATAGTATTCCATGGTGTATATGTGCCATATTTTCCCTGTCCAGTCTATCATAGATGGGCAGTTGGGTTGGTTCCAGGTCTTTGCTATTGTAAACAGTGCTGCAAGGAACATTTGTGTGCATGTGTCCTTCTGGTAGAATGATTTATAATCCTTTGGATATACACCCAAGTAATGGGATTGCTGGGTCAAATGTATAGATATTTCAAATAGATTTAACTTTCAGGTGTGTTGTTTCTCTCTGGTCTTAGCCAGTAAGGATGGGAAGCAGTGATTTGGAACTGAGAAAGGGAGACTGGATCATCTGGAAAGTCACATTGGCAAAGATAGTGTGTCTTAGGCAACAAATATATTACCATTAGTAATTTTAGAACAACAGTATAGTTTAATGGATACATAACTGATAGTGAATACTAGTTCATATAAACCCAAATTTGAATAAAGGGCCTGAGTTCAATTAAAAACTCTCCTAATTTCTTTAAATGCTAAAGAACAAGAGATATTTACTGATGGATCCTAACAACCAAGTCCCAGGCCTCACATCCTTACAACTATCATTCACTAGAAAGACCACTGGGACTGGCCCTAGAACACAGTCCATTTTGTTTGCCTCAGTAACCTCAAGATACCTGAGACATCCTAATCGACTATCGTTACCTAGACTCTCACTTCTGCCATGTCCTCACACCTGCTCAGCGTTTCCTGAAAAGTAAGTATGTGAAGCCTGGAATGAGTCAAGGGAGAAGAGGAGGAGCCAAGACACAGAAAGAGGAAAGTTTTGCCAGAAACATGTGGAATGCTTTATTTTCACACCTGTCCATGTTGCTGTCAACACCACTGCAGGAATGTTGTCACCGGGAATAAATAGTGCTCTGAAGCTCCTGGAACATATGAGATAAAATTGCTCCATGGGGGAAGTCAGCTGGAGTCTCACTGCCTGAAATGTTCAGCTGAGTCAAATAAAGATTTTTGAGTTAGAAAGTGGCATGATTGAACCTGTCACCTTGGAAAGAATATGATAAAGAAATGTACTCTAAAAAAAAAATTGACAGTGCTTTCCAAGCCTTTGATTATGCTCAGTGGGCTTGGCTGAAAAATAGAACTATAAAGTAAATTCCCATTTTTAACACATAGCTGGTTTCCATTTAGCATGGAACTTCCTCCCTAGGCTACTAGCATTTGAAGAGGACAAGTTTACCCTGAAGGAATGACAGATGCACTGCAGAGGTTAAAAGCTTGTATAGATGACTATGGCAGCAGCAGAAGAACTGAATGAGGAAACTGACATTGCCAAGAAAAAAAACTGTCCTAATTTATAGAGAACATGATGATTTAAAAATAGAGGAGGAATAGGTTCTAGGGGAAGGCTAGAGAATGTTGAGCTTCAGGACCCTGTAAATATGCTTATCTTATTGAATCCTCGTACCAATCTTAGGAGTTTCTATAATTATGTTCATTATACAGATGAAGAAACTCAAACATAGAAACTAAAAAGTAATATCCTGCTCAATAGCAAAAGTTAGTAAGTAGATCTCAGAGATGAGTCTATACCTACAGATTCAGATCTTAAAGAATACATAGGTACTTAGACCAGAGTTAGAGGTAGAATTTCCCAGAGATTATATGAAAAAGAAGAGGACAGCAGGCAGATCTTGAAGAATAGCTTCATTCAACAAGAAATTAGCAAAGCATATTAAACAGGATCATTCAAAAAGTGTAAGGAAAACCGATAGTTTTTAGTAAACCTGAGTGAAGAAAGATGAGAATTTCAAGAGAGCGATAGGCAATATCACCAAATATAGTAATGAGACTAAGTGACATATATGTCAAAAAGGTTGGCAGACATCTTTCTATAATGGCACTGAGTACTCTACATATTAATATGTCTGTCTTAACTCTTCATTTTGTTTCTGTCATATTTGCAATAATTGTTTTTTCTCAGGTGGTCTGCATAATTGACTATAAACAATTGTTTTACTCGTAATTTAGGTATGTGCCTGTATCTAAAAAACTGAGTTATGATGGATATTACATTGCTTCATCTTTATGTAATAAGGATACGCATCTAAACATGTAAATGAAAAGAAGTCCTAGATTAAAACTCAAGCTTCATGTCAGAATATTGCCTTGAACATCATAGGATTTTGAAGTAGAAGTTTATTTTTAGGTGTTATTTTTTCTTATAGAATATTAAATAATCACACTATACAGAGTAGTTATTGTAGAATGAGGCTTAATACTTATTCCTATCTTTCTTCTCCACTTTTTCAAAGGGAAAGATTGGTTAAAAGTAAGCAAGCAATGAGAATGTTCTGTATGCTCCATATATTAATGCATATTTAGAAACTATTGTAGGGATCTTTATTCCTGAAGAAGCTACTGAAATATCACACTGTATAATTCATTCAATTAATTTATTATTCCACATATTTTCACCAGACACTGTATCAGGTTATGTTAATAAAGAGATTAAAAGCATTGTTGCTTATCACAGCAGCCCCAAGGCCTAGCAGAGAAAAAGAAAACATAAATTGTCTCACTATATTTATAACAAAAGTTAGCAGCAAATGCTCTGGAAACTCAAGGAAGATGCAACTCATAGAGCGGGGGAGGAGACTCAGGGAAGGCTTTTCAGAAGGAAGTGACCACTAAGCTGATCCATAAAGAATTAGTGTTAACCAGTCAAAGCAGAGCACGCTAAACGGAAGCTTGACAGGGCATTTATTATAAACACAGGAAAATGTGCAAAGAAGGGGAGCTGTGACTGAAACATTAGAGGGTGCGCAATAAGTAAGCCTTTGCTTTCCCTCATCTCCTAGAATACTCCCTATATTTTGTGATTCAAAATAAAAAACAGACCTTTATATATTAAACTTTACTGATTTTTTTTAAAAAAAGTAATCACAAATTTTACATTTAGATTCAAATGTCAAATATAAATGTATATTAAGGTAAACTGGCTATTTAGCACTGAGATGTACACTACTTTTATGGTAAAAGTAATTCCAATATATGAGTTAGGACATGCAACATTTTGGTCATATTTTAAATTACTGATATTCTGGTACAATTTATGAAATTCAGAATATTTATTGTCTGCATTGTTATGGGGTTAGAATCTACAAATAATCCTTATGATCCCATAGTGAGGTGCTCAGATATAAAATGTTAAGGAAATAATACAATTTTAAATGCAATTTTATTATATGTGAAGTTTTTAATCTATATTTTAATTTTCTCATCTGTGAAACTGGGAAAATTAAATTAAAATCTACTCTAATTCACTGATTTATTATGAAAAATAATGAGGGAAAAGTTACTTGGTAAACTGTAAAGCAGTCTGTAAATTTAAAGTATTTTAAAATTGTTTTCAATGATATTTTTAAAACATAATCTTAAATGAAGCTATAATTACTCTTTATTAACATTGAGTACAAAGAATTACCTTTTATAAATATATAATTTATTAATCATAATATTTTATATTCATTTTGTTTTAAGTTTTAGGGTAATCAATCCTAAATTCATTTTTTTTTCAGTTTATTCTATACTTATAATTAGCACTCTATCCAGTTTAGAAAAAGTATCTTTCTACGACAATTAAGAAATGTGCAAAGTTTAAAAAATATCTCTATATGTTTCCTCTGGTTTTATTTAATAAAATATACTTCATATAAGCAATATTATAGCTAGTATTTAGTTTATTATAATACTTATTGTACATTCAGTTTATTTGTTAAGAATTAGAAATTTAGGAAAAGGAATGTTATGTATGTTAACATTTTATTGTAATATACAAATGGCCTTAGCATAAATATTATAGATCTAGCTAAAATTATATTTTATGATTAGCCAAAATGGTAAGTTTCCACATTGATTTATATTTACGTATGTATATATTATATAATTATTTACAACACTAAAGTTTATAAAATGTCTCATCACGTTAGCAGGTGGGAATGAAGACTTGGATAAGACAGAAAAATGAAAGAAGAAAACAGCATTTCTAAGGATATAAGCAATGCTTATTTCAAAAAAAACATTTTTTCCAAATGTATTTGAGTTGTATATTCTTTTACATTCTGTGTGAAAGTCAGGATAATCTCAGCAATTTTAAGAACAAGTCAGCAATTCTAAGAACAAGTGAAGATGTTATCATCCTAGACTGAATAGTGCTACCTTAAAACATGAATATATTCTGGCAGCTAGTAGAAAAATAAATTAGAAAAACTGACACCTTGAGAAAGAGCTGGATTCAGCTTCATTTGGCATTCTGTTGGGATTTAACTATATTTTTTAAAAGGTTGCTAGATTCAAATCCTAGCTAGGAGAAAATAGAAAAAGAACTGCTGCTTTTTTGAATAATTTTCCATTGACAATCACAGTACCTAGCTATGTTTATAACAAATATATACAAATTAGTTATGTGAAGAAATTAATCTCAATGCTTACACTAATCAAGTCATTTCAAAGATTGACTTTTAATGTGAAAAATTTTCTTTCTCTTTCCAAGAGTTACTTGCTTTTATGGTACCCTTCTCAAGTAGCAAGATTCCAAGGAACATATTTGTTTAAATGATTCAATCATTACCTTCATTGACAATTATTATCTGGAATTATTAAAAAACAGACTTTAATTCTCTTGTGGTATTGTCAAAAAAACTGTCTATTCACCTAAACTTATTTCAAATGTGGCCTGTGTGTGTGTGTGTGTGTGTGTGTGTGTGTATGTGTGTGAGTGTGTGTTATAGAAGGCAGAAAATTCATTTAAAAAGGAGGAAAAGTCTTTAATCCATCTGGAGTTAATTTTAGTGTAAGGTGTCAGGAAGGGGTCCAGTTTCTGCTTTCTGCACATGGCTAGCCAGTTTTCCCAACACATGGACACAGAAAGGGGAGTACTAAACACTGGGGTCTATTGGGGTGAAAAGGGGAGGGCCAGTGGGAGGGGGAGGTGGGGAGGGATAGCCTGGGGAGAAATGCCAAATGTGGGTGAAGGGGAGAAGAAAAGCAAAGCACACTGCCATGTGTGTACCTACGCAACTGTCTTGCATGCTCTGCTCATGTACCCCAAAACCTAAAATCCAATAAAAATTAAAAAAAAAAAATGAATAAATCTGCTACAATATTCATGTGTAAAAAAAAAAAAAAAAAAGGAGGAAAAATGCTTTCTCCTTTGCTTGGCTAAAGAAGGGAGTTCCCTGACCCCTTGTGCTTCCTGGGTGAGGCAACGCCACACCCCGCTTCTGCTCGCCGTCCGTGGGTTGCATCCACTGTCTAACCATTCTGCACATGTATCCCAGAACTTAAAGAATTTTATATATATATTCTACACACATAAATATATAGATGTCTATATATATAGACATGTCTATACACATATTTACTAATTATAAATATATGTACATTTATAAGTAGCATATATATAAAAATATACACATAAATATATAGATATCTCTCTATATGTAGACATCTATATATTTATGTGTATATATTTATATATATGCTACTTATAAATGTACATATATTTATAATTAGTAAAACACCAGAGATACTGTCATTATTGTAACAAACTTGAGGAACAAAAGTGCATCATTCACCATATGACAAGGTCCAGTACTATGACCTTAAAACTGTTTTGTTTTGTTATTTTGTTTGTTTTTCACAGCTTTCTGTCATATCCTTTGCTCACTTAGCTAAAATTTAGGCCAGTTTTCTCTTAATTTGGGCATAATAGTGGTTCCTCTCTCCCTGTGAAAATTTATCTTTTATTAAGGCCTGTGCCTACTTCTTGCTACTTCTCAAGTTGAGCTAGGAACCTAGTTATTTACAAGAGTATTATTTTACATGATTTTGATCTGAAAACTATCCTTGAGTAGGCAATGTATGTCAAATTAGAAATATCTTTAGAATGCTACATAAAATCAAGAATGAAACAAAATAGCTTTTACTGATAAAGTTGAAAAAATATTACAATTACTATTTCCATTTTATCTCCCAATCATTCCTGGTGCTCTACACATTCAGAGAAACTTCTCTAGTAACACACTATAGAAATGATCCCTGAAAGTATAGTCTATCTCCCAATCATTCCTAAACAGGATTATTTTTCTTATAATAACTGATTGAAACTATTTAGTCAAACCAATGTTGGTATGAAACTAGAAATAGATCCTCAGAGAGAACACCTACTGACTGATACATGGCCATGTTTCCGAAAATGTCCTCAATAAAGGATAATGGTATAGTGCCAAAGCTCGGTCCATGAAAAGCAATTACAATGGCACAGAGGTAGGGCAGACAAGATAATAGTATACAGGCTCTCTGATGTTCTGTTTTAGTCCCAGAGTACATTTAAGAGGATCAAAAGAATGAATGAACTGAACATCCTTCAAGCAAACTGCCATGGTATTTATTTTGGCCAAGCTTTAGAAAAATTTGACCTGAGGCTGATTCAGGATAGTTCTGTGACAGGCACCTGGAGTGCAGTTATCCCATGCAGCCAATTAATTGGGGAGCCATATGTTTTAATATTTAGCCCAACTGGGGTTAGGACTGATATTTTTAATATTATCTTGTGAATGGTGATTAGCTGAACAAGGGCGTATGCTGAACAGAAAAGGCCATATCTTTTTCTACTTGCTTTCTGTGATGTCTACCAAAGATTCATAAAGCATTTGAAGTACATAAAGAATGAAAATTGTCAATGCATGTGGCATTAAATTGGCATGAATCTGAAGCTGCACATATTCCTAAGGAGTAAAACTATTATAGGCCAAATAGAAAAAATTAAAAAAAATCTTTTAAGAATGTGTAAAGATTGAAAGTTGAGACTTTTTATTTATTAAAAATATCTCACAGTATGTCCACAACATGTAATTAGAAATCACTCTACATTTCAACCAGGTAATTAAAAATTAGAGATAATACTATTGTCTATTTTCATGCATACTTTTAAAATTTTTGTATATCTAAATAAATCTATTAATTTTAGAAACAAATATTCATCTTAGTGTTAACGTTTAAAGATAAAATATATAAATGTTGAATCAAAGGTTTTCTTATTTCTCACATGCCTTTTTATATCATGATTACTAATACTTTAAAATTTAGGGTAAGGCATTTGATGAGATTTTTCTTATAGTTACTTAGAAAAGTCATGAATGAGGTTATGATTACATTTAGGAAAGATGAAAGAGAAAAAAACAGAATTATCCAATAATTATGAAAGGATCATTGGAAACAGAAAATAGGTTATAGGTTGCTTTTGCTTTTAAACCTGTTTTAGTAAGGTATGGCCATTAAATGAATCTTTTTGCAGATGGCCTCATTCATACATGATTTATAACACCTTTCTTCCCAAATAGATTTTTTAAATATGCACCAAACAAATTAGAAATATGCTATCTTTTAATTAACAAAATAGAATTGTTTTATAAGCCCAAATATGCTTGCTCTAAAATAGAAAACCAATTTATACTCCTTAAAGACTGAACTATATTTGAGTATGAAGGGCTTCACTGACACACAGAAGAGGGATTCTCTTAACTCTCTTATGTTTCAGTTACTCATTTAAGATAACTTCATTTTTAAATTTACCTGTTTTTCACCTTATATTATTAGTATTAAGAGCAGATCTAATTCTGGTGTTGTTCATTTATACAAATGCACAATCTGCTGAATAAATTCATTCAAATGATTTAAATATAAACGTTTTACAAATAAAATTAAAAGTACATTTAATTAAAAGGTGAGTGTCTTTATGTCTAAAATGGAGATAGGTTGATGAAGGAATATTAATAATTTTCAAATTCAAAATGAATAATTCTTTATAAACACATAATTTAGGGAATGATATGGGATATTATATCAAATTATTGCAATAAAATTGTTGATGACCCAGGGATTTTATTAGATCTAGAAATGAGTCTCATTCCATTAAATGAGCCTGTGATATTTCATAGAGGCAAATGAAAATTTGCAAGGACAAAGCAAGACTTTAATAGTAAAATAATCATTCTTACAATCTTTATTAAACATGTATTTTTCATACCAAAACAGGTAAACATATTTATAAAGGAAAGCATACCCCGTTTCTTCAGATTAAATATATTTTACACCTGAATGAATCATGGTAGATGGTAGAAACATATAATGGATATAATTTGTGGACCTGTTTAAACTATCAATCAATTTCAACAGATGGAAATCTGATGATACCAACATTTTAGCTGGATTTTACAAATAGCATTAAGACAAAGTAGTTAATACTGTGGCATAGATAAGACATAAAATAAAATCATCATATTTCTTGATTCCAGTTATTTGAATTTTAGAAAATCAGTCTTCTCAGTTTCTAAAATGGAGATGACAGACTTAAAGCATGTGTTTGGGGGCCTTAAATGAAGTAATATAAACATAACGTTTACCAAAACAATTGTCAATAATATGCCAGATACAAATGGGTAATACTGTGTGCATGGAGAAAAAAATAATGAATAATTTAGGGTTAATTTATTTGATTTATATTATAAAGTCTATTGTATGCCAAGAATAAGTTTGTGAAGATTCAACTGCATTTGTTGAATAGAACTCTGGTTAATCTGGTAATACTTTGGCATCAGGCAGTGACTCCTGAAGGGCAATTTTAAATAGTACTAAGTTGTGCAGTCAAACGTACAGATAAAACTTGATCTAAAGGCTTAATAATATACTAGAATTTCACAGAAAAAAATCCTAATTCAAAGAACTTTGCATAAATATGTTTTGCTTTTAGTAAATATGAATCTATCAGTTCCAACCAACCATCAGTATTGATTTATGCTTAGATATGAAATTAAAAGTAGAAAATCTGAACTATCTTATTTTTCCCCATGTTCTTAGTTCTTCCCCATTCACAAACATTGGTGTTCTTAGTTAACACAGAATAAGAGTTAAAAGGGGAAAAATAAAGTAAAATAAAGGCAAAATCAGTAATATCTTATTTGTTAACGGTAGCTAACACTGTGAACAGTGTTTAAAAACATGGAGATAGAATATTATCAAACACCTAAGTTAAACCAATTAGATTATTATAACTAAACAAAATGAATAGGCATGAATACATCATTTATATACTTTTTCTATACTATCAAGTGGTTTATATAACATTTAGGTTATTCTGGTCTCTTTATTCTAGTGATCTTCCCACCTCAGCTTCCAGAGTAGATGGGAACTACAGGCATGTGCCACCACGCCCAGCTAATTTTTCTTTATTTTAGTTTTTGAAATTTTAGTAGATATGAGGTCTCACTGTGTTTTCTATACTGGTCTTAAACACCTGACTCAAGCCATTCTTTCACCTTGGCCTCCAAAGTGCTGGGATTACTGGCATGGGACCCCATGCCAGGCCCCAGCTGATGTTTTAAAGGTAGAAAATAATAATTATTGAAAACTTAGATAATACAAGAAAGAAGAAAAAGTAATCAGATATAAACACCATTTTTTACATATTATTCTAATCTATTTTTCTATATTCTAATAGAGTTGAGATCATATAATACTCATTCACTCAATCATCTATGCAGGGGGAATTATATGTTCACTTAGAAGTGATATAAATTTTTCTGCTATTTTCATTTAACCTTATAACATATACACAATCAATATTATTTTAAAAAATATATTTACTTTTATCATTGAATATAGTAATATCATATTACAATATAAAAATATTTAACCATTCTTCAATTATTACATACAGAAGGTATTTCCTGTTTTCACTACCACAGTTCTTAAATTACATTTCTAGAGGCATCACAAATCTACTTCTAACACTTATTTGATTGAGTCAAGGGTTTCTTTTCAGAACATTTACTTCTCAAGGAGCAGATTTCTAGACCACATGTAGATCTCTCTAAAGGAAAAAATATATAAAAATTGAGATTATTGTTAACTGCTATCTGGTTAAAGGCAGTAATCATTTATGCTTCTTTACAGAAAAGGCAAAACCTTTAAGGGTGAAAGCAATCCAATGAAGTACGAGAACTAAAAAGAAAACACTTGAATTTCTTGATCAATTACTTCCAGTTAAAAAAGGTTCTACCATTTTGTTAACTCTTTGGAGGTAGGAAAAAAATGTAAAACCAAATCAATTTTAAAATGCTTTAGAGAACTTGAAAATTATAATAATCATATGAATCACTTCTAATTCCTTAAAAGTATATAATTAATTCAAATGAATATATTTGAATATGTTCATTTGAATATAATTTATTCAAATAAAAATAAGACATTCTCAAAAGACAAACAATTTTATATTGAGATATTTTTCATATATAATTTTAAATAAGTAAAAATTAAATGTATTTAGTTTCATAATATGTTCTTATATCTACTAATACCACAAGTTATAGGTAAAACATTTATAAAGTTATAAGATATATAATCTCTGTAGACAGTGAGATGCTATTTTTGAAATATCAATTGATATATTTCTCTTGTGAAATTTTCCTTCTCCTTTCCCTTTATTTCTATCAGACAGCTTATTTTGTGTTGAATGCCATGAGGAAGAGTTATGTTATGTAGTAATCTTTGTAGTAATCTTTCAAATTCTTCTTTCCCCAAACCTCAAACTGTTAAGATTATGTTTTGATTTTCTGCAGCATCACATAGGGAGTACCTCAGATGGGAAAACATTAAGACCTAAGAGTAAATAATTTCCTCTTTACTAGAAAAAGATTTCCTAGGATTGAATGATGAGATAGTGAGATTAAAGGGGAAAGGGATCCTAAGTTAGGCTTTCTAGGAAAATGCCTTAATAGGTAGGCATGAAGAAATCCTCCCCAGAGAGGTTGTAGGAGTTGAGGGCAAGACCCAGAGTCAATGACTTCACTGTGTAGGAATACAGGGCCACTGAGTATCTAGTAGAGTTTTACATTCCCTAGAATGACACCAAAGCAACTGAAATATTTCTGTGCCCCCTTTATGGCCTTCGAAACTAACTAAACCATAGAAGCAGGAAAAGGGATGGCTTACTATAATGTGTGGACTAAGACCAGGGACAAGTTGGATTTTTTCAATATTTATCTTATAGACAATAATTTAATTACCAGACAGGTAATTAATTAGCACCATGTACTCACCTTTTATATACCAGCTGGATCTTGTACATAGTGGGACCTATCTTAGAAGGATTCTAAATTGATTCATACCAAGTTTTTTACTAAGTTAATGAATGGGACTCAACACAGAGCTTGAGTTTGGTTATAGACAAATAAATAATTAAGTAGAACTTGTCATTTACACATCTAAGATTGTTGACAAAAATCCATAGTGACTAAAAATAGAAAAAAATTTGTCCTCTATCATGTCTTTAACAAAGACTTTATTTTGTATAATAATGTATGATCTGTTTGCACAGTTGGTGTTGTTATTGACTAAATATGCTATCTCCCCAGAGATACTTACATGTGACTATGTTCTCTGAGAAAAATCATGAAGCATTGATATAATTAATCATAGCATATAAACTGGGAAAACATTATTTGAAAAATATCATGGCAAAATAGGAAAGTAAAATAAATCCCAATGTCATACATATCCATAACAATAAAGAAAATTATCAAAGCATGAGTTGTTCTAAGTTTCTCAAAATTGATATTCATTTATTTCTTGCTTACTAATTTTAGAATGAGCTAATAGACCAGAAGTAGTATTTCCCTAAGTTCGGTAAAAAGTAGTAACTTTTTGTTCCATTTAATTATTCAATAAATGTTGATGAACAAGAATGTAATTCATAAAAATAATTACAAACAATAATGTTCTAAAAATTATTTCTATCTAATGGGGATAAAACGTGAATTAGCTGTGGCCTTTTTTCCCCAGCTAACTATATATCTCTGTATCTCTATGTGTCTATTTATAGTATCTGTCTGTCTGTCTATCTATCTATGTGTATTGTCACCACATCATTGAATTCATATGCCCTTTATGTTGATTTTATATATGTTTATCATATGAAGTTAATATCTTGTTATACTACTGCACTCCAGCCTAGGCAACAGAGGGAAACTCCATTTCAAAAATAAATTAATTAACTAAAAAAATATGTCATGAAATATTTATAAGTGGGCATTTGAAATTTAATACCATGAATACTCATTAACTGGCAATTTGTTCACATCTTGGGGCCACTATTCCTTTTTACTGTCATGAACCCTATAAATCAAAGTCTTTGTTCATTATTACCTTATTGCTGAGATAACAATATATTTAAATAAAATTTGTAATGGAACTTTTTGAAGAGCTTTCAAAGGTATTCACTAGAATAGGAGGTATATGTAAATTCTAAACACTGTGGGATCATAAAGTGATTTTAATTAAACTTTTATAGTATAATTTGGCCATATTCAAAGGAGATACTACTCATTATGAAAACAAATGATCAATAAATTGCATGGCTCCATAATCATGTTGCCATGGAACAACTTCTAGCCTCCTTTCCCAGGAGCAGTACTTCATAATGCAAATATAAAATATTCTCAGGACCAACATCTGCTTAAATTACTTTCACAAAGCAATTATGTCAGGCTTCTTATATAGTCCTATAGGTACTTTAAACTATTTTATGGCATTATCCTACAAACTTTTGAAAACTGCATATTACATGACAATCTATTAGAGGCTTAAGAGACACAGCACTGTAAGTTTTAGGAACTCAGATATCTTCTTTCGCCTATGTCAGAAAAACATATTTTAAGAAAGATTTAACATCTTCATCTCAATACAGTCATTGCATGAATTCCTTTTCATAAACAGAATGATAATTATTACTTAAAAGAAATATCTTGTTTCCATTTTCCTGAGTGACTAACAATGTTAAACTGATTGACTAATTACCTTGGTCCCACATCATCAGAACTGTGTCTCCTAGTATCTGTGGACTTTGTTCCATAGACTACTACAAAGAAAGATGTAGTCTTATCCTCCTTGTCTACCTCAAAGATCAGCAAGACTCATCTACGGAGAGGGAGGAAGACAAATGACTACTTTCTGTGCGCCTGCTGGTCTCCACAATTAATGTCAAATAAAACAGTCATTATTTAAGATGAGCTGATGACCAAAAGTTGTTCAAAGGATTTATTATAGTGTGTTGTAATAATGGAACATCTATCTATCCTGGATTTTATAGTCATCAGACTAGACAGATAAGCCTGGGTACCTGATAAGACTTCATTAAAAATTGATGCCTCATAGTTCCACTCCCATTTATGAGTGAGAACATGCGGAGAACATCATACAGCGGGGCCTGTTGCGGGGTGTGGGGCAAGGTAAGGGTAATATTAGGACAAATACCTAATGCATGCGGGGCTTAAAACCTAGCTGATGGGTTGAAAGATACAGCAAACCACTATGGCACATGTATACCTATATAACAAACCTGCATGTTCTTCACATGTATCCCAGAACTTAAAGTAAATGAAAAGAAAATTGATACCTTATGTTTTGTGAATTCCTACAGATTACTGACGTTTGTATTACTGCTACTTTTTTAAAGTACATTAACCAAGGAATTATTTTAAAGTACTTTCAAATGTTTCCTGAAATAGGATAAGAATCATCTGGTAATCAATTCATCTATATTATATATGTTTGAGGGCCACTTAAATGATTAAAGATATCTAAACTTAACAACATATTTGGTAATCAATATGTGCTCAGTATTGTCTCTATACATGTGTGGCACAGTCAGAGCCACGTTTAGAGTCACTGAACATGGTATTTGATCTTCCCACCCAAGATGCAACTCTAATCACATATTATTAAAAGTATGTAGCTTCCCCTCTCACACTAGATTGTACCTTTATAATTCTAAATATTATAAGCCATTTAATATCTCAATATAGAATTTCTTATATTGGCTAAATTCATTTACATGTCTTACTCAAAAACAAAAATTACATAGAGATATAATAAATGCAATATATTTGTATAGAATGTAAAAATGTGAAAGATCCGCCCTTGCCTACAAGGATGTTTTTAATTACAGGATTTTCATTCCTATGAGTCTGCAACACAAAGAACTAGGCTGACATGTTTTGTTTCATAATCAGTAGTAGATATGGAATACAGTAGGGCTTTGGCCTTTTTTCTTTTTTTTTCAACAAAGCCCTGAATATGAATTCTGGTTCTGCCACTTATTAGTAGTTTTATCTGTATTATTTAATTAGTCTAACTTTCTCTTTCACTGTAGGAAAAAATGGTAGAAATAATTAAGAAGAAGTAAAATGAGACCATTTTTAAGTAATAAAGTCTTTTTAAAATAAGGCATGGATGTTGTATTTTTTTTTTAGTCATCATAATGTTACTGCACACTTAATAGACTATAGCATAGTTTAAAAATTACTTTTATATGCACTAGGAAACCAAAAATTGATGTGACTCACTGTTTTGGAACATTCACTTTACTATGGTGTTGAGAAACTAAACCCACAATATCTGTAAGATATGCCTGTATTCAAAAGTATTTTTGAATAAATGAATGATATGTATTCACGTATCTCATGTATCCATTCATTCACTCATCTTTTCAGTATTTAAGGACATGGATGAAGCTGGAAGCCATCATTTTCAGAAAACTAAAATGAGACTTAAAACACTATTTCAGACTGATAATAGACTAGGTCTTGTCATGATAAGCGAAAACTATCAGGAAGAAATAAAGTAGATAAAGAATTCGAAAATGGGGTTGATACAATAACGTATCAGTAACTTGGGAGACAGAGTTTGAAGTTAGGGCATTTAAAATATTGAAATAAATTAAATGTTAAAATTTTTGAATGAAAGAAAGTTTGTCTTACTACATGAAGTTAAACAATAATTTTAGACTCAATATAAGATAAAACAAATGTAAAAAGTATCAAAATACAGCAAATATATTTGAAAATATTAATCATTCAATAAATACATTGGTTACCTAATGTGCTAGGCAATACAATAGTGAACAAACAGACCGAGTTTAAGTGAGATAATGGTAAACAGACAATAGCAACATTAGTAATTCATTAAAATTTTGAATAATATTAGGAAAGCGTTCTCTGTGTTTTGGAAAGGGAGGTGCAACTTAGTTATTCAGGAAAGGAAAGTCTTCTCAAAGAAGTGATGTAAGAGCTGAGAACTAAATAAAGAAAAATGTCAGGTGGCTAAACTGTGAGGCTGAGGCTCTTGGGCAAAGGGCCTTATAAGCTGCATGATTTTAAGCATAATACTAAAGCGGTTAAGAAGCTATCAGTTTTTGGCCAGAAAATGAATTGATCAGACAATTATTTTATTTTTTACTTTTTTTTATTTTAGGGGGTTCATAGTAAGTATATATATATTCATGGGGTATATGAGATGTGTTGATACAGGCATGTGATACATAATAACCACATCACGGAAAATGGAATATCCAACCCCTCACAGATAACCATTTTCAAAATAGCACTTTAGGTGAAAAATGGATTGAAGTGAGAAACCAAAGTTCAGTAGACCAGGTAAGAAACTGAAGGTAGTAGTAGGAAAAAAACAATGAGAATAAAAAAGTTATTTGAGAAAGGAAGTACAACCAGTAGACTTTAATGTTTGGCTGAATGTGGGCAGTGAGAAAAAGGGAAATGTAAAGATTACTCGGTAATCACTGGCTTGGATCTGGGTGGATTACTGGGTTATTTAGCAAGATAGCAAACATATGGAGAAAAAATATTTGAACCTCCAACATTTTAAAGGCAATGGTTAAGATATCAAGTGATGATGCTGAGGTAATTGAATATATGGGTCTGAAGCTAAGAAAAGAGATATGATACAAATATGCATATTTGGGAGTTACAGTGAATACATGACTTTTCTTTGAGATAGAGTCTCACTCTGTCACCAGGCTGGAGTACAGTGGTGTGATCTCGACTCACTGCAACCTCCGCCTCCCAGGTTCAGTCGATTCTCCTGCCTCAGCCTCCCGAGTAGCTGGGACTACAAGTGTGTGCTGCCACACCAAGCTAATTTTTTTATTTTAGTAGAAACGAGGTTTCACTGTGTTGGCCAGGCTGGTCTTGATCTTCTGACCTCGTGATCTGCCCACCTTAGACTCCCAAAGTGCTGGGATTACAGGCATGAGCCACTGGGCCCAGCCTGTGTGATGTTTTAAGCCAGGGAAATGGATGAACTCCTTGGGGAAAGATGTATAGTGAGAAGAAATGAAGGTCTATGACTGAACCTTTAGAATCTAGGTTGAAGATGATGGTCCAGTATTGGATACTGAGGGGTAGGCAAAGCCAGAGGTGGAACACAGGAAGAGAGCTCCACCATAGAAACTAAGAGAAGAGAGTAAAGGAAATAGGCTTTTGCCAGGGTTGGTTAAAAGCACAAATAAATTGGGATCCAAGGTATCCATTAGATTGAAATTCATTACACTGTAACAAGAACCGATGGTTCTGGTAAAATGGTGTAAGAAAGTGCTGGATTGTGGTGTGTCATGAAGTGGCTGGGATATTAGAAAATGCAATCATAAAACATAAGTAACTCTTCTGAGAAATCTGGCATGAAGGAGTGGGTGGAAATATAGCAACTATTCGATGTGAACATGACATCAAGATATAGCAATATGTTTGTGACACTTTTCGAGGCCACAAAATCTGAAAGCAGATGGTCTTTGATTGGACCCAAAGTCTGCTACTTCCTAATTGTGTGGTCTTCACTAAGTAACCTATTTTTTTCTATGTCTCATTTCCTTCATACTAAAACTGGTAATAATAATAGTACTAATCTCATTTGGTTTTGTGAAAAAATTTTATTGACATATATAAAGTACTTAGATCCATGCGTGGTATATGGTAAACACTACATGAGTGTTTCTTAATGTTTTGTTAAACATATAAATATGTTTAGTATGTATAAATGTCTATTGGAAAAAATCCAATAGAGGGGAATGAAAGTAAAATATATATTTATTTTTATATTTAAGGGGAGGGGCACTGGATAATTATTATCCTTTTTGCTTAAGAATAGGTTCTATTTTTTATAAATAACATTTTACAACTTTTATAATAATACTAAATATTGTTTTAGAAAAGTATACATAATTTCATTGAAATTGTGTAAAATATTTGGAGAAACAAATGTCAAAGATAAAACAAATATAAATATGATCTGATTTTGCTAAAAATTATAAAAAATAAGATTTATCAAAATACTAATAAAAATGGTAAGCTTATTGTTTCAATTTTATTTTTTGTACTCTTGGATATTTTTAAAATTTTCTATAATTGGCATTAATCATTTTTTATAAGAGGAAAACATTTATTTTGAAAATCAAAGATATTTTACTGGGAGCTTGAAAGTCCAAATATTAGGACTTAATTGAAGTCCAAAAGTAATTAATATAGAAGTACCGAACCCATCAGTCTTGGTTCACTGTGTCAGTACCAGGATTTCTATCTAATTCCTTGATGCTTGGCAACAATCTTGTTAGCTCCACATTGCTATCCAAACAATTTGATGAAATGTAAATCTCTGTATGACAAACTCCTATATTGACCTTCCTTCCTTAGGAAAAAAACCAGACCACTTGTGAGCCCTGCCATACACAGTCACTACATACTCTCTCATTGGTTTTATTTTCACATGATTTCTTTGCCCAGAATCCCTTCCTTTCCTTTCTTACATCCAAATTCGATGCATCCTTCAAATAACAGATTTCTTAATTTTTCCAAAAGATACACCAGTGACTTTCTCTTTGTGTAAGTCTCCCTTAGACTCTTAGCCACTTTCAAGGAAGGACAAGTGTGTGCCCATGTACACACAATTCCTATGTCTAAGCCTCTAGCTGAAAACATTTTGCTAAATAAGTCATGTTTTATCTGGTGTTTAGTGGACCTAAAAATTCTAAAGCCTCTGTGAGAAATTTATTAACAAGTTTTAAACTTTCAACAATATTGTTTAGAAAGAACAGTCCTCCACTTCTGTTATGTCGAAGGCAGAACTTAGAATTAATTTTAAATCAAAGGATTTAAGCAGGAAACACTAGAGTTGAGAATATAAGTTAGAGTCATAGATCAAACAGGTTTGGGTCATCATTACACTTCAATGGATAATAACACCTAGGACTTCAATGAAAAAGTCTTATCCATGAAGACTAGATGAGGGAATCAGTGCACCAGCTGATCCCTGCCATGGTACCATTAAATAGGATATCAACAGTCTCTTAAAGAGGAAAAGTGATTATAGGCTATCTCAGAAAAGCACAAGGTCAGATACTGTTGAATCCATTCCAGACTAAACCTAAAGCCATTAGCTAGTAGTTTGCCTGCTTATATGAGATCATGTTCTTACTAAAACAGAGTTAGCTATAACCATTATACTCTTTTTGCTATGTTTAGGGAAAGAATGGAAAAAAAATTCCCTTTGTCTTTCTTTTTATAGTTGCCATCTGTCAAATTGTAAATAATTATTTCAAGTTATACTAACTGATTAAGTTAGACAACTACAAGTCTGAAAAGAGATCTCTCTACAATTTATAAATTACTTATAACTAAGCAGAGTTGTATAAACCAAAGTTCTCATGGTATAAACACATGTCCCAAAGACAAATTTACAAAGATCACTTATAGGTAAGCCAGATGCCTCATTCTTATATCAGTCACATACACGAGATTTCTCCTCAATTCTGGCAGAACGAGTTAAGAGACCTGGCAGGATACTGCCATTAGTGAATGAAGAATCAGTTTAAATTTATTCTATTCTGTTATTTAAATGGCAAGTACATATAGAGTGTTGGATTTATGTATATTTTTCTATTTCTGTTACATCCAAAAGAGACTTATTATACTGAACAGTTAAAGCACAGTGTGATTTAAAACAATTGACTTATGGCTTTTGGTTCATTTCCACGTAAGGAGATTGAAAGTCACTACTTCTTCCTAACAACAACCAAAAAGCAGAACAAACTGAAAACCCAACAAATCTTCTTACGTCTGTTAGAGAAGCGAAGTCACAGGATACACAAATGCCCTCAAAATAGGAGAGACAGACAGGTAGATAGAGAGAAGCACAACTTACCAGAGCAGAAACTGAGGAGTAAAAACTTCTATGAAAACCAGTACTGTGGAAGGAAAACCTGAACTTTAATTGACAAATTGCTGGAGTCTTGGTGTGGACAATCCTGAGAGTTTAAAATTCCAGGAAGACCAAGTCACTATCAGGAGTCATGCTTCTATTTGTTTTATGAACAAGAGATCTACTAGGTTTTCACAGTAAATATTGGGGGGGGGGGAAATCCTCTCATGCTTCAGGCAGCAGGAGAGAAAAAGAAGCCATACTGTACTCTGCTTTTCTTAACAAGGTCTGTCCAAAAAAAAAAGAAAAAAGAAAAAAAAACGAAGCAAGAAACAAACTATTAATCTAGTGCCTAACCTCCTGGGTTTTACACTAGAGTCTAATTGACTGGGGCGGAGGGTTGAGGGAGGTTGGGGAAGGAAACAGCCAACTCTAGCCTTTCACATGGGAAAAGAAAAATGCCTAACTCCATGCTACTCTAGATATCCTGTCCCATATAAAGGAGAGAATGGGACTGACAAACACTTGTGGAATTTACAGTCCAGAAGCACATGTTCACTAAAGACTGAGACCTAATCAGAGGACTGGAGAATGATTTCTCTGCTCCACACCATACCACCACATTATTAAAGGCCTATTTGCAACACTTTTTTTTTACCCAACATGTCATGTCCAGCTACCAAGAAAAAATTACGAGGCATACTTAAAGGCAAAAACAACAACAAAAACAGTTTGAAAAGACAGAGCAAGCCTAAGAACCAGGCATGGCAGGCATATTGCAATGATCGGACTGGGGATTTAAAACAACTATAATTAATATGGTAATTGTTCTAATAGATGAAATATAGAACATGTAAGAACAGATGAACAGTGAGAGCAAAAAAATGAAAATCTTAAGAAAGAATAAAAAATGTTAGAGATACAAAGACTGTAACAGAAATTAAGGATGCCTTTGATAGACTTAGTAGTAGTATATGAAATGGGCAAATTAAAGAATCTCTGAGCTTAAGAATGTATCAGTAGAAACTCCAATACCAAAAAGCAGAGAACAAAGACTGAAATAAAAACAGAATGGAAGATCTCAGAATTCTGGGATACATATTAAAGTTGTAACATATATATCTTCCATTACATCTATTAAAGATGTAACATAAATATCTTCCATGTATTATCATTATATGGAAGAACTTTGTTTACTGTATAACTGAAAAAGAGAAAGAAAAAGTTGGTGGCTTAATCAGATATGTGTTCCTGACTTTCAAACTTAGTGGCTGAGAACAAAACCATTTGTATTTCACATCTATGTGTGTGTGTGTGTGTGTCTGTGTGTGTGTATACATACATACACACACATACACATATAGAATGGAAATACAAGAAAAAAAATAGAGAAAGAAACAGAAGAAATATTTGAAACAATAATGACTGAGAATTCCTCCAAAATTAATGTTAGACACCAAACCACAGATCCAGGAAGCTCAGAGAACACCAATCAGATTAAATGCTAAACAAACAAACAAAAAGACCCAAAACCACATCAATAAAACCACTAACTAGGCATATCATATTCAAACTACAGAGGATCAAAGATAAAGAAAAACATCCTGAAAAAAGCTAATGGGGTTGAGGGACTGTGAAACACCTTATTTTACAGAGGAGCAAAGATAATAATTACATCTCACTTTTCCTCAGAAACCATGTAAGCAAGAAAAATGTAGAGTAAAATATTGAAAGTGTTAAGAGAGAGAGAAAAGAAACCAAAAAACACAAACCTAGAATTCTCTCTGAAAATATTCCTACCAAGTGAAGGAGAAATAAAGACCTTCCCAGACAAAAATTGAGAAAATTTGTTGCCAGTAGACCTGCCTTGCAAGAAATGTTAAAAGAAGTCCTTTAAACCAGATGGCCTCAATCTTTTTGGCACCAGGGATCAGTTTCATGCAAGACAATTTTTCCATGGATGTTGGGAATGTGGGTGATAGTTTCAGGATGAAACTGTTCCACCTCAGATCATCAGGCATTAGAGTCTCATAAGGAGTGTGCAACGTGGATCCCTGGCATGTGCAGTTCACAATAGGGTTTATGCTTCTATGAGAGTCTAATGGCACTTGTTCACTGGCCCGCTGCTCACATCCTGCTGTGTGGCCAGGTTCCTAACAGGCCTGTCTGTTACCTGGGAGTTGAGGATCCCTGCTTTAGACAAAAGGAAACTAATAGGTATAAACTTGGATCTACATAATGTATGTAAGAGTATCAAAAACGAGTAAGTGAAGTCAAATAAAAACTGTTTTTGTTCTTAAGCAATTTAACTGATAAATTTGTTCAAAACAATAACAGTAACAATGTATATTCAATACATGGGTTACTGTCAATTCACTTTTTTTTACCAGTCTCTAGCATAATGAGAAAGAAATTAGTTTTTCGTGAAGCCAGACATTTTTAAATTAAAGGATACTTTCTTTTGAGATTTTGTCCTTCCAACATTTTTACCGTTAAAAATATCTATATCTTTTCAAAATAATGTAGTAGAGTTTTGTTTCATTTCTTTCTATGACTTAAAATAAAAATTTGACAGACTTAATTCAGACACATTATTTTCCCTCTAATTTTAATGTTTTGTGACTTTTAGAAGTCTAGAAACCATGGTCCTATGGTATGTCTGTGGAATAGTAGGTAAAAAAAATTCTAAGATGTATAGATGTAGCAAGAGAAATTAGCCAAAACCCAAATATTCCTGCATTGGATAAGAAGTAATGCCAATTATCTGAGGGAATATTTAATGTATGTTAGAGTGAAAAAAAAATAATTTCTTCCATAAATAGAAAAATCTTCATGATTAATTCACATTCCATGTTACATAACTGAATATATTAGCAGGTACGTCTAATTAAAAAAAAAAAATCAAGCCTGTGCTGACGAGCTTTGCTCACTCTGTAACTGAAAAAGAAAAAGTAAAAGTTGGTGACTTAATCAGATATGCATTCCTGACTTTCAAACTTAGTGGCTGAGAACAAAACCATTTGTATTTCCCATGATCCTGTATAGTAGCTGGGGTTTCTCATGAAGCTATACTCAGCTGGTGAGTGGACTAGGCTGGGCAGAACAAAATGGCCTCATGTGCATGTCTGCCTCATAGTGCTGATTTATAGCTGGCCCCATCTTTTCACTGTATTTTCATTCTGGCATGTCATGGCAGTTTCAGGGAATCATTCCAAAGGGACAGGCTCCAGTGCACATACTTACTCAGTCTCTGCCTGCATCATATTTGCTGATGTTCAATTCACAAAAGTTTGTTTCAGGACTAACTGACTACACAAAAGCTTGGGATTCTGAGAGATGTAACTCATAGGAGCATGTTACTATAATATCTACCACAGGGACTCTATCATGCTTCTTTGGTATCACTATGATGAGTCTAGCTGTAGAGGTCTTTTTAATTCTCTTTCTTGGGATACTTAGTCCCTCCAGGTTCTGTGACTCCACTTCTCCTCCTAGTTTTCAGCTATTTTATCTTTAAATACTGCCTTTCTCCTTTCTTTCCATTACTCCTTTCTCGTTCTCTAACTGGACAAATGCTAGATCTAAATTCTTAAAAAAATAATTTAAACAATGACAGTATTATTTTTATTCGACATGCTGCATACTTCTCGTTTTCATTTCAATTAAGTGCTCCTAAGAATAGTGTTGTATACTCTAATTTCCTAACTTGGAAAACGCATGGATCATACTTTATAGATAGAAATTTCCAAAAGAGTTACAAAAAGTGTCTATAATATTTATTAAACCCTAAAAATTCTTCCCCATCTCCTTGTTTTTATTACACAAAATCATCTTAAGTCTTCGCTCAAATATTTACTCCTCAATGATGACCACATATTTGAAATCGAAATTCTCCCTGGTTCCTTAGCCTACACAATCTCCCTTATACTGGTATGCATTTGACTTTTTCCTCACCATTTGCCACATTACAACATGTTATATTTTAGGTATTTATTATATTAATTTACATATTGTCTACCTACTGCCACTAGAACATATACATCACAAGGACAGGGAATTTTTGCTTGCTTTGTTTATAAGTGTATCCCAAGGTCCTTGACCATTGCTCATAAATTAGTAGGGCCTCAGTAAATAGTTATTGGAATATTTATATGGACATAAATTAGTAATTTTTCTTCTCCTCAGAAACTTAAAAATTCTCCAACAGAAAAACAGTCAAGGCATATGAGCACAAAATTCTAAAGGAAGAAAAGTACAAGAACACAACTTCACAAGTAATCTAAGAAATGTGGCACATATAAACTATAGAATACCATGCAGCCATGGAAAATAATGAGTTCGTGTCTTTTATAGGGACATAGATCAATCTGGAAACCATCATTCTCAGCAAAGTGACACAAGAACCGCATGTTCTCACTCAAAAGGGGGTGTCAAAAAATGAGAACACATGGACACAGGGAGGGACAGTGGAGGTGGGGAGCTTGGAAGAGATAACATAGGGAGAAATGCCAGATATAGGTGATGAGGGGATGGAGGCAGCAAACCACCTTGCCATGTAAATACCTATGCAACAATCCTGCATGATCTGCACAGGCACCCCAGAACCTAAAGTACAAAAATATGTAAAATAAAGTATTGAAAGAGCACTTGAAAAATTATAAAATAAGGTAAAACACTCTAGGCAATGAGTTAGGGAACCGGGTGGATACATTGTTGTGTAAAGTAGTATAATATTTATTGGCTGTTTGGTTAACATAGAGGGCATATTAAAATCATACTTACAAAAATAATGGAAAAATGAAGGTACATATATATATATACATATACATATATATGTACCTCCATTTTATATGTATACACACACACACACACACACACACACATATATATAGGTTCTGTGACTCTACTTCTCCTCTTTGTTTTCAGCTATTTTATCTTTAAATCTTTATATATTAGCAATTTGTCCTCAATGGAATTAACTATTTTTAATGTTTTAAATTTAAGAGTCTAAATACCTTTTTTAAGGTCAAAACAGACATTAAAATATAGAATGACCCTATTTGTTAAAAACCAGTTAATATAAAACCAACAAGAAAGTCTGGTCTGAAAGTTTTAATAGGCTATTTACATATATACATATATACCTACATACATAAATATGTGTGTGTGTGTTTGATTTTCTGTTCTTGTGTCACTTTGCTGAGAATGATGGTTTCCAGATTGATCTATGTCCCAGAAAAGAAACCAACTCATTATTTTTCATGGCTGCATGGTATTCTATATATACATAATAGCTATGGAAAAATGATATCAACTTAAATTTCCAAAAATAGGGGATTACTCTGGCAACTTATTTCTGTATAGAGGAATATTATGTAGCAGTTTTTAAAAATTACAATGACCAGATATCCATTTCTTAATAACCAGTGGGAAAAATAGGTAAGAAAATATATGTATCATCAAATATTTATTGGGGGAGGACATTTAGGGTAGAATGTAAGAGTGTGGGTTTGTAGAGTCAGATGGCCTGAGTTTGGTTTTTTTCCATCACCTACAGTTATGAAATAATGGCAAGGTAGTTCACTTAGTAGATCCTCTCTAAACCTTAGTCTACATATCTATAGGATGAGGGCAAAATGTTATCTGCTTCAGAGAGTTGTTATTAGGATTATGTGATAAAATCTATGTAGTGCACTTAACAGTGTCTGAGACATGGACATGCTCAGTAAATGCTAGCTGCTGCTATTGTTATATGCTTTATTTGGATGTCTGTATGTGTGAAGAAAAATACAGAATGCTATATAATAAAAACTGTAATTATTATTTAAATATTGGTTAATATGTCATTTTATTTCTTTGCAAAACCTACCCTATATTCCAATACTTGTTATTTGTGTAATAAGTACACACACATACACACAAGAGGCATAAGAAATATGTAAAACACATGACTAAACTATGTTTATTATAGAATTCTACTCTCTTCCTTGCTGTGAAAAATAAAGACTATATATTAGCAATTTGTCCTCAAAGTTATTAACTATTTTTTGTGTTTTAAATTTAAGAGTCTAATTATCTTTTTTTAAGGTCAAAACAGTTATTAAAATATAGAATGATGCTATTTGTTAAAAACTAGTTAATATAAAACCAACAAGAAAGTCTGGTCTGAAAGTTTTAATACGCTATAAGTTGTGGCGGTAGGAATCTAATCTTTTTTTAATGCTTCCTGTACATGAGATATTTATGTATTTTGTAATTAAATATATACCTAATCCTATGAGGTGGATATTATCCCAATTTTACAAGTAAGTTCAGCAAGTCCTAAGGTTACTGTTAGTAAAATGAGAAACTAGGGCCAATTCAGGTTGACTGGACTGCAAAGTTCATAGTCTTTCTGCCATTCAGTGCCATTGTCTCATGTTTGTTTTCACGGATTCTTAAAAAGGCTAAGAATATGTAGCCATGAGAAGAAAAAAGAATGCTTTGCAGGGTTAGGTAGGAAAGAATAAAAACATATAACAGGTTGACTCAGATAATACAGCTTGTATTAACAAGGTCAGTAATATTTCAATAAATGTATCTAAATATGTCAATTATCATATTACTATACACAGACAAAATGACTAGTTAAAATGAATATATGATATCTATCATTATGTATGTACAATGCATACATTATAAACATATATGTTTAGATAATATACACATTTAAAATGGCATAGAAATCTAAAGCTAAAGTGATGGAAAAAAGATATATTAAGCAAATATAAAAAAAATCAGTTTCCTGAGACTTTACATAAAAGCTAAGAAAAAAGTTAATCTCTCCAGCAATTCTATACCCATAAATATCACATACTGAAAAATTATCTATATCATAATTCATTTTAACTTATTTAAAAACAGCCTTTTTAGTGGATCTAGAAAAGATATTTTAAAATGTCTAAATATAATATGTCTACTGGTTAATTCTTGTCTTCATGCTTAGCTCCCTGACTAGCAAGCAATGGATCAACCATCAACGTAGCATATTATGTAATATTTGAACATTTTTAGAGATAAATAATTCCACTGGTACCAAATGAACTCACTGGCATAATGTTTAACATAAATATAGAAAATAATTATTTGAACAAGTCATTTTAGTACTGTGAAATTAACACTAGAGAAGGATGACAGCCTGAAGTCAGTGTGTTTTCTTTGTGATTTGTGAGCAACTTATTTAGCCCCTCTGTGCCAAAGATTTCCAATTTCTATTTAATTATTAATTCTACCAACTTTAAATAAATGGTTGAAGTATAATGAGAAAGAGATAATAGATTGCTTTTCAAAGAGCATTTTTTATTCTGTGGCCTGAAAGTACATAATGAAATCCTTTTCCAATTTCTGTATTAAGAGATTAGTTAAAATACATTTGGTAATACACAGAGAATACAAACTTATATTAAATTGAATGACTTCTTGGTATAAGCTACTGCCTGGAATATAAATAATATAAATTTTAAATAAATACTTATTTCTCCCTACCCTCCCCCACAAATCCTAGAGGGCTAAAGCACTGATTCTAGCAGGTTATGCAGCCAGTGCCTCAGTCTGAGCTGAACCCTGACTGATCTAGCTCCTTGGAGGAAAGGCGCAACACACCTTCATATTTTAACAAAAAACATGGGAAGTCTATGTAGCAACAGTACGGTGTTCTTGACCACCCAGCAGTGCCTCCAGGTCAGTGGAACAGGCAAGTCTAACCTCCTAGTGTAAACAAAAAAGACACAGGAAGCCTACCTATTAACCTGAAGGAGTCCCTGGTAACCCAGTAGTGCCTCAACAGGCAGACGAGCGACCTCATCAAGCAGTTTCCTGAGATCTGAGCCAGGTAAATCCACAAAGATGAGAAAAAACCAGTGCAAAAAAGATGAAACTATCAAGAACCAGAACGTCTGTTCTCCTTCAAGGGATCACAACTCCTCATCAAGACAGGCACACAACATGACCAAGGAAGAGTGCGATGAATTGACAGAAATAGACTTCAGAAGGTGGGTAATAAGAAACTTTTCTGAGCTAAAGGAACACATTCTAACCCGATGCAAAGAAACTAAAAACCTAGGAAAAAGGTAAGACAAAATGTTAAATAGAATAAGCAGCTTAGAGAAGAACATAAATGACTTGATGGAGTTGAAAAACACAGTACAAGAACTATGTGAAGCAAACAGAAGTTTTGATGGCTGAATCGATAAGCAGAAGAAAGGATACCAGACATTGAAGATCAACCCAATGAAATAAAAAGAGAAGGCAAAACAAGAGAAAAAAGAGTGAAAAGAAATGAACAAAGCCTCCAAGAAATATGGGATTATGTGAAAAGACCTAATCTACACTTGATTGGTGTACCTGAATATGATGGGGAGAATGATTCCAAGCTGGAAAACATGCTCCAGGATATTATCCAGGAGAACTTCCCCAGCCTTGCAAGGCAGTCCAACATTCAAATCCAAGATATACAGAGAACTCCACAAAAATATTCCTAAAGAAGAGCAATCCCAAGGCACATAATTGTCAGATTCACCAGGGTTGAAATGATGGAAAAAATGCTAAGGGCAACCAGAGAGAAAGGACAGGTCACCCACAGAGGGAAGCCAATCAGAATCACAGTGGATCTCTCCACAGAAACCCTACAAGCCAGAAGAGAGTGGGGCCGATGTTCAAAATCTGTAAAGAAAAGAGCTTTCAACCCAGGATCTCATATCCAGCCAAACTAAGCTTCATAAGTGAAGGAGAAATAAAATCCTTTACAGACAAGCAGTTACCAAGAGACTTCATTGCCACCAGACCTGCCGTACAAGAGCTCCTGAAAGAAACACTAAACAGGAAGGAACAAGTACCAGCCACTGCAAAAGCACACCAAATGGCAAAAACCAAAAATGCAATGAAGAAACTGAGTCAACTAAAGGGCACGAAAACTAGCCAGTAACAAAAAGGCAGAATCAAATTCACACATAACTATTATTAACATTGAATGTAATGTTAATAATTAACCCCCAATCAAAAGACACAGACTGGCAAACTGGATAAAAAGTCAAGACCCATCTCTGCTGTATTCAGGAAACCCACCTCACATATAAAGACACACACAGACTCAAAATAAAGGGATGGAAGAAGATTTACAAAGCAAATGGAGAACAAAAAAAAGCAGGGGTTGCAATCCTAGTCTCTGATAAACGGACTTCAAACCAACAAAGATCAAAAGAAACAAAGAAGGGCATTACATAATGGTAAAAGGATCAATCCAAAAAGAAGAGCTAACTATCCGAACTATGCACCCAACACAGGAGCACCCAGATACATAAAGCAAGTTCTTAACTACCTAAAAGGAGATTTAGACTCCCACACAATAATAGTGGGAAACTTCAACACTCCACTGTCAATATTAGACAGATTGATGAGACGGAAAATTAACAAGGATGTCCAGGACTTGAATGCAGAGCTGGACCAAGCGGACCTAATAGACGCATAGAGAACACTCCACCCCAAATCCACAGAGTATACATTCTTCTCAGCACCACATCACACTTACCCTAAAATTGACCACATCATTGGAAGCAAATCACTCCTCAGCAAATGCAACAGAATAAAAATCATAACAAACAGTCTATCAGCCCACAGAGCAATCAGATTAGAACTGAGGATTAAGAAACTCACTCAAATCCACACAACTACTTGGAAACTGAACAACCTGCTTCTGAGTGTCAACTGAATAAACAATGAAATGAAGGCAGATATAAAGATGTTCTTTAAAACCAATCAGAATAAAGACAAAACTTACCAGAATCTCTGGGACACCTTTAAAGCAGTGTCCACAGGGAAATTTATAGCAATAAATGTCCACATGAGAAACAAGGAAAGATCTAAAATTGACACCCTATCATCAAAATTCAAAGAGCTAGACAAGCAAGATTAAAAAAAAAAACCTCAAAAACTAGCAGAAGACAATAAAAAGCTAAGATCAGAGCAGAACTGAAGGAGATAGAGACACAAAAATACCTTCAAAAAATCAATAAATCCAGGAGCTAGTTTTTTGAAAAGATCAACAAAATAGACAGACTGCTAGCCAGACTAATAAAAATAAAAAGAGAGAAGAATCAAATAGATGTAATAAAAAATGATAAAGGGGATATCACCACTGACTCCACAGAAATACACACTACCATCAGAGATTACTACAAACAGCTCTATGCACATAAACCAGTAAACCTGGAAGAAATGGATAAATTCCTGGACACTTGCATTCTACCAAGACTAAACCAGGAGGAAGTTGAAACCCTAAAAAGTCCAATAACAAAGGCTGAAGTTGAGGCAGCAATCAATAGCCTACCAACCAAAAACGTCCTGGTCCAGAGAGGTTCACAGCTGAATTTTACCAGATGTACAAAGAGGAGCTGGTTTCATTCCTTCTGAAACTACACCAAACAATACAAAAAAGAGGGAATCCTTCACAAATCATTTTATGAGATCAACATCATCCTGATACCAAAACCAAGCAGACACTCAGCTAAAAAAGAAAACTTCAGGCCAATATCCATGATGAACATAAATGCAAAAATCTTCAATAAAATATTAGCAAACTGAATGCAACAGCACATCAAAAAGTTTATTCATCACAACCAAGTAGGCTTCATTCCACAGATGCAAGGCTGGTTCAACATACGCAAGTCCATAAACATAATCCATCACATAAACAGAACCAAAGACACACATAAAAATCACACAATTATCTCAACAGATGCAGAGAAGGCCTTCAACAAAATTCAACAGCCTTCATGCTAAAAATTCTCAATAAACTGGGTATCAACAGAAGGTATTATAAAATAATAAAAGCTATTTATAACAAACCTACAGCAAATATCGTATTGAATGGGCAAAAACTGGAAGCATTCCCTTTGAAATCTGGCACTAGAAAAGGATGCCCTCTCTCTCCACTCCTATTCAATACAGTATTGGAAGTTCTAGCCAGAGCAATCAGGCAAGAAAAAGAAATAAAGGGTATTCAGTTAGGAAAGGAGGAAGTCAAATTGTCTCTATTTGCAGAAGACATAATTGTATATTTAGAAGACCCCATTGTCTCAGCCCAAAATCTCCTGAAACTGATAAGCAACTTCAGCAAAGTCTCAGGATACAAATCAATGTGCAGAAATCTCAAGCATTCCTATACAGCAATAACAGACTTAAAGACAGTCAAATCAAGAACGAACTGCCATTCACAATTGCTACAAAGAGAATAAAATACCTAGGAATACAACTAACAAAGAATGTAAAGGACCTTTTCAAGGAGAACTGCAAACCACTGCTCAAGGAAATAGAGAGGACGCAAACAGATGGAAAAACATTCCATGCTCATGGTTAGGAAGAATCAATATTGTGAAAATGGCCATACTGCCCAAAGTAATTTATAGATTCAATGCTATCCACATGAAGCTACCAATGACCTTCCTCACAGAACTGGAAAAAACCACTTTAAACTTCATATGGAACCACAAGAGAGCCTGCATAGCCAAGACAATCCTAAGCAAAATAAAAAATAAAAAAAAAAAAGCCAGAGGCATCACACTGCCATATTTCAAACTATACTACAAGGCAACAGTAATCAAAACAGCATGCTGCTGGTACCAAGACAGAGACATAGACCAATGGAACAGAACAGAGGCCTCGGAAGCAACACCACACATCTACAACCATCTGATCTTGGACAAACCTGACAAAAACAAGCAATGGGGAAAGGACTCCATGTTTAATAATGGTGTTGGGAAAACTGTCTAGCAATGTGCAGCAAGCAGAAACTGAACCCCTTCCTGCCACCTTGCACTCAGGTGGATTAAAGATTTAAACATAAACCTAACAACATAAAAACTCTAGAAGAAAATGTAGGTAAAACCATGCAGGACATAGGCATAGGCAAGGGCTTCATGACTAAAACACCAAAAGCAATGACAACAAAAGCCAAGATAAACAAATGGGATCTAATTAAACCTCAGAGCTTCTGTACAGCAAAAGAAACCATCATTAGAGTGAACATACAACCAACAGAATGGGAAAAAAAATTTGTAATCTACTCATCTGACAAAGGGCTAATATTCAGAATCTACAAATAACTAAAACAGGTATATAAGAAAAAAACAAGCCATTCAAAAGTGGGCAAAGAATATGAACAGACACCTTTCCAAAGAAGACATATAAAAGGCCAAGAAACATGAAAAAATGTTTATCATCACTGGTCATTAGAGAAATGCAAATCAAAACCACATTGAGATACCATCTCATGCCAGTTAGAATGGCAATCATTAAAAAATCTGGAGAAAACAGATGCTGGAGAGGATGCGGAGTAATAGGAACACTCTTACACTGTTGGTGGGTGTGTAAATTAGTTCATCCATTGTGGAAGACAGTGTGGCAATTTCTCAAGGATCTAGAAATAGAAATTCCACTTGACCCAGAAATTGCCTTACTGGGTATATGCCCAAAGGAGTATAAATTGGTCTATTATAAAGACACATGCACATGTATGTTCACTGCAGTCCTGTGTACAATAGCAAAGACCTGCAATCAACCTAAATGCCCATCAGTGATAGACTGGACAAAGAAAATATGGCACATATACACCATGGAATACTATGCAGCCATAAAAAGGATGAGTTTGTGTCCTTTGTGGAGACTTGGATGAATCTAGAAACCATCATTCTCAGCAAACTGACACAAGAAGAGAAAACCAAACATGCATATTCTCACTCATAGGTGGGTGTTGAACAATGAGAACACATGGACTCAGGGAGAGGAGCATCACACACTGGGTGCAGTGGTGTCGGGGGGCTAGGGGAGGGACAACAGGGGGTGGGGAGGGATAACACGGGGAGAAATGCCATATATAGATGAAGGGGGAATAGAGGCAGCAAACCACCTGGTTATGTATGCACCTATGTAATAACCATTCATGACCTGCACATGTACCTCAGAATTAATAAAAGAAAAAAAAAAGAAATTTTTTTAAAAAAAGGAAAAATAAAATAAAATAAATACTTCTTAGGCAAAGTTTTAAATTAGAGTTGAAAAATTTATGTAAGAGTTTCTTTATTCTAGAAAAAGACAAATATTGGGTTCCATACTCATTATCTACATATTACCTATGCATGATGTTTAATGTATTCTCTAAATATTAGAATCACAAAGTCTTAAGGTTAGAATCTAATTTAATAACCATTTACTGAAGATTCTCAAAATAGTTAAGATATTATTTTTGAAATTATATTAATTTATAATATAACAAGTAGTGAATATCACTCTCTATTTTTCATGGGCATGTCAGTCTTTTAACCTCTATGTGCCTGAGTTTCTTGAGTCAAAGTAGTGATCATATCATTTTTTTCAGGGTTGCTGTCAGGACAAAATTGAAAGTATGTATAGAAATGCCTTGCACAGTGTCTACAACAAGGTGCACCTATTTAGTTTTGGGTAAATGAACTTACTGGATACTTCCCAGAGCTGGAGCTGAATGCTTGATGCCAGAGATGCCAATCTAAATAAGGCACATCCCTGACCAGGAAGATTTCACAGGAGGGGAGCCCTGATATTTTAGTTGGGCCCAAATCAATCCAGAAAAAAAGCTTTTCAAACTTTCTTCTGAAGGAGACAATAGATGGGAATGCACCTTCTGAGATTGCTCTATTAGAGTATTATAATGGATTTAAAATGTAACGTTTGCACGAATAAACAAAAATTGCAAGTAACTTAGTGTTTTTTGGAAATAGCACAATAATCGTTACAAAAAATCATAAAAATAACATCAGATATTCATACTATGTGAAATATTCTATATTAAACAAAATATAGCTTTTGGGTTCTGTTGTTATTGCTGTTCCTGTATCCACTGTATAGCAATTCTTTAAAAAATCATGGTGTACCATTTTATACCACTAGCACCTGCAAAAGAAGAAGAAACAAGCAACTGATGATTTCATATCGAGAGCAACCAAGTATTTATTGAACGCCCATTCTGGGTCTAGCTTTATGCTTGCCACTGTGAGGAAAGGCATTCATATTAAAAAGCCCCTTCCCTTAAGAAATGTACATCTTCCTAAGAAGGCAAGAGATACACTTCAGATAGATGACCAAACAAGTCAGTAAATAAACAAATGCCAAAATCAGTGATATAAATGAGAGGTAAAGCCACGCCACAAAAGGTCTTCAAATAAATATCTACCCTGTTCTACTGTCAAAACAGCAGAAGTATTTGTCAGTTGCCAGGAATTTACAAGAATTATTAATTATGCATGTATATATGTAACGAATAAAGCACGTGAGAGGATAAAAATAAATTCCCCTCACGAATGCTGAGATAAGTAAGTCTGCCTGAAGAGGTTTAACTATAAAATCAATACATAATGGATCAAAGAATATACTTCTGTGAAACTCCCAGTCCACGGCAATATTTCCTGAAAGTAATACACCTAAAAAAAGAATGTGCAAGTCACAAGGGAGTGGAGAGGGATGGTTGTTCAACATTGCAAAATAGAAAGAAAAAAAAGAATCACAAAGTCACAAAATCAGTAGGGCTCATCTAAGCACCAAGAACGGAGAGTCTTGGTTCCCAGACATTGACTATTCAGTCCCCTGAAGCAAGGCTGCACCATTTGGGAAGGTGGATATAACAAGCTACCTCTCCCTAAAGGCATCAGACAGTTAAATTATGTAACTAACACCTTTGTCCTAATTTCTTGCTTAAAAGACAAAATTTTAGATTGGCAGAGAGCTTCCCAAGAAGAAAGAAAATACTAGAAAAAGGATGGGAATATGTACTGCCTCTTTTCAGTTGCATTTCTCACAATAAAAGTAATTATAGTAGGAAACACTTTTTGAGCAATTACTATGTGCCAGGTGTTAAGTGCTTTACCTGAAATAACCCCTTAAACTAACACAATAATCCTATCAGCTATGTACAGTTACTGTCCCCATTTTTCAAATGAGAAAACTGAGGTATAGAGAGGTAATATGATTATTCAAGATCACACAGTCAGTAGACATTATGATAAGATTTGGACCTAGGTAGCCTGACTCCAAAGTCCTTGATCATTTAAAAATATGACAGTATACTGCTTCACACAGTAACATATTACTTGACATTTATAATTTACACAAAATAATTATGTGAGCCTGATGGACATAAATCAATACCTTTAATTGTTTCAACAGTTCTGAACCCTTTGAAAATCAAATTTCTGGGCTTTTAATGTTAGGACTAGGTTTTTTTTTTGTTTTTTGTTTTTTTTAAATCACATTTTGTAGTGGCCAGTTAGCCTCCTAAAGTGGGAGAGAATCTGATCGCTCATGAGGTTTCTTTTCCTTACTGTGCTCATATGCTCTCTCAAGTTCCATATATTATCATCTACTTCTATATGATATAGATAAAACATAATACTTCATATCTCTGAAATAAGATAGCATTTGTCTCAAATTAACACATATTTTGGTAATAAAAAATTATCAATAAGTTGTATAAAAAAGATATTGCTTCCTGATATAAATGGATGGTATAAGCAATAATCTATAACAAATTATCATTAAAATTTTTTATTGTGAAAACAAGGCCAAATAAATGTTACCCTTAAATAAACCATTTTGAAATAGCTAAATGATAAAACGCCATTATCTTTCAGTTTCCTTAGCTGTGTAATATACTAGTATTTTACTATATTATAAATTGATTTCTTTTAAAAAGTTTGTTTTCTTCCTACAACATTACACGTTCTTAGAAAAGGTCCTAGAATGTTATATTTTAATTCTGTCCTAAAGAGCATATGTTTTTGCATCATCAAAAGCCAAGAGTAAAAATCTCGTCCTTGACACAATAATTCTTCAACGAATTTTTTTAAATTTTGAAATATCACAGATTCTTGTCTATTTCCTGAAAAAAAAGTGTGAAAATTGGCAGCACTCAAGCACCAGATCCTGATTTGTTTTCATGAAAGTACACAACCTGGGTAGAAAATCAAACATCAGAAAGCAAGTGATATTCCTCCCACTAGCTCACTGAGTTTCTCATGTAAGAAAGTACATGGCACAGGGTTGGACACCCACTATCAGAGGCTCAACAACAGATGGACTGACTAAGAATTAGCAGTGATGCCAAAATCAGGAAATGTCAAAATAAAATTGAATAATACACATAGGTAGAATAGAATGGGGAAAAAATGTGTGAAAATAGTAGCATGAAATCAGAATCAATGCTGAAGGAAGCAAGATGTAAAATGTGCTTTCAATTACTATAAGAAGAACTCAGTTCAAGTGTTAGTATTATGACAAAGAGTAAAACGGGTTGCTTATATTTTGAGAGTGCTAAATGACTGTCACAGTTTCCTCATGTGGATTTAGGAATCAATGTTAAGAAACAAACAGAAGTCTCAGTCATTAAAGAAAGCGTTCTTTGTCCTTGACTTCAAAGGAAGGTTATTGTTTAGACAATCTGTAGGGTCTGAAGACCCCACATCTACGCTAGAGACTAGAGATGACATTTGAGAAATAGGTCTACTATGGAGGGCCTTGTATGCTAGGCTCATGAGTATAAAAGTCACCCTTAAGCAAGAGAGAAGTCACTGGAGTATTCTGAGTATAAAAGTACCATGTGTAACATGAGAGAAGTAAATATTAGGAAAATTATTCTGAGTTATATGAGATAGATTAAAAGAGGAAGAATGGATGCTGGGTACTGGGTTTTGCTGAAAAGTATGCTGGATATTGGGAGGTTGACAAAAACTTTACGTATCAACTGTCCCTTTATGCTGTGCAAAAAACTAGCACCTGCTAGGACAGAGAGCAGAGCCAATGGCAATTCAAATGCCTTAGGTAGTGGCTTAAACCTTGCCAGGAATGATTAGCCCTCACTTAAGAATGGCTTAAAGAGGGGAAATGCACTCTATTCTTTTTGTGAATAAATTACGGCTCTATTCAGATGGAAAGAAGAAAGCTAAAAATCTTTCCCAAGACTTGTAAGAAAAATATACCTCAAAAAATGATTTACTAAAGAATCAGAAGAAAGAATTTGAAGAAGATTTGGCATTTTTAATATAATGTTGAAAAAATGCTTTAGATGAATTAGCAGTAGGAAGACCTGGAAATGCAAATATATCTTCTAGGAGGTAATGGAGATGGATGAGAAAAGAATAAAATGGAAGATAAATACATAATGCATTCATAGAATTAAACATTATATTGTTATTCGAAAAGAACAGCTAAACATTAAAAAAATTTTTTTCTGAAAATTTTACCAGGGTATAATTGAATAGGACAAAGGAAGAAAAATGAAGATGGACAACTAAAGCACATATGATGAAATAACTGTAATTTATTCTTGAGAACAAAACCAGAATAATTAGAACAGTAGTAATAATAAGGGACACATGTGCCAATATCTTTCCTAACTGGAAAAAGAACCAGATCATGCAGATCACATAGGTTCACGAACTCCAAAAAAATTCAATGCAAAGAGACAAACCTAGATTTATTATTATAAAGTTATTATTTTAGAATTCTTTTCCTAAGATATATTAAAATGTGTCTTACATATAAACCTACAAAATCAGATCATTCTTTTGCATCCTGAATAATAAAAAATTTGTTTACCCATTTTCAGAGAAAAGAGACATTTAAAAAAACTATAAACCACTCAGTTGAAGTTCCTTTGTAATGACAGTGAAATATATTATGCAACATAAAAAGACCTATGATGGAATATTAACTATAAAATTTTGATGGGAAAAATTATTTAACACACTTTAAATGGCTAAGAAGTTAAAATAAAATACTCTGTGATTAAGGCCATACCATCGTGAATTCACCTGCTCTGATCTTGGAACCTAAGCAGGCTTGGGCTGGTTAGTACTAGGATGAGAGACTACCTGGGACTGCTGGGTGCTGTAGGCTTGAAACAAACAAACAAAAAAAGAATGGGAAGTTGTACTAATAAATGAATTAAATTTATTCTCCATTTGAAAGAATGTTTTCCCAAAATACTAACAATTCCTTATCAAGTATTATTTATAAAAACCTAAATTGGAACCAAACTAAGTGTTCCACAATAAATTATCAGACACTGACATAAAATTTAGGTATTAAAATGTTTACAAAGTTATTTTAATGCCAGAAAAAGCATTTACCACACAATCCTGTTAAGTGAAAAAGAGAATATATACACATGTATAAAGAATGTTAAATACATACAGAATATCAGAATAAATATGAGGAATAAAATAAGTTGTATTAAGAGTAGTTTTGGCCGGGCGCGGTGGCTCACGCCTGTAATCCCAGCACTTTGGGAGGCCGAGGCAGGTGGATCATGAGGTCAAGAGATCGAGACCATCTTGGTCAACATAGTGAGACCCCGTCTCTACTAAAGATACAAAAAATTAGCTGGGCATGGTGGCGCGTGCCTGTAATCCCAGCTACTGGGGAGGCTGAGCTGAGGCAGGAGAATTGCCTGAGGTCACAATTGCACTCCAGCCTGGGTCACAAGAGCGAAAACTCCGTCTCAAAAAAAAAAAAAAAAGTAGTTTTATCTTCAGGGAATCAATTATGATACATTTCCTGCTTTGTTTTGTTTTGTTAAATAACTTTCTACACTTTTTCCTATAATAAGCACTATTATAACCAAAAATATAAAGGGCTAAAATAATGTTAAATTTTGGTATTCTGTTGAAAGAATTGTGTATTTTTATATTTAGGCTAGAATACATCTGACTAAATTATATAGTTTTATAATGCTCCTAATGGTTATATTAAAATAATTACAAACCACATTTCAATTAAAGATATACAAATCTCTCAAATATGTACATATTAAATATCATTAATATTTTAGGTATACTAACTTCCCTTTAATGTCCAGGAGGAGTTATACTGTAGTCTGAGTTGGTGGTTGATTGCTTGCTTTTTTTTTTTTATTGCATTTTAGGTTTTGGGGTACATGTGCAGACATGCAAGATAGTTGCATAGGTACACACGTGGCAGTGTGATTTGCTGTCTTCCTCCCCTTCACCCACATCTGGCATTTCTCCCCATGCTATCCCCTCCCAGCTCCCGCCCCCCGCTGTCCCTCCCCTATTCCCCCGCAATAGACCCCAGTGTGTAGTGCTCCCCTCCCTGTGTCCATGTGTTCTCATTGTTCATCACCCACCTATGAGTGAGAATATGCGGTATTTCATTTTCTGTTCTGTGTCAGTTTGCTTGCTTTGATTTTATACAAACACTTTTGAAACTCAATATGGAAGTTTATAAACAAGGAGATAATGGGCATGCACTTAGTAAAGAATTCCACAGCATCAAAGAATTAAATGCAAGTTTAAAGTATTCTATGTTTTATATATTACCTTCTTTAGGATTTTGTTAGACTATATATTAGAGGAAACCTGCTTTTTTAAAACACTGAGTTAGGAAGAAAATATCTCTTTAGAAGTTAAAATAAAGGAAGTGATAATGAAAGATGTATGCTGGCACACAGAAAGGTATATAAGAACTTTCTGTTTACTTCCATCCTACAAAGAAACTATAACTTATCATAGTTTCCATAAATATTCCTGAAATCAAGGCATTTATACATGAATGAATGAATGAGTGAATGAATAAGTGAATGAAAATGTCAATGTAAATTTTCTGAATTGCTATAAATGTAAAAGAATTTTTAGTTTCCTCAATATGTGTGTTTTGCTTTGCTTGTAAATAGTGTAGCTATTTTAGCTTAAGTGGACCAAATGTATTTTAAATCTTTTGCGGGGTAGAGTAAGGCAGAAAGAAGAACAGAAATAAGAACTTCTTTTGTTTTAATTTTAAACCTATCTAGGCAAAAACTATGGAAAGCTTATATTTTATAATCTAATATATTGCATTTATTTTAGTGTAACCTGTGGTCTCCCAATCATAAGTGTTTAACAAAATGTATTTGTAAGGAAATAATATAAGTAATGTAAATTTATACAAAAAGTATCCTAGTGGTTATATTTTCAAAAGTCAGATTTATTATCCCCAGACGTTTTCATATGATGGGCAAGAGTTCCAGGTCAGGCTTGGAGGTCAACAGAGGTACTCTCAGCTAACATCAGCCATATAAAATCTTGATGAATTATATGAAGACACAAAGCTACTATTTAGGAGAACCAATGTCTCATTTTTATTATGTAAACATCATTTTTATGCATGAGGCATCAAGTGGGCTTTATTACTCTTTATCTGTAGAAAGCACTGTGTTGTTTTCCTACATACCAAATCACTATTTCTATAGAATAAGTTATGACTAGAGAATCAGTCAGGCTCTGGGGCAAAGACTGAAGCAGCAGCAAAGGAAATTTAAATAACAGAAAGATTCAATGTCTTATTTCAAAAGAGGCGGAGGAAGGAAGCACTTGAGAATGACTTTTCAAACATTTCAAAGTCACTCTCTTAGTTAAATACACTTAGGAGATATGTAGCTCTCCGAAGTAAGAGTCTAAATGAGGAAGAAGAATATAATAGTCTTGATTTCAAGTCTTCTTTGTAGTTAGGTGAATTCAAACTTTTTATTAGACCACTGAACTTAATCTAAATGGAAAGCATTAGCACGGCCCTTCACACAAAAAGTATTAAATAAATGGCACACATCTAAAGTAGACCTTTCATTACCTGGATCTAGTTTGAGCCCTAAGTGTTTATATTATGAATTGCTCTGAGAGAAGCATAGGAAACAAAAACTAGTTTTGTGTGTTGATGCATGCTGTTACATTCTATCTTTCATGAAGGTGCAGAATTTGATGACACTTGATGAAGCTGAACTAATGTTATGGTGACCGCTATGGTTTGAATGTGACCACTCCCAAATTTAAGTGTGAAAACTTAATCCCTATTGTGGTAGTAGTAAGAGGTGGGGCCTTTGAGGAAGTTATTAAATCATGCAGGTTCCCATCCTTATGAATGAATTAGTGCCTTATAAAAGAGCTGGAAGGAACTAACTAACACCACTTTTACTCTTCCATTTTCTGCCATGTGAGGGCATAGTGTTTTGTCTCTTTTGGCCTCCTGTTCTGCCACGTAAGAACACAGCAAGAAGGTCTTACCAGACAAATAATGCTAGTGCCTTGATCTTGGACTTCCAATACTCCTGACCTGTAAGAATAAACTTCTGTTGTTTATAAATCACCCAGTCTATGGTATTTTGTTATAGCAGCATTAATAAATTGAGAAGCTAACTATGACATTGAAGAGAGTTATCAGTGAAGTGGTCCCTATACATTTTGTAAAATTAATCAGGGAAGAAGGGAGGGGCAGAAATGAGAATAAACCCAGCCTGTGGTACATTTTGCATTAATAATTAGTTCAGCTTACTCTCTGACCTGCTTTCGCAAAGTTTGTCTAGGTGACAAAAAAAGTTGTTTGCCTCAGAATCATGCAGATCCTACATGATAGTTTCCCTTAACTGCTCTATAGATAACAACTTGAGCATTGTGAAATGTTAAATTTTCCTTTTGAGATATTCTTTCAGGGCCTACACACCAGTGAAACTACCGATTTCAGCTGTTAGGAAGAAGCCCAAGAGAGGATGAATCACCAAAGAATGCTGTTTCTACATTCAAATCATTTTATCATCCTTACTGGGACCAAACAATGATCTCAACTTTACAGCCCCTCACACTCTATAATCTTCTTAAAAACCTCAGCTCAGAACTCCTCAGGAAGACAGATTTGAGGGTTTCTCCCAGTTTATTATTTGGGTACTTTGTAAACATTAAACACTTTCTCTGCTGTAAACCCTGTTGTCTTGGTGTGTTACTGTGCAGCAGGCATATGAACCTAGTGGTCCTACAATATCAGAGTGTAAAACCACCAGCCAGAGAGGTCTGGATCTAAATTTTGATTTTTCCTATTTATTAGCAATGTGATCTTGGACACATTATGTAAAGTTTATGGTCCTTAGTTTCTTATCTATATAATGGAGATAAAACAATTTTTTAAATCTATGTTTAGAATGAAATGAGCAAACATGATGAAAAACCAAGTACAAGTACACGGTTGTAATATAATATAAATCAATAGACAGTCTCTTTCCTTTCTTCTTCCTTTCTCCCCTTCTTCTCTCATTTGCATTTCTTGATGTAATTACCAGACTATAGAAATAAAAACACATTTTAGTAAATTTGGAAAGTGTCTAATTCTGGGGATGGTTCCTTGTGTTTTATATTTTATTTAATCTTCCCATAAGGAGTTCATATTCAAAAGCTAAGATTGCAATCTCTACTACAAGATAAGAAAGAGGCAAGAAAATAGAATATTTTATAAGCATTTCTTAAAGACTGCTAAAGAATTGTCATGTGTATGGTATGGAGTTGTTTATATTGGCCTGAAAGCAGGCATTCTAGCAAGATAAAATTATATAAACAAAATTAAAATATTGAAAAATATTCTTTTTGCTATGTGTTATGGTCTGAATGTATGTGTCCCTCCAAAAATTATATGCCAAAATCTAACCCGCAATGTGTTGGTGTTAAGAGCTGAGGCCTTTTTTGAAGTAATGAAGTGATGAGGGAGGAGCCCCCATGAATTGGATTAGTGCCCATATGCAAGAGACCTGAAGGAGCTTGTTAGTCTCCTCCCCTATGGAAGGACAAATAGAAGGTGCCATCTATGAGGAATGAATAGACACACCTGACACCAAATCTGCTGGTATCTCAATCTTAGACTTCCCAACCTTCAAACTGAAAGCAATAAATTTCTGTTGTTTATAAATTACCCAGTCCACGGTATTTTATTAGAGCAGCCTGAATGAACTAAAATAGTATATAAAATAATTATTTGTAAATTGTATTTGCAAGTATTTATTTCAAAAGCATAATGACTTAACAAAGGGCAGATGAAAAATGATGGTGTTATTTTAAAGGATCAAAAAATACTAGAATCCTATTCTTCAGAACCAGCTAGGAGTCTTCACTTGAAGACCACAGGATCGTTTTAAGAATCACCACTTAATATTGTTGGCAAATCCTAGCTTAGATAAATATGAAAACAATATATAGGAGCTAGATACTAAACATGGATTGGACAAAACAAATAATTTACAAGATTTCATATTTTCTTTCAAAATAGACATGCTCATCTTTTAGATTTGTAGAGTAGAAACTATTTTAGCTGTAGGTCTTTTTTAAGCCTGCAATGAATGAATTCTTTACATTGGAAAAGGTTATAGCACGTTTCTTTGCCTTGTGTAACAAACATACAATAGCTCCTAAGTGCCTCCAGCATAAAAAAAACTATCTGAAAGCCGGAATATATAGGATAAAGTTCTTTCTCTTTTTTTTTTTTTTTTTTGAGACAGAATCTCTTTCTGTGGCCAGGTGCCAGGCTGGAGTACAGTGGCGCAATCTCAGTTCGCTGCAACCTCTGCCTCCTGGGTTCAAGCAATTCTCTCGCCTCAGCCTCCCAAGTAGCTGGGACTACAGGCGCGTGCTACCACACCCAGCTAATTTTCGTATTTTTAGTAGAGACGGGGTTTCACCATGTTGGCCAGGATGGTCTCGATCTCTTGATTTTGTGATCCTCCCACCTCGGCCTCCCAGGATAAAGTTTTAACTTACTTGTTCCCCAAGAACTTTATGGACAAAAGGTGAAACATAAAAAGTTAATTTGATATCTTGCAAATTATCCTGTTTTTAATTGTTGGTGTGAGATAAATATTCTCTGTAAATGCATAAATCAAATCTGTACATGTATAATCTTATCTAAGAAACATTTTTCTTCAAAAACTGTCACCACTATCTATTTTAGCCTGCAAAATTTGTCAAAAAAAGTCAATTGTAAAATAAAAGGTATTGATGGCATTTAAAAAATTGAGAGTATATAGCAAAATAACTTTATGACTTCCAAATTGACTCACTGATTGGTTTTTCAGATCATAATGTAAAAGTTGTAGCTACATGTAAACATACCAAAAGTGACTACTCTTAAAAGTCAAATATTACAGAACTACATACAATATTATGACTTTGATAATATGACAACCCAGAAACAATTTGAAATGAATACCCAGTAGGGGTGGTTAAGACACATTTTGAATTCAATAATGTATTATAACAGCTTGGCCAGTTTATCCGCATACTCTCCCATCTGAAAGCTGATATACATTGCCAAGAATATGACGTTTTGGTTGGGAATTAGAGAACAACCAGATAGGATATATCTGAATTTGAACACTGGTATTTATATAAAAAATTCAAAACAGTTGTAAGTACATGTCCCTAAATGCTTTAGTACAAAAGACTGTGCCACTCAGTATCAAAGCAAATAATTACCTTTTCAGCAATAGTATTTTCACTTGCCCCCCCGCTCTGAAATTGAACATGTCTTGTATGGGTGCCATGTTTATGGAAAGTTTAAGACGGTTTCAGACAAAATTTAATAGTTTTGTTTAAAAAATTAGGTAAGCATGTATTGTGCCAAGCACAGTACAGATGAGGAGCTAAACTAGTAACTCTCTAACTTATTAATGTCACTGATAGCAGAGGCAGTGATGTTTGGCAAACCTTACTGTTTCTCCGTAAGTTTTGAAATTCCAATAGCCATTCCTGGAAACTTTATTTTTCTGGAATGCATACCAAAAAAAAAAAAAAAGATAGAAATGCTGCCTATTGAGTAACTCCCAAGAGCTGACTCATCTTAAGCATTCTTTCACTCAGTGATCGTTTATTGCTTACTGGCTTTGGGCCAGTTGCCATGTTAGGTGCTAATGATACATACTCAGATAGAAAAGGCTCAGCTAAGCTTTAAGAGCCTCACAACAGATGGAGACAGAGAGACATTTAAAACTCCAGTAAATTTGATAAGCCCAACAGTTGGGATTTGTACAGCATGCTGTGTATAGAACAGAGAGCTACAAATAATTAATCGTGTCTCAATATATTAAAAAAAAAACTATACAAGGGGATATTCCCTTCAAACTGGAACTCGAATAAATGCTAGGATTTCACCAAAATGAGAGGAAAGTAGATATATTAGGCATATATAACAGCATGAGCAATGGCATGGGTCAAGTTAGAACATCTTGAATGGTCTATGAAGTGTTGTCTTTTAAAAACAATAGTAAATGCCTCTACCCTTAATCTTTTCAACTTCTACCTCTGTAGCCCTTTTGTGTCTGTTCAATTTACACTGCAGTGTAGCACCTGAGAAAGGACCATGCAGCAGAGCTGGAACTACAGTGATGAAAAAGAAGAACACATCCCAGAAGGAAATTTTAAGGTGGCAAGGAAAAGCTGAGAAGGCACGGAATATTTTTTTAAATCAAAATTAATGCAAAAAATCTATAATGAATAAAATATAAAAATATTGAATAAAGACATACATATTAAATAAACTGGTGGTGTTGCAGAATTGGAAGAGTCCTTTCAATCAGCCCAAAGCCTCCTCAGGTACCCTTCAGTCCTTACAATGGCTGGGTTTTTAGAAACTGACAATGCTAACAATCACTTTTTTATAGTAAAATTTTATTAATTTTTTTACCTCATTCAAAAAAAATTGATGTTTTGAGGACATTTTGATAAGTATCTATACTGGACAAATGATTTCTTTTTCCTCAGGCTATGATAGGCACTGCACTGCAAGATTCCTTGTCTACCTCTGTTTTCAACTTACTCTGGGATCTGGGAGAAGTCACTTAGCTCCCCTGAGCAGCACTGTTCATACTTATTAGTAAATTAGGGCTAACAGCAACTACTCTAACAGCAGAATTATTGTGAGCAAAGTATTTTGAAGGAGCTTTATAAATTTAACTTACAGCTCATACTGTATCAATTTAACAATTCCTGATCAGTTCAAACTCAGAGACATTACATGCATGTTCTAAACATCTTCTTCCAAATACCACACTACTAGAAATAGGAAACGGTATTTTTCCTCCAGTAGCCTGGGGTTCTGAGCATGGCAATGTATGTTTTACTACAAGACTGAAATGATCTGGTGTCCCTAAAAATTAGATCAAATATCTTGGAACATTTTATATTCACAGCAAAAGCTATCATTTAACATTTTACTCCAGGTATGCCCCTTGTTAGTTTCTATGTCCTTGATGTAATATGGGTATAGTTTCATCTCCTCATTGATAAAATTCCATATTACACAAAAAAGGGAAATGGTAAAATTAAGATTAAGTCTCCGAACAAATGCAAAGAAAGACATTCTGAACAGTCTTCAGAATCAGATTCTAAGTGTACCTATCATCATTGAGAACACTCAGTCCTATTCATCTTTTCATCTGGTTTCTATTTTCACTGTACAAGTCTTATTAGTCTTTCAAGTCACCCTAAGTATCTCAACTGACAAATTCATTACCCTTTGAGCACTGTACACTTTACTAGTACTCCTTAAAACTCTATCCTGCTTCACCTTCTAATGCAAAATCACAAGTCTCCCTCTTCATCCTGGATACATTTTCATTCTCCATTCCCTCCCTCTTCCTTTACTCTCCTTTCTCCTCTCCTTTTGCCTCTCCTATCTTCTCCTTTCCTCTCCCCTCTTTTCCTATTCTATTCTAACATTGGTATTCTCTATGATTGTATTCTGTTGTTAGCCTTTTCCTCTCTGCCCTAAGCTCAGATATCTCCTGAATTCCAGCTAGAATGTTTTTGTTTGATATAATTTCCTGAAGAGCTACCAGTAATTTTTGATTACTATGCCCACAATGAAACTCTTTTCATTTATGATATTACCACTTTCAAAATCACCCAGCCATAAAATACTGGCATCATTTTTGACTAATTTTCTTTCTTTATACCCCATATCCAAAAATCTAGTGTCATGAAGTTTTAAGACCTGGAACTGTAATCCCCACATGTGGAGGGAAGGGACCTGGTAAGAGGTGACTGGATCATGGGGGTGATTTCCCCCATGCTGTTCTGGTGATAGTGAGAAAGTTCTGCTGAGATCTGGTTGTTTGATAAGTGTCTGGCATTTTCCCCTATTCACACTCTCTCTATCTCTCTCTCTCCTACCACCATGTAAGAAGGTAATGCCTCCCCTTCACCTTCTGCCATGATCATAAGTTTCCTGAGGTCTCCCCAGCCATGAGGAACGGTGAGTCAATTAAATCTCTTTCATTTATAAATTACCCAGTTTCAGGCTGTATCTTCATAGCAGTGTAAAAATGGACTAATATAAGGGTTAAAGCCAATCAGGCTGATTTGATTAAGAATATCAATCTAACTTCCATTTGAAATTAGCAATTTACTTTCTTATCTAAAAATGATAGCTATACTACCTAATAATTATTGTATTAAACACAATAAGATAATATTTGGAAAGCTGAACACATGGTATCTGTTATAGTATGGCATTTCTCTATATGTAACCTACAAGTAGGACCACCTAAATGGTCTTGTCAATTTACATATATACCTGCCTTTTCTTTAGCCTAGAATATCATTCCATCCCACACCATTTAGATCCTACCCATCATTCAATATCCATTTTAAATATTCCCTCCTCCATAAAGCGTTTGTTGATAAACTACTTTTCTATATTACTGCAATCTTTCATCCTTTCATCGCATATATTACTTTGTACTTCTCTTTATCCACTTTATCTCCTATATTTTAAAATATTTTTAAATTTGGTAGACATGTCTCTTACTACCATATTTCCCAAGACTTGACTGCTACAATGAGATTGCTCACCCAGACTATTATTAATTTTACCATATTCTTTCTCCCTATATTTGAAGTCATTTAATTCATTCCCAGATAAAATGGTAACTTCCTTGGAAAACAGTATCACATTTATCCTTTTCTTGCCTTCACTGCATAATACTTAGCCTTATTCAAGTAAATGTTCAATATTTTTGTTAAATAAGTTTAATTTGAAGAATTATAAATTTAGAATGAGTCCAATACTGTTAAAAAAATCAAAAGCATCTCTTACTATAATCGCTTATTCCATTCCATGGCAGAAAATCAGAAAACACATAGAATATAATAACTCAATTTAACTCATTTTTTCCCCCTGAGACCCATGTTGTTTCCTTTTCTCTTTTCCTTCCTTCTTTCCTTCCTTTTTCTTTTATTTATTTATTTATTTATTTATTTATTTATTTATTTTTGAGACAGGGTGGATTGCAGTGGCATGATCTCAGCTTACTGTATCCTCCGCTCCCAGGTTCAAGCAATACTTGTGCCTCAGCTTCCTGAGTAACTAGAATACTGGTGTGCACAATCACAACTGGCTAATTTTTGTATTTTTAGTAAAGATGGGGTTTTGCCATATTGACCAAGCTGGTGTTGAACTCCTGGCTTCAAGTGATCTGCCTGCCTCGGCCTCCCAAAGTGCTGGGATTATAGGCGAGAGTCATCACACCTGGTCCCATGCTGTTTTCTATAAAATAATTTTGAGGAAAAAAGGAGTCAAATGTAACTTTCCAATGAGGCAGAATTTTTTAGAAAAGCAAATTACTATTCATCTCCTTAATCAAGGACTGCTTCTTCTAGTCTCTCATATATTAGATGTATCAATCTAATCTTGTGCACATGCTGCATTGAAATAATTGTTCAACATTGACCATATCTGTGATTTAACTATATAAATTTTCTATTGTGCTTAATCAGGCAGTATCTACACTTTACTTTCTAGTTATTATGTGACAATTTAAAGCTGAGGCAAACTTGTTAACTGATTCCATTTGCAATAGAGAAAAATGCACTGGATGTTCTATCATGACTGACTCCTAAATAAGACCTTGACTATCTTGTACTCTTGGTGATAGTTTTACCTCGAATAAATAAATGTTTCTTTTTTTTTTTTTTTTTTTGAGACGGAGTTCCGCTCTTGTTACCCAGGCTGGAGTGCAATGGCGCAATCTCGGCTCACCGCAACCTCCACCCCCTGGGTTCAGGCAATTCTCCTGCCTCAGCCTCCTGAGTAGCTGGGATTACAGGCACACGCCACCGTGCCCAGCTAATTTTTTGTAATTTTTAGTAGAGACGGGGTTTCACCATGTTGACCAGGATGGTCTTAATCTGTTGACCTCGTGATCCACCCGCCTCGGCCTCCCAAAGTGCTGGGATTACAGGCTTGAGCCACCGCGCCCGGCCAAATAAATGTTTCTTACTGCTGAGGATAATGAGCCAACTAGTCTCTGTCAGTCAATTGTAATACAAAATGTTTTTCAAATTTATATGTGTATTTCTGTTTTTTCATAATATAGATGATATAATATCCATTTGAGTGCTCGGGCAGCAAGTCTTTTTAATTCTTAGAGTCTCATTAGTGCTTCCTGCAAGTCCCTAATCCTCCAGCATTCACAAGCACTAGCCATGTCACCTTTGCTTCTGGTCCTGCTTTATTCCTATAAATTGGTTCCAATAACTTCGCTTTTGCACTGTTTATGAAATATCCATCAAGAAAAATTATTCCCAAATTGGAGACAGGCAAAATCAATTGCTTCATGTTCTTTCAGAGTATTTCAAATATGTATCTTTGATTAACTTTCTATTGACTAGGCTGTTTTACAATTTTGTAGGGCTAGAGGTTATCTTGTAGAAACCTGTTATAAATTCAAATTTTATACCTGATAGTAATGAAAATAATCCCTATCTCTACTAATGTAAATAAATGTCAACAAGAAATGCAATTGGTTTTAACCTGATTAAAAAAATGTAAATGTTAACATTACAGTGTATTGCTGTACAGGATATTAACTGGTTTTATGTCCATTAGAAACTCATTTCAGCATTCTGGACAGATTATATCAATCTCTGTCCTGCCATATCTTTGTTGAACCCAGTCTTAATCTTACTAGTTACTTTATTAATCAATAAATTAAAAACATCGACACTTACTTATTTTATATTATATGAGTCATGATTTTAACCTGCTGAAAATTATAATTCAGAAATACCAATCCTTAAAAAGTATCATGTGGGTTAACATCTATTCTGTCCTTACTCTGTGATAGTCTTATTCTGAGTATTCTCTATAATTCATTTACTTTTCACAGTAACTCTACAAGGTTAGCTCCATTTTTATTATACTAATTTAGAGAGTGAAAATTTGAGGTACAGGCAGTCTAGCTTGCTGAAGGTTATAAGGCTCTATTTGAACCCAAAATATTTTTATTTGAGTTTATACATTACCTTTCATAAATACTGTATATCTTTATGTTTCCAAGCCCAAGCCTTCCTATAAAATATGTTGGTATCTTTGGGATTGAGGTTCTGTCCTGATCCCTTTCCTTCTAAGACTCATTAACTGTTAAATCTTGCTGCTTCCTAAGCAATGCCTAATGTACAATCTATGAGATTACCCTCAAATCTTACAAAACACCTTCTAAGCACAGTGGTTCTCAAACTTTACTGTGCATCAGAATCACCTAGAAGGGTTGACAAAATACAGATTGTTGAGTTCTATTCCCCAGAGTTTCTGATTCAGTCAGTAGGAAACAGAATTTGGAATTCTAAGAAGTTCCCAAGTGATACTGATGCCTCTGCTCTGTAGATCGCACTTTGAAAACCACTGTCTTAGTACATATTCCTAAATTTCCTGCAGGTTGTTAGCTAATTAATTTAGATTAGGTTATTATCTATTTCTTGATCATAATACTTGTATTGCTCACCTGATGTCCCTGGATGAGTCTAACCTTTCTTCTGCCTCCTTTTGTTATTGTAGAGGCAGTTTTCCTCATATACATTGTTATTAATATAACTACAGATACAAAATCCCTGAATGTATTGGTGGGTGACCTCAGTATAGTAACTGATTCTGCTAAAGGCTCCAGTATACAACCCTATTTCTCATATCTGCTATAGTCTGAAAATAGGACAGTATACATTTTGGGGGATGGAGTGAGAAGTTCTTTGGAATATCAACTTTTTATTGTTATAATATCTGCAAATTATTACCCTTGACTACCTTACTAATTACATTGCTCCTATGGCCACTATTACTGTAATTGCTTCCATATGATCCCCCACTGATTCCTAGCTCCAAGGCTGCTTGCTTCTTCATGGCCAAATAGCTTTATGGACATTGTGTCCTTTTTTTCAAAGTTATTTCCTGGTCTATTATTAATGATTTACGGGGTCAATGTAATAATGGTTAAACGGTGATAAGAAATAAAGAAATTAACTGATTTGACATTCAACTCTGATGCTAATTCACTGATGTTGAACAAAGGTGCCAGAAAAATAGCTATTCCTTTTGGGGAAAAAAAGAGTAGAAACATAAAAGATGAAGAAGTACTGCTTATTATTTCCTACAAAATGAACCTGTTTTAGCAGTTAAACCAGTTTGTGATCATACTACAGCAGGTTGCTGGGCTACTTTATACCTAATGCACCAATATTGACAGAGGTATGGTTTGCAAAAATGCTTTATAACGGTTTTCTATAGGAGAATCAGCAGAGGCTAAAGAAAAATAAAATAAATAATAATAAACAGCTTTCTGCCATATCATTTACTTATTAGGAGATTTTCCAATAGCTACCCAGCCTATTACCACATCATAAAACCAAAGTATAGGATGCTCTAAGTGTTAATATATTTAGAATAGCAGTTGGTTTTAAAGGTTTGTTAGATTTTTACTGGAGCTTTCAAGTTAGCAGGCTGTTAGAATCTGTTTCAAGAACATCAGAAAGTGTACTCTATTTGTTTTGGATGGCTAGCTAGAAGAAATTAACACTGAGCTTTGGTCAGGAATAGACTAAAATGAAGAAAGGAGTTATTTTTCAAATAATACCTCTTACTCAGACCTTTCATAAATAGAATGCCATTTCTGACTTTTTTATAGTAAAGAAAGAAGAAAAGGCATATCCTGGGGCTCGTTTCCTCTGGCTTCTCTCATATTACTCTAAAAAATTTCCAGAAAAACTCAAAATTGAGTGACTATTATGAAAATGATGTCACAAAAATGTCAAAAAAATATAGTTCCATTTTTAAATTCTCCAACTTAGAATTTACAAGTTATAAATCTTTTAATATCTACATCTAATGACGTTTTCACTTGGACCATTGAAGGATAAAGTGCATATTAACTGCTGCCAAATAATGTTGGCTCTCTCTACAATTTGTTAACTTGTGAATTAAACTTTGAGTAAGTTTCCTATGCTAGTTGTGTGTAGGAGTAAGGAGGACCTTGAATATACATATATATGCACACACATATGCATGCACATATATAACAGTGTTATTAATATATAATTCACATACCATAAATTCACACATTTAAAATGTATAATTTAATGGTTTTGATTATATTCACAGATACGTGCAACCATCACCACTGTTGACTTTAGAATACTTTTATAACTTCAAAAATAAGCTCCATAACCTTTAGTTATCACCATCACCCATTTTACATATTCCCCACTCTCTTCCATCCCTAATCAACCACTAATCTGCTTTCTATCTCTATGAATTTGATAACGCTGGACATTTTATATGAATTGAATCTATAATATGCAGTCATTTTGTTAGTCACTTCATTTGTGCAGTGTAGTGTTTTTAAGGTTCACCCATGCTTTTGCATGTGTAAGTACTTTATTCATTTTTAAGGCCAATATTTCATTGATGAACAGATTACATTTTGTTCATCCATTTATCCACTGATGAATATTTGGGTTGTTTCCACATTTTGAGTATCATGAATTATGCTACTAAAAACATTTATTTGCAAGATTTGTGTGAACATGTGATTTTATTTCTCTTGCGTATCTGTGTAGGAGTAAAATTGCTGGGTCATAGTAACTCTATGTTTAGTCACTTGAAGAACTGCCAGATGGTTTTTCAAAGTGGCTGCATCAATTTATATTCACACTAGCAGTATATTAGGGATTGGTTTAATTTCCCTAGATCCTCACCAATACTTGTTCTGAGTTTTTTATTCTAACAATTCTAGTGGTTCTGAAGTATTATCTTACTGTGATTTTGATTAGTATTTCCCTGCTGACTAAAGATGTCAAGCATACATTTATTGGTCATTTGTTTATTTTCTCTGGAGAAATGCCTATTTAGATCCTTTGTTCATTTCTGAGTGAGTTGTCTTATTATTAAAGAGCTTTCTAGTTAATATACAAATCCCTTATTGGGTCTAGCATTTGTAAACATTTCCTCCCATTTTGTGGGTTGTCTTTTTTACTTTCTTGGTAGTATGATGTGAATCATTTAAGATTTTAATTTTGATGAAGTCTAATTCATTTTTTCTTGTGTTGCTCACATTTTTGGTGCCAGATCTACGAATCCACTGTGAAATCTTACTTTATGCAGACTTACCCCTATGTTTCCTCATGTAATTTTTAAAGTTTTAGCTCTTATATTTAAGTTTTAGACCAATTTTGAGTTAATTTTTGTGTACAGTATAGAGCTCCAATTTCAATATTTTGCATATGAATATCAAATTGTCCCAGTACAATTTGTTGAAAAGATTATTAAATATTCTTGGCACTCTTGTCAAATATCCCTTTCCCATAGGTACGTGGGTTTATTTTGGGGCTTTAAAATTAAGATCTATGTCCATCCTACATAGTACCACATTATCTTTTTTACTACTGCTTTGTAGTAAGTTTTGAAATGGAAATGTGAGTCTTCCAATTTTGTTCTTTGTCAACATCATTTTGGATATTCTCAGTCCCTTGCAATTCCATATAAATTTTAAAATTGCCTTGTGCAGTTCTACAAAATAACCAGCTTAAATTTTGAGATAGATTACATGAAATCTGTAGGTGAATTTGGAGAGTATTGTCATCTTAACATTAGAAGTCTTCCATCTATTAACAAGGGATGTTGTTCCATTCATCTTCCTTACTGTCTTTTGACAATGTTTTGAGGTTTTCAGAGTATAAGTTTGTCATTTCTTCTGTTAAATTTATTTGTAAGTATTTTGTACTTTGTGATGCAATTAAGTAGAATTGTTTTAATTTCCTTTTTGTAGTGTTCATTACAAATATAGGGAAATTAAATTGATTTTTAAAATATTGTTATCCTGCAACATTGCTGAACATGCTTATTAATTCTAATCATTATTAGGGGATTTCTTAGGATTTTTCTATATATAAGATCATGTGGTCTGATAATATAGGTCAAGTTTCATTTTTTTTTTTTGCATGTCATAGTTTTTTGTTACAAATTGAAGATTTTAGTAAATCCGAGTAATGATCATTCTTTAGCTACTTATTTACTTGGCTCCTTGTTAAGGGGCTGGTTATATCACTTTAGTGAAGTCTATTCTCCCACCCTGTCCACAATGTGAAGCCTCAGATGTTGCTCCATCACAGGGCACAGACTTGGTAGGCTGACAATCACCACGGGATCAAGGGGTTTGGGCAGGCTCTCTTTGAATTTCTCTTTCAACAGATTACTCTAGCTGTTAAACTCTATTAACAGCTGCTGATTTTTCTATTGTTTTCAACAATGTCCTGGGGCATAAATTGCTTTGCAGGCTAATCTATTCAATTTGGGCTTCTTTGCAGGGATGATTCCCAAGGTCAATGTTTACATTTTGTTCTGACCTTTTAAGGGGTCCTTCCAGCTGTCTCTTTCCCTGTTAATTTTTTTCCAGCAGACTAGCTGACCTACATACAGCTCAGCCTATATCTTTAATAAATCTAGCAATTATCTGCCAGTTGTCTTTCACTACAACTTCCTCGTTTTTTGAGAGTGTCCTTAGGCTAGAACTTCTCCACACTCTATTACAAATGATGTCAGTTTCTTTGAAGAGGAATTTAGAACTCTCCTTTCTAAGATCTGTTTCTCCCCCACAGGCAAAATCTCTGAGCTAGGGACTAGTTCTGGGCCCAAGAACAATGGTTACTGATTTAATAATTCCACATAATAAACATATGTCAAAACATCATATTGCACTCCATAAATAGATATAACTATTTTTTCTCAATTAAAATAAATAAAATTTTTAAAAGAATAATTGTGAATGACTTTTAGACTGAGAATACCATTTGATCAGGAAATTTAACTTATGTGAAACATCATCGAAACAATAATTATTTTCTCTTTTAAGAATTATAATTGTGGACTTTATCACTGTTTCTTTTAGAACTATATTGAAACCACAAACATCATGCTGATGATTTTCAATATACATTACACATAAAAGTAAAAAATAAAGTGTATCCTTTAAACACATGAAATGACCTAGGTGGCTATGAGGCAATGTGAATTATATTTAAAAAGAAATAAAGATTCAGACATATAAAATAATAAGTGTATATTGTACGGAAAATAAGCCTGCAGTTTCTGGCTTCAAAGTAACAGTTAAAATCTGCTGTTTCACCTCCTGTCAATATCCTAGAGGCTGTTAAAGTCTATATTTTAAAACAGACTTACATTTTAATAACAGTATAGCCTATTTCTTAGTTCTGTCAAAACTGTCCCATGTTAATGCAACAGTTTAACTTCCAATTATTTGCTCTAATAGGGTTAATAAAATCCAAAATTTATAACCAAATTATATTTCATAGCCATTAGTGATGAACTTTTACATTTCAAACATTTAAGGAAATCTAGCAATAGCATCATTTTTATTCTTAGTAACTTTTCAAGCAATTTTTAACCTATAATATAAAGTCTGTCTAGAATTTCAGAGCATAAAAATGGGGAAGCCAAGAGCATGATGTTCCAACATAGCATTTAATCAACCATCCATTCTAATATGTAACAATGTTATGACAATATCAAATTCTTTTTGATAATGGTTTAATTCACACAATTACATTTCCTAAAAAAATAAAAATAGTATAGAACTTGTTCTACATTTTCTCATTACATATGACTAAATTTAATCAGAATGCATTTTTGAATGATATTAATATATGAGCATCACCTAGGGCTTTCAAAGACATATGTTTGTTCAAAAGGGACAGAAAAGACTAAAGGAGGTAATAAAAATTTCTGGTGGAACTCAGCCTTTTAATTATTATTTATTTATTTTTTAACTGAGATGGAGTTTTGCTCTTGTTTCCTTGGCTGGAGTGCAATGGCAGGATCTTGGCTCACTGCGACCTCCACCTCCCAAGCTCAAGCAATTCTTCTATCTCAGCCTCCTGAGTAGCTGGGATTATAGGCATGTGCCACCATGCCTGGATAATTTTTTTGTATTTTTAGTAAAGACAGGGTGTCTCCATGTTGTTCAGGCTAGTCTCGAACTCCTGACCTCAGGTGATCCGTCCACCTTGGCCTCCCAAAGTGCTGGGATTACAAGCATGAGCCGCCGTGCCCAGTTCAGACTTTTAATTATTAAATCCAAATTCATTTTGCAGCATGAACATTGATATATTCTGTGGTGCTATAGTTGAACTTGAATTTACATGGGAGTTGGTTAAAAACATTGTTTTGAAAATGCAGCACTTTCTTCTGATTGAGGAGTATTAGACAAGGTTGACAATACTATTTTTAAAATTAATATATCATACTACTCTAGTTATTTTACATATAAAGAAGGAATAATAAGTTCTATATTTTCAAGCATCTTTCAATTATTGCATAGTAATGAAAAACAAAACATGGATCTCATTTGTATCTCTGCATTATTAAATATATATTGTCTGTTTCTTGAAAGCTATAACCTTAGAATGACAGTAAAATGAATAACTTAATTAAACAATCTCTTGAAATAATCCTGCATATCTTTTCTCCTCAAAAAAATGAGAAAACTATAAATTTGGCAAGATTTATAGACTTTGGGTTCTTGACAGATTATCTAGTCAGACTCTTAGCTTTGTAAATAAGAAAATTAGATAAGGGTAGGGAAATAACTTGTTTAAGATGATGACAGGGGGACTGGGCACAGTTGGCTCATGCCTGTAATCTCAGGACTTTGGGAAGCCGAGGAGGATGGATCATCTGAGGTCAGGAGTTCAACACAAGCCTGGTCAACATGATGAAAACCCATCTCTACCAAAAATAGAAAAAATTAGCTGGGCATGGTGGTGGGCACCTATAATCCTAATTACTCGGGAGGCTGAGGCAGGAGAATTGCTTGAAACTGGGAGGCAGAGGTTGCAGTGAGCCGAGACTGGGCAACTGACCTCTAGCCTGGGCTAGAGTCAGACTCTGTCTCAAAACAAAACAAAAAAAACAAAAAACACATGGCAGTCCAAGCAGAGTAGATGACACGACCAGGAACAACTGCCTCTCAATGCTGTACTCTGTCCACTAAGTTATTTCTTTGGGTTTCTCGAACTCAGCACTATTGACATTTTGGGCGGAATAATTTGTTGCAGAGGGACAGTCCTGTGCATTGTCAAATGTTTAGCAGTGTCCCAGACTTCTGTTTGATGGATCCTAGAAGCCCCCTCCTTTCCCTGGTTGTGGCAATGAAAAATGCTTCCTGACATTGCCAAATATCCTCCAGAAGGTAAAATCTCCCCAGTTGATAACCACTGCTTTAGCATTAATGAAGCTGAAATTGTGGAGAAAGGCTTAAGATAGTAATAAAGGTCAAGAAAAAAATGAATTTGATTGCCTGCCATCTGTTTCCTTTGACCTTTCAATACATATAAATTCCCTGCACACAGAGAGGGATATGACTAGTTGATTTGTGTTTCTTCATAGACCTAACATATTGAAGAAATACACACAGTAATAAGCTGGTTTGAAATAACATTTCAAAATAACATCATTTTCAGAGAGGAAAATGTATTGGATATTTGATTATGTATAGCCTCTTACATTCCAACAAGGCATAAAAATTGCTAAAAGATTACATTTAAAACTCATATGACAACTTCTTACGTAAGTGTAGAAGTGGCAAATTAACAGAGAACTGGAGTGGCGTTAGTTTTCTCTTTCATGCACCATTTGAATTGCCCTCAATTTTCATTTGCATCCCACACACCAGACTTCCTGCATTTATGCAGCTCTCAAAGCATCTGACAACAACTTAAAGATTAAGGCTGTGGTTGGGGTGGACATGAGTCTGCCATAAGGAAAAATGGCTTGGTGTGCTCACTGCATACCATTTAATTAATGGTTTACTTTCCAATTATAGAAGAGAATAATAACCTTGCTTTCTTCAGAAGAAGCTAAAAAGAGGCTTGGTGCGGTGGCTCACATCTGTAATCTTAGCACTTTGGGAGGCCAAGGCGGGTGGATCACTTGAGGTTAGGGGTTAGAGACCAACTTGGCCAACATGGTGAAACCTGATCTCTACTAAAAATACAAAAAAAATTAGCCGGGCCTGGTGGCACAACCCTCTAGTCCCATTGTATTAGTTCATTCTCACACTTTATTAGAGAGTATTAGAACAGATACTCCATTGTATTAGTTTATTCTCACACTGCTATAAAACACTACATGAAACTGGGTAATTTATTTTAAAAAGAGAGGTTTAATTGACTCACAGTTCCCCATGGACCACAGAAGCCTCAGGAAACTTACAATCATGGCAGAAAATGAAGAGGAAGCAGGGCACATCTTACATGGTGGCAGGAGAGAGAGAGTAGGGGAAACTGCCACTTTTAAAACCATTATATCTTGTGAGAACTCCCTCACTATCACAAGAACAACATTGGGGAAACCGCCCCCATGACACAATCACCTCCTTCCAGGTCCCACCCTCCACACGTAGGAATTACAACTGGAGATGAGATTTGGGTGAAGACACAGAGCCAAACCATATCATTTATAAAGTATGCAAGTATAATAATTTGTGAGGAATATAACACAATTATTTCAATTTGGTAACTATTAAACAGAATTCTGAGTAGTTAAATAGCTAGCACTTTCCACATAGCAGATACTCTAATAAAATAGTAACATTGTTTGAACGGTTATAATGTAACAAGAATTAAGTAAAATTAAATTATACACTGTCTTTTACCATCAAAATTATAATAATTCCTAAGTCATTTTTTTGTTTGTTTGTTTTTGTACAAAGTACTACACGAACCTGCTATACCTAACAAAATTTGTTGAGCATTACATAATGAAGCAAACAAAAATCATTCTCTAAAATAGAGAAGAAAGTAAATATTATACTGATTTGTAATTTGGAACACTAATTTGCACAATTTGGAACACTAAATTTCATGCATAACATGTACAAAAATAAGTGGTCAAATATATATTGATTTGATATCTAAAATAATCTCAATATTATGTGAACTATAATTTCTTACCTACAAATGGGGGTGTAGTGGGTTGAGAGAATGTTATTTGACTTATTGAAAGTCAAAGTTTCAGAGGAAATATTTCTTTTGTCATTTAACATGGCTGTATATGAAAGCAATAATGATCGAATAAAGTCAATCTTCCTAACCACAGGGTGTGGCAAAAATATTTGTAAAACCACCATATGCTTCGAACATTCAGTGTTCCTTACAAACTAATGGTAGCTTTAAAATCTAACTGAAGAGCAGACCTGTCATCTGAGTAGGGCCTGATTTTTCTCAATTACTGGTATATCTGATGCAATTCAATTTTAATGACATCATTTAGCTACTGCTGATATGACAATCTAATAAGTCTTAGGTGGTAAATTGTTACAGTGTCTACTTTCTTTTTAAGTCCAACCCATGTCCTTTTGTAGAGAAAAGAGCAGCACTCCAGAAAAGGAAAAGAGAAAAGGGGTTATATAATTATATTGGGGGTGGAGAGAAAAGAGAGATTAGTTTTTCCATGAATGCACTTTCCTTATGCAATGCTATTGCCTGAAATGTCCTTTACTCTTAAAAATCTTCCATCAAAAGTTCTACTCATTCTTTGTGACCCAGCTAAAATGCCTTCTGCTCCAAGACTTCTTCCTTAATCTACCTTTTGGAACAAATATTACTTTTTATTTTCTCCTGAGATATTTGCACATATGCATGAACCTTTCTTATGGCAATAGGCATGTTCTGAGTCATGATACTATTTGCATTTAGAGCTTATCTTCCCTATTAGTTTGTAAGCTCTTTAGTTATGCCATATCTCTCAATCTTCAGATTGTCTAACACAGAAATATTCCATTATTGTTTAATAATTTTTCCTCCTCCTAAGCCCATAAGCAAATGAATTTCATAGAAGTATATAAAAATGAGGATGATCTACAAGATATATTCTTTGACTCATTCACCAAAATGATGGTTGTTTAATATTGCAGGAGAGGTAGACCTCCTTCAGTAGGAATATCACCAATGGGGATTCTAAGGGCCAAGATATTAATTTTACAATACTTAGATTCTTGCTTGTATGAGTTTTCTAGGGTGCTATAACAAAATGCCACAGACTGGGTGGCATTAACAAACGAAATTTATTTTCTCATAGTTACGGAGGTTAGAAGTCCAAGACCAAGATATTGGCAGGTGCAGTTTCTTCTGAGGCCTCTCTTCCTGGCTTGTAGACAGTCTGCCTTCTTACTGTGGCTTCACATAGTCACTTATCAATCTGTGTTGCTTGTGCCCTAGTCTCCTCTTGTTGTAAGAACACTACTCATATTGGATTAGGGCCCAAACTCATAACCCCATTTCAACTTAATTACCTCTTCGAAGACCCTAGCTCCAGATACAGTAACATTCTAAGGTACTGAGGGTCAGAGGTAACATAGAAGAATTGTGTGAAACACAATTCAGCCTTTTGCATTGCTATTTGAATTTCTAAATGCCCAATTATACCATTTTTCTTCTTAATATTTCATCACGAAAAGTACTAAAATGAATACAGATATACATCTTCTGTTTGTTCTCTCTTGTATATATTTGCCATGTTGCTTCAGATTGTATACATATGTTAAAGAAATGCTAATTTTTAAATAAGAAATAATATCTCTCTGGGAATAATTCTAGTTCCCCAAAACTTTTTCAAGAAAAATCTGAAAGTATTTCATAAACACTGTTTACCTAAGAAACTCTCTGAAATACCAGAATGAGGTTTTCCTGTGCTTTCGGATCTTAGTACTATTTTTTTTTTCAAATTTGTATTATAAATCACAGAATGTGAATACATACATATCTTGTAAATTCTTATTTTTTACCTGTTTGTTCTGACCCCAAAATAATCCTTCTCTAAAGGAATAAGACTTTGTTTCTATCCAAGGCCCCAAACACAACCAGATGCATATAATTTAGGGATTTGATTCCACGGGTGAAAAATCAATTTTTTTAAAAAAGGGCTTGGGGTGCTTTTGGCATTTCTCACACTCTGCTTTAACTTGTTCAAAAATATGGAGCACTAAAAGCATACTTGGGTTTTGCCCAGGAGCAAGAATTTTAAAAGTAAGAAGAAAAATCAATATGAGACAACAAACTTATTCAAGTAGCACTAAAGAACAAAAATAGCTAGTTATTTTTAAATGCACCAGCTAGGTATAATATCTTAATCTGTTCTTTCTTATCTTGAGAGCTACTTACACTCTACTAGGAATATAAAGCAAAAGCCAAAAGAGGAAACAGGTCAAAGTACTAAATATAGATAAGCAAGGCAAAGAATGTTTTTTATTACATAAATCAAATTTGTTTACACTTTCTGCCAGATAACACTGTTATCTGTTAACTCCTTTAGAAAGAGTGACACTGAGTAATCTCCCTTGATTGATCATATTTATAACATAAAAGTGCTTGTGAAAGAACTGCTTATCATCTGACTACAAATGAATATAAGTTTATATGTATAGACATGACATTTTTTAACACAAAAAATGTTTTTTATAGTTTATAGTTTACACCTTAAACCAAATATAATACATTATTACAAAATATTAAAAATGGACTCCTTCATTTCTTACATTGCCCTGTAAATAGTCATTGATTTTGAAGATACTGCATATATTTTTACACTATCATAGTCACTGTGATTTGCATATTGAGTTCAAAATCCACTTCTTTTGCTTGTCATATTATTAGTAATGGAAAGAAGACTGCTATAAAGAACCCACAATATGTATATATAAATCTTTATAATCTTGACCTTTTTAGCACAAGCAGTAACAACTCTCACTTATTGAGGGTTTACAATTTTCCAGGTACTTTATTTAGTACATAAACATGATCACATCAATCTACAAAAGGCCTTTGAAGAAATATTTCACTCCTTATAGAGATGAAAATAATGGGAATTGAGGAATTTAATTATTCTCAAAATCACATATGAATAACTGAGAGATCCCTGATATAAACTGAGAAGATAATAATACACTTAGTATCTTCCTTCAATGAACTTTGCTGAGATTTATAATTCAAACAACATGTTTTAGTGCTAGGCTGCATATTGCCTTATGATTATTTTGCTGCTTTATATTCCTCTGTCTTGTGTTCCCACATTTATTTAGATTTAAAATTCAGGTTGTTATAGGATTATGGAATTGCTATATCTAGTATTGTTATAATACATCTTTATGGTATGTGTACACAGCTCTTATGCAAGGGTACCATACCTGTTCTTTAATAAACACATTGCTAATCTGCATGAGTTGCTGATCCATAGTAAAGACAGGAGTTTAAAGCTAGAACAGTTCAGATGCCCAAGACTAAATTATCTTGCCACCTAGAAGATGAAATCACGATTAAATCAGATCATATTTCAGGATCTTTTTCAGTGACATAAAGTCAACTGAGATCTTGGTTAGCTGTGGTTTCATCCACACCCCAGGTCACCCAGAAATCAAAATATCCTTGGAGAGATCAGGCAATTATAATGTTTTATTCTTCTCCCCCCATTCCACACTGCAGGTAACTGCAAATTTACTTGACATTCATTAAAAAAAAAAAAAAAAAAAAGCAGTATTCCCTGAAGAAGATAGCTAAAGTAGCTGATTGGCAGAATGTGTGTAAAGGTATGATTATAAGCTTGTGAAACACGTATGACTCAATCCTTTCCTTTATTTATGGCAGCTTTAACATGCTCTACACTCTTCATTCTCACCTACTGATGGTTTAAAGAGCACCCTATTACAAAGCTCACATATTCCTTTATGCTCTTTAAAATTGCAGCTTAAAAAACTATTCTGAGCCCACTATAATACACTTACTTGATTATTTAACATGTACTTGACGTATATTTTCCTGATAATGCATTTTTTATTGTATACTTTCACACAGTTGGGAAAGTTAAGTAACCTACACATAGAAGTTATTAGAACAGATTGCTTATTCATGGTTGAATGTGCTCTCAAACAACAATAATGTACCCTTTTGTATTTTGTTCAAGCTGACTTAGCCACCTGCTGCTGATTTTTCACTATACTAATTTCTCCTACAGTCACCAAGTTCATCTCTTAAGAAACAGAAAGACAAATAGGAAACTTCTAGCCTGCTCTGTCAGTCTCTAACATAATATTTTAATGAAATATGGCAGTGATTACCTGAAAGAAACGAGCAGCAATATATGAAATATAAATCCACTGACCTGCAAAGCATGATAGAAAAGCACTTTGTGGTCTGATAACATGATACAAAATGTGTTGTATCCTATTAAAACTGCACTCAAGTCCAAGTTTCTGCAGTTCAGTGCACAACAGCCGATAACAAGAAACGAGACACAGGGGCAAGGGACGTGACATTATTTCCAAGAGCCAGTAAACTGAGAGGATTGCAGACTAACACCCTAAAGAATCATCTTGAAGAGGTCCCTTATGTTCCTTGTAAGTTGTATTCCTAGGTATTTTATTCTTTGAAATAGAAACAATTTTACACTGTTGGTGGGAGTGTAAATTAGTTCCACCATTGTGGAAGGCAGTGTGGCAATTCCTCAAGGCCTTAGAAACAGAAATTCCATTTGACCCAGCAATCCCATTACTGGATATATATCCAAAGGACTATAAATTGTTCTACTATAAGGACACATGCATACGAATGTTCATTGCAGCACTGTTTACAATAGCAAAGACCTGGAACCAACCCAAATGCCCATCGATGATAGACTGGATTGGGAAAATGTGGCACCTATACACCATGGAATATAATGCAGCAATCAGAAATGATGAGTTCATGTCATTTGTAGGGACATGGATGAATCTGGAGAACATCATTCTCAGCAAACTGACACAAGAACAGAAAATGAAATACCGCATATTCTCACTCATAGGAGGGTGAGGAAAAATGAGAACATATGGAGACAGGGAAGGGAGTACTACACACTGGGGTCTATTGGGGGGAATAGGGGAGGGACAGCGGCGGGGGGGATCTGGGGAGGGATAGCCTGGGGAGAAATGCCAAATGTGGGTGAAGGGAAGGAAGGCAGCAAAACACACTGCCATGTGTGTACCTGTGCAACTATCTTGCATGTTCTGTACATGTACCCCAAAACCTAAAATGCAATTAAAAAAATCATCTTAAGTTAATATTAATCTCAGGCTCCTTTTATTTTAGGGGAAGATGGAAGAGTGAAGGAGCTGAGGTCAAGAGGTTAATGATGATCACAGACATCTGTGTGACAAAAGGGTCTAGGGTCTGGGGCCTTTGTGAAGCTTCTTTGTGTCAGGTCACAATGCTCCTATAAATCTATAACACAAATTGTTACTTGTATGTTACAATGTATACCCTCCTTATCTCCATGTTGGTTAATTTTGTACTTGAATGTATACCCTCCTTATCTCCATGTTGGTTAATTTTGGGAAGGGACTATTATCTCCTTGCTTTAAACTATAAACTAAATTCTTCCCATGGTTAGCTGGGCCTACTGCAGAGATAAGCAAAAGCAGCTAAGCTAAAAGATATCACCATGGTGGGGAGTGAGTGGTTGGGAGCAAAATGGACTTAGTCATGCTAGGCCTCCTTTTCACTGCTACAATTTAACAAAATAAGATAATTTGAGATTTCCTCAGCTTATTGAGAATAAACAGTACAAAAATTCTAGTCCCCATTTTCTCTCCTACCTTTCCTCCAAATTTCTTATTTCTTCATATACTCTTCTGCTTCCTGATCCATATGTACTATTCTTTTCCTAAGTACTAGCTCCAGTCCTCTGTTCTCAGTGTACCAAAGGGGATTCCAATCATTAATATTGTGTGGTGGTTGAAGGCTTGAGTCCATAAGTGTGACAATATGGGTCTGAGAGTCAGTTCTAGGGTACATTCTTTAGCTTAATTACACTTGAACTTTTTCTCATCTGTAAAACTGCAAAAAACAATAAATAATGAGAAGTGCTTTCTTTTAAAAAGAATAAATACTTTCTAAACCAATTAGAATATTGTCTGGCATAAAACACTCAATAATATAAGCTATTAGTGGTATCAGTAACACTATTAATCAGTATACTATTATTTCTTGGCTTCCATCACCACATTTTACTTTTTATTCCTTGACATGAACTATCACTTATATACTGTTGACTTCTAAATTGAAATTTCTTTCCTAGGCATCTATAAGAAAACTATTTTAAAATACAGGCTCTCAACAAAATATTGGTAATCAAACCTAAAAAAGTATACAAATTATATACAATAACCAATTGTTGGATTTATTCTAGGTATGCAAAGATGGGTTAACATTTAAAAATTAATGTAATTCCTCTTTGGGAGGCTGAGGCAAGTAGATCACCTGAGGTCAGTTCGAGACTAGCCTGGCCAACACGTTAAAAAACCCTGTCTCTACTAAAAATACAAAAACAACAACAACAAATAACCCAGGTGTGGTGGTGCATGCCTGTAATCCCAGCTACCTGAGAGGTTGAAGCAGGAGAATTGTTTGAACCTGGGAGGCAGAGGTTCCAGTGAACCAAGATCACACCACTGCACTCCAGTCTGTGCAACAAGAGCTAAACTGTCTCTCTCAAAAAATTAATGTAATCCATCACATCAACAGCCTAATTTGGAAAAATTATATGATTATGTGAATACATGCAGAAAAATCATTTGAAAACACCAATTCATGGTAAAAACTCTCAGGAAATTAGGAATTTTCTTGACTTGATAAAAAACTTCTACGAAACATCAACAGCTAACACCGTACTTTATGGTGAGAAATGAAAACACTCTTTTCATAGGATTGGGAATAAGGCAAAAATGTCACCTCTCATCACACCTGTTCATCAGTGTACTAAAATTCATAACTAACACAATAAGAAAAAAAGAAAGAGATATACAGCTTCAGAAGAAAGAAATAAAACTGATTGTTCACAGATGACATGATGTTCTATGTATAAAATCCCAGAGTCAATGAAAAAAACCTCCTGGAACTAATAAGTGATTATAGCAAGGTTGCAGAATACAAGGTTAATATATAAAAGTCAATGTCTTTCTATATACCAGCACGAACATTTAGAGTTTGAAATAAAGAACTTAATATCATTTATATTAGTAGCAGAAAAAGTAAAATACTTAGGTATAAATCCAACAAATATGTAAGCAATCTATTAGAGGAAAACTATACAGCTCTGATTATGAAATTTTTGAAAGATCTGAATAAAGGAATATTTCAAATTCATGGAAAGGAAGATATTATTGTTAAGATGTCAACTTTTCTAATCTGATTCATAGATTCAATGCAATCCCAATCAAAATCTCAGCAAGTTGTTTTGTGGATATCAGCAAACTAATTCTAAAGTTTCTATGGAAAAGCAAATGACCCAGAATAGCCATCAGAATACTGAAGAAGAAGAAGAAAGTTGAAGGGCTGTCACGACACACTTTCAATACTTACTACAAAGTTACAAGAAAAAGATAGCATGGTATTGGCAGAAGGACAGACTCATAGATCAGTGGAACAAAATAGCCTGAAACAGACCCACACATAGTCAAAGGAGCAATGGCAATTCGATGGAGAAAGGGCAGTTTTTAAACAAATGATGCTAGAACAGAGATACACCCACATGCAAAAACAAAATGAATCTAGACTTAGATCTTACACCTTTCACAAAAAACAACTGAAAAATAGATCAAAGACCTAAAAGTAAAATGTGAAATGATAAAACTCCTAGGAGATTACACAGGAGAAAATCTAGATACTTGGTTTGGAGATGACATTTTAAATGTAACATCCAAAGTAAGATTCATGAAAGAAAAAAATTCATCAATATTGGTCCATAAATTGTACATAACAAATGTACCACACTAATATATTAGTAGAGGATATAAGGGCAGGGGGAGAGGGAGATAGAGAGATAAGTACAAAGTATTCTTTGTACTTTCTGATCAATATTTTTGTAAATATAAAACTGCTTAAAAATAAAATTTATGAATTAAAAAACAAAACAAAAACCACAGGCTCTAGAGCTAGAATTATTTGGAACCCAATACTATTTCTACTTTCTAGCTATTTGAGCTCAGATGTTACTTAGCTTCCATAAGTCTACAGTTACACTAGTAAAAGGAAACACTGATAGTTCTACACTCAAATAATATTGACATTTAAATGAGATAATGCTTACTGTGTGTTGAGCATAGTGTCTCAAATGATTTTATTCCAAACATATTTGTAAACTACTTGCTGGATGTTCTACAGGAAGCAAAAATCAGCAAAGTAAATTATCTTTACTCCTCTGCTTTCACACCTGCTCTGTCTCCTGTGCCTCTACCTCATTGGTTGTTTTAGTATCTAGAAACAAACACAATCTAGAAACAAAGATAATCTTGATGACTTTCCCTCTATTCAAATATGTAAATGGTCACAAAATCTATCTAATACTATCATGTAATTAGTTTTATAATCCAACCTCCTCTTCCTTCATATTTCTGTATTAATCATCTTAACTTAATCTACTATATAATCCTCCAAATTGAAGTCTCAGACTTCATTGTAACCTTTGTACTTCTTATTCATCCTCTACACTGTTGTCTGAGTAACTTTTTAAAAGGCAAATAATATCACACTTATAATTCTCAAAATGAGTTCACATTTCCCTCTTGTGAAAGTTCTTCTTTCCTGGAAGGATGCACAATCTGTCTTTTTTACCTCTTTGACATTACAAAGTTATGTACAGTATTGAATCCTGTTAGCCCACTTGAAATTTACTATATATTCCCTATGCCCTCATGTATTCCCTTTTCCTGAGGCACATGCCATCTCATTTTTCCTTCTAGACAATTCTTACTTATCTTTTGATACCCAGATTAAGCATCATCAAATCACTTCCCTTTCCACCCTGCTCTTACAAATAATACGTCTTCCCTTCTGTACCACTCCAGCTAACCATTACACACAGAAAAGGTTTGTTTTCCTATCCTTGCAAACTAAATGTAAGCAACCTGGCACCAACAATCACACCGAATTCAAACCTATATCCCAATAATTAGCCAAGTCATAGAATATAAAATGTGTCCATTAAATATCTGTGAATGTCAAAAGAAATGAATTAAGGGAGGAATGATGGAGAGAAGAATGGAGAAAAAGATGACAGTAAAGTGTGATGGAAGAAGAAAAGAATGGAAGAAAAATTAAGGCAAAGACTACCTGATTATGCTCATTTAAACAAAGAAAAAGTAAAGCATGTAGTATGTTCCACAGGGACCAGGGAATTAAGCCATGTTTTAGAGCTATCTAAATACCCGTACTGGTCTGAAAATGAACTCTAAATCCATCTAGACTTCCGAATTTTCAATAACTCTTTTCTTTTCAATCTAGATAAGTACTTTCTAAGCTGCAGTAATATTGTAATATTTTATTTCAGAATAAATATTATCCATTTTAAGATGATAATATTTTATATTCTCCAGAGGAAAAAAAAGTTAAACTCTTTTTTTTCTTTTTTTTGAGACGGAGTTTCGCTCTTGTTACACAGACCGGAGTGCAATTGCGCGATCTCGGCTCACCGCAACCTCCGCCTCCTGGTTTCAGGCAATTCTCCTGTCTCAGCCTCCCGAGTAGCTGGGATTACAGGCACGCGCCACCGTGCCCAGCTAATTTTTGTATTTTTAGTAGAGACGGGGTTTCACCTTGTTGACCAGGATGGTCTCGATCTCTTGACCTCGTGATCCACCCGACTCGGACTCCCAAAGTGCTGGGATTACAGGCGTGAGCCACCGCGCCCGGCCCAAAAGTTAAACTCTTAACAGAACTATCAGACATATCTTCACTTCAGAGATGTTGAACTGTGGAAAAAATACATTGTAGGATCTATGAAATATAGGCATATACAAAGTGACACAAATTCTTGAAGACCATTAATTATGTACCACAAAAGAACAGAGAAACTTGTAGCCATTGCTTGTACCCATGATAACCAGAAAAACCACAATGATCTGAACTTTGGTTCAGAAATTTTCAATAGTCACTGCCAAGAAAGAAACATGATAGTTTACATGATTCAGAAAGTCTGTAGTGTTTACACATTCAGGCAAAACCAGTTATTCTAGAAACAAAAGATGAAAAAAAAAATTTCCACCTTTTCTATCAATTCTTAGGAGCCCTCTTATGCAAAAGGAAATGTTCCAAAACCAACACCTAGATATGCTCTTATGCAATGCATGGATACAAAATGATCCTAATGCAATATGCCTTAATATTGCAAATCCAACTAGCCCTGAAAGATAATAGCTTTAAAAATTTTTCCCTTCTGTTTCCCTTTTCAAGAATTGGCATAATAAACGTCTCCTATATTTAATTTTTCAGTCTTTTTTTTTCTCCAATATTATAGCACTGTTTGAATATTTGCTTAATTAATAAATTAGAGGGTGAAGTCATTTTTTTAGCCACAAGAGGGAGAAGTATTATTTTAAAAAGAAACAAAAATTATAACGATATTAATTTTATGGTAGAAATAAAAAAAATCAATTCAGGCATTAAGCCAGACACACAAGCATCAAGTGGCTGAACAAAAATTCTCCCTTCTGGGCAGGATTCATCATTAAGGTCGAAATTTACATAATAGATCATCAGCACAAAATCAAAGGTCAATTGGCTTAAAAATGAGTATAATTTTAATACAAATAATTGCCAAGGCAAGTGTTCATTAAGGCAGAAGCATTGCCAATGAGGAGGAATTTCCTCCTTGGGAATTTAATTTTGTTGAATTAGTTGAGCAACTTCACAGGTAGATAACATTAGTTCAAATGGAATTTAAATATTCCAACCACAGCACAATGAAGTAACTATAATTTTGCAAATCCAAAAAATAATTTTTTCTCCATTCCACAATTAATTTTAAACATCATGTATCTTATATATTTTTATTTGCTGAAATGACTAAATTAATCCTAACTCAATCTCCTCAGACCTGAAAATCTCCTGAAGGGTTTGTATATTACTGCACTGCTATCAGAACTTCATCGCTATAGAAACAGCATATTTTTGCTAATAAAAACTTTGACTTTTTTCAACACTATTTCCCACAATATTGCAAATAATCCCAAAATAAATTCATACCCTAAAGGGCCACATAAACTGTGGAATAAACGGGACACCTTCTCACCCTTTGGGCAGTAAGAGAGGGTGGAGAGGAAAGTGCCTAGAGAAGAATTTTAGAATGAGATTCCTAATGGTCTGTGACATTCCATCACAATTACTTATTGATTTTATTTGAAGAGACTCACCACAGGCTTTATGAAAAGCAAAATAAAAAGTAATGACCTTTTCTTATTTTGGGAACTAAGGAAGCCTTATGAAGACTCTGTTTTAACCTTTAAGTCAGCATAAAATTATTTAGTTGATGCATAACCCCAGTATTGCGTTTCCAGTGTGCATGTGGACTTTTCGTGATTGTCTCTATCAGTTAGACACTGTTTGAATTTATTTTTGAAAGTCAGGCAACTGCAAAGCTGTCAAAGGCAATTATTTGCAGGGATGAAGTATAAAAGAGGTTGTCATTAGGTATAAGTGATTTTGTAAATTTATGAATTACCGAAAAAACAAGAAATGTATTGCTGAAAAACATGTGGGAGTTAAGAACTCAAGAATATTTTATGTTGTTCCTACTTTTGATTCTGTACAGTAAGGAAAGGGTATTAGGTAAACAAAAGAAAGATAATCCAAGTAATTAAATATTTATTTCAAATGTAAATTTAGGTCAAATATAAAAATGCTACTATTCTTTAGAAATCTAGTAACAATAATGCTTCAAGGCATCCAACTTTTCTCTTGGGTGGATGCTGCTACGATGTGCACAGGTACTAATGTTTTAGTACATAGTTTATAGGTAGTGAATATGGAATCAGGGCACAACCTAATTTTTTTCTATATATTATTGATACATATTAACTGTACATTTTTATGTGGTACATGATCTCATCAGTTTAGCTGCATCTTTCAAAAGAGTATGTGAGCATCTAAATCAGAATCACTTGGAGTGTTTATTTAAAATGTAGGTTTCTGGGCCTCACATCTCAGACTGAATCTCAGAATCACTTTGGAATAAATATTTGACATTAATAAGTATGTTAAGCTTAGATTTTTATAGCTCTATTTTGAGATCCTTATGCATAATAAAACTGGAGATCCACTGCATTAAAACAAATATATATTTGCATGTTCTTAGGTTTACTCTATATTTCACTGTGAGATACTTCTGGATTGAATGATAGACAATAAATTCAGACTTCTAAAATCTTAGAGTTTAAACTAAGTTGTATTCAAACAGTTTAGAAAAATGTGTTTATATATATAATTGCCCTAGATTAAATGTTAACAGAAATAATACAAATTAGTCAATTGAATGAGGATAATAAAGGCACATGTCTTTACATAGTTATTCAGTCCTGATTGGTCGGAACTGTCACTTGTAATTTAACCAGAGAAAATATTCAGCTCTTACTCTCATTTATATGTGTATTCTGAGGTTATTTCAAATAGCCTTAAAAGATTATTTTAATCTCCAAATTACACAAATCCAAACTAATGAAGATGAAGACTTAATAACCACAGAGATTAAGATTGAAAAGGAACTAAGGGGTCGTTTGGTCCAGCAGCTTTGTTTTACAAAGTTGAAATCATAGATGTTAAGGTGAGCGAAAGCCAGAACTCTTGATGTTTAATCCATTAGTCTTTATCACTGTCTAGACTACAGGACCTTCTTCTATTGCTGTCTTAAACATTTCTCAAATAATAAAAATTCTCTTTTGACAGCTTTTAATTGTTTATTTGGGCTACAGCAAACAGTATGGCTAATATTTTATATTTATCTAATATGTGCTCTAAATTATATATTCCATCAATTAAATATAGTATAGAGATATTAAGTTCAGTAATATCTACTAATATTTGTTATTAAGACATAAAACTACTTTAAAAATTCTTATTCTTTAATCATATTTATTTATTTATTTTGAGATGGAGTCTCACTCTGTTACCCAGGCTGGAGTACAGTGGCACCATCTCAGCTCACTGCAACCCCTGCCTCTTGAGTTCAAACGATTCCTGTGCCTCCTGCGTATGTGGGACTACAGACATGTACCACCACATTTGGCTAATTTTTGTATTTTTAGTTGAAACTGGGTCTCACCATGTTGGCCAAGCTGGTCTTGAACTCCTGACCTCAAATGATCCATCTGAAAAAAAATAATCACTATAATTTTAAAAAAAATTTTTCTCATGATCTTATGCCTATATCTTTTTCTCAGAATCTTATACCTACATCACAATCAATCTATACACTTCACTTGAAACATAAAATTAGCCATAGAACTTTAAAAAAAATTTAATGGAAAGAAAATAAAAATCTTACATTTTACGTATTTGGTGCTTTCTTATAATTAAACTCAAAGTATGACATACAGATCTCTAAAGCAGTTAAGACTTAAGAGTGTTTTGTAGTCACTTAAAAATGATTACATGCTTAAAAGAATACAGATAGTATTACTCTAAATCATTTGGATAAAAATGCAATCAGCTAATTTGGTTCCTAACAAGAGATATCAGAAAACTTGATCCTTAATTCACTGCAATAGCCAAATGGGATAGACAAAATGTATGACTGTCTTCAGGGAATAGAATACGGGCAGTTTGGAGCTTCTGAAGCTTAACTAGAGAAGTTTGCTTTGAAGAAGAAAAGCTAGGTGGGGTCTTTAAAAAGCTTTCACTTATATTTAAGGCTCAGGCCTATTTTATGTGGTTACAGAATTTATAACTATAGGTGGAAGCTGTAAAAATACATATTTCAGTTCATTATTTGAAATAATATTCTCACAGAGTAGTTTGAAATCAGGACAGTTTGCCACAGATGCTCTATTGAGGACTTAGGCATTTAATAGGGAGTTGAGAATCATTTGCTCTAAGCAACCTCAAGGGAAAGAGCATCCTCTGCAATTTTTCTCCTGTTAAAAGTCAAAGTGCGAATATTTTGAACCACTTTAAAGGTACAGAGAGCTGACAATTTCTCAAAAAGTATTACATCCTTTCAGAAGACAAAAACCATAAAAGAATCTGAGACACTTCTCTAACATACATCTGACATCAATATAATAAACTGTAGACAACAGTAAAACTTTAAATTGTTATGCAGTGTAACTACCAGATATCAATATAGAGCAATTGAATATATATATGCCCCAATAATAATTTCTAATATTTATCAAACACGTAATCTTTCAGGTACTGTTCTAAGAATATTGCCTAAAGTAACTCATCTAATCCTTCTCACAGCTACTCCATCATTTCTCATTTTATAGGTAAAGAATCCAAAAGATGGGGGAAGAAGATTTATATTACATGCCCAAGTTCATAAGGTCAGCATGTAATGGAACCAAGATTAGAACCTGGGCAATCGACTCTACAGCTCCCTCTCTTAACAATTATGCAATGTTACCTCCAAGCAGGCAGCCAGGGACTTACCTGGATATTACACAACAAGAATAATGACAAGTGAGCATGTACAAAAGCAGTATTCCACATTAGCAGTGACAATACTCATTTGAGCAAAATTACTATTCCTTCCTTAATAAATGGCAGCCCTCTCCCCCATCCTAAAAGGAATGCAAACTATAAATGATCTCAGATTAGAAATAACTAAATTTCCTTCTTATATTTATCTTGTTTGGCATACAATTACCAATAGTTTTATAAGCTACAGCATCTTTAAAATGGAGAAATAATTCTTTCAATTTTACTCAAGCAGTCACTTCCCATAGGTACATAAAAATCATTTACATATATATCTCCTAGTATATATATGTATATGATAAATTAAAAATTAAAAATAAGACAGGATCAACCAATAAAGGAAAGGTTTGGCTAACATACTTTTATCACTATAGAATTCCTGGCTTTAAAAGATAAAAATAGGTAATCATAAAAGTAAAAATCATGGAAACTTTCATCCTAATACAGACAAGAGTAACTGTAAATTATTTTTAATTAAAAAATAAGAGAAAGCCTAAAACACAGTCATGACAGAAATTTATTTAACCAATCTCTAGACTTTATTGACAAAGAACTTGAAAGAAGCCACAAATCTAAGTGCCAAATCATAGGATCCATTCAGTTTGGTGGTGAAGAGGTGAAGAACTATGCTATCTGAAAGAAGTACCGAGATGGAAATCTTGCAGAGAGGTCAGGCAGAAGTCAGTGAAGAAGAGAGCAATCAAGATTCCCCAATTAGATGGAAAGTCGAAAATACAGCAGAATGGAAAGACATATAGAAAACCATGTAACAACATGAAAGGAATTAACAAACTCTTAAGTCCTTTAGAAGTGTGCTGAGTCTGAAGCAGTTTGTGATGCAAGGTTAAGATGATGGTAGCATTTTTTGAGTGGAATAAACTGAGGAGAAACAAAAACAGTCTAATGATTTCCGTGGCTTCTAGAGAGTTGCAACATTCATTTTCTGCGACTTAAATTATGTTTCCCATGGCAAGAAAAGTGCTGCATAGATAAACTTCTCTGGCAAAGTTATTTTTGATCTAGCAGAACCCAGTACTTCTAGACTGCAGAGACAGCAGGTACCAAATATCACCTTAAAAATTCAAACCCAAGGCCAGGCACAGTGGGTCACACCTATAATCCCAGCACTTTCAGAGGCCCAGGTGAGGTGGATCACAAGGTTAGGAGATCGAGACCATCCTAGCCAATATGGTAAAACCCTGTCTCTACTAAAAATACAAAAAAAAAAAAAAAGCTGAGTATCGTGGCACACACCTGTAGTTTCAGCTGCTCCGGAGGCTGAGGCAGGGGAATCACTTGAACCCAGGAGGCGGAGGTTGCAGTGAGCATAGATCACACCACTGCACTCCAGACTGGTGACAGAGCAAGACTCCATCTCAAAAAAAAAAAAAAAATACAAATCCAGATTGGATAGTCTGTGAGCCCTCATTGGTGAAATCGTCAGACCTCAGCTTCCTTTTAAATAACACTCCCAATACACTCTATGTTAGGTGTCCTACATGCTTCCTGGAATCAAATCAGGAATGTTACTCCTGTTTGGCTGTGCCTTGGTGCTGAGACTGCTGGTTTTTGACTGCCGTGTAGCTCCAAGTAACTGCCAGTTGCTCTGCCAAAAATACCACCTGACCTTGCTGCTCATTATTGATTACTCTCTGCTGCAGCTGTCACCAGACAAGGGCTAGCGACCTGCCCCAGACTGCTGCTCATATGGCTGTCCCTCTGCTTCCAGCTGCTGTTCAGCACTTCCTTCAGTTTGATGACCTCACCACTCTACCTTCAACCACTTTCTCTCTTCTCTGAAGTCAGCAGGGAACTTACCCAACCCTCCAAGTTTAACTTTCTTAGCACTTTTGGAACACAAAGTGCACCAAGGGTCAATTATTTCCATTTTACTCAAGAACTCACTTCTCTTAGGTGTATAAAAGTTGCTGGTGTTGGTGGTCCATAGACGGGTGGGTACAGGCATTTTGAAGAAATAGCACACTGAAGCACTGCTCGCTTTTCCCTGTTAGCTACAGTTGCGGAATCCAGCTCCACAATGATGATACCATTTAAAAAGATTTTTATTTTCTTAAGGGTGATGTAATACATCCTGATAATTTACTTTCCATCACTGCTATCAGTCACAAACTACTCATGCATAAAGTTTGGTATATATCCCAGAATATGCCTAAACATCAACATTGGAAGCTTTTAATTAATTTCCCAGAAGTCTTTTCTGCCTCCATATAAATTATTGGGCACAACAGATATATGATTTGTGTATTAGTTTCTACTGGTGTGTAAAAAGTTATCAGACATTTAGTGGCTTGAAACAACAATTTTTTTTATCCTGTTTCTAATGGTCAAAAGTTTAGGAATGACATAACTGAGTTCTCTGCTCTTGGTCTCACAGGGTTGAAATCAAATTGTTGGCTGAGCTATGTTCTCATTTACAGCTTGGGGTCCTCTTCCAAGATCATTCAGCTTGTTGGCAGAATTCAGTTTTTTATTAGAGGCCTCTTGCTATTCCCTGCCATGTGGGTCTCTCTGCAACGGTGTAATATTGGCTCACTGCAACATCTACCTCCTGGGTTCAAGCGATTCTCCTGCTTCAGCCTCCTGAGTAGCTAGGATTACAACAGGCATGCACCACCACACCCAACTAATATTTGGATTTTAGTAGGGGCAGCGTTTCACCATGTTGGCCAGGCTGGTCTTGAATACCTGACCTCATGGTCTGCCCACCTTGGCCAGGGATTTGCTTTTTAAAGGCTATCTTATGAATAGTTTCTTGCTTACTGCTCCTGTTCTTTGTCTTTTTTAAAGGTCTACCTGATTAGGTCTGAAGAATCTTTAAAGTCCACAAAGTAGGGGATTTATTACATATGCCAAACTTCTTTTGCACATAACATAACATCAAAAAAGTGGTAACACATCTTACTCACAAATCCAGCTTGCATTCAAAGGGAAAGGATTATAAAAGGCATGTGCATGGGGGAGAGAATCTTAGGGACCATCTTAAAAATTCTTTCTACTATAGTGGATTAGTTAACTACTTTTGCTAACCATACATGTAACTTTCAACTTTCTTTCTAGTATAGGTAGGTTTATTTCTTTGCTGAAAATAGGATCCTTTCTGCAGTGAACTGTATTACCCTACATGACTCCTCAACTAGACACAGTTATAAACCATTAGCTTTAAAGCTAAGTATAGCTCTGAATCAACTCAGGATTCACTCTCTAACCATTTGGGTTGACCCTGGCTTTTAGGGGACTTTGAATACATGAGAAATGACTTAGCTCAATCCTATTCCTGAGAACCTGAGGCTATTCTGGCATCAAGGTCATGTATTTCAGACATTTTCAGATTTTTAATTTGACAGCAAAGAAAAGGAAGAAGACTTTCCATTGCCTTACTCGGGTTATCAGAATGTATATGATACTGGTGACTAAGAACAATTGGCATAAGGTTAATAGTTAGCAAAGAAAAATGTGCACTAGGCTTTAAGAAGTATGTTTGGATATGTCAAATATGGATTTTATTTCATGGAGTTCATCACAGGTCCTCCTGGAATGCGGTCTTAATGAAAACCTTACAAAATACAAATAATAGTTATCTACAATTGGATCTGAACTCAAAGTTCTCAGCTAACTGGGGTCCCTATAGGATTATGAAGAATCAATGCTCCTGCTAAGAAGTAACATTTGCTTTCACCAGTATGCTAAATCATAGGTAAAATTAAAATAACCTGAACTATAACAGCCTATGTTTCTCTAGACAAAAGACAAATCATATCTAAGTCTATAATAAAAGGGAAGGAACTAATCATTTGAATCTTAACAAGAATTCTGTCCTGAAGATAATAAAAGTCTGTGTTTATATGCATTTTCTTCATTTTCTTTCATAGTGACATTACTAAATTAGGTAAAAATAGTATCTAGGTAGAATAAGTACTTAAATAAAAGCAAAAGTGACTCTGCTACTCTGCCAATACCTAGTGTAAGACCCCACTTGTTCTGGTCATCAACAGCAGACATTCACTGAGTGACTCCTATGTCTGAGACATAAACTAGATTCATTAACACCCTATTCAGCATTAACTGTCTTAAATTCAACTTCTCTCTGTTTAACCCTGTGCTATTATCATGTTTTCTGTTGTTCAAATTCAAAATTTTGTTATTTGTGTGGTACTTCCCATTTCCTCCATTCACGATAACTAATCCAGTTGGTAGTTTTATTGTGATAACCATCACACAATTCCTTTTATTTTTATTTTGCCAGCACTCTTGTTAAGAACTATGTACCATAATTCTATATGATTGCATTGACTTTCTAATACTCAACTAGATTTTTGGCCTAAAATTACTACTATTTCCAAATTTTCACATATATAACTGTTATATTAATATTTCTAAATTCCTAATAGATGCTAATATTTTCTTCATATTATATTTAAGTATCATTTGCCAGATTCTGCTCTAACTACTTTATTTGGATTTTGTCATCTAAGCCTTGCAACAATCTAGGTAAACTTTTATTATTTCCATTTTTGAGAGGAAGAAACTAAATAAAATAACTACCAAGGATGCATTTTTGGTATAAATTCCTTGGAAGAAATTGAATAAAATAAATACTAAGTTAGATCCAGGTATCTGATGCCAAAGCTGCTTCTTATAATCATTACTGTACTGTCTCCCTATGTAAATTAAGAATAGTGTCCATTACCTATGAAGCTAAATCCAAGTTCTTCACATTGGAGCTCAATCTGCTCTTTTGTTAATCTCTGAAAATATAGATGGTCCCTGATTTATGATGTCTAACTTGTAATTTTTGACTTTACAATGGTGCCATATGCATTCAGTAGAAGTCGTATTTCAAATACTCATACAACCCTTCAGCTTTTTACTTTTAGGAGAGTATTAAATAAATTACATGCAATATTCAACATTTTTAATAAAATAAGCTTTGTGTTAGACAATTTTGCCCAATTCTAGGCTTGGGTAATTGTTCTGAGTGTTTAGGCAAGGAAGGCTAGGCTAAGCAATGATGTTTAGCAGTTTAGGTGAGTTAAAAACATTTTTTGACTTAGGATACTTTGAATTTATGATGGATTTATCAGGAGGTAACTCCATTTTTCCTGACATTTGAAATGTCACCATTCTGTATTGATTCAAATTTGATTTATGATGGATTTATCAGGATGTAATCCAATTTTTTTCCTGATATTTGGAATGCCATTCTATATGTATTCTAATTTGACTTATCTTTTAGGCTAACCTCAAGTTATATCCCTACTTTGAGGTTGTCTCAGGCCCCAGATTGTGATGTCCCCCTCATTTAAAGTTCTTCAATATTTACCTCAATTTTGCACTAATAAATATCCTCTTAAACTGTGGATAGTTGGTTTTTATTATACTGTGTAACATTTGCCTTATAGAGAAAATATGAAGTATTTGAAGACATAAACTTTGCATTATAGTTACTTGTGTTCTTCACAAAATATACGATAATGCTTTTCTTTAGCACAGTGTTTTTAAAACAGTAGGCTCTAATTCAATGCAAACCTATTAGGGCTCTTCCATGGGCAAACTCCTACAATGAGAATGGTAAGGTGAATTCACCTTTATATAAAAGTGAGTAAGTGTGCTCTCTGAAAGAGTTTCTTTTCTGTGAAATAATTTATGGGGTTATGAGATAAAAATACAAATTATGAGACAAAGGTGCGATAACCATAGGAAAATAAATACATATACCATAAGAGAGACCCATAAAAGGTTTAGTAATTATTTTGGGGGGGATGATGTACAATGTGGGAACAAAAAGAAATACGAGTAGAGAAACAGGTCATATAGTAGAAAGAATGAATAGACTAGTCTGACAAAAATATAACACAGGAAACAAAAGGGTAGAAATTAGCAAAACAACAGATAGAACAAAGTAGGGAACACTTCAAATGGCAGGCTATGGATTCTGGCTTCTCTTTGAGGATGTAGCATGGTGTATTAGCTCATAATGAACACAGCATCTCACCACATATAGTTGCTGTTAGGATTAAAGAAAACAGTGTTCATAAAACACTAGCATGGGGCCTGTAAAATAACAGATGTTCATCAAAGAGTATCTTGTTATTACTCATCCATCATAGTTTTGCTTTATAAACATAAAATTGCCAAGATTCCACAGGATGGGAATAGAGGAAGAAATAAAGGCAGAACACCAGTTAATGTGCCTCTTAAAGGACAGAGATTCTCAGGGCACTCAAACTCAATAAATATCAGTGGCTGCAAGAAGTAAATCATGAGTTCATCTGTCTTTCTTACAAAATCATAGACATTAATGCCCTCTCAGAGAGATGTGAAAATAAGTGGAAAAGAATAAGAACAATCATTTCTAAATAATACTCCCTTTAATAATCACATTTTCTCCAAAGTGAACAATAACTTCTGATGGTGGGAGATGGATTCTGTTGGAAACAGAATAATATTGCCTTGCCCTTTCCAACATCTCAGACATTTCATTTCCTTCACTGGAATCATTTTGTGTAATTACCTCAGCTAACCATCTTTGCAAAGCCTGGGTTCCAAGAAAGAGACTAACTGGAAAGGAACAACTTCCAGCCTTTCAGTTTTCAATTTCCAGAGACATATACTTCATCAAGTGTTTAAAAACGTGTTGATGGCTCTCTCCTTCCATGGGGAGTAGGCTTCCTGTAGCTACAGTCAGCTCAGAATATTCTTCCATATTTGCTCATTTAAAATTCTTCTGCATAATTTCTAAAAGCCATTTTCTGCCTAATTTCCTTGCTATCGTTATTCTTCCACTTTATTTTTATGGCTTTTTTTCTAAATGACTTTTTTCTTTAGTAATTGTTTTAAATTGGAGTGTAAATGAGTTCAACCATTTTGGAAGACAATGTGGTGATTCCTCAAGGACCTAGAAATAGAAATTCCATTTGACCCAGCAATCTCATTACTGGGTATATATCCAAAGGACTATAAATCGTTCTACTATAAGGACATGTGCACACGAATGTTCATTGCAGCACTGTTTACAATAGCAAAGACCTGGAACCAACCCAAATGCCCATCGATGATAGAATGGACTGGGAAAATGTGGCACCTATACACTATGGAATATTATGCAGCAATCAAAAACGATGAGTCGTGTCCTTTGTAGGGACATGGATGAATCTGGAGAACATCATTCTCAGCAAACTGACACAAGAACAGAAAATGAAATACCACATGTTCTCACACATAGGTGAGTGATGAACAATGAGAACACATGGACACAGGGAGGGGAGCACTACACACTGGGGTCTGTTGGGGGTAATAGGGGAGGGACAGCAGGCGGGGGAGTTGGGGAGGGATAGCATGTGGAGAAATGCCATATGTGGGTGAAGGGGAGGAAGGTAGCAAATCATACTGCCACATGTGTACCTATGCAACTATCTTGCATGCTCTGCACATGTACCCCAAAACCTAAAATGCAATAATAAAATAAAATAAAATAACCATACTTAACAATGTAAAAAAATAGTTACTTTAGTAAAAACTCTTGAAATTCCCAATATTCTAAGAAAACTAAGCACGCAATTTTGTGGGGGAGTTTTAAGCTTTATTTTCCTCAAAAGGTAACAAATAACTAAAGCTTTTAATCTGTAAAACTCTGGCTACTGAAGAAGCTCATTTCCATTTGGTTTGAACATTCTCAAGAGAACACTTTCTGAAAATATAGCTGAAAATTCCCTTCACTGGAATCATTTTCTGCACATTACCTCAGGCTAACCATCTTTGCAAAGCTTGGGTTCCAAGAAAGAGACTAAGTGGAAAGGAACGATTTTTAGCCTTCAATCTTTCCATTTCCAGGGGCATATACTTCATCAAGTGTTTAAAAACGTGTCGATGGCTCTCTCCTTCCAAGAGGAGTAGGCTTCTTGTAGCCACAGTCAGAAAGTTCAGCTCAAAATGTAAAAAAAAAAAAAAAAAAAAAAAAAAAAAAAAAAAAAAAAAAAAAAAAAGGCAACTACTCTCTAGGCTTTAAACTATCTTAAACTGTTGACAATTTCAAAAAGAAAACTAAACCTCTCTCCTATCATAAAAATTCTTTTTCTAATAAGCTTTGCTTTAAAGCATAATACATTATTTTAGATAAACATGCAGATACAGTGAAGAAACAGAGATAAATTTAGCCAGAAGTAACAATTGCAATAATTTCTATTATACAAAAGATAATAAAAAAAAAACAGTAAAAACAGGAAAGCTTTCATTTGTCTTTCTTGTGCCCCAGCTAAATGAACAAATATATGAAAATCAGAAAAGCTGTAGTTATAATTGAATTGTGTCGAAAACAGTTAGATTCGTAGTTATGATGAAATCTGGTCATGAGACTTTAACAACGGTGAACTAATGTTAAGTTGATAATCTATATTCATCGATATTAATTCAATTGGTTGCTTGAGAGACTACTCAAAATAAATTTCAAAGCAGTGAGTTTTAATTTTTTTTTTCTTTTTACCAAGAATTTTTTTCTTGTTGTGTCTATAGGTATACCTTTTGAACTAGTGTTGTAATAAAGACAAAGAACAGAGTAGCAAGAGGGTTCTTCATCACTGAATCCCCTGGCCAAAGCCACACTGAATACTCTCAGTACAGGGGCTCACTCCACACTAGCTGAATGCATTTGGTCATGCCAACTGGACTGGCTCCCACAGTTCTTCTCTGTTCAGCCACCAACATGGTTTGGGTCAGTTATTAAAGATCCTTATCTTTCCTTGTTTAACATGACTTGTTTTGTTATATTTTCATTTCTAAGAAAGATGCATCACCTTTGTACCTTTCTTTCTGCTCTAAGGCAATTCAATAGGAAGTTGGGTGTATCACACTTAGATTAAAGATTGATACAACAAATCCCTCCTGTGTAAAGAAAGGTTAGAGAAATCGACATGTAAAATTTATAAAGAATGCTATGCGGTACAGCTTACATACTTTCTGTGCGTATCTTCAAAGAAAGTGTGTTTCCCTTCTATGTTTTAATGAGATTACTTCCTGTTTACCTTTTGCTAAGTTTTTGTTGTTGCTGTTGTTGTTTTAAGCAGCTAATATAATAAGAAGCAGTATTTTTAAGAGATAGGTATACATAAGAATTTTCCTTTTAACAAGGTCGGGTAATACATAAAGTCAAAATTTTATATCAAAACTGAAATTTAGTCATTTACAGATAATACACACTAAACCAAAGTAAATCTTTCTTCCTAGTAGGTCTTTATAGGTTAATAAATCAGCCTGAAACATAAAGAGTTCTAAGATAACAAAGTAATAAGAAAAGGAAGATATTCTTTTTTTTTTTTTTTGAGACGGAGTTTCGCTCTTCTTACCCAGGCTGGAGTGCAATGGCGCGATCTCGGCTCAATGCAACCTCCGCCTCCTGGGTTCAGGCAATTCTCCTGCCTCAGCCTCCCGAGTAGCTGGAATTACAGGCACGCGCCACCATGCCCAGCTAATTTTTTTTATATTTTTAGTAGAGACTGGGTTTCACCATGTTGACCAGGAAGGTCTGGATCTCTTGACCTCGTGATCCACCCGCCTCGGCCTCCCAAAGTGCTGGGATTACAGGCTTGAGCCACTGCACCCGGCCCTCCCACCTTTTTTTTTTTTTAAGATGGGGTTTCACCATGTTGGTCAGGCTGATCTCGAACTCCCAAACTCAGGTGATCCACCCGCCTTGGCCTCCAAAGTGCTTGGATTATAGGCGTGAGCCACCACCTCCGGCCGAAAAGGAAGATATTAGAGAGTATGCAGCATATTGAAAGTATCACAGTTAGATCATAGTAAAAGGTAAGTGGAGAAAAGCATTAATTCTTAATAAAACGTGTATTCTTTAATGATTACAAGCTTACTTGCAAACCATATATTTGATAAGTGATTAACATCCAAAATACATAAGGAACTCACACAACAAAATAACAAAAACAAACAAACAAACAAAAAAACAAGATAATCCAATTTAAAAATATTCTTCCAAGGAAGACATACAAATGACCAACAGGTATGTGAAAAGATTCTCAATATCACCAGTCATTGAGAAAATGCAAATCAAAATTACAAATGAGATATTACCTCATACTTGTTAGAATACTATTATAACAAAACAAGAAATATGTTTCGGTGAGGGCATGAAGAAAAGAGAACCCTTGTACACTGTTTGTAGGAATGTAAATTAGCATAGCTATTGTGGAGAACAGTATAGAGCTTCCTCAAAATATTAAAAATAGAACTACTACATAATACAGCAATCTCACTTCTGGGTATATATCCAAAGGAAATAAAATCTGTATTTTGAAGAGATTTCTATACTCCCATGTTCACTGCAGCATTATAGCCAAAACATGAAAACAACCAAAGTGTTTACTGATAAATGAATGGATAAAGAATTGTGACTATATATATAATACACATACACACAGTGAAATATGATTCAGCGCAAAGAAAGACACGTACTGTATGATCTCACTTATATGTGGAATTTAAAATTTAAACTCACAGAAACATCTCATACAAAAAAATCCACTCCTACTCATGTCCCACAATTGGACCTGAAGAACTGGTGTATCATATGCAGGTTTTGCATCCTGTGAATACTGTATCATTAATTCCTTTGGTTGAAAAAAATCCACTCATAAGTGAACCCATGGGTTCAAACCTGTGTTGTTCTAGAGTCAACTGTAATTTGATTGTGGTAATAATTACACGCTGTATACATATATCAAATAAATCATCACATTGTATACCTTGAATATATTCAATCTGAATTAACAAGTGCTTTAAAACTTAAAAGTTTTTAAAAAGAATTACAAGTTTGAAATTTCATATAAATTTTAACTTTTAAGGTCAAGTTATGCATGTACCTTTCCATACACACACATATTCTAAAACAGGAATATTAACATTTATTTTACTTTACAATGATTGTTGTGCAGAGTAAGATAATGAATGTAAAGTACCTAGTTCAGTGACTGGGATAAAGCATCTTTTAAATAAACATCTCAATTTATAAATACACATTATCATCAATGTCACTCTTTATGTTCTTGGCTCTTCACCACGTACTCTGAAGATTCTCACCCACACCCCGCAAAAAAAAAAAAAAAAAAAAGACTGATGACATAAAACAATAATGGAAATAAAAAGGACCCATGAGGGAGGAGGGAAAAATACACTTTCAAACCCTGTAATCATTTTATGCCTTCTTGAGTGTGGGCTGAACTTTATGACTCACCTCTAAGAACTGGTTATAGCAGGTATAATGGGATATCACTTTTGAGATTAGCTTATAAAAGCTGTGGCTTCCATCTTGGGTTCACACTCTCTTATGCAGGCACTCTCTCACTTCAGTCACTCTCTCTGGGGAAAGCCATATTAGGAAAAACTCTATGGAGAATCCCACGTGGTGAGGAATGTAGCCTTGTGCCAACAGTAAGTCAGTGAGCCTGGAAGTGGAACCTCTTGCCCCAATTAATTTTTGGAGACCACAGCCAAGACCAGCAGCTTGACTGCAACGTCATGAGAGACCTAGAGCAAGAACCACCTTGTTCTTACATACTTGATTTTCAAAAACTATGGAAAGTAATAAATGCTTGCTCTTCTATGTTTTGTGGTATTTTTTACACAGTAATTTTTACACAGCAGTTTGTTACACAGAAATGGACAACTAAGACACACCCTAAACAGTGACAAAATAAAATGATCCAAATAAATGGTGATGGAACCAGACCAGAAAACAAGATTCTGGAGTTGCTGCAGACTCAGCCCTTTCAACATGGTGCACCAGCTTTCTGTCTCTTTCCTTATAAATTGTCAAACTCGGCTTCTCTAAAGAAGTCTAATATTATTTATCACCATTCTACTCATCTCTTAAATGACTTCAGTGGACAAATATAAGTATCATTAATGCTGAAATTTATGTTTTGATTTAACTTTCAATGAAACTGTTGAACTGTTTTAAAGTATTTCTTAAATGTGACAATAGTTATATCTTATTATGGGCAGTAGTATTTTCTTTCCATGCAATGGCTGTTAGACTGAGAGACTTTGTGAACATTAAAATAAATGTACTCATTGCACTTGAAATTATCTATCAGTTTGGAACGAGATTTGGTAACTGGCTCTAAGTGGCTCACACTTAAACTAATAAAACAATGCCACATTTCTCAACACCTATTCATTTTCTAATCTCAATATCTCTGTTCTTCTCCTTCTCCCTCTCTTTCTTTGTTATTCCATCTTCAGTCAGATAGATGGGAGCACAGTGCTTTTTAATTAGACAATAATCAAATGCTGGCACTAATAGTACCTCGTGAATCTTTCCACTACTGCTAATGAAAAGCAGCTTTCCGTGGGTGAGAGTGGGGAAGTACAAAAGTTGGATTTTTTTTCTCCTTTTCAATGAACTTTCAAATAAATACATGAAGGATATAGTGATCTGTTTTTGGTCATGTTGTTGGAAGATAAATCATTAAAAATAACACTCTACAAAGAACCTCAATAATAATTACGTATATCTGACTTCAGAGTACAATTCTGCTTAAGATCTATCTGAAATGTAAGAGGAGAGCTATTAAAGTTCGAATAGGTTCTACATGGAGGATAATTCACTTATTCTCTGCTGAATCTGTCATTCAAATAGATTATGTTCTTCAAATGTCTTTTAATTTAGTTATTTTTTTATTATAACAAAATAATAGCTTAAGGCAAGGTGAAGAAAAATTTTCTAAAAAAACAATTATTTATCATGGCTCCCTAGATTCTTATAATAATTACATGATAAAGATTTTGTTGTTATGATTTTTAGAAACAATGCTTCATCAGAAATATGAGAAAAATGTATGAGATGTATGCGAATTTCAATATGAGAACCACTTAAATATTTTATAAAGAACACATATTTTAGAATAAAAGCTTGACTACTAAAGATAACACTTTTTACAACTGCCAAAACCTAAAAATATTAGAAAAGAGTCCTTACATTTTTATTTAAAAAATAATATTATTCAACATTTCTCATGTTATTTTTCTTCCTTTTGCATCTAAAATAGGATAAATTAGTCCTCTGGCCCCTTCTTTTACTGTACTCTTCACCAAAAGTATTGTATTTACATTCCTATGCCTTAAAACAAATGGTGTTGGGAAAACTGGCTAGCCATGTGTAGAAAGCAGAAACTGGACCCCTTCCTGACACCTTACACCAAAATTAACTTCAGATGGATTAAAGACTTAAACATAAGACCCGGCACCATAAAAACCCTAGAAGGAAATCTAGGCAAAACCATCCAGGACATAGGAGTAGGCAAGGACTTCATGAACAAAACACCAAAAGCATTGGCAACAAAAGCCAAAATAGACAAATGGGACCTAATGAAACTCCACAGCTTCTGCACAGCAAAAGAAACAGTTTCTAGTGTGAATCGGCAACCAACAGAATGGGAAAAAATTTTTGCATTTTACCCATCTGACAAAGGGCTGATATCCAGAATTTACAAAGAACTCAAACAGATTTACAGGAAAAAAACAAACAAGCCCATTCAAAAGTGGTCAAAGGATATGAACAGACACTTTACGAAAGAAGACATATATGAGGCCAACAATCATATGAAAAAATGCTCATCGTCACTGGTCATCAGAGAGATGCAAATCAAAACCACATTGAGATACCATCTCACGCCAGTTAGAATGGCGATCATTAAAAAATCTGGAGACAACAGATGCTGGAGAGGATGTGGAGAAAAAGGAACACTTTTACACTGTTGGTGGGAGTGTAAATTAGTCCAACCATTGTGGAAGACGGTGTGGCGATTCCTCAAGGCCTTAGAAATAGAAATCCCATTTGACCCAGCAATCCCATTACTGGGTATATATCCAAAGGACTATAAATCATTCTACTACAAGGACACATGCACACGAATGTTCATTGCAGCACTGTTTACAATAGCAAAGACCTGGAATCAACCCAAATGCCCATCGATGATAGACTGGATTGGGAAAATGTGGCACATATACACCATGGAATATTATGCAGCAATCAGAAATGATGAGTTTGTCTCGTTTGTAGGGACATGGATGAATCTGGAGAACATCATTCTCAGCAAACTGACACAAGAACAGAAAATGAAACACCGCATATTCTCACTCATAGGTGGGTGATGAAAAATGAGAACACATGGACACAGAGAGGGGAGTACTAAACACTGGGGTCTATAGGGGGAAAAGGGGAGGGCCAGTGGGAGGGGGAGGTGGGGAGGGATTGCCAGGGGAGAAATACCAAATGTGGGTGAAGGGGAGAAAGCAAACAAAACACACTGCCCTGTGTGTACCTATGCAACTGTATTGCATGCTCTGCACATGTACCCCAAAACCTAAAATGCAATAAAAAAAAAAGAAAAAAAAAAAAAAAAAGAAATTGGTAGAAAAAAAATTGAGAAAAGAGATAATGATTCCAATCTTGACTTTCCCATTATCTCTGAGACCTTGGCCATATTACTTCATTTTTTTCTGAGAGTCACTTTATTTAGATACCAAATTAAGCTTTGGACCAGTTTTGTTCAGCTACAGTATTTTATAAGTCTCAGATGTGATATCCAGATCTTATATCTCCTGAGTGCAAAGCTTCCAGTATTCCTCTGTATCATAGGTTTCCACTTGCTGATGCCTCAAAGTCAAATTTATTCAAACTAATGAATTAGCTCTTATCTATGTAGCCATTCTTTGCTTTCCCTGATCAAGACATTATAATTCTCTGTTATCCAGACTGGGGAATCCATTTCTTGATTCATTCTTTCCTTTTATCTTCAATATCAAATCACTTACAAAATGGTTTATTTCCCTTTATGTCTGTCTCTCTTTCTCTCTCTCTCCCTTCCCTCTGTCCGTTTTACTAGTCTATTACCTTTAAAATTTCATTTCCATCACACTATTTCTTATCTTTATTGTTATTCACTTGGAAAATTGCAAAGGTTCTAATCTTAGGACCCTGCCAACAGCCTCCCTGCCATCTAGTAACAGCCTGGAAATATCACCAGAATGCAGGGATAATGCCAGTCTCATTTGTAGTATAAAAGACAATACACAATATTAAAAAATTAGAGATGTCAATTTGCCCAAACTTTTAAATATCTCATAAAGTTGTTAAAATTACAGTCCATTAAAATTATGGTTAAACTAAAAGCCATCATAACATAATGTGGAGCAAATATTTTCCTAGATGATGAATCATTCTAAGAAAACTTCACTGAGTATATTCAATGTACCAAATACTGTACTAGATGTTAAGAAAAGAGAGGTAATATATTCTGCCCTTAAGGGTATACTGCCTTGTAGAGAATATAGAAATGTAAACAAAGACAAATGACAATACAAACAGAACAAAATCCTACATTTGAGGAGAAACATACATTATGCCTGATATTTAGCTTTTCACACATTTAATTACCAAGGAAGAACATTTTAATGCAAACAAAGCTGCTACCCTCTATTTATCCTGTTACTTTGCTGTAAGAATTTAGTGAGACATTAATTCTAAATTGCTTACGAAGTACCTAGTATTACTGGAATGCAACTACAGATGCTGTGATTATAACTTTGAGGCTGAAATTGAGTTTTATTTTTAATTTTTAATAAAACTGAAGCTATTAAAATAATTTCAAACATATTTTTTAAAAATTTAATAAATATTTTATAAAATAATTTTAATAAAAATGACTTATTGAAATCATGATCGTGAAATTAAACTATATGTGGAGATTACATATAAAAAGAACTTTGGAATAATTAAAACAAGTTCCATTTAGAAACTTGTTTCTAAACCTTCTACAATTAAATCTCAATATTATTTGGGGGGTATTACATATGGAAAATTAACTCAGCATATTATTAAATACAAATTGAACATATCACAATTCTGGTTAAGAATCTTACCTTTCTAGTATATGTCTAGACTAGCACTTAATAATTGCAAGGAAACCATAAGGAATTTCAAGACAACTCATTAATAAAATAATTTTCTTATTATATTCATGTAAAATTTCTAGCATCTAATGTGTGTAATACATTTACTATTTTTTATTATAAGGTTCATTCTGTCCAGGAAAGAGTGGGAGAGAGGGAGAGACAGAAACTGAGGGAGACAGAGACCCCTAATAGATATCTAGATAACCAGATTTCTGTTGTAGGTAAAAACTGATCCTCTAGATATACAAAAGTTAGTACATCCTAGAACCATTTGTACAAAGGAATTTCGTTAACTAAGAAGTGATTCTAGACCTGTCTGAGGAACAATATGACATAAATTACCTTTGATAAAAATCTAGTGAGGCCCAATTATAAAAAAGTATACCCATAAAAAATGCCCAGATAGGCTGGATGGACACCTCTGAGACACAGAATGATTGTTAAAGAACAAAGTGTCTACTGATCTGATCCACACCGGCCATTAAAATCTTTTAAAGGAACTTTTCTCATGGAGAAACTTAATGGAGCAATGATTTATCAATTTGTTTTTATTTTATGTTTTCAGTGGTACAGGCCAATGTGGCAAAATTAGATGAATTGTCACTAGATATTTGACGATCATAAAATAAGTAACAAAAGGTGATACTTAAAACAAACAAACAGCAAAATCCATCTGGTTGGGAAAAGAGAATATTCTTGATCCAATACTGCATGAAGCACATACTTCACACTCTGGCCTTTGCCATTTGTGTATTCACAGGAAAACAAAGGGGAAATGCACCACTAATGAAAGAATAATTTCTTAGGTTTAATGAACAATAATCAAATATCTATGAGTTACTTTAATAAGGTGGTAACCATAAAATATGACCTAAAGAAATATAAGGAAAAACACAAATCTAAGTGCTCTCTAGCTGAAGGATAAAATCAATCCAATAAACAGTTGAATATTGTATGTCTGAAACTATTCACTGATTGTGTCACCAAGTTAGTATTTTGAGTCCATTAGAGAACCTTGCTGAAATCCCATTGTATTTAACAAATGTGCTTGCTTGGAAAATAGGTTCATCTGTTTCTACAGAACTTTAAAAAGACACATAAAAATTGAGAGATATCACAAAGTATAAATGCTAAGTAGTACCAAGTCATTTTATGGAATAGAAGCCAGAGTTTTTAAGGGCTAAATTTTTTTTTAATCTATGATAACTTTTAACTTGATAAATTTGGATGAGGAGTCAATCAGGCTATAGTGTAGTTGATCCATTTCTGAGAACCTCAGCGAGATTAGACTTTGCTCAATTATAACAGGTCCCATTTAGATGAGTTGGTCTTTTGTTCTGCACTTTCACTCCAAAGAAGCCTGAATTCTAAACTGAATTCTAAACATTTTAAATATATAATAAAATGACTGCAGTAAAGATAGTAAGCAGCAAAAATCCATGAGTTCTAAAACATGACAAATGTTGTTTCAGTCCAAAATAAATTAAATGACACTAAGAACTGATAGGATCAAAGTAGAATATTACTTTGAAATAGTCCCTAGACTTTTAATGCATTTTTAAACCCTGTGCATCAAATAGTAAGTCCCAGTGATGTTCTCCGTGTTACGACAAGATAAAATGTTAAGAAGTCATTCGTGTACACACACATGCACACACACACACATATATATACACCTTGATTTAATAGGATTAAGACATTTTAAATTATTATAAATATTAGCACAACAAAGCCTCATTAATGTAAGTCTTCTAAGTGAACACACGCAATATGTCCAAGTGATTTTTTTTAATATATCTTTTATAGTTTGCCAGGAAATAGGAGGTAGAAGTGAAAGACAATAATGTGTGTAAGAAAAGAGTGTTAAAGAATTTTACATAGGAAAACTGTATTTCACTAGCAGATCATTTGAAATGCCCTAAAACCATAATTTTACTATAAATATTGAGAATTAATTAAAAATTGATGGCTAGTAATGCTTTGTATTTAATGATTAACATTGTATTATCACAGTGTGCCTCTGCAAACCATTCCTACACACGAGTTTCTTGGATTTGTTTTAAAAACTCATACCTTTCACAAGTCTCCTATACCAGTAGATATTGAAACATCTATAAATCATTATATTCTCAAAATTTATTCTTCCTATGCAATTACTCAACAACAACAAAAAATTCAAAGGGTAAATGGTTGAGAAATTCACTTTTTTTCTTCTTCTTTCAGATAGGCTTTCACTCTGTAACACAGGCTGGAGTGCAATGGCGCTATCTTGGCTCACTGCAACCTCTGCCTCCTGGGTTCAAGTGATTCTCCTGCCACAGCCTCCCAAGTAGCTGAGATTATGGGCACCTGCCACCACATCCAACTAATTTTTGTATTTTTAGGAGAGGCAGGGTTTCACCATGTTGGCCAAGCTGGTCTTGAATTCCTGACCTCAGGTGGTTTGCCCGCCTCAGCATCCCAGAATGTTGGGATTACAGGGTGAGCCACTGTGCCCAGCAGAGTAATTCACTTCTTAAATCCTCATGTTTTCTGTTTAATGTTACTTTCCTTTGGCCAAATCCAAACAAAAAAGCAAATAAACAAATCTCTCTAATCTTTCTAATCCTATATTCAGGATTATTATCCAAATGATAATTTTCTGGGGAACATGTGACCTTCTTACTTTTAAGGAGTTATTCAATAATCAGCTCACAATTCTGTGTCTATTCTAGATATAATAAGGTATACATGTGGAATAGTAAACAGTATAAATCTAACATGGTTACTCTCAATATTTTGGCAGTGGCTCCTATATTTAGAGCATAGTATCCTGCTTTAAAAAATTAAAAGTATAATAATTTTACATTTTAAAATGAATTGATATATGTACATATTGTACATATAGCATTTGTACACAAAACTGTTAAGAGTTTCAGAAACTCCTAATATTCTTTCTTTTTGACTAAAATATGACTATATTCTACATATAGGAAGCCCTTTTCTTGAAGCTAGCATATAGAGTATAGAAAAGAAGTGGTATTTGCTACCTCATTAAAGAGTCCTGCTACCTTTTAATAACTGTCTCCACTTCTTTGGTCTGTACTGCTCTATTGTTACCTCTTCCCTTTTCCAGCTTGTGTGACAAGTAGGTCAAGAGAAGAAGGCAAAGGGGCTCATTCTTAGTCATCAATAATAGGTTTCAATTGCAAAGGGGTCATCATAATCTCATGAATGTTTCATAGCTTTTCTCATCTATCACCTCCTTCCCTGGTCTCATCCTGACTTGCTTTCTGTTGTTGTTTTTGTTACTGTTAAACTTTTTAACTGGTTTCACCATCAAAAAAGTAAGTGTAGAAGCTAGAACCAGTTCTGGCAGACTTCATGCCAAGTTTAAAAAATGAAAACAGGGAGGGTGAGGCAGGCAGATCATGAGGTCAGGAGTTTGAGACCAGCCTGACCAACATGGTGAAACCCATCTCTACTAAAAATACAAAAATTAGCCGGGTGTGGTGATGTGTGCCTATAATCCCAGCTACTCAGGAGGCTGATGCAGGAGAATTGCTTGAACCCAGGAGGGGGAGGTTGCAGTGAGCCCAGATCACACCATCACACTCCAGCCTGGGCCAAAGAGTGAGACTCGGAAAAAAAAAAAAAAGAAAGAAAGAAAGAAAAAAGAGAGAAAACAATGAATATCTACAAATAAAAATGCTTAAGAAATAGATGCATTATTTTAGTTGAAAGTTCATCGGGTCTAGATGAGGTTCAGTCTAATGAGAAGTAAAGGTATTTGTTAGTGTCAAGGGAAGTTCTCCCTCTTGTATTCTGATTTGATTAGGTTCCAACTTTCATGGAATATAATCACACCTGAATTAATCATTTCCACAAACGGATTATTGTTTTCCATAAAAGTCAGCAAAGTCAATATATAAAAAGAAGATGTATTTCAAGGAGGTAACGAGTAGAAAGTCATGAGATTCATCAGAAAGAAATGTTCAAGTTAGAACAGGTAAGTCTATAAATACAAGAGCTTAATGGGAAAGATCCAAATCCTCTCAGCAATTGGTGGAGGAGAGTAAGACTGAAAAAGGCAGATAGAGGTCAATTCAAAGTTGGTGATTGCATTTTAAAGCAGTCCATGCCGAACCATTTCCAGCACGGAAAGTACAGAAGCAGCTCTGCCCTCTCTTCTGAGCTCTTGAGTCCCTCAGATATCTCCTAATAATGGCTATAAAGAGAAATAAATCATTAATTTCTCAAATATAAATAGATAAATGGAAACTGCAACTATCCCTGTCATCCTATACTCAACAAACATACATTATTAAAACATCAAAATGAAGGCATTTAGTAAAGAGATTTGCTAGATACCAAAAGCACACAAGCCTCACTTTCAAGGAGTTATTTTCAAATAGAACTTTGGTCTGGTAGCTCTGAGCTAGCTTTTTTTTAATAGTCCCAAAATAGCCTAAGTCAACCTTAACTGCCCTATATTTTGAAAAGAAATTGTGAAGGTGCATCCAAAACAGAACTCTATTTTATGACACATGGAAGTATTGTTTTCCATACAGTTTGTGTAGAATGACCCAATCTGATCAAATAATTACAGTTCAAACTATACTCAATATATTGCTAGCATTAACTATTAATACAAACCTATTTTTGCAGAATTTGGCAGTTATAAAATAGTACCAGCAAATTAAAAATATAAACTTGAATGAATACAATTAACTTAAATATTGTTAAAACTATACTGAGGCAATGCTTAGAGAAAGCAAGTTACTGAAACAGTCTCATCAGGACTCTTTAAATCCAAGCAAGATAGCAGAGACCAGGTTAATATACAAATTTAAATAAATAACATTCCAAGCATCATTATTTTGCACAACCATTTGACATAATTTTGCTATCAGAGTCATATATATTGAGGGATGGCATTAAAATTTGGAATACATTAAAAAATTAATTTCTGTATTTGAATGTAGTAGCATCACAAGAATACCAGTACATGCTACAGCAATATATTCAACACAGTTGCTAACCACTCAACAAGTGCTCACTTAAAACAACATAAAAACTACAGTATGGCCTATAAAAGTAAGCCAGAAATTATTTTTATTCTTATTTCTAAACCGGGTCAACTGAAATAAAAATAGAACTGGTGATGAATAATCAGCTTTCATTTTGCTTTCCTGTTATTTAAGGGGCAGAAATAACTGCTTTTGAGGAGGAGGAGAAGAAGGAAGAAGAAGAAGAAAGAAGAAAGAAGAAACAAGGAAGAGGAAGAGGAAGAAGAGGAAGAAGAAGAAGAGGAGGAGGAGGAGGAACACTCTTTTTTCAGCACTTCTTCCAATTTCCAGTTTTTGACTTTTTAAAAATATGGTTTGTTTGAATATAAAATAGCTAACTGGTCTCTGGAGGCCTCACCCTGAGAAATTAACTCTAAAGTCCATGTTCATGCACATTTTTTGTTGGTGGCTGTGACTGTTTCTCAGCAGGAATATAACATCTTGTTCAGTGTATACCCCGGCTAAATAAGATTACATAATAAAGAGAAGATTTTAAAATTAATTTTTATTTTAAGTTCTGGGGTACATGTACAGGATGCGCAGGTTTGTTACACAGGTAAATATGGGCCATTGTGGTATGTTACATCTATCAACCCATTACCTAGGTATTAAACCTAGCATGCATTAGCTATTTTTCCTAATGCTCTCTCTTCCCCTGACCCACCCCGCCCCCACTCATAGGATCCAAAGCTGTTGTTCTCCTCCTGTGTCCATGTGTTCTCATTGTTCGGCTCCCACTTATAAGTGAGAACATGCGGTGTTTGGTTTTCTGTTCCTGAGTTAGTTTGCTGAGGATAATGGTTTTCAGCTCCATCTATGTCCCTGCAAAGGACATGAACTTGGTCCTTTTCATGGCTGCATAGTATTCCATGATGTATATGTACCACATTTTCTTTATCCATTCTATCATTGATGGGCATTTAAGATGATTCCTTGTCTTTGCAATTATGAATAGTGCTGCAATGAACATACGCATGCATGTATCTTTGTAATAGAATGATTTATATTTCTTTGGGTATATACCCAGTAATGGGATTGCTGGGTCAAATCGTATTTCTGGCTCTATATCGCTGAGGAATCACCATAATGTCTTCTGCAATATTTGAGCTAATTTATACTCCCACTAACAGTATAAAAGCATTTCTCTTTCTCCACAACCTGACCAGCATCTGTTGTTTCTTGAATCTTTAATAATTGCCATTCTGACTGTCATGTGATGGTATCTCACTGTGGTTTCAATATGCATTTGAGAGAATTTTTAAAATACTTGATAAGCAAAGCAATGCTTATTTTCCTTCAAAATATGTTAATACACAGATGAACTCAAATCTGCCTATCATAGAGGCTTATTTTAAAGTCCATTTTCATATGTCATTTGAATTCTCTCCCCAATGTTGTGAACTCTAGCTTCTTCCTCAATTCATAATTCTTACTTTTATGCCAGTTTTATCATTAATTAAGATAAATATTATCAAATATTAGTCAACATATTTTGAATGTTTTCTTAGATAACCTTAGAAATATATCCTAATTTAAAATGCCAAACTACAATAGTCCCCCTTATCTGTTTCAAGACTCCCAATAAATGCCTGAAACCTTGGATAGTGCTGAATCCTATATGTACTATCTTTTTTCCCATAATACATACCTATGATAAAGTTTAATTTATCAATTATACTTTAGAGATTAGCAACAGTAAGAGATTAGAAACAATAATACAATAAAAATAATTATAATAATATACTGTAATAAAACTTATATAAATATGGTCTGTTTCTCAAAAAATCTTATTGTACTGTACTCAACTATTTTCAAACTGCAGTTGACCACAAGCAACTGAAATGTAGAAAGTAAAACCATAGATAAGGGTGGACTACTGTATTTCACTATATTGATATCTGCTTTCAGGTTTTAAAGTGATAATTTGACAAAGTAGAAAAAATAACTGATATATTTCCAACATTTTGCAATTTTGTGTTCTTTTGTTTGAACTAAAACAACATATACACGTACAAACATACAAATAAACTTGGTACTACATGCCCAGGACCTCACAACGTAGTAATGTTTTCAAATTACTCTAATGGACAAATACAGATTTTATAAATAGTGGGAAGAATATCAACATACATATATTCCATACCAAAATTTAACAATGTATTTGAAAATATAAAACTGAACTGAATGAATCATTTTAGACAGTCTACCCGTGGTTAGACTCCAAATAGCCTCAGCATCATATCACCATGCAGCCAGATAAATCTGAATGAAAATGGAAAATACCCAGACTATGTTTAAATATTTGAAAATGAGGAAAAACAGAGGTGAAAAATTTAAACCTGAAATTTTTTAACTTTTTAAAAATTTACTATACTTTAAGTTCTGGGGTACATGGGCAGATCGTGTAGGTTTGTTACATAGGTATATACGTGCCATGGTGGGGTTTTGCTGCATCCATCGCCCCGACATCTACATGCTATTCCTCCCCAATCCCCCCACCCCCTGCTATTCCTCCCCTAGGCGCCACCCCCCATGCACCAGTGGTATCTTAAAGCTCACGAATTATCCAAAATTCTTGTTAAATAGATCCAACTGTATATTTTAAACTATATTTTTTAAAGTATTGAGGTTAACTTAGATTATTTTTCCTATGATACTGTATCTGTCATGTAATCACAGGAATTTAGAGCTGCAATAGACTGTGTATAGATATTTGAGCCCATAGTTTGGTTAAAATATTAATTTTTTGTTTCATTTATTGTTTCCTAACACCTATGCTAATTATCACTAATCTATTCTTTACATTGCATAATTGCTTCTATCAACTAGATTCGAAGCTTATGAAAAAAGTTATTTTTTGATACCACATAATACCTAGATAATACTCCTATTAAATATTTGCTGATTGTAAATGAGTAAAAAATAAATATTTTAACAAAATGACTGTCAAAATTATTAATGTATATATTTTACCATTAACAGGAACAAGAAATTGCAGTTTCTATTTATATATGAAAAAGACCAAAGAGATTAGATGAAATAATACTGATTGTTTTAAGGTAGTAATTTTTTAAGAAATTTAACCCCATTTATCTTATAAGTTTCCTATACTATACCTACACACGTGTGCACACACACACACCCACACATGCATATATAAAATCTTCGATAATAAAAATGTTGATATAAGGGCAATGATTAGCTAAAATATGCAATAGAAAACAACACTACTCTCAATAACAATAAATGATTTATTTTTGACTTATAAATATTTTATAGATGTTTCATATAGACATGCATAAAACTTTTTGCTTTATATTGAAGGAAAAACTATATGGATAGCCCTAAATGAGGAGTTACAGTAATATAAAAATTTTCATGTTTTGAAATTAATTTATAGATTTAAGTCAACTATAATAATACTATATGATTGGAACTTGGAAAAGAAAAACATCTGAGATAGAGAGTAGAATTATGGTTACATGAGGCTAGGAAGCAAAGTGCAGAGGTGAGTATGAAGAAGGGATTATTAATGGGTAGAAAATACAGTTAGAAATAATATCTGATGTTGGTGGTAGCAAAATAGGATGACAATGGTTAACATTAACTTAGTATGTATTTCGAAATAGCTAAAAGAGTAGAACTGGAAAGTTCCTAACACAAAAAAATGATTAAGACTTGAAGTAATAGATTACTTAATTACTCCGATTTGATCATTACATGTTATATGCTTGTATCAAAATATAGCATGTACCCCATAAATATGTATAACTATTATACAACCATAATTAAGAATAATAGTATCTGAAAAAGTGAGCAGGTAAACTAGGTATGAAAAATTTATAAAGAATTATGTGGTGAGGCTGGTTCTTTGAGCTATAAAGTATATAAAACTACAATTCAAAAACTGTTATGTAAAATAGTTAAACTCACTAAAAGAACAAAGTAACTAGAAACAATGTCAAAAAGATTTTATGTGTGATAAAAGATTCACATAAATCGGTGCGGACAAAAACTTATTTAATAATGAAGACTGATATATTCAACTTTTTAAAAAATTACTTTGGAATTACAGCTAAATGTTAAAGTATTATATAATCACTATAATTCTTAAATGTTTTATTAATGTGGATAACTGCATGTTTGAAAAGCAATTTACAAAATCAAACATGATCTCAACTTTATTAAACAATATCTGGAGAAAGTGAGCAATACAACAAAATTATTAATTATCTGTGGATGTGAAATTTTAGCTTTTTTATTTTTGCATGTTTCCTTTTACATTGGGCAAAAAATTAAATACCATAAGTTGAGGTCTTTCATACTGCAGAGTATGTACAAAATTAATCTAGACAATCTGTTTTCCCTCTCTCTTTGTTAACTTTTACTTCTGGGTCCTCCCTGATTACTCCTAAGTTGATAAGAAAACATTCCATATTTTCATGGATAAATTGTAGTCACCTTTCTAACAGCTGGATCCCACATTTTAAGCAGATGGTAAATGAGTCTATTGGTTTCCTATCAGTGAATAAGTTTTAAAAATGGTAAAAGTATATGCTTAAGTCTACATGTAGAAAAAGCAGAAATTCAGGTCACTGTCATATCAGACATTACCAGTGATGCCCATTCAAACAAATTCACAACTACTGGAACAGATTCTTGAAATTCCTCCAGTGGTGATGTATTTTCTTGATACATCTTTTAAAGGACCTAATAAATTTAAGTTTCATTTGGCATTTGTAAGAATAAGAATAGAGTATATAATTTTTAAAACTTTTCCTGAGAACAAATTGTGAAGAGGAGTAGGACTAGGTTAACAAGAGAGCATCCTCTATATGGGAAACTCATCAGAGCAGCCCTGTTTAAAGGAAAGATGAAGATGAAGGCTAGATGAAGAAGTGGGAATAATGAAGAGGAACTCTTCCAAATGTCCAACTTTGTCAACTACAGATCCTGACAATACACAATTCTGGACCGTCTATCAATGAAAGAAATTCATACATGAAGATGTTCTTAGTTTAGTGAGTTGATACTACAGTAACTTTTATAACCTCTGCTACATACATACTTATGAATTTTGGGATGAACTTGGAGGTAGTATAAATGCACCCTATTAGAAAAAACAGAATATAATATTTTGAAATGATCATTTTAAGGCTCAAGGGTAAAAAAAAATTCTCTGAAGCCCTGTAGCAGGAGATTGGGAGAATTTATCCAAATACAAATATTTAGATTCATTAAAATTCAGTTGTCTTTACATTTAATATTAATTTTAATTGAAATATCATCTTAAAAGCACCATGTCTCATTCTGCCTATATAATGGTTAAGGCATGCTGATACTCAATATTAAATAATAATTAAAGGCTAGATTCTATAGGTAGCCAGAATTAAACTGTATTTTTTCCGAAACTATAAATGCTATTATGTTGTTAAGTATGGAAAAAATACTTCTGTAAGTATGGTAAGTTCAATGTATCTCATAAGTTGTAGTTACATTTGTTTTCATTCTTACTTTACAGACTATTTTTTTCCTGCCTGTCTCTCAAACACACGCTTTAAAAAACAAAGAGATTTTAAGAGATTGGTACATATCTTCTTGATCCATTTTGCACATATTCAAACACTTTCAGTTAGCACCAGGAACAAAGTTCTGACTGCTTTCAAGCCTCCAACTGTAATTTTACTTAGATTGACAACACAGAGATTTACCTCTTTATCTATCAAATTCACACTTAGAGTTGCAAAGCAGACTAAAATGGGATTTGCGAGACCAAAGTAGAAATCTCTCTTTGACTATGACTCATTATAATATCTTTATAAGATACATGTGAAACAAAATCATATCTAGAATAAATTGGCCTGAGAAGAGAAAAGAAAATCAACTTGTCTTCCCTGTGTGCTTATCATGGTTGGCTCAAAGATCATAAAAACATACACTGCTAATGATGCACAATTCAAGTATCACCCTCAACTTTACATGAGCCAAGTTATACATTAGTCTCTTTATAGTCCTGCAACAGGTCCAGAAATATGTGCCATTTCAGGAGAAAAGCAACTTGTGGAAAGAAACAAGGCATGTAATTTTAACCTATTTCTTATCTAAGTAGTAGACAACATTTATCTAGCATTTAGTATGCACCAACTGTTGTGCTAAAACCATTAACTGCTCTTATCTCACGATTTACAAACCTACTGTGAAGTTAATTTTACTGTTGAAAAAACTGAGGTACATTGGAGGTTAAGTATGTGGCCCAATGGCACGCAACTGCTAAAAACTTGTCAGCTTTCACAACCAGACAGTCTGCCACCAGAGCCCACACCCTTACCACATGCCTCAGAGTGAGCTAAGCAGTACGGCATGCTCAGTCTCCCTCATTACCATGATTTTGTGTTAATATTTTGAAGTGCCAATAAGAGGCACTTGCAGATGAAATACTCGTTGGATGAATTTCCAGTAACAGGAGTGTTATCATGCCATTGGGTCTACTGTTTGAAAAATTCAGTTTCCTTTTAAAAAAAATGAATCAAAGGGAGCCAGTCTTCTCATTAAACTGAGAATATTTTTTTGAAAAACACTTTAATCCATGTTTCTTTTATAGTATATGCTAATGTAAATAATAAACATATACTTAATTTTGTATTTTTTTTTTTGCAGGACTGTGGCCCAGGCAAAATTTCCATTTGTGCTATTATAGTATTAATATAACATTGGCAATATTTTAGTATTAATACCACTATTGGTATTAGTGGTATTAATGCTATAATGAATTGTATTAATACCATAATGAATTTTGACAAAAATATATTTGCAAAATGTGACTTGATGGACAAATGATTTAGAAGGTAAAACAATATAATTTCAAGTAATAATGGAATAATTGGTGTCAAGACACACTAAATCTGACAATTGCTATCCGAGTGAAAAAAAAAAATGCTTTTTTTTGAGACGGAGTTTCACTCTGTTGCCCAGGCTGGAGAGTAATGGCACAATCTTGGCTGACCACAACCTGTGCCTCCCATGCTCACATGGTTCTCCTACCTCAGCCTCCCAAGTAGCTGGGATTATGGGCACGTGCCACCATACCCAGCTAAGTTTTGTATTTCTAGTAGAGACAGGGTTTCACCATGTTGCCCAGGCTGGTCTTGAACTCCTGAGGTGATCCACCTGCCTCAGTCTCCCAAAGTGCTGGGATTACAGGCATGAGCCATTGCACCCAGCCTATAATTTCTTTAAATGCTAAAAAAGACAGTGAAAAAATTCCTTACTGATAATGACAGGTATGACCATGCCAAGTTGGAAAAAAACAAGATATTTTCTAAGATAGAGGCCTACATTAATACCCGACTATTTTTTTATTTAAATAGCAAACAACCAATTTTTCTTATGATTTAGGAGAACAATTATCATAAGTACAGAATTAATCTGGCCTAGAGAAAATATTCCAGAGTATTTTGGATCCTGGCACAACCTTGACAATTTGACAACATGCATCAACATATATTTTCAAATTCTTTCATCAAATAATTCTGTATATAGGAAATCAACAGAGATACTTAGTAGCTACATGTTCTAGATTACTCATCAATATCTTGTTCATAGTAGTAATAATTTGTGAAAGATAAAAATGCCCAATATTGCCAGGTATTTATTACTATTACTACTATTATTACTATTGCCAGATACTCAGGCAAGGTTAAATAAAAGTCTGTGTTCAGGCCTATAATCCCAGCACTTTGGGAGGCCGAGGCGGGTGGATCACGAGGTCAAGAGATCGAAACCATCCTGGTCAAGGTGAAACCCCATCTCTACTAAAAATACAAAAATTAGCTGGGCATGGTGGTGCAGGCCTGTAGTCCCAGCTACTCGGGAGGCTGACGCAGGAGAATTGCTTGAACCCAGGAGGCGGAGGTTGCTGTGGGCTGAGATCACGCCATTGCACTCCAGCCTGGGGAACAAGAGCAAAACTCCGTTTCAAAAAAAAAAAAAAGTCTGTGCATCTATAAAATGAATTCTTGAACTATTTAAATTTACGTCTCTAAAGAATACTTAGTAGCCTTGGGAAATTAGATGTATGGAATTTATATATGAAAAGCAAAATCTAATTTTGTGTAAGTTTTCATAGTGGGTGAATTTTATCATTTTTCTTTATATTTTTTGTATATTTTTAAAATACTCTGTTTTAAATGTAAAATTCCTTTTCAATAAAAAGCAAATGTTATTAAACCTAAGATTTAATAAATGTGACAAATCAAAATGAATTACATCAGGCAAAGATTGATTCTATTAAATTATGTATTATGCTAAAAATATATTTGCTTAATATAGTTTTGATGTAATTCATGGCTACTGTAGTTTTTAAAAATCATCTAATGTCACCATAACTTCATAAAAAATTTTCATGAACACTAGGATATTTTGTGTTTAACTGTATTATAAATTGCTGAACTGATTTAACATTTCATTCTGAAGGCCTACTGTAAATATTATGCTACAATATAATTGATAAAATGTAATGGGATTATTTTATCTAAACAAAATAAGATTTTACAAATAGCTCCTTTTAAATGTACACAAGGAGCAATCTTGCAATTTTCCTGTCAGGAACCATCTCAGGAGTCACTTCATTCTCAAATTGCCAGTTTTGAAAATTTATCTTTAGTGAAATGTCAACTTACAGTTTTTCATTAGTCACAGCTATGGCAGTTACTAAGTCCATCTCAACAAAAGCAAGAGTTTAGGGAGATGGAAAGCTAAGGAAAAAGATGAAGGGTGAAGAAAGAGCCTACACTAGACAAGATATAAGAAGGCTCTGCATCCCTGGGGAACAGAGCAGGACAGCACTGTGCAGCACTGTGTGCACCTGGAACCCAAGAACTGGGTCTGTAAAGAAACAAAACAAATCACTGCTCAAATTCTTCTTAATGTCCTTGAAATCCCAATAAGAAACAGGGAGAAATGATCCTCTTCACTTTTAACCCTATATCTCATCCACTTCATTGTTTCAATCAACGTTGCCAGATCAAGGAACATACCAGACCAGGTAGTCGACTGGTACATACAAGGGCTGGTGGGTTAACTCTGCTAGCATACTGCACAAGCAACATCACTCTGCAAGCCCCTCACTGATTCATCATCTTTCTTCCACACTGAATTTAGACCTCCCTGATGTTCCTCCCTCTCTCTTACCAGCAGACTTTTATTGGCCAGTACGTTCTGCAGCCCCTGTCTCATGAATACCTCTCAGGTCCTTTCTCTCATTTTCATCCTCACTGACACTGTCTGAGTTGTGATGTCCCTACCACCGAGAAAGTACAGTGTTACCTCCTTCCTGAGGCCTCTCCTTAGCTCATCTCAGTCTTTTCTGGGCTATTCTCCACAATGCTGATGAGATAATCTTTTGAAAAATCAAAAGTGATCATTAAAATCCCTAGTGAAAAATCATTCAATATCACTCCAATTCCTTTTGTATAAACCCTCAAATCCATATTATGATTTATAAATCTCTTAAACAGAATTATATTACACAATGGGAGACACAGCATATGAGAGAAAATGAGTCAATTTTAAGTAACTTCTCTAAAACTCTACAACCAAATTTGGAAAGAAGGTATTCTCATTTAGTGTGTGTGTGTATACACATATGTTTTAATTTTTTAATGTTTTAATTAAAGGTTAGTATTATTTTTTATTTTGTATTATATATTCAGGGTAAAAAAAAAATAGAATTGCTTAAGCCTTCTGAATGGAATGAATTCCACTGTGCCCTTCCTGAGGCAACTTGTTCTATTTCACCAGATTTCTCTCTCTCCGTTTTAACACCCTGGCAATTCTTCTCGTTTTTCTTATTCTAGAAAATACAGTGCTCCCTCATGCCTACATAACTCTGTCCTTTTCCCTCCTTGATTAAAATGCTCATTTCTGCCTTATTCTGAAGAAATATCCATGAATTCAATAAAGTAGGTTGAGCTACACCTTTCCAGAATGGCTCCCTTGGCTCAGGCAGACAACCACACACTACTGTAGGTAAAGTTCCCTACTTATTTCCTGCCACACAATCTTTGCTAACCACAATACCCAGTGTTCATCAAACTTCCCACTTGACACTTCATATGTGCTTCCACTTACTTGAAAGAAGATTTGATATAGTTCACTGTAAAACCTAGTGCAGTAACCACTGGCCGGAGCAGGGGGAAAGAGGCAAGGTACTAGTGCCCTGAGATCACTGAGGCAAAACATGGGGTTCCAGGGAACCACAGCATGTCTGTCATCTGCCCTGGTCTGTCCCAAGTCCCCCTCACCTTCTGAATCACCTCCCTATGTCTGTCAAGATTACAGAATAAGGAGATTTCACTCTAAATTAAGTACTTTCAGTTCATGAATATCCAGTAGTTTCTGTTAATATAAAATTTGCAACAAATTTTCCCAAATTAACATAGGATATAAGTAGAAGTCAGCAATTTTACCTCTTACTAATAAAGCCATAGGCATTTACTACCTATGTAAACTAATGTGATTTATTGGCTGACATGTACTGAAGACACAGATTTCAAAATACAGTATATATAGCCTGAAATCCAAGAAAAGAAAGTAAACAAAAGGTGACATTTGTTTCTCCAAAAATTTAAGTCCTCTCAAATAATTTATCAATTAGAAAGTTAATAGAATACTGCATCCCAAAAGTTTTCAACCAACAATAAACACTCTTCATCTGCATAAAGCATAATATACTCCAAATCAGGAGTCCTAAATAATCTGACTCCTTAATCATGACACTTAAACTTTGTGAGTCTCAGCTTCCTCACCACTAAATTAATTTGCCTTTCATTTAGGTTCTTGTCCAGATCTAAAATCTTATGATTCAAATACACACAAATCTGTGATAGGTATAAAGGGAAAACAGGTTTCCAGAGGAACCAAGAGAACCTACAAATTAACTATTATTCCCCCTTTTAAGACTAAAATATTCTAAACATTTTTCTTAAGTCATTATATTTTTCTGATATACTTGGAAATGAAACACTATATTTTCAGTAAAATTCCATTTTACAATTAAATATAATGTCTTAATCATGACTAAATGCAAAATATTTTAACTTCCTATCATTGCCTCCCTTCCTTTTTTTTTTTTTTTTTTTTTGAGATGGAACCTTGCTCTGTCAGCTAGGCTGGAGTGCAGTGGTGTGATCTTGGCTCACTGCAAACTTGGCCTCCCGGGTTCAAGCAATTCTCTGCCTCAGTCTCCCACCTAGCTGGGATTACAGGCACCCACCACCACTCCTGGCTAATTTTTGTATTTTTTGAAGAGAAAGGGGTTTCACCATCTTGACCAGGCTGATCTTGAACCCCTGACCTCATGATCCACCTACCTCAGCTTCCCAAAGTGCTGGGATTACAGGTGTGAGCCATCGCGCCTGGCCTCAAATGATGTTTTCATGAGCACTGAAGTATGCTGATCCAAACAACCTATATTAGTTTCCTAGAAAATAATCAGCTTTTTTTAAAAAATATAGAACTTTGTCTCACCTCCACTCATGTAAAAAGAATTCAAGTATATGTGTACATACATGTAGTCTTTACCATTAAGTGAGGATTTATAGAATGAAGGGATTAAAAAAAGAATAAAATCTTTATCTCTTTAATGCTAATCCATGTCTGAAAGCTAAAAAATAACTTGCCAACAGAATAACAGAATGGTAAACAACATTCATTTTGAAGTATATCAAACAACACTCATTTGTCTCAAAGTATATCACTGATGAGACAAAAACAGCTATGGAAAATAGAATCATTCTCTCCAGGCAAGTGAAGAAAATGTCAGTACTCTGCTACTTCTGCGAGGGCTTAGGATAAATAAAGTTTTTTCCCCCAGTACTTTGCCACTTCTATCAGGGCTTAGCGGAAATAAAGCCCTGATTTTGAGAATTACTCAAAATAAAAATTGTGTAATCTCACAAGTAAGAACCAAAATGACTGTGAGAACTGAAACCGCTAATCAACTGCCAATCTGTGTGAGTTTTGCTAAACACTTTTGGGAAGGAGTTGCTTCATGATTTCTTCTCTTCATCTTTTTCCCCACATACTGATATCAATTATATACATTTGCTTGTAATAAATGTTAAATTGATCTTGCATTTTGAAAAAGAAGGCCAGAGTTTGCAAGAAAAATGTGTTTAAATCATGTAGGAAATACTCTCTTATCCATACTAATAAACCAATCTATTCATTACCAAGCCATTTAAAAACATTTTACCATGAAGCTTTTAACTATGTGCCATATGAAACAAATAACTTTAGTTTAGTGAATAAATCTCAAAAAAAAACCCTACTTATTATAACACTTGTTACTTGCTATAACCAAAAATCACTCTGAACTTACCAGTTGAAATAAAGTAGTAGGAAGTTTCACTTCCATTTTTTTTCCTCACTGGTTCATTAAAAATGTACCTGTTCCACACTTGAATTTAACATGACTATTGAATTTTACATTTTGAATGAGGCAGAGAGGATAGAGAATTAATTTTTAAAATTCAACTTAGGAAACTCCAATGCAGTACAAGTAACTCGCTAAGTCAGGAATAACATAGAATGCCCTAAAGTTGGCAGCTGCCCATATAGTATGATTTGTAAGTCACCCTGCAGAACCCTCCTGAATAAAATATCCTCTTCATCTGAAATACTGCCATTAGAGACCTGACAGTATTTCAGTACTGAAAGATTCTCTATGAAACTTGAATCCCCTGGAAAATAAAACAACTTTATTCATTATCCCTTATACATATATAGCCCAGATCTGGCAACTACTTGAGAGTGAAGACCCACGCATGGAGCTGGGCACAAATAGACAATGGGAATAAGGACAAACAGAAGCCCAGATAAAAGTATCAAACACAGAATTTACCTACTTTGCTACCTAGCTGGGGGCCAGCCCAAGAAGTATACTCCCAAATTTGCTGTCATAATCACAACTAAACCTAGGTTATCTTCTCAGATCTTTTTCTAATGTTCTGGATGCTCTTTTACAAACCCAGTCAAATGTGGAAGTGTAGTGATCCCTACCTACTATTTGATAGAATTAGGACACATCCTAAACATAATAAAAACACATGAAGCAGTCCGGGCAGGATGGCTCACGCCTGCAATCCCAGCACTTTGGAGGTCAAAGGGGGCAGATCACAAAATCAGGAGTTTGAGACCAGCCTCACCAACATGGTGAAACCTATCTCTGCTAAAAATACAAATATTGGCCTGGTGTGGTGGTGCATGCCTGTAGTCCCAGATATTCGGGAGGCTGAAGCAGAAGAATGACTTGAACCTGGGAGGTGGAGGTTGCAGTGAGCCAAGGATTGCACCACTGCACTCCAGCCTGGGCAATAAAGCAAGATTCAGTCTCAAAAAACCAAAATGAAATAAAAATAAAACAAAACAAATTTCAGTGGATATCAAATGATTTTATTGAAATAAAAGAAAATAAAAATCATGTCCACTGTATTCATGACTATTGCTAGGCCTAGAAATTAGAATATTCACTCTCTAGAAAACACTAAATTCCATAAATGCAGAATTCTGTGTCTCCTTTAAATCTTCAATTGCAATTGAAATACAGAAAAGTATTATTTCACATTTTAACAAAAATTCAAATTATCAGTATGAAATCAAAGAGAACAAAATGTTTCCATATTCAAAACAAATAGTAAATACTGTCTTAAGGTATATAAATCTTCTCATTTTAAATATGTATTACATCATTTATCTAACAAAGCAGTCATCATTACATACATCAAATTTTTCAAGATAAAAATAATGATAAAAAGTATTCTATAAAAATAGACAAAGCCTAGATCAATTAATGAAATATTACATTTTGAATCTATCATGTATTCCTTAATTCTAAGGTATTGTACCATTTTATCAATTACCACAAATAATTTTTTAAACAAACTCTTAGGTTGTTTACTGAACTTTTTTCTTATTTTGAGAAAATTATAAATTCAAATATTATTGCAAGGAACATAACAAAAAGATCCCATGCATCTTTTACCCATTTCTTCCCAATGATATCTTACAAAACCACAGTACAACCAGATTTTTCTTTTTTTGAGACAGATTCTCATTCTGTTGCCCAGGCTGGAGTGCAGTGGCACAATCTTTGCCCTGGATTCAAGCAATTCTTCTGCCTCAGCCTCCTGAGTAGCTGGGACTACAAGTGCACACCACCACGCCCAGCTAATTTTTGTATTTTCCTCATATTGGTCAAGCTGGTCCTGAACTCCTGACCTCATTATTCCTGCCTTAGCCTCCTAAAGTTTTGGGCTTACAGGTGTGAGCCACCGCACCCAGCCAAGCGGATTTTTTATATTGTTTCAATTAAGATACAGAACATTTTCATCACCACAAGGATCTTTGTGCTGTTTTATTGCCATACTCACTTCCCTCTGCCCCCACTCCTTCCTTAACCTTTGTGCACCACTAATTTGTTTCCTATTTCTATAATTTGTTATTTGAATAATGTTATATAGATTAGAATTGTAAAGTACACAACCTTTTGGGACTGACTTTTTTTCACTCAGCATAGTTCTCTGAAGACTTATTCAGATTGTTGTATCAATAGTTCAAGTTCTTGTTCTGAGTATTCCATGATATGGATGTACCACAGTTTAATGATTTAGCCACTGAAGGACATCTGGATTATTTCCAGTTTTTGGTCTATTACGAGACAAAACAGCTGCTATAAATGTTTATGTACAAGTGTTCATATGAACAGAAGTCTTCGTTTTTCTGGGATAAGTGCTCAAGAGTGCAACTGCCAGATTATATGGTACTTGCATCTTTCAATTTTTAAGAAACCATCAAACTGTTTTCTAGAGGGTATAATCCTTTTTCTACATTGCTGAATCCTATTTGATAATACTTCAAAAAGATTTTTATATTTGTACAGATGAGGAAGACTGGTCTGTAATTTTATTTGTACTGTCTTTGTTTTGTTTGGGTATCAAGATAATGGTAACTTCACAAAATGAGATGAAGAAGTACACCCTCGTTTTTTGTTTTCTGGAAGAGGCTGTATAGGATTGGTGTTAATGCTTCAAATGTTTACTAGTAATTTCCAATTAAATTACCCAGACCCGGAATTTTTTTGTGTGTGGGAGTTTTAAAAGTTTAAATTATATTTCTGTAATAATTGAAGAGCTATTCAAACAAACTATTTCATGTGATGTAAATTATGACAGTTTGTGTTTTTTGAGGAATTGTTCTTTTCTACCTTGCCAAATATATTCATGTATAGTTGTTTGTAGCATTTTCTTCTCTCTTTTTAAAAAAATTTCTACAGGGTATGTACTGATGTTTTATTACTGATATTAGTAATTTATATCTTTTCTTGTCCTGCTACAAATTTGTTAATGTTGAACTTTAAAAAAAAAAAAGTTCCTGGTTTCATTGACTTTTCTCTACTTTTTTCTATTTTCAATTTCATTGACTTCTGCTCTTTATTGTTATTTTTTCCCTTCTGCTTGCTTTTGTTTTGCTCTTACTTTTTCAGGTTCTTGAGGTAGGAGCTTAGATTGTTAATCTAAGACATTTTCTCTTTTATAATGTAGGTATTTAATTTTCTTGCCAGCTTTGCTTTAGGTGAGTGACACAAATTTTCATATGTATTATTTTCATCTTTATTTAATTTGTATTTTTAAGTTTCACTGAGAGCTTTTTCTTTAACTCACGGATTCTTTTAAAGTATGCAGTTTAGTTTCCAAGTGTTTGGAGGTTTTCCTGTTATCTTTCTGTTACTAATTTCTAGTGTGTTTCCATGTGGCTAGAGAACTCCTTCCATATGATTTAAGTTCTTTAAAATGTTCTGAAGTTTGTTTTATGATTTGTGATATGTATTCAAATATATTCCCTTGCTGTTTGAAAAATATGTAGACACTTGTGTTGCTGAATGAGTGTTTTACAAATGTGTATTAGATTCTGGTTATAAAACTTACAAATAAATTTTTTCTCTCCATAAAGCACATTCTTTCATTAAATCAGGGACTTTATGTCACTTTCTTCATATATATTTGTTTTTGAAAATAAATTTAATGTTATCTAACATACCTCAAAATAAACTTCCTAACTCTATCCTCTGAGATTTTATACAGTATTAATACTACATATGAAAGATTATGACTCACACTTCCTAAGTTTTAGAGTGATTTCCTATGTAACAATTAACATTGTGTAGTTCTTCACACTACTGCTTCTGAAACATTTGCCTAGCATTTCCATTTCTGCTGATGATTAAACTAGTACAGAGAGAGAGAAGCCACAAGATCTTGCAAAAGAGACTTGACCTGTGATTTAAACTCCAGGTTTACATTCTTTTCACATCTGCACTTCGGAAATTTAGTTATTTGAATTAATATAGCAAAGTATTTGGATTTAAGCCTAGGCTCTGAAAATTACTAATTACTTGTACAAATTACTTAACAGTCTTCTAAATCAGTCTTCTACCTTTACCTTTGAAACTGTAATTATGATACTAAACACCTCAAAGGGTTGTGTAAGAATCAAAATATTTAATCCAAGTGAAGAACTGAGAGATTAGTGCCTGGCACAGCAGATACACACTATGTATGTCAACTATGACTGCATATCACCTAGGATGCAATTAGGTGAGACTGTCATCAAAATTCAGCACATCCAATTTTTCTTATAGTCTCTAATTTGTCTTATTTTCTCAATATTTTTAAACATAATAAAGTAAACCAGCAAGGTAAATAAACCTAAATAGAAATGTCCAATCTTTTTTATTATATACAAATATTCATTTGTATTAGGTTAAAGGGCTCAATTCTCTGGTTTTTTACTTATCATGCTTTATAAACTGTGACCCAGAATACACATTATTAAATTTAGTCTATTGAAAACTGGTTTGGCAAACAAAAATTTTTGATCTTCAACACTTTTTAATATTACAACCCTCTTAAATTGTTTTAGAAAATTGTGAAATAGAGCACTTGTTATTGTACTGGAACACAAAACATGCTTAGATCTCAATAAACCAAAAAAGTCCATGAGCATGATCACCTTTTAAAACTTGTTAGCTGAAGAGGAAAAGCTGAACATCTTCACTATACACACTATACTCTAAGACAGGGAAAAGATTCCTCTTTCTTTAACAAAAAAAGTTAATCTCCAAAGTGTTTTATGCTTATATTTTCCCTTAATATCTATATTTATAATAAATGATACTTGGATTATATTATTTGCTGATAAAATAATATAAAATACACATGGAAATGCCTCATATTTCTACAGTGTTATTAAGAAAACAAATTGAGAATAAGTTAGATAGTTTATTAATAATGAAAGGTAAGATAAATATTTCTCTATGTACCTCACATGGATGTCAAAATCCTCACTATAATCTTAGGGGAGTCATGACTTTGAATTGCTGAAAGGATCATAGCTTCTTCTGTTTACTAATACTATAATTAAGATAATCAGAACAAAGATCACTAATACTAACATAATTTTAAGAAGAAATGTTATACTTATAGTAAATATTGCAGAGTAAGCATAGAAAGTACTCTTTGTCTTTCAGATGCACTACATACCATCATACCTATTAGTGTATTGTAAATGATCAAGTAACTAACATAGAAATGCATTAATCATCTGCTACACATGAAGGCTTGTGATAGACACAAAGGAAAGCAAAATTCTTGCTTTGATGGAGCTTACAGTCTTGCCAACATGACAACTGTAAGTCCTAACAGTGAATCTTAAACTTTCTATGTCTGTGGAACACTTCTGAATGGTAGAATTTTGGATGGCATATATAAAGGGAATACATGACCCAATATAACACCAGTTATATTAAGTCCCAAACTATTTCATCTCTGTTCTTTCTTATCATATGTTCATTAAAAAAATTGCATATCTAACTTTCTGCTCTCTATGATCATCCTTTGGCACTCTCTTACTGAGAAGAGTTACCTTCCCTGACCAACTACTTTTTTATACTCAAAGAGAAACCTCTCATGTTAAAGAAAACACATAATCTTCCTTTGTTGCTGACTTGGTGTTATGTCTCTTGACTCACAGAGACTATGAGTTAGCATAGAAGAAAGGCTAGAATGAGCTAGACAGTTGGCAACTATTTCACACAAGTAGAGGCATTCAAATCAGGTCTGAAGAATAAACAGAATTTGGATAGGAAAGAAGGGATTTACAACGGCAAGAGGAGTGTGAACAAGGAGTAGAAAAACACAAGACATTTCTGAAGACCAGCGAAGTACATTTGTAGGGTTAGGGTGGCAAAGTTGATAACCTGAATTGCTTATAAAAATGCTAAGCATATATAAATACAAGTTTAATAGGCTGAAAGCATCAGGCAAAGGAATTTCAAATCTCTTTGTAGACAAAGGAAAGTAATCGAATGCGTACTAGCAATGCTTTGGTTTAGTGGCAGCTTGATGAAGGAGGTGGGAGGGAGAGTGGAGGCATCCAGATCAATGAGACACTAAACGACAAGGACACTAGGCTGGAGATGACAGGATCCAAAGAAGGATTATGAAAGAAAAAAAAGGGAGAAAAACAGATTTAAAGAAACAAATAATATGTTTCAGCATATAGATTTTTTAAAGTATCTTTTTAAATGTATGATAGCCTTGAAATCTTCTAATATCACATAAATTTTTAGATAAAATACATATCTGCATGTAGAACATGATACTCCACAAAACACCTCTAATCATACTTCCTTCTGCTGCTATTATCATTAAATCCATAAATTTTAAAGAAAATTCTGGAGTTGTTAATATGCTGAAGCCATTTTGAGGAGGTTTATAAGAAAGGATACTATTTTTTTCAAGCTACTAATGTAGCTTGTTACTCATGTAACAGAAACTAGAGTATAATTTACTATACCTACTATATTAAATAATGTTGTTTGCTTAATTGCTAAAAGAATCTCTGATATTCTGGAGATATACACACACATATACATTTATGTCCATCTATCTAAATCTCTCTAACCAAAACTTGTGTCAACAATATTGCTCAATTAACAATAATATAATTGGCATAAAAATTGTTATTTTCAGATGCTGGCCAGGTTGTGAAGAAAAGGGAACACTTATACACTGTTGATGGGAGTGTAAATTAGTTCAGCCATTGTGGAAGACAGTGTGGTGATTCCTCAAAAACCTAAGGACAGAAATACCATTCAATCTAGCAATGTCATTACTGGGTATATATATACCCCCCAAAATATAAATCATTCTATTATAAAGACACATGCCTGAGTGTATTGCAGCACTATTCATAACAGCAAGACATGGAATCAGCCTAAATGCCCATCAATGATAGACTGGATAAAGAAAATGTGGTACATATACACCATAGAATACTATGCAAAAATAAAAAGAATGAGATCATGTCCTTTGGAGGGACATGGGCGGAGCTAGAGGCCATTATCCTTAGCAAAGTAACATAGAAACAGAAAACCAAATATGCTCATTTATAAGTGGGAGCTAAATGATGAGAACAGATGGTCACATAGAGAGAAACAACACACAGTGGGCCTTTTTCAAGCGTAGAGGGTGGGAGAAACAACAGGATCAGAAACAATAACTAATGGATGCTAGGTTTAATATCTGGCTGATAAAACAATCTGCATAATAAATCCCCACCGCACAAGTTTACCTATGTAACAAACCTGCACTTGTACTCCTAAACTTAAAAATTTTAAAGCTGTTATATATAATAAATGTATATATTCTGAATATTAGAATTATTCTAAAACAAGAAATCAATATGCACATATACATACAAACACATAAAATTTACTAATTTTTATAGTAGTTTTGAATCCCTTTTACTAAAAGTATAAAACATTAATATTTGAATAAGTTTGAACATAAAATATTTTGCCAGTGTTAGAAACATGCACAAACATGGAATGTTTGCATTTATTTATAGTTACCTTTCAAGATCCTTCACTAAACTGAGTAATAATCGATTTTTCCAGTTATTAAAATTAACTAGCATAATAGCTCTTCTTATTCCATGGTTAAATATAAGCATTATTTCTATACCATAAAAAGGAACATAATCAATTTCAAATCACTTTTCCTTTTTATATATCCTATGAAAGACAGTCATGATAGGTTAGAGCATATTAAAAACCAAAAAATAATTTTACAGTAAAAATATAAATAAAACACGAGAGCTAACATGTTAATGTTCTAGTACATATTTTACTTAGGAATGGATATAGGTCCATTTTAAATATATCTACAAAGAAAATACCACCATAGCTTAATAAATCTGCATTGTCAGTGATTTACCTAGTAAGTCTAATTAGTTGGATATTCACCAAAAATGGAAAAGAATTTCAAATTACAAAAAGAATAAAAATGAATAGAAAAATATGATCATAGGAAATAAACAAAGTATTTTTACTCCCAAAACTGACGAGAATAGGTAAGGTATAGTGTAAATTATACCCACTGACAGTTGATGAGCGTTAGTTAGCTAATTTATGCAGAAGTGAAGAATGATTTGAATGATATGTGTTTTACTTTTGGCACAAGAAACTGTGACATTTCAGCACCGCAGTGGCTGAAATCTGTTGCTTCTAAGAATAAATCTTCCAAAATTAACTTTGCCAATCACGAGGCAATCCTATCACGCACTCCAAAAAATTCCAAATATGTTTATTTCAGAATCATCCTCTCCAGAGATATTCTGAAGTCTAACATTTCTCAGTAGACTTCTAAATGCTGCACTGCTAAAAGCTTAAACTTGAATAAACCCACATTTTTTTTCCTGAGGAGATAATGTCACTACTTCATTTTGTAACTCAGAGTCAAAAGAACAACATGATTTTAATCAAGCAAAAAAGTAGATCTAAAACAATCGAAATAACTGTATTTTCGAACTGGGGTAAACGTTTTATTAGAGTTGAAAAATTGTTATATGCCTTGTTAAGATTCAACCATTTTCAGCATGGGCAAGAATAAATGTGATGATAATAAGTAAATGGAATAAAGTAAAGAAACACATTAATTTAGTAAATGTAATTAATGTGCCTGTGAATAATCAAGCTGTAAGCACAATACCTGTAGATTCTAAAATAGGATCAGAATAATCAAGTCCTGGAATTATTTATGTAACTCATGACCTTAAACCTTGAACAAAAAAGCTCAAAATATTTGTCTATGTGATTGAAAAATACTTTTTGCAAAATTTTGATAATTTTCCAATCCATCCACCTACCAACCCAATGCAGATTATATAAACCATTAAACTCAGAATTAAGTGCTGCTTCTTATTTGAATGGTTACTATATTTTCATATCTTTTATATAAGTTTCCCTCACTATCCCAGCCACAACACATAAATATATAGAATACTAGGTTGGGGAAAAAAATACAGACTTGGCAATTTGAAAGTTCTGAGTTTAAATTCTAAGCTTCTGCCATTTTGTGATATCAGGCAAGTTACTTAAAATCTCTGACATTCAGCTATTTCAATTGTAAAATTGTATTGGCAATATTCACTTTACATTATAATAATAATTTAAATTATCTCCTAAAGTAATTTTCAGAGGGTAATCACACAATACACATTGGATACATTTCTTATTGAAAAAAAAATAAAATTCTTGATTTTTTATATTTAGCTAAAATATTATTTTTGCTTTCTTAAATGAAAAAAGGATCAACCTTGTAAATTCAACTTTGACATAGTTCACGATTTTTCTAATCACTCAGAACAAATAATTAATTTCTTCTGATTGCACATTGTATAGCTGCTTTCATAAGTCATCCAAGTGATGAGTGGTATTTATTGCACAAGAAAACATGCTATCTACTTTTTCCATAAATCTTAGACATTTATTAATTTGTATCTCAAAATGCTTATTTCTCTTCCTGAGGAATTTGGAACCTTTATTATAGTGATATTTTACAAAGCTGATGACTACAATATTGATTGGCTATTTGAGAAGAACATATTGACAAATAAATATCATAGATGAGGCTTTAATGTATTAATTTTGGGAAAGTATTTACACTATAAATCTTGCCAGATCTATAACCACTTTTTTTTGCCATTGTTAAAAAAGCAACTATTGTTTTTGAGAAGATGCACTAACTGTAATCTATTCCAATCTATTTTTAACTTAGCTTACAAGTAACTACAGAACTGGAAGAAACTCTTGTTTTTAAAAACTGGTAATTTTACTCCTGTTGTTACTACTTTATTTTTCCATAAGCTTCATAGAGCTAGTAAAGGGGGTAATGTACTTAGTACAGTGCTCAGAATATGGAAAGCATGATACAAAATTTTGATCAATAAGACTTTCAGGGATCATCTCCTTAGTTATCTCCTCTAGCAAGTAGCCAACCTCATTCTCTTCTATTACAGGAAGAAAAGTTATATTTAAAAATTACTATGTATTCCACTATTTAGGTTATACACTATTATAAGTCTGACAATTATCTTAATCTATGCATACTTAAAATCAGAATCTCAACTAAACAAAAGTCAATATCTAATACTGCCAAACCATAATAATTCCTTTCAGTATTCTGTTCTGCTTACCAAACTGTCACAGAAGAAAATAATAATCATTAAAATTTCAAAATAATTGCAAATGCTTTAATATAAATATTAAGACTACATGCAGTGTTTGGTTTTCTGTTCTTCTGTCACTTTGCTGAGAATGACGGTTTCCATCTTCATTCATGTCCCTGAAAAGGACATGAACTCATTCTTTGTTATGGATGCATAGTATTCCATGGCGTATATGTGCCAAACACAGGGAGGGGAACATCACACATCAGGGCCTGTGGGTGGGTGGGGAAGCTAGGGGAGGAATAGCAGTGGGCAGGGGGATAGGAGAGGGAGAGCATTAGGAGAAATATCTAATGTAGGTAACAGGGTGATGGATGCAGCAAACCACCATGGCACGTGTATACCTAAGTAACAAACCTGCACATTCTGCACATGTATCCCAGAACTTAAAGTACAATAAAAAAAGAAAAGATTAAGACTAAATCACAAAATACTAAACAACAACAAATGCAGAAAATACCTTCTTCACAATCATTATTTATTATCTAGTTAAAACCAATGTATTGTACTAAGCCATTTCATGGGTTTTCTTAAAAATAAATCTCATTTTCCCCAAATAAAGATATTTACCTGTACTTAGTAAACATAAAATTACAGTTTCAGAAATATCAATGCATTTGATCAATGATTGAGTGTCAAGACTCATCTAAGGAACTGTGACCCAAGAATTACTTTTCTAAAGTTGAAAATGGTTGCCTTCATTAAGTGATACATTTAGAACCTCTTGATATTAAAGCCTTTTGTGTTCTAAAACATATATTCTAAAGAAGTATAGTAACAGTGCAGGAAATCTAAAAAAAGAGAACAACATTTTCTCATTTTATCTGTAAATATTTTAGAAAGTGTTAGTTTTAGAAAAATAAAGATATTAAATAAAAATTGTTTGATTATATTTGTAAATGCACCATAGAAATGTGAGTTAACATTTGGCCACACAAGTAAATTCAAAAGTCTTATTTGGTTAAATCATGCATGGTTATGTTTTAAAGAAAAGTATCTTCTTTAGAAGGAATAAGAAAAGTAAATTTTTCAGTATATCTTTCTTTAGCCATTTAGTAATATACACATAGAGTTCACCTTTACTTTTCTTTTACATAAATCCATGAACCAGATTCTTTACTATTTTCAGTAATACACAAACTCCTTCTGAGATTTACTTAATATAACTTTCATTTTCACTCATAACAACATTAATGAGGCACCCAAACAAAATAATACCATGGTTAAAAAAAAAAATTGTATCACTTGGCTATAGCAGCTACCTAACACTTGAAATTAGTATTTTCATAAGCAATCAAAATAGGCTAATTTTAATTATCTTAAAATCTATCTGTATTTTTTCTGAATTCAAAATTAAAGATTTTAAAGTTTACAGTATATCTGTGGAACTTCCATGACTTCTAGATTATTCAGTACTTTCTTAATGTTTTATTAAATTTCACTTTTTCTATTGACTTGAGATCAAAGAAAGAAGTGACACAACTACGCCACAGATCAAAACAAGTATCTGAAAAAAGTCTTCTAAGCCTTGGGCACTGCTCTCAACCTTCTTAGTAACATGAAAATATTTGAGAGGTACTCAATAAATACCTGTCAGTTGAATGTGTGAATAAAGAACAAACAAATGAATCATCAAAAGGCAAAATTCAAGAAGATAAGAATTTTCATTAGCAAGATCCTACTAAATATTCCTACTATAGCACAAATCTTATCAGTGGAAAACATTACTTTTACACATCAATTTTCAACATGGATATAAGTTTAAATAAAACAAACATACATTGAATAGAAAATATAGGACATTATAGTATTAGCTATGATACAGATGACAAACGATCCTTATATTTAAATAATCTATGGTCTAGAATTATAGGAAAGCAATACAACACTTACAAAATTTTATTAATTCTCATGGAATGTACAAACTCCTCATCCTGATAGTTATATCTCTGCACATCCTTAAATTAGCATATCATCCATTTTCATGGCATTAGCCATATAAACACACTTACCCCAGAGGCAAAGTCTAATTGCTACAGTAGGTGAAGTTTAGGAAAAGAAAGATTTGGGATCCTATCCCTGCATATTAGCTATTTATATATCCTTAATTCAATTACTTACGTGTGAATATTAACTCTTACGTGTGTCTCATCAGAATATTATAAGTGTGTATTGAGAAACCTGAGTTAAAACAACAACAAGAAACAAACCAACCCAGTAAAACATCAAGTATCTTTCAGGGATGTGGTTATGAAACAGAGTGCCAAAGAACTCTGGAGTCATAGTGAACTTGGGGGGACATTATGTGTATTTTAAATTTTTAAGAGAATCACAGCAGCAGCCACTGGACACTGTGCAAAGTGCTATTTTGTTGTTTGAACTGAAGTAATAAATAAAATGAACTGCTACATATTCCATTTTGTCTATCAGCACTATGAAAAAATTACCAAGAACTAAGGGTGCCAGGAACCAAGGAAGATTATAAATCCCTGGGGCTTTCTCTCTGTTTCAACAAAGATGCCCTATATAAGTATGTTCTTTGTCTTTTGACAATTTATTTTAAAGCTAAATTAGAAGGGTTCTTGCTTCTAAGTAACAAAATCTTAATTCTGACAAATAGGGAAGAAAGAGATTCCTTTCTTTCTTTTTCTTTTTCTTTCTTTCTTTCTTTTAAGAATACAGAATAGTTCTCAAAATTAGAAGAAAGTTAGAGAAATATTTTGAAACACAGAGAAGAAACAAGTAGACTCAGCCATAGGACCCACAGTAAGGAGATAAGATGAAGAAGCTGCCCTGCAAGAATGTGGTGCTGGGGACAATAGCCATTGCATCTCTCCTCACTGCTGTGGCTCAATTCCACTACTAAGGGCAAGTGTGAATCCTACATGGTCATATCTAAGCATCATTTGAGGTGCTAAGCCTCATGGGAGAGTCTCAGTAAACAAGCCTCACTCAAATGGGGTGAGGAGAAGGAGCAGCTGCCCTTCTTATGTGTAGTGTGAGGCAAAGCAGTGTCTCCCACTAAAGTTACCTATGGAGCATTATCTGAAGCTGAAACGATGTCAAGATTCTAGAAAACCCAAACACTGCAGCAACTGTCCATCACAAAAGCCTAGCCCACCTTCAATGACAGCTCAGATTCCACTCTGGCAAAGCAAATATTTTGATTTGTTCATCAAACCCCTACTTTCCTTATATTTATATGATGACTTTTTGAAATATTTCTACTACACAAAAAAGCCCAGCTAGTATCAAAATGGCAGGATCAAATTCACACATAACAATATTAACCTTAAATGGAAATGGGCTAAACACCCAATCAAAAGACACAACTGGCAAATTGGATAAAAAGTCAAAATCTAACGGTGTGCTGTATTCAGGAGAACCATCTCACATCCATAGACACACATAGACTCAAAATAAAGGGACAGAGGAAGATTTACTAAGCAAATAGAGAGAAAAAAAAGCAGGGGTGCAATCATAGTCTCTGATAAAAGGAATTTTAAACCAGCAAAGATCAAAAGAGATAAAGAAGGGCATTACATAATGGTAAAAGGATCAATGCAACAAAAGAACTAACTATCCTAAATATATATGCACCCAATACAGGAACACTCAGATACATAAAGCAAGTTCTTAATGACCTACAAAGAGACTTAGACTCCCACACATAACAGTGGAAAACTTTAACACTCCACTATCAATACTAGACAGATCAATGAGACAGAAAATTAACAAGTATATCCAGGACTTGAACTCAGATCTGGACAAAGCAGACCTAATAGACATCTACAGAACTCTCCATCCCAAATCCACAGAATATACATTCTTTTCAACACTACCTTGTACTTACTCTAAAATTGACCACATAATTGGAAGTAAATCACTCCTCAGCAAATGCAAAAGAATGGCAACCATAAAAGTCTCTCAGACCACAGTGCAATCAAATTAGAACTGAGGATTAAGAAACTCACTCAAAACCACATAACTATATGGAAACTGAACAACCTGCTCCTGAATGGCTACTGGATAAATAATGAAATGAAAGATGTTCTTTGAAACCAATGATAATGAAGATACAACATACCAGAATCTCTGGGACACATTTAAAGCAGTGTCTAGAGGGAAATTTATAGCACTAAATGACTGCATAAGAAGTGAGGAAGGATCTAAAATCAACACCCTAATGTCACAATTAAAAGAACTAGAGGAGCAACATCAAACAAATTCAAAAGCTAGCAGAAGACAAGAAGTAACTAAGATGAGAGCAGAAATGAAGGAGAAAGAGACACAAAAAACCCTTCAAATAATCAATAAATCCAGGAGCTGGCTTTTTGAAATGATCAACAAAATAGAACACTAGCCAGACTAATAAAAAAGAAAAGAGAAAAGAATCGAATAGATGCAATAAAAAATGATAAAGGGGATTTCTGTGGAATCATCAGTGATTCCACAGAAATACAAACTATCAGAGATTACTACAAACACATCTATGCACATAAACCAGTAAATCTAGAAGAAATGGATAAATTCCTGGACACTTTCACACTCCCAAGACTAAACCAGGAAGAAGTTGGATCCATGAACAGACCAATAACCAGGTCTGAAGTTGAGGCAGCAATTAATAGCCTACCAATCAAAAGAAGTCCAGGTCCAGATGGCTTCACAGCCAAATTCTACCAGACATACAAAGAGGATCTGGTACTATTCCTTCTGAAACTATTCCAAACAATACAAAAAAGGGAATCCTCCCTAATTCATTTTATAAGACCAATATCATCCTAATACCAAAACCTGGCAGACACAACTAAAAAAAATTTCAGACCAATATTCATGATGAACATTGACACAAAAATCTTCAATAAAATACTGTCAAACTGGATGCAACAGCATATCAAAAAGCTTATCCATTGTGATCAAATAGGCTTCAACCTGGCGATACAAGTCTGGTTCAACATACACAAATCTATAAACATAATCCATCACATAAACCGAACTAAAGACAAAAACCATGATTATCTCAATAGATTCAGAGAAGGTCTAAAAGAATATTTAACAGCACTTTATGCTAAAAATTCTCAAACTAGGTATTGGTGGAACATGTTTCAAAATATTAGCTATTTACAACAAAAGCACAGCCAATATAATACTGAATGAGCAAAAACTGGAAGCCTTCCCTTTGAAAACTGACACTAGACAAGGGTACCATCTTTCACCAGTCCTATTCAATATAGTATTGAAAGTTCTAGCCAGAGCAAACAGGCAAGAAAAATAAATAAAGGGTATTCAATAGGAAAGGAGGAAGTCAAATTGTCTTTATTTGCAGACAACATGATTGTATATTTAGAAGACCCCATCACCTCAGACCAAAATCTCCTGAAACTGAGAAGCAACTTCAGCAATGTCTTGGGAAACAAAATCAATGTGCAAAGATCACAAGTATTCCTATGTACCAATAACAGGCAAACAGAGAACCAAATCATGAGCGAACTGCCATTCACAATTGCTACAAAGAGAATAAAATACCTAGGAATACAACTAACAAAGATCGTGAAGGACCTCTTTAGGAGAACTACAAACCACTGCTCAAGAAAATAAGAGACGACATGAACAGATGGAAAAACATTCCATGCTCATGATTAGGAAGAATCAATATTGTGAAAATGGCCATACTGCTCAAAGTAATTTATAGAGTCAATGCTATCCCCATCAAGCTACCATTGACCTTTTCACAGAACTGGAAAAACACCTCCTTAAACTTCACATGGAACCAAAAGAGAGCCTGCATAGCCAAGACAATCCTAAGCAAAAAGAACAAAGCTAAAGGCATCACGTTACAAGACTTCAAACTATACTACAAGTCTACAGTAATCAAAACAGCATGGTAGTGGTACAGAAACAGAGATATAGTCCAATGGAAAAGAACACAGAGGCCTCAGAAACAACACCACACATCCACCACTATCTGATCTTTGACAAAAATAAGCAATGGGGAAAGGATTCCCTGTTTAATAAATGGTGTTGGGAAAACTGGCTAGCCATGTGCAGAAAGCTGAGAGTGGACCCCTTCCTGACACATTATACAAAAACTAACTAGAGATGGATTAAAGATTTAAACATAAGACCTAACACCATAAAAACCCTAGAAGGAAACCTAGGCAATACCATTCAGTGCATGGCATAGGCAAGGACTTCATGACTAAAACACCAAAAGCATGGGCAACAAAAGCCAAAATAAACAAATGGGATTTAATTAAAGTTAAGATCTTCTGCACAGCAAAAGAAACAATCATTAGTGAACTGCCAACCAACAGAACGAGAAAAATTTTTTGCAATTTACCCATCTGACATAGGGCTAATATCCAGAATTTACAAAGAACTAATAAAAATTTATGAGAAAAAAACAACCCCATGAAAAAGTGGGTGAAGGATATGAACAGGCACTTTCTAAAAGAAGACATATATGAGGCCAACAAACATATGAAAAAATGCTCATCATCACTGGTCATTAGAGAAATGCAAATCAAAACCACATTGAAATACCATCTCATACCAGTTAGAATGGTGATCATTAAAAAATCTGGAGACAACAGATGCTGGAGAGATTGTGGAGAAATAGAAATGCTTCTACACTTTTGGTGGGAGTGTAAATTAGTTCAACTATTGTGGAAGACAGTGTGGAGATTCCTCAAGGATCTAGAAATAGAAATACCATTTGACCCAGCAATCCCATTATTGGGTATATAGCCAAAGGATTATAAATCATTCTATCATAAAGACACACCCACATGTATGTTCACTGTGGTGCTGTTTATAATAGCAAAGACTTGGAACCAACCCAAATGCCCAAAAAGCATAGACTGGATAAAGAAAATGTGGCACATATACAACACAGAATACTATGCAGCCATAAAAAAAACATGAGTTAATGTCCTTTGTAGGGACATAGATAAATCTAAAAACCATCATTCTCAGCAAACTGGCACAAGAACAAAACCAAATATCGCATGTTTTCACTCATAAGTGGGTACTGAACAATGAGAATACATGGACGGCTGGAGGGGAATATCACACACTGGGGTCTGTTGGGGGGTGGGGAGGTAGGTGAGGGATAGCAGCCGGTGGGGATATTGTGGAGGGATAACATTAGGAGAAATACCTAATGTCAATAACAGTGGGGGATGGAGGCAGCAAACTACCATGGCATGGTATACCTATGTAACAATCCTGCAAAATCTGTACATGTACCCCAGAACTTAAAGTATAATAAAAAAAAGAAGAAAGTGACCACACACACAAAAAGAAGTATCATTACTATAACAATAACTACTCTCTAGCTTTTATTAGCTATTTTTATGTGTTTTCCTGTTTCACTGGATTATGAATTTTGTGAGAGCAGATGTCATGCCATTCTTCTGCAAAAGATCTTGCACAGCATCTAAAATTTTAATCAAAATTTTATATGAAACAATAAAATATCTACACAGAAAAAGAAAATATAAGTATGTTTTATTTCCTATAACTATTCTCTTTAATAGACTATAATAAATTTAACTAAGTCAACATTCCCAGAAGTATGTCTCAAGTAACACAAATCCTTGAGCATATTTATGAAAATACGAATTAGTATAATGTATAAACACCCTTTATTGAGGATTCCTCAACATGTGCATTAGTGATATTCAATGTTGAGTCATCTCTCTAGTAAGAAAAAATGTTTAATTTTGTTTAATCAATGTGATCTAATATATAAAATATACGTACTCATTAATAGTGTGATTTATTACTTTTACCCAGTCTTATAGAACACTTAAAAACACCTATTAGCCTGTGGATTTTTACCAGTCTCTCTCAAATTCTTTTTTTAACTTTTATTTTAGGTTCAGAAGTGTATGTGCAGGTCTGCTTTACAGGTAAACTGCATGTCACAGGGGGTTGGTGTACAAATTATTTCATCATCGAGATGATAACCATGGCACCCAATAGGTAGTTTTTCAGTCCTCATCCTCCAAAATAAATTTATTATAGCCTATTAAACTGAATAATTATAGAAAACAAAATGTACATATATTTGCCTTTCCTATTAGAATATCCATCCCACTGAAGTTAAGTGTTGTAAGGATAAAAATTAATATAGAATCAAAACTGACATGAATTTATTCCATTTAAGTCTATTCCTCCATCGTTTGTCAAATGTACAAACTACAATAACATTTTCTTTTTTAGGCCTTAGCTGAGATTTAAATACGACTTAAGTTATAAATTAACCATTATGAAAATATCTATTAAAAGACAATTCTTAATCACTGCAAAATTAATTTTGAGTTGGTATTTTGAATTATATATATATTTAGATATAGATATACTCAGTTGCATTTATTCAAAAACCTTTTTCTTGGAAGATAAATACTTAACTCATAAAACCAGTTATTAATAGTAATAGTAATAATTAATACTTATATATAATGTGTGCATATATAAAGAATATAAGAAAATAATATAAAAAGAAATAACTCTAAAGTTTCAAATTATAATAGTTTAAAAATATTCTTTGTCAATAGTTACGGCCATTGATAGGTGACCACAGATAAAGTACTATAATTAATATAAAGTCAAAGAAACTGTGTGTGTGTGCATACATGTGAATGAGAGAAAAAAACTCTAAAAACATAGTGACTTGAGGAAGAAGCACGAATCATGATTAATGAGGCACGTAATGTGTTTTCCTTTCCTTTGTCGTTATCGGTATGAGATTCTAAGTCCTTATTTATTTAGTCACTTTTCACATTACAATAACTGTTATCTCAGCAGATAACATCTATCTATCTACTTATCTATCTACCTACTTATTTATCTATCTATAATAATTAAGACATAAGAGAGAGAAATAGAAATACTCGCACAAGACAAGTTTAACCAGAAATTGCCATTTTAGAAGTTCAATTTCCCACTGTATGGGCTGTCAAAACTTAAATAAAATTTTATATACAAATTTTATCTTTCAAACATAATATTGTCCAAATGAGATATAAAATATTTTCTAAATAGTCGATGCAAGGACACAATCCTGAAACAGACTGAACTCCATCCTTAGTTTTTAATCATTAAAGTCACAAAGAGATGAATGTTCAGTATTTTTCATGAGTTATGTTGATTATATTTCTTTGTAAAATATATCCCTCCTCCCCATTTTTTTTAACCTGGATCAGGATTAATCAATATACATCACCATTATATAACGTAATTACATACTAGCAATTAATGAAAGAGATTACATTAACATTCTAATGGTAATAATCATGTAATCTCTTTGATTAATTTTCAACTTAATCACAGTAATGTATACAAAATGAACTGGAGTTAGAAATGTCTGTGGCTGCCGGAAGTGGCTCTAAAATAACTATAGGTTGGTGCAAAAGTAATTGCAGGTTTTGACATTGAAAGTAATGGCAAAAACTGCAATTACTTTTGCGCCAACCTAATACTTGGAAAGTTTGGACTCTTCTTACCTAATGCTCTCTGTTACCTGTTCATTTTCTATCCCCTTTTTCCCTTTTGGCCTCCTCCTCACTTTGTTGTGCCTGTAAGCAATAATCACAGATGGAAGCACTGGCCCCAGCAGTCAAATTCACATAACCACATCTATATCCAAACCTTAATCCTGTACCTTGCCAGACTGACTAGAAAAAACAATGGCAATTTTATTTGACTTTCCACATGTACCAAGCAAACCCTGTTTTCATTCTACAACCTGTCCCTCTGGTTTTCTTAATTGACTGCTTTTCTCTAATTTTACTTTTTTCTTAGACTGATTTCTAAAAAATATCTGTCTGGGTACATGATGGAGTTAGGGAAATGGTATGTTCCCCACTCCTCACAGCCACTTTCCAACCACTGTTCATTCCTGACAAACTTCTCTCCTCTTTTGTAATCTCCACTGTTATCTTGTCAATGTATGAATCTCATTTCCATAGAAATTCAGCATCTTTTAAATAGCTTTTATCATATATATATATATATATATATTATATATAATTGCACTTTAGGTTTTGGGGTACATGTGAAGAACATGCAGGATTGTTGCATAAATACATACATAGCAATGTGGTCTGCTGCCTCCATCCCCATCACCTATATCTGGCATTACTCCCCATGTTATCCCTCCCCAATTCCCTACCCCCTGCTGTCCCTCCCCTAGTCCCCTTCAGAGACCTTGGTGTGTGATGCTCCCATCCCTGTGTCCATGTGTTCTCACTGTTCAAGACCCGCCTATGAGTGAGAACATGAGGTGTTTGATTTTCTGTTCTTGAGTCAGTTTGCTGAGAATCATGGTTACCAGGTCCATCCATGTCCCTACAAAGGACACAAACTCATCGATTTTTATGGCTGTATAGTATTCCTTGGTGTATACATGCCACATTTTCCCTGTCCAGTCTATCATTGATGGGCATTTGGGTTGGTTCCAAGTCTTTGCTACCATAAACAGTGCTCCAATGAACATATGTGTGCATATGTCTTTATAATAGAATAATTTAAATCCTTTGGATATATACCTATTAATGGGATTGCTGGGTCAAATGCAATTTCTATTTCTAGGTCCTTGAGAAATCGCCACACTGTCTTCCACAATGGTTGAACTAATTTACACTCCCATCAACAGTGTAAAAGTGATCCCACTTCTCCACATCCTCTCCAGCATGTGTTGTCTCCAGATTTTTTAATGATTGCCATTCTAACTGGCAGGAGACGGTATCTCAATGTAGTGTTGATTTGCATTTCTCTAATGATCAGTTATGATGAGCATTTTATCATATGTTTGTTGGCCTCATATATGTCTTCTTTCGAAAAGTGTATGTTCATATCCTTCGCCCACTTTTGAATGGGTTTGTTTTTTTCTTATAAACCTGTTTTAGTTCTTTGTAGATTCTGGATATAAGTCCTTTGTCAGATGGGTAGATTGCAAAAATTTTTTTCCCATTCTGTTGGTTGCTGGTTCACCCTAATGATTATTTCTTTTGCTGTGCAAAAGCTCTGGAGTTTAATTAGGTACCATTTGTCTATTTTGGCTTTTGTTGCCCATGCTTTTGATGTCTTAGTCATTAAGTCCTTGCCTATGCCTATGTCCTGAATGGTTTTGTCTAGGTTTTATTGTAGGGTTTTTAATGGTGTTAGGTCTTATATTTAAGTCTTTTATCTATCTGGAGCTAATTTTAGTGTAAGGTGTCAGGAAGGGTTCTAGTTTCTGCTTTTTGCACATGTACTCACTGAATAGCTTTCATCTTAACTTACAGCCCCTTCTCCATCCTGTCTTCCCCGACTTTGATATTAATGTAGTTGATCTTTCCAGCTGTCTGGCTTCATGGCAAATAAAATGTATCCGCTCTAATGACAGTTTTTTGAATTATGTTTTAGCTACATACCCATATGCTACTCTTCTGATGTTAACATTATGCTGTTCACATTCTACCTGATGACTCCTTGGCATGATGCTATTGACAGCCTCTCATTTTCATATATTTTTAAAGACTAAAGACAAAAATCAAAAACAAAATGAATATAAATCCATCATTCTAATTAATTCGTTTTTCACCTAAGAAATGTCTTTCTAGCCTTTATCGATTAGTAAGCTAATAGCAAAAACATTTTATTTAATATTATAAGTATATAATTTCTCCAAATAATACTGTTAGTATTTTAATAATTTTATAACACTACATCAAATTTTTTAAAGGCAATTTTGTAGATAAATTTCAAAATTTGGAGCCAGACCATCAGCTTCAGCATTTTTATTCTGAAACGTGTATTACATTTGGATCTTGGCCACATCTCTGTGCTCAGTTTCCTCATCTGTAAAGTGGGACAATAAAAATACAGGGTTTTGGATATTTTGTGCTTGGAACCTGGCACCCAAGCAGGTACTTAGTACAGAGTAGATTATACAGATTACAATGTACCATGATTTTTATATAATCATGTCTATTTCTGGAAATGTAGGTCTTGATAGTCTTTAAAATTCTTGGTACTAAAGAAAATACTGCAATAAGCATGGAACTTTCATCTACAGAAATCATTTTTCTATTTAAATTTTCAAGGATGATATTAACAAGATCCAAGAACAGATGTTCTTTATATGCCTTTTTTAAAATAAAAAGATTTTTAATAATTTATAATAGAGCTATTAAGATATCAACTTTATCACCATATTGTTGACACTTAATCACTTATTTTTCTCAAATATGTCTCTTTTCTTCTCTTTCAAAATGCCCTCTCCCAGTTTTCCTTTTTGTCTAATTGCTCAGCATGCCCTGCTTTGCCTTGTTCCTCTTTTCTGACAAAATTTGTCCTTTCCTAGCTCTCAGGGCCTATGTTTCTTTTCTATGCCCTTGTCTATGTTATCACAATACAATTTCATAACTTTGACATCATTTCTATTCCGATAACATCCAAAACAAAAGGTTGTCCTTTAAATATCTTCTGAGAATTAGATTTGAGTAATCTAACTTCCCTGTCAACACCAATATTACTCCTTTCTTTTTCTTTCTTTTTTTTTTTTTGAGATGGAGTTTCACTCCAGTTGCCCAGGCTGGAGTGCAATGGCGCGATCTCGGCTCACCACAACCTCTGCTTCCTGGGTTCAAGCAATTCTCCTGCCTCAGCCTCCTGAGTGGCTGGTACTACAGGTGTGCGCTACCATGCCCAGCTAATTTTTGTATTTTTAGTAGAGACGGGGTTTCACCATGTTAACCGGGATGGTCTCTATCTCCTGACCTCATGATCCGCCCACCTCGGCCTCCCAAAGTGCTGGGATTACAGGCATGAGCCACCATACTCATTCCATGAATATTATTCTTACTTTACTTTGTTTTAGAATTTCTGCTTCAATATCTCAGGGTAGAAAGTATAGTTTTATTTATCTGTCCACTTCCACACTTGCAGTCAGTTGCTAAACCTGTCAAACCCATCTCCTCCACTAGAGAATATTATATAAGCTATTTTCCAATATAGTCTGGTTCATTTAGTAATGATGAAATTAAAAAATGAGATCAAGTATTTAACTGTAAATTTATATGACTTTTTATTACTATCCCAAATAAAGAAAATGATACATTAACATTTTAGTGTGGAAAACCTTAAAGGAGAGATGACATCATAAAGAGAACTTCTGATACTGCTTTAATTCACTCTCCTCCCTTCCATGTAATTTGAGATGAATTTATTGATTTAAATCCATGTGTCAATGAATTATCACTATATACTTATGTATGCATGCCCTGTGACAAAATCAATTAAATAGACATTCCCTCCTTTACAAAATTTTCTTTCATTAAATTCAATCACTCAGTTGCTGTACTAGGCAGAATTCCAAGATATCTTTCGACCCACAAGATATTTGCCTTCTGGAATACACACCTTGTTTAATTCCCTCCAGTTGAGTGTGGGTGGAAACTGTAAATATCGTGAGATATTACTCCACAATTGGGTTATTAATCAGCTGAAGTTTGAGTTAAACAAAAGAGATACTGCCCAATCAGCTAAATCTAATCAGGTGAGCTCCTCAAAGGACCTGAGCCCTTTCTCCAGTCAGAGATTTAGTGTGAAAAAGATCTTATGGTACAGAAATTCTCATGACTAGCTTTGAAGATGGGGAACCACAAGAAAAGGAATGTCAGCAGCCTCCAAGAACTAAGTGGTTCCCAGCTGACATCCCACAAAGAAACTAGACCTCATTCCTACTTCCACAGTAACTAATTCTGCCAAAACCTAAGTAATTCCAGATAGGAACTAGACCTTGAGTGCAGTCTTGTTAAGACCCTAATTAGAAAACTCTGTCTTGCCAAGCTGACCTTCTGATCTCCAAAAGAAAGAGCTTATAAAGTGCTAAATATGTGGCAACTTGTTACATAGCAATATAAAATTAACATTGTTTCAGAAAAAATAGTTTTTACTTTGTAATTTATTGTCTGCTTTTAATGGATTCTTATTTAGATTAAGTTTAAATGTTAACTTTTTAAAGATAGCAAATCACATCATTTTTAAAAGTACAAATTATATGATAGCTTATATTGTGTAAGTTAAATGACATTTATCTGTCAAAAAGTATATTTACAATTTCACTAAGAGTGAGAGTGCTTTAATTAGGAAATGTCTGCTTGTTTTTTTAAGAACTGGAATAAACTATTATAATAGTTTGGCTACTGGGTATCATTAAGCACAATAGTAATGATAACAATAAAGCCTTTTCTTAATCCATTTTTTAGACATACAAAGGTATGAACAACTTATGTAAATGTCAAGAAAGAAAATAAATCTCAGACCACAGTTGACAAATGAAGCCATTTAGCCATAAACTTCAGACAATATTTCTCATAGAATATATTCTTATTGGTAACCCTTTCTCAGCAGTTTTCTAAGGCTTTCCAAAGTATAGTCATTTTAAGCCAATTTATGATAAAAACTTCTCTTCTTTTCAAAATCTTAGAGATATTTTTCTTCCTTTCATACATAAAGAAACCATTCATATTAATATGCCATGAGAGAAAAAGCTCATCAAATAAGTAAAAATTAGAAGCAGTGTTTACATCACAAATGGAAGAACACAGCAATGTATGTGTTTTCATTTTAGCCAAGGACCATTACTTTTTACCACACTATAGAAAATAATCTGAACTAACCTTTCAAGTCAGAAGTAAAGACCTCTATTTGCACTCTAATATCAAAACTCATTTCATTAAGCAGCTTAACTTTTAGAAGGGCAAGTTCAGTCAAAAAAGAATAATTTTTATCTTCTCTATTAGTAATAAGTATATCTTCATACCACACTCCTTCTAGATATGGCAGCAGTAGCTATCAAAGCTAGCATTTACTGAACTTTACCAAGAGCCATGAACTGTTGTGAATGTTTTACATGTATTTATTTCCTAATCTTTACAGCAGCCCCATGCAGAAGGTCCTCTTATCATCATGCCATCTTACAGATGAAGAAAGCCATGAGAGGTTAAACAATTTGTTCTAGCAAGATGGCTAGGAAGCTAGTGAATGATTTTGAAGCCCTAATGATCAGGCACCATAGTTACCATCTGGACAGCTCTTGCTATGCTCCCTTTACAGGGATCACCATGCCTATTTTCTCTTTTCCTTGAAGGTTAATTTCATCCATTTATCCCCCAGCGTTAGCAGAAGATGTATTCTACCTTACAGACCTGATTTTATAATGAGAATTTATTTGAAGAAAATTTTTCAATATATGTGGTATGGTGCTTCTTCTCTTTACCATTCGAAATGGGCATAGTAAGAAAAGTGAGGTAGGAAGGTAGTTAAAATATTTACAGCTAACCGGATATGAAGCTGACTAATATTCCAGTTTACTTTATTCAGCTACCATATCTGTAATGACATATAGGATTAATTCACTCATGCTACAAAAATTTTGACAGCATCTATTGTATGCTAAGCACCCAAAATAATACCTGGCACTCATAGAACTTGCAGTCTAGTGAGGTAGAGAGATAATTTTGTAAAAACACAACAAACTATTGAATGAATAATTATGTTAAAGGATATTATGTGCTACAGACAAAAGAAAAAAAGCAGGGTAAGAAAATGTTGCATTATGGAAAGCTGAAGACAGCTTATAGTATTAAATAAGGTGGCCAGAGTAGACTGCATTGAAATCATATTTAGTCAAATAATTTGAAATATATTTCTTAATTTTTCATATACAAAAATTCATTTTCTTTCTAATCCTCTATACCTTAAAAGAAATATACAAAAGAATACATATTTGTACTTAAGACTTTTTATGAGCGCTTACAAAATCCTGGCAGCCAATATAGAACCAAATAACTAAATCCCAATTGTAGTTTTAACTACAATTATAACCCTATTCAGAAAGCCTGCATTTCACTCTACATGCCATTTACCTAAATGCTATTTTTCCTTCACTGAATAAACATGTATTGATTACCTACCATGTGCAGGCATTATGATAGTTCTGAGAAGATTAATTCCCTATGCCCTGGAGGTTCGTATTCAGCTGAAATTACAAATAAACAGATAATTGCCATGTTATATAGGAGGACTGACTGGAGTATTAGGGAACATAATGTAGGAATCAAGGGGAAGTGACATTTAAAATAAATATCAAAGAAATAATGAAAGTTAAAGATGTAAGGTAGTGAAGAGCATTTGGTTAATGTGCAGAGGATGGAGGATTAAAACTATATACTTTGCTCCTGGAACTGTGTATAGTTCTACACGAGAAAAGATTAAAAGATTCAATAGAACACGATAAATAGAGAGGCTGCACAAATCATCGGACATCTATGAGATGACAAATTTTAAAGAACCTTTGGCAAAGTTTCTTGATCAAGAAATATGTTTTTAGTGTAGCATCTTATGAGACAACATTTTAATAAAATAAAATGTTAGGGAAAAACTATCCTAGATTATAAAAGTAAAGTTACTTTTTACTATTCATCCAGATTATTATCAGACTGCATTGAACCATTAGTTTGTGTATCTTTAAATGGCATTACAACGCCATGAGAAAACTGACTCTAGGTAGCTCAGTATCCTGATAAGTGAGCAAGGCTATAAGGATGTTTTGTATTATAAAAGTCACGAAACCTATTCAATCTTTTGTTTCATATGTCTCAGCCGACACTATTCAATTCTATTTATTTGAGTCTTGAAAGTCTATTATTAAGGGTTTTGTATAGTACTTAGATAATACCTACATAATTACTTCTGCATAAATGTGATTTTTTTTAAAAGTGGAGAATGGTTATCCTTCCAATTGTTACTCATGTTATTGCAGTATGTTGATGAATTAAACAAGAATGAGACAATAAATTTAGGACATGTAACGGATATCAGAAGTCCACAGGGTTTCATGAATGCTATGTAAATAGAAAAAAAAACCAGACATCCTTGCAGTTTACTCAATGAAGAAGTATATTGTTTACTGAGTGTTCTAATTGGCTTTCTTTTGGAAGTATGGTTTGGGTAGAGTAATTCTATTTTTAGCAGGTACAAAAGAAGACTGCTTGTGAAGTACTTTGAGATAATGAGAGTAGTCGCAATATGTTGAAAAAAAATCATTCCACTTACAAAGTTTTAAAAGAGTGAGGCAAACTAAAACTGGGTGAAAATGTATAATTGTTATTCTGACATGGTTAAAAGATAATCTAAATAATATAAATCTAATTTTAGGATTTAAAATATAAATGCCACTATCTTCATTGATCTATGACTTCTATAAGCTGTTAAAACCTTACAAGTATTTTTAAAAGAAAAAAATGAAAATGCTTTAAATGAACATCTCTTCTTTCTGTAGCTTTCCAAACTGATGTTTTAAGATGATGTCTTTTCATACCTGTTTATACGTATGTTTTTTAATAGTTAAAAAAACACAACAGAGAAGCAAAATATATTTAAGTCCAACTTTAGGCATTCCACACATACAGTTCAGAAGTTATTTTTATCCCCAGGTTTAATTCCATGTATGAGCCATTTTCAAATACTACTCCTGCTTTTTATATTTCCCCTTGCCACTACAACTTACTTTTCAAAGTTGACAAGGCAGATGTGATTCAGTCCTATACATTAATACATGACAGTGTCATATCATCCACCCAAATTAAACCTTGTGGTGTTTTCAGTCCTAAATTCTTCCCAGAGAAAATTTTGTTTTAACATCTTATATATAATTAACACACACACACGCACACATACACATACTCACACACTCACACACATATATATGCACGCATATACATATATGTATATCATTTTCCCCCACATTAACATTAAAGACAAAATGTATTATTTAAATAATACCTTTTTTAGTATCTAGTATTATCCTTTTTTCTCCAATAGTAAGATAGACATACATTAAGTAACATGCAACTGCCATGTAAATTTCATCATCAGTAATATAGACTGTCATATTTGAATCAGGAATACTGTTTTTCCATCTGATTAGCCAGATTTCTATAATTCAAGAGGTAATCTCAGAGTCATGTCCAAAATTCTGGCTGACTAGGAGAAATGCTAATGAATTTATTTTAAAAAATCATACTAACATTTTAATAATATGTGGGCTTATGTCACACATAATTGAGCAAGAAAATGTTAGCATATAATAAAATGTGAGTATACATTAAATTATAGAACATGTGTTTTCTATTAGAGATGTTCTTATTTGAATATAAGATTAAGTTATTTGTTTCACAAGTTTTTCTATTGTTTCCTTTCTTCAGGAAAGTAAAAAACTTTAAAAAAAATTTTATTGAATTTTTAAGAAGTAACAAGTTATATGTATTTACCATGAACAACATAATGTTTTCAAGTATGCATACATTATGAAATGACTGCATCTAGGTAATTAACATGTTTTACCTTACACAGTAATCATTTTTGTGGTGAGAACACTTTATCTACTCTTTTAGCATTTTTTCAAGAATATGACATATTATTAACTATAGTCACCATGTTACAGAATAAAACACTTGAGCTTATTCCCTCTAACTGAAATTTTGTAACCTTAACTAACATCTTCTCAACTCCCACACCAAACATGTCAGGTCCTGGTAACCACCATCCTACTCTCCACTTCTGTGATATCAACTTTCTAAAATTACACAAGGGAGGTAATGTGGTATTTACATGTCCATGTTAATCCAATATATAGAATCAACCTGTATCCATCATTGGATGAATGGATAAAGAAAATGTGGCATGTATAGACCATGGACTATTTTTCAGTTATAAAACAAAAGATTTTGAAATGCTTTTACTTGTGACAACATGGATACATTCAGAGGACACTGTGTTAAAGATGAAATTTTTAAAAGGAGTTACTGAAAACAAACTTGGTGAAAAGGGTATTTTTATTTAGTACTGTAGCAATCACTACTGGCCCCAACCTTAGGCACAGTATTCATTTTCCTGAACCTAATTTTCTTAATCTGTAATGTAGAAGGCCTGATAAGTAGTCCTTTTCATAAGAGTCTCTTGGGGTTGGATTAGAGATAGGCCGAAGAGTTAGAGAGGTTGCCAAATGGGCAGCTTCCAGCTCTTAGTCAACTGGCTAAAATTTGCCTTGGTGGATACATTTTCAATTTTTACTTGTTTTCTACACAAGCTCTTTATATTTAGCATCATTTAAAGAAACAGTTAATAATATAATATTCTCCCACACATCTTGCTTTTTATGTCAACAATGCAAGGCCTTGGCCACTCTTTATTCTGGCCGTTTCTCAAGCTTATGTTTGCAACAGGCAGCCTCAAGGGCTGACATATTATCTCCCTCTAGGACAAAATGGAGTTTGCTTACTGCTGCTATAAAATAGGTGGATCCTACAAGCTCAGTGTTCCTCATCTGTGACTCAAACTCACTATGTGTACAGCATAAATCTAAGCCCATATTGCATCATCCCCATGGGAGTCAGGGACAAAAAGAAATAGATGCAAATATGTTGATTCTCAGGCTGTCTCATGTGCTATGAGTAATAAACCTCTTTTCCTTTGACCCAGGAGTCTCATGTCTACTGTTGGATTCTGTGAGATAGTAACAGGTTAACTTATTAGTTAAGTTGGGTAAAGTCAAATCCCAGGACACATAATAACCTATTACTAGGCTTTTATTGCCAAGGTTTACATGGATATTTAATATTTAATATTACAACTAGTCTAATAAAAATAGTAATGTTCTGACACTGTGAACAACAGATACCTAAAGGTACAAACTAAAGAATCTAGGAAAGTAAACTGTGTTTTAGAAGAAATTTATTACATAATAAAGGTGGCTCTACAAATCAGAGTACAAATGATAAATTACTTGGTAAATAATTTGGGGGCAAGCACCTGTGTATTTTGAATACATAAAATTAGACCTTTCAGCTTGCACTATACCAAAAGATGTATAGAGTTTTAATATGAAAAAAATAAAACTACAGAAGCTTAGGGAAAAATGTGGAAGGTTATTTTTATACCACAAATGTGAAAAAGGCCTTATTTATCCAACAGGCAATCATGGGAAGGCAGAGCAAGACGGCCAAAAAGAACACTTCAGTGTTCATCTGTATGCAGGAACACCAGATAAAACTACTATCCATACAAGAAAGGACCTTCATATGAACCAAAAATCAAGTGAGCAATAATAGTACGTGATTTAAAATCATATTAAGGCAAGAGGCACACAAGAGGGTAGAAAGGACAGTCTTGAATTGCTGACAACACCGCTCCCTCAATCCCCAGGAGTGAGCACAGATAGAGAATTTGTACACCTAAAGGAGGGAGAGCAAAGTGATTGCAGGATTTTTCATTGGAACTTCCCTGTCACATCAGAACACAACAGAGGGCAGAATTTGGCTGGCAAGCAAGAGGGAAGCATTTTGAGCAGCCCCAGCCAGAGGGGAATCCTCCACTCCAGCAGTGTGAACTTGAGTTCTTACTAACCTCATTTCTAGTGGACTAAAGTGGCCGAGGAACTTGAATAAATTTGAAAGGCAGTCTAAGCAACAAGGATTGAAACTGGGCTCCAGATACAAGGACTGGTGGTGTTAGGCTCAGAATAGTGGAGCTGGGGTACATTCAAGCCAGAGACACCATCTGGGGCAACTATGGGAATGTTTATATCACCTCTTCCCTAACTCTAAGCAGTATAGTTCAGGGAGAAACTCCTTCCCCTTGCAAAAAGGAGAGGGAAATACAAAAAGGACTTTGTCTTGCAACTTGAGAACCAGCTCAGACACAGTAAAATACAGCACTAAGTAGAGCCCTAAAGCCACTGATTCCAGGTCCTAACTCCTGGATGACATTTTTGGTGCCATCCTGGGTCAAAAGAGAATCTTCTGCCTATTGGCAGGATTCACCACTTGCCGAATAAGGAGCTCCTAAGCCTTGAATAAACATTAGTGGCAGCAAGGCAGTAGTAGCTAAATCCCTATGGGGAAATCCAGTTCTGTGCTGGCTTCAGATGTGACCTAGTGCAATCCTAGCTGTGACGGTCATGAGAGAGCTTGTCTCACTTCTCCCTCAACTCCATGAAGCCCAGCACAGAGACAGGATCCTTTTGTTTGGGTGAAAGTGAGGGAAGAGAACAAGAGACTCTTCCTGGTATTCTAGGGAATTCTCCTGGATATTACTCAAGTCCACCAAGGCAGTACCTCTTACAGTCTCCAAGACTCACAGTATTGCTGGGCTTGAGGTGATCTCTAGTGCAGAAATAAATGCAGTGACCAAAGACTTAAATCAAAGCCAAACTCACTTCCTTTCTGAATACTTGGAAAGTGTTCTTAAGAAGGAAACGTAGAAATAAGCCTAGACAGCAAAGATTAGAATACATTTTGAATTCTTCAATGCCCAGACATCAATGAACATTCACAAACATAAAAAAAATCCAGGAAAAAATGACCTCACTAACTGAACTAAATATGGCAACAGTGACTAATCCTGAAGCTACAGAGATATGCAACCTTTCAGATAGAGAATTCAAGACAGCTGTTTTGAGGAAGCTTAACAAACTTCAAGATATCACAGAGAAGAAATTCAGAATCCTATCAGAAAAAAATTGCAAATATTGAAGTAATTTTAAAATCAAACAAATTCTGTAATTGAAAAGTTCAATTGACAAACTGAAAAATGCATCAGAGTCTCAACAGTAGAAATGATCAAGCAGAAGAAAGATTTAGTAAGCATGAGGACAGGCTATATGAAAATACAGTCACAGGAGAAAAAAAATTCTAATAAAGCATGCCTATAAGATCTAGAAAATAGTCTCAAAAGGGCAAATCTAAGAGTTATTGACTTTAAAGAGGAGATACAGGGAGAGATCAGAGTAGAAAGTTTATTCGAGGAGGCCAGGCATGGTGGCTCATGCCTGTAATTCCAGCGCTTTGGGAGGCTAAGGTGGCACATTTATTGAGATCAGAAGTTCAAGACCAGCCTGGCCATCATGGCAAAACCTCATCTCTACTAAAAATACAAAAATTAGCTGGGTGTGGTGGTGCACACCTGCAATTCCAGCTACTCAGGAGGCTGAGGCACAAGAATTGCTTGAACCTGGGAGACAGAGATTGCAGTGAGCCAAGACTGTGTCACTCACTCCAGCTTGGGTGATGGAGTAACACTCCACTTAAAAAAAAAAAAAAAGTTTATTCAAGGATGTAATAGAGAATATTTCAAATCTAGAGAAAGTTACCAATATTCAAGTACAAGAATGTCACAGAGCATCAGCAGATTTAACCCAAATAAGACTACCTCAAGACATTTAAAAATCAAACTTCCAAAATTAAAAGACATACAGAAGATAAAAAAATGGAAGGAAAAAAGAAACAAATAACATAATCAAGAACTCCAACACATCTAGCAGCAGACCTTTTAGTGGAAATCTCAAAAGGCAGGAGAGAGTGGCATGACATATTTAAAGTACTGAGAAAACTTTTATTGTGGAATATTATATCCAGCCAAAATATCCTTCAAAAATGAAGGAGGAATGAAGACTTTCCCAGAAAAGCAAAAGCTGAGGGATTTCATCCATACCAGAGCTGCCTTACAAGAAATCCTAAAGGGAGTTCATCAATCTGAAAGAAAAGATTGTTAACAAGCAATAAGAAATTGTCTGAAGATACAAAACTTGCTAGTAACAATAATAAGAAAAATATATACAGAATATTCTAACACTGTGATTGTGGTCTGTAAACTACTTATACCCCAAGTAGAAAACTAAACTTATCAAAAATAACTATAAAAACTTTTGTAAAGATATACAGTTTGAAAAGATATAAATAGAAACAGTAAGTTAAAAACTTGGTGGGGTAGAAGAAGTTGAGGTATAGAGTTTTTATTAGTTTTCCCTTTGCTTGTTTTTTGTTGCTACTGCAATCACAGTTGTCAACAATTTAAAACAATTGGTAATAAAAGGTTATTTGTAAGTCTCATGGTAATCTCAAATCAAACATCAGTAACAGATAAAAAAAAAAGCAAGAAATTAAAAAACACCACCAGAAAAAAATCACTTTTATACCTAAGAAGACCGAAAAGGAAGAAAGAGAAAACCATAAAACAATTAGAAAACAAATTTTAAAATAACAGTAATAAATTCTACTTATAAATAATAACATTGAATGTAAATGGACTGAACTGTCCAATCAAAGACAGGGTGGCTGAGTTAATTAAAAAGCAAGATCCAAAAAAATTCTGCCTATAAGAAACTCAATTCACCTATAAAGACATACATAGACTGAATATAAAGGGATGGAAAAAGATATTTCATGCAAATGAAAACAAAAAAAGCATGAATTGCTATATTTAGACAAACGTTATAGATTTCAAGAAGAAAAATATGAAAAGAATCAAAGAAGGTAATAATGATAAAGGAGTCAATTAAGCAAGAGGCTATAACCCTGACACCAAAACCACTCAAAGATACAACAACAACAAAAAGCTACAGTCTAATATCTCTGCTAAACATTGATGCAAAAGTCCCCAACAAAATACTAGTAAACCAAATTCCAACAACACATTAAAAAATGCATCCATCACGACCAAGTGAGATTTATTCCAAGAATGCAACCTCCATCTCCCAGGTTCAAATCATTCTCCTGCCTCAGCCTACCAAGTAGTTGGGATTACAGGTGCCTGTCACCATGCCCAGCTAATTTGTGTATATTTAGTAGAGATGGTGTTTCACCATGTTGGCTAGGTTGGTCTCGAACTCTTGACCTCAGGTGATCCACCCATCTGGGCCTCCCAATATGCTGTTATTACAGAACCCGACCTAGGATGCCCACTTTGACCACTGTTATTCAACAAAGTACTGGAAGTCCTAGCTAGAGCAAATAGACAAGAGAAAGAAATAAACGGCATACACACTGGAAGAAAAGAAGTTGAATTATCCATGTCTTTAAATAATATAATTTTATATTTTGAAAAACTTAAAGATTCCACCAGAAAAATGATTAGAATTGATATACAATGTCAGTAAATTTTCAGGACACAAAATCAAAACATAAAAATCAGTAGCATTTCTATATACCAACAGCAAACAACCTCACAAAATAAGAAAGTAACTCCTTTTACAATGGCTACAAATTAAATACTTAGACATAAACTGAACCAAGGAAGTGAAAGTTCCCTAAATGAAAACTATAAAACATTGATGCAAGAAATTGGAAAGGACACAAAAAAGAAAAGATTATCCATGTTTATGGAATAGAAGAATTAATATTGTTAAAATGCCCATACTACCCAAAGCAATCGACAGATTCAATGCAATCTCTGTCAAAATACTAGTAACATTTTCCACATAAATAGAAAAAAAATCTTAAAATTTATATGGAACCACAAAATACCAAGAATAAACAAAGCATCCTGAGCAAAAAGAACAAAACTGGAAGAATCACATGACCTGACTTCAAATTATACTACAGTGCTATAGTATATAAAACAGCATGGCAATGGCATAAAAACAGACATGTGGACCAATGGAATGGAATAAAAGAACTCAGAAGTCAGTTCATACATCTAGAGTGAACTCATTTTAAACAAAGATGCCAAGAAACATACATTGGGGAAAGTGTAGTCTCTTCAAGAAATGGTCCTGGGAAAACTGGATATCCAAATGCAGAAGAATGAAACTAGACCCCTGTTTCTTACATTATACAAAAATGAAATAAAATTGATTAAAGAATTAATCAATTTTATCTAAGATCTGAAACGAAAAATCTACTAGAAGAAAACATTAGGAAAACTCTCAGGACATTGATCTGGGCAAATACTTCTTGAGCAATACCTCAAAAGCACAGGCAACAAGAGCAAAAATGGAAAATTGGGATCACATAAAGTTAAAAACCTTCTTCACAGCAAAAGATACAACCCATATAATGGGAGAAAATGTTTGCAAATGATTCATCTGACAAGGAATTAATTTTCAGAATATACAAGGAACTCAAACAACTCCATAGAAAAAAAATCTGTTTAAGAAATAGGCAAAAGGGCTGGGTGCAGTGGCTCACCCCTGTATTCCCAGCACTTTGGGAGGCCAAGGTGGGTGAATCACCTGAGGTCAGGAGTTCAAGATCAGTTTGGCTAACATGGTGTCTCTACTAAAAATAGAGGAGTGAAACTCTGTCTCAAAAAAAGAAAAGAAAAGAAACAGGCAAAAGATCTGAATAGGCATTTCTCAAAAAAAAAAAAAAAAAACCATACAGATGTCCAACAGGCATATGAAAAATTGCTCAACATCATTAATCCTCAGAAAAATGAAAGTCAAAAGCACACTACGTTTTCTCACTCCACTTAGAATGGTTTATATCTAAAAGAAGGCAATAACAAATGTTGTTGAGGATCTGGAGAAAGGAGGATCCTCACACATTGTTGATTGGAATGTTAAGTTAGTACAGCCACTATGGAGAATAGTATGGAAGTTCCTTAAAAAGCTAAATATGGAACTACTATATAATCCAGCAATACCACTACTAGGTATATATACAAAAGAAAGGGCATAAGTAAATAAAAGGGATATCTGCACTCCCATGTTTACAGCAGCATTATTCACAATAGCCAAGATTTGGAATCAACCGAAGTTCATCAACAGATGAATGGATAAAGGAAATATGGTACATATATACCATGGAATATTATCCAGCTATTAAAAATAATGAAATCTTGTCATTTGCAAAGGCATGGATAAAACTGGAAGACATTAAGCAAAATAAACCAGTCATAGAAAGACAAATTTCACATATTCTCACTCATATGTGGGAACTAAAAATTAAAACAATCAAACTCATGGTGATAGACAGTAGAATGATGGTTGCCAAAGGCTGGGAAAGGTAGTGGGTACAGAGGGAGAATGGGGATAGTTAATGAGGACAAAAATATAGATAAAATGAATAAGATCTAGTATTTGATAGCACAAATGGGTGATTATAGTCAACAATAATTTGTTTATTTAAAAATAACTAAAAGAGGGACACTGGAATATTCTTAACACAAATAAATGAGAAATGCTTGAGCTGGCAGATAACCCAACTATCCTAATGTGATTATTATACATTGTATGCCTATATCAAAATATCACATGTACCCCATAAATACATACACATACTACATATCCATAAAAATAAAAATTTAAAAATAAGTAATCATAAAGAAAAATTAAAATACTTGCATAAAAACTCATATATGAATGAATTTCATAAGGAAATTTAAAAATAAGTGATAGAAAAGAGAAGATAATTTCCAGACAGATAAACAATCAAATTATCTAAAACATAATATACAGACACTCCCTCCCTGAAAATCACCAACAGCTATAAAGAAAAAAATTTTTTCTTTTTTTTTTATTATACTTTAAGTTCTGTGGTACATGTGCAGGTCATGCAGGATTGTTATATAGGTATACACGTTAAGAGGAGAAAATAACTTGCTAATGAAGTCATGATGTTGATAAAAACTTTTACCCTCAAAATAGGCAGGGAAAGTTAAATGTATGCAACAATGCAATATAGTTTTTGGCTCATGAAATTGATAAATATTATATACTAGTCAATGTAGAAAAAAAGAGATACTTATACATTGTTGGCAGGACTATAATTACTATAAATATTTAACAAAGTAATATGGAAGTTTCCATAACATTTTAAAACCCATTTGCCTTAACCTTATACATCCATTTCATATGTATAGACATTTTACTACAGCTTTGTTTACAAAATAACAAGAGCTAGAAACACTCCCAATTTCTTGGTTTTCAAGAGGAAAATGTCTATCAGTACTGTGAGATACTGTACATCTATTTACCTTATAAATATGATGATACCTTATAAATATGAGGTAAGTCAGTGAGTGTTCACTTGAGAATGACTAATGTATAATCCTTGGTAAAGAAAAATCCATGAAAATATGTATAAGTTCACATATTTGTTTCAAAAGAAATGATTTTCAAAAACATAACTAGCCCATAACGTTTTTAACAATGTCAAATCCTTCCACATGTTACTCTGTGTACATAACCATTATAAAAACAAGCAAAAAGCATTACAATATATATTTAAATAGATAAGATATCACTTTCAGGGATGTAGAAGGAAGAGGAAACCATTCATTTTCCTTCAGATATTTCACTACTCTGGATTGTAATAAGGAAGAATACTACTTTTGAAATTTAAATTATCAAAATAGAATACTACTTTTGGAGTAAATTAAAATTATTGAAATAGAATTTTAAAAGTAAAATGAATGACCATCATAAAAAGAAAGGAAGAAAATACTAGACATAGTAATATTTTCAATTTATAATATTCTGTATTACTGAGTCTTCTGGTAGCAATTAATTCAACAGCTGAACATTTCACCAGAATCCACAAAGTTAGTATAACAGATCCAGAAGTTCTTAAAAGAACAGAAGAATCACTTGGAACCAGAGGAGTCAATAGAAAATATAGGATATTCTGACCTAAAGTTTGGTATAGCTACAGAACGCTAGCAGGTAATGTGGATATTGCTTACTGATGATTCGCAGGACCTGAGAACTTTGATCCTCAGACCACACCAGGCATCAGTAGTGTATCTCTTGACAATGAGAGTCTTATCTCCTCTGCAGACCATAGAAAAATAACCACACAAATATACTATAGCACATGCACATGCAACGTCAAAGTTGAAAGACAAAATGGCAATAGTATCAACAATATTTAAGGAACGAAAGCCTTATGTAATATTAATTGGACTTGATGAATTCAGAAAGAGCCAAAGGAAGCCTTACATCTTTTATACATTTTAGAAATATCAATTACTATACAAAACGACAATGATCAAACCATTGAGACAAGGATAAAGCCCAAGACCGGGGAAGTAAAAAGAAATGGCTTGTGCAAAAGATAAGGTGGGAGCCGGTAACCAGAAAAAATGAACAAGTTATAATATAAGACTAATACAAACCCAATATTCTAAAATATATATATGTATAGTCAACACAACATTACTTTTGAGATATTTAACTTTTTTTTCTTTTTTTTTTTTTTTTTTTTTTGAGATGGAGTTTCACTCTTGTTACCCAGGCTGGAGTGCAATGGCGCGATCTCGGCTCACCGTAACCTCCGCCTCCTGGGTTCAGGCAATTCTCCTGCCTCAGCCTCCTGAGTAGCTGGGATTACAGGCATGCACCACCATGCCCAGCTAATTGTTTGTATTTTTAGTAAAGACGGGGTTTCACTATGTTGACCAGGATGGTCTCGATCTCTTGATCTCGTGATCCACCCGCCTCGGCTTCCCAAAGTGCTGGGATTACTTACAGGCGTGAGCCACCGCACCTGGCCGAGATATTTAACTTTTTTATACTAAGTTTTTGAAATACGATTTGTATTTTACACTTCAAGCATGTTGTAATTTGAGTTAGCCACAGCATTCATCAGCGTACATGACCAGTGACTATTATTTCAGACCATCTCCAGAAAAACAGTAGCATACATGCAAGTTTTGTTAGAATATTAATTGATACAACCACTGTGGAAAACAAAGTTCGAATATGCATAATCTCTGGCCCAATAATTTCATTCTGGGAGTGTAACAAAAGAAGACTACACAAAAAAGATAGAAGCAAAGACTTGACCACACCACCAATGAAACAGAGACATTTATCATTTTCATGGAGTAAAGACTTTGCATGCACTGGAAAGAATACTTGCATAGCGATGCCAGCCTCTATGCTTCTCTGAACCTCTGAATCTGCACCATTTTTCTAAATTCAACCATGTAACACAACCATCACTATTCCAAAGTCCCCAAATGTTACCTGGATCTTATGCACATATTTACAAATTTGTTGGTACTAAAATCCTAGCAGGCCAGGTGCGGTGGCTCACGCCTCTAATCCCAGCACTTTGGGAGGCTGAGGCGGCTGTATCACGAGGTCAAGAGATCGAGACCATCCTGGTCAACATGGTGAAACCCCGTCTCTACTAAAAATACAAAAAAAAATTAGCTGGGCATGGTGGCGCGTGCCTGTAATCCCAGCTACTCGGGAGGCTGAGGCGGGAGAATTGCCTAAAACCCAGGAGGCGGAGGTTGCGGTGAGCCGAGATCGCGCCATTGCACTCCAGCCTGGGTAACAAGAGCGAAATTCCGTCTCAAAAAAAAAAAAAAAAAAAAATCCTAACAATTATCAACCAATGAAACTTTAAGAGATCACTGAACAAGTGGCATTGTTACCTAGTGCCTTAGGTTTCCTAAACAGTATAATAAAGAGACCACTGGCTTAGCCTCTGAACTACACCTTTGTGGTTTGATAGCTATACCTCTCAGATACTCATTCTCCTAATCTCGAAAATATACATAAAAGCTATCCCACAGGGTTGTGGTGAGAAAAGTGCTTAGCACAATGGCCTCAAATAGGTTGAGTCAAAATAGCTGCCCTCTTAGAATTTTTTTAAAGCAGTATGGTTGATATCAATTTACCCTTTCAAGCATCGCACAGTTTTTTTTCTGGATCATAATTAGAATCATCTATTTACATCTAATATCTAAAATAAAAACGTCTGGTAATCAAAAATGTAAGGCAAGAAATAATATTACAGCACTTGTAGACTTCCAAATTAAATATTATTTTAGATAATATTCAAGTTTGGAGAGGCTATAGTGAGAAAGAAATCACGTATACTGGTGGTGACAATGTTGACTGCTATCACATCTCCAAAGAGAATTTGTTATTCCAAGGTTCTTATTCATTGATTTAGTAACCCTAATACAAGTTTCCCTTGGGAAATAGTTAAAAATACTAATATTTTTGTCTAAAAAGTTCACTAAAAAAATGACAACCTAAATCCTGAATATGAGAAAACTGTGTGTATACCAAAACTCACATCAATAAAATTAGGTAGTAACTATTTAAAATGATATTTAAGGTATATAATCATATGGAGAAATATTATATGTTTATTGAAATACAGAACGATCATACAGAGTAGAACATTAACTATGTAAAAATGCATAAAAATGGGAATTAAAAAGAAAATTGCTTTTAGTTTAAATTAATCAAAAATACAACTTTATTTTGAATTCATCATTTAATATTTTAACTAAATATTGCTCAATAAAAAGTAACATCAAATTTGTCTTAAAAAATTAATGACCTAAATTAATTTCCCAAAAATCTTTTCCTGCTGGCCAGCTTATAAACTTTCTTGTATTGATTTTAAAAGTGCTATTAGGTTTCTTTCTTTGCCGTGGATGCCAGAAATTTTTAATTAATGTAGATCTGCATTATGTTGTTGTTGTTGCTGCTATTATTATTATTTGAGACAAAGTCTCTCTCTGTTGTCCAGCCTGGAGTGCAGTGGGGTGATCTTAGTTCACTGCAACCACTGTCTCCCAGATTTAAGCAATTCTCCTTCTTCAGCTTCCTGAGTAGCTGGGACTTCAGACACGAACCACCACGCTGGCTTTTTCATATTTCTAGTAAAACAGGGTTTCATCATGTTGGCCAGGCTGGTCTCAAACTCCTGACCTCAAGTGATCCACCCCTTTGGGCTTCCACCATGCTGGCATTACAGTCATGAGCCACCATGCTGATCAGTCTCTATTATGTAATTCTTTTGAAACTAATTATTAGTAGAATTCCTTTTTCCTTATTGATTTCTCCTTATTGATAAGACTTTATTTAGTGTCTGTTTGTGTATGTAAATGCTTTTGAATATTAAATATATGTTTTTGAATGTATTAAGTAATGGTTATTAAAGTAAAGGGAAAATATGTGTTTGCAAACTAAGAAATGAAGGACATTCCCACTAGGCCATTTTTGAGTATTTAGTGGGAAATGTGGAAGCCACCCTGGTAGAGTAAAGATATCAAAAAAAATCTCAGTTACATCACTGGGTCTTAGCTTAAAAGATTCATTTGTTGCACAGTGACAAATATCTCCTAGAAATCCCTACATTATTTAGGCCATGAGTAATCATCTTGCTAAGGAAGCAAAATTATGACTCCAGGATTTCCTCAAACATGAGGAAACCTATTTACTTTTAAATCTTATTTTCACAGTAAAAAGTTAGCTTAGAAAAGGGTGGTAACAACAATAAAATAAATATCCATTATGAGTAATTTTGACTCATTTTGAATTTGATTACCAGATCAACAAAATTCACTAGGTAAATTGTTTGCCAACTAAGCTGTTTTTCTCAGCATGTTTTCAAATTCTGTAAGACTAGCTTTTTAAGAAAGCTCTATTGCTATTTTAAAAACTCCTTCCAAGACAAGGTATTTCCTGACTTGACAGAGATTAAAGCCTAAAGAATGGTCTCTTGCTGTTAGAGGATAAGGGATTATAGTACCATTTATACAAACAGGGCATCAGTCAGTTAAACAGTAAAGCTTAGACTGAGATCTGGCTGCACCCCAGGGCCTGCAGGGAGCCGTTGGCACTCCTTGGGTGCAGTCGTGGGTGTTGCGTAGGAAACAGGAAACAACCTTAGCGACAGGTGTGTTTGATTAATGAGGGGGAAAGAGGGAAACCATCTACAGCTCTGTAACCAATGACAAAATATGATGAACTCTTCTTACAACCAGAAAAATAGAACAGTCAAAAGGAGAAGAGGTCAGGGTGGCACCAGCAGGAAAAATGTTCTGTCTCCCAGAGTTCAGTATAGGAGAAGCAGAGGCTTATATTAGAGAGTTGGACATACTTTATTAGAAAATAAATGAAATTATTGAATTCTTTCTTGAGGGAATGCCACTTATTTACACTTCAGGCATAAAGTCTGAGTATTTTCTGAATGTTCTCTCTGAAACTGGCATGGAAGTATAGTACTAACCAGCCAGGCAGAAAATATTAGATCACAAGAAACATATTAGAAGCAGAATAAAGAAAACATAGACACAAAACAAAAATCTAGGAGGTGCTTTCCTAACTCCTGAGAGAAATGAAGATTTATTAGCAGGAACACTGCAATTTCTCCATGAATTACACCTGTTAATAGTATTTTTAGTTTTCTGGATACATATACATCTATACATAAAGGTATATGTATATATGTTTATATATATATATATATATATATATATCTGTGTGTGTGTACAAATGTATATACACACATGTACACATAGCTATGCAAGCACATTGTGCCACTCTTTTCAACCAACTTCTTTTGCCATTCCTCCAAAGTCCTAGGGAGTAATGACAGAGACTACCTGAACAGGTAATAACTCAGCTAACCTTCATTGATTCTTGATGCCAGGTGAACTTTACCTAGAAACTAGAGGTCATCAAGACCTTATACTAACTGAAAACTTCATGTACATTAGCATACTCAAGGTGAGCAAGGAATACTAGTTGCTTTTGTTAGATTTTCTTCCCTTCTGAAACATAATCTTCTAAATTCAAAGAAGTTGCGACAGAGCAAAAAAATCTGAACAATGACTGACTGTCTAATATGTTCACTCACCGTATTTGAAGTATGACCTCATCTAACCTATCAAAATACTTGAGACAATTTAGATTTCAAACTATTCAAAGGACTGAAATTCCACACATGTTCTTGGTAATTCTCTGCTTCATTCAAGAAATCTTCTTTCCAAATTACCACTTTCAAAGTATAATTTGCCAACACATAGAAAATCAAAAATTTCCCTGGAAGGTTTATTGTCTTTCTACCCAAGGAACTGTCATTACAGACTTCCAAATATTGACAAAATTCTAACAATTACTATAATCTAAATGTATATATATGTATGCATACCCATAAACATATATGTAAAATTTAAATTATAGTGCTCAACCTGCGCTTTTTACTATGTAAAAATATACTTTAAATGCAAAAAGTACAGTTTTGTTTTAAGAAACGAAGTTTGCTTTTTAACTGCATTGTGTTGATATGATAAGAATCCTCATTAAAGTACAATTTTTTTAATATATAAAATAAATACAATTGTATTGGGGAAAATTTTTCCCTCATAAATTCACAATCAAAAACCACTCTTCTAAAAGTATTTTTTTTAATTTAAGGTTTGTTTTATTTTGCTTTTACATTGAATCCAAAACACTGTAAGTAATAATGGTAGTTGTTACCACTCATGAAGTGCTGAGAAAAACTAAAACTTTATGTCCCTTTAAAATGAATCTTAGTTAAAATTATTCATCACAGCTAAAGAGAAAAAAAAATCTAAACTTGTAGCAACAACATTTTCATATAGTGTTAATTAGATCAAAGCAGACAAATGTCTTTTTAAAGTAAAACAAATTTTTCTATATTTTTTGAAAATATTTAACTCAAGAACATCACCAGAAACAAACTCTAAAGCTTATTTTATATAGATGCTAAAATCTGTTCAATTTTACCATCATAATGAATAACAAAATCAAGGACAGTGGAGTGAAATTATTCCTAAGTATTTTTTATTTATTTAAAATCTTGGAACAATTATTTAGATTAATTCCCAGACTGTTTATTAAAACATTGTTGTTACTTATCTAAGACAGCAGTAATTATTTAACCCCCAATCTCTCAAGATCCAGATATTGTAATAGCCCTAACATGCTATTAATGTTAATAGATTCTTTCTTTTATAACTGTATTAGAAATTCACCATCTGCTTTTTAGTCATTTACACTGCAGAGAAAATATTCTTATCATCCCATAAAAATACTTCACATTAGTTACAGAAATCCATATATCTTTTTTTTCTTTCCACAGTTCCTAGTACAGTGTCATCTCATATGGATGCCAGATAATATTCCCAACAGAATTTAAAAAAAGCCTAGATATATTTGAATCACTATTTTCTAGTAGGTAAAATTATTAATTTACACAAAGTTCTTAACAGTTTTTAACTGTTCTTAACATAATAGATTTTATGGTGTTTATGCATATTCAACCAAACTTCTTGTATTAATGTATTGCAGAGACTGGAAGGATTAGAGATGGGAATAATACATTAAAACCTTTATTTGGAGTTTACATGTGAAAACCAACTCAAAGCTGAGGGTCTTTATTTCATGAATGAGTGAATAATTGTTATATTAATTTAATAATTAAGATATTCATTTAACTTAGCTTACTTCATCTTCTTACTTATGGTACATTAACCCAGGAAAGTACAAATAACATGAACTCTTAGTAAGATGGTAAGCTGGGAGTAGTTAATTAAAACTTCTAAGATATTAATTTAGTTTCTTCACTAGAAATGTATTTTTTGCTCAGATATTTGGCACCCAAACATTTCAAAATAAACGCATAGACTCACATCCATATGTAATACATGTATTGCTTACCTCAGTCAGATGTGGTGTAGGGTTAAATCCACAAAGATTACACACTTGATTCTTGCATTCAGTGCAAGTATTGAAGTTAGGAGGATCCGTAGAACCTGTGTTGAGTTCAGTTTTGCAGAGAGGACAGGTTGATTCTGGTTTGGGAGAAAGCTCCAGTTTTGTGGGAAGGACAGCCTTTTGAGGCTCAGCTGCTAAAGATTTGCTATCCTTAACAGGTGGAGGCTTTTTTTCTGTTTCTGTTCGTTTTACTGTTGGAGCTTGTTCAGCTTTGGGCTCTAATTTTTCAGCTGCTGGGGCTTTTGTTTCCTTTTTCACAGGTATATTCTTTGCAGGCGCTGGTGGTGCTTGACCTGTGGATTTGGGTGGCCCTTGCGAAGTAGGTGGCTGTGAAGGGACAGGGGCTTGTTTCGTTGGGGCCCCTGGTCCACTTTGTGAATGAGGTCCAGGTTGGCCTGCAGTGGAAATTAAATTTGATGCCTGGCTGAAGATTGATGCTCCAAACCCAAAGAGTTTCCCAGTCACGGTCTCTTGAGGAGTTGTAGGCTGTGATTTGGGGGCATCAGTAATACTTCCCAGATTCAGACTGAAACGTCTTGACTGCTCCTGAGACTTTGGGGGCTGTTGAGGTGTGGGGACAGTTTGGCCAGTGGTAGGTCGTGGGCTAGGGGGTGTTGGTGACCCTTTTGGCACTGGCTTGGCATCTGGTTTAGGAGTTATTTTGGTTTGTGCTTTCTTGGGTTCTTCCTTCTTTTGAACTGGGTCAACTTGTTTTTGACCTTTGCTCTCTGAACTAGGCCCAGGATGTGAAATAATTTTTGAATCTGATGCAGGTCGAGGTATGGCTTTAGAGTCAACTGGGGTGATTTTTTCCCCTGTTGGTGGAAAACTTTGTGAGGGTTTGGCAGAGTCTGTTTTTAGAGGAGGGGTTGTTTTCTCTTCAGCTTGTGACTGTACTTTGGAGCTTGGAATATCAGGTTTTGTTGTTGCTGATGATGAAGATACAAGGTCTGTGGGTGGCTTTACTGTCTTGGTCTGCTTTGGTTTATCATCAGCGACAGGGGCCTTGTCCTGCTCAGATGGGACAGAAGATTCTTTGGGAGGGGCTGGCTTAGATGAAGAATCTGCCTCAGGAGGCTGCTTGGCCTTGGCTGAAGGAGAGCCGTGAAGGGTTGGTTGTTTCACTAGTGGTGGTGGCTTTTTAGGCTCAGGTGCCTTGGAGACATCCTGTTTTGGGGCAGCATCCTTCTTCGGGGAGGTCTGCTGTGACTGTGGGGATGATTTGCTCACTGCTGATGTTGAGGTAACAGGTGCAGTCTTCGGTTTGGGATGGGGTGATGATGGAACTGGAGCCAGATCCCCGCCTAGAGCTCTTTTCATCTGACAGTTCAAACAGAGCCACTCTTTTACCTAGAAATAATATAAAACAATGGTCACCAAGACAATAATACTGTAAAAATACAAAAATGTTTTCAAAACATGTATGCTGCCATTTGAAACTCTCTCTCATTATTCAAAGCAGAAAATAGAGAAAAGTATCTTAATCAATTGATATTAAAATTTATTTTAATGATATTAAAATATAGTAAATCAACTTCAGGGACTAAAGTACCCTATATTTTAAATAAAATATAAAGCTATATTTTCAAAATCAAAATATAGCTTTCAGTTTCTGCTAATGGTAATTGTTATTCTTTGCCTTTGATTTACTTAAATTTTGATTATTCCAAGAATTATAAAACCACGTATAATTTAAGAAAAAGCAACTTTTATGTTTTTTCTAACAAGCTTTCATAAAACTTGTTTTTTCTTAGATTATATGTGGTTTTCTATCTATGGGAATAAAACGTGTTAGATACCATAAACAAGTTATGAGAGTTATTTTCTCTATTGATGGCTCATAATCAATTTTTAGATGATATACCACTCAGAGTAGGATTGCTAAATTATGAATACACTGCCAATTTTTTAAATACAAATTGTTAACCATGCTGAGATAGAAAGAGAACATTCTCTATTAAGAAAGTAAATAAAAATAATAGCACTCCTTCAAATGATCACAAATAGCATGATTTAACAGAGGAAACATGGTTTCCTTAGAAATTTTATGAAGATACTTGAAAAAGCAATATAAGTAAGTGATGTACATATTTGATTGGTGATATATATTTGTAAAATGTATGCATGTGAATGAGAGGTGTATATATATATATATATATATGAGATATACATATATATATGCACACATAATTGCAAATGTTTTTTGTATTACATCAATTGTGAAATGACATGTTTGATACCACACTTTAGAAGATAAGTGGGCCGGGTGCGGTGGCTCAAGCCTGTAATCCCAGCACTTTGGGAGGCCGAGGCGGGTGGATCACGAGGTCAAGAGATCGAGACCATCCTGGTCAACATGGTGAAACCCCGTCTCTACTAAAGATACAAAAAAAAAATTAGCTGGGCGTGATGGCGTGTGCCTGTAATCCCAGCTACTCAGGAGGCTGAGGCAGGAGAATTGCCTGAACCCAGGAGGCGGAGGTTGTGGTGAGCCAAGATCGCGCCATTGCACTCCAGCCTGGGTAACAAGCAAAACTCCGTCTCAAAAAAAAAAAAAAAAAAAAGAAGATAAGTGAAAAATATTTATGTTTAACATTTATCCTTTTTATTATTTCGAAACAATGTTTCCTTATAATAATTTTAAATATTACCAAAATAATTCAGAATGTATAATTCTACCATGATCCAACCTTCTCCACCCAATGTAACCAATGTTAACAATTTGGCACTGAAATTCTTTGTACAGAATGCTGCACAATTTAAAAAATATATAAATATATGGAGCATAGGCACCTGACAAACTTCCCACAGTACAAAATTGCAAGTGTTCATCTGGCAAACAGTACATTGTCTATTCTCAAACAATTTCTTTTTGAAAAAAAATTGAATTATTCACTCATAAACATTTTAAAGCTTCTTTGAAATTATTTAAACTGGTACATGAGTTTAAATAATTTCAAAGAAGCTTTATTTTGCACTCTCATGGAAAGTAAACTTATGTTTGGAGAAGGTTGAGAGATTTTCAATTTAAACTGAAATGTTATACTTCTGATTTAAAAACTGAATCGAAAAGTAAAATTATCATATAGCTTAATATGGGTGGTAGGTACTTGGATATTCATTATATTTGTTTTCAATATGGGTGTTGTATTCCTGTGTACTCACTACATTGTCTTAACTTTTCTATATGATTAAAGCATTTCATAAAATAAATAATTCTTTATACATATAAATATTTGATGTCCTAAAAGAATCAAACAATTGCTACTTCTGAAAGTACCATGACAAAAGGCAGGCAAAAATGTAAGAAAATCTTCACTCAATTTTCCGTAATGGAAGGAAATATGCCTATAAATATACATCTACCCACTCACCCATATCCCCTATTATCAATGTCACCTCTGCTGTTCTACTATGCGTTTTTTTTCATTAATTTTATTCCATAGCCTCACAGGATCACCTCATAATCATGCAGACAGACAAGATAAAAGAAGAAAAATAAAATTAAAGGCATAATTCTTAAATGTATAGTCACTGACTTTTTCTATAAAATACCTATTACATGCAAGATCTATATCCATATTAACTAGTTTAAATTTAAAATTTCTAGGATTAGCAATTTTCATTACCATTAATTGCTCGTATTCTTTTTAACAAGTGTCATAACTAGTTTCAAAATAAATGATACCTATTCTTTTATTCAAATATTTATTGAGCGCCTTCTACAAGGCAAATATCACTGAATAAAAGAAGCAAAAATCATGCTGGGCACTGTGGCTCACGCCTATAATCCCAGCACTTTGGAAGGCTGAGGTGGGCAGATACGCTGAGGTCAGGAGTTCAAGACCAGTCTGGCCAACATGGTGAAACTCTGTCTTTACTAAAAGTATAAAAATTAGCCAGGCGAGGTGCTGCATGCCTGTAGTTTTAGCCATTTGGGAGGCTGAAGCAGGAGAATTGCTTAAACCCGGTAGGCGGAGGTTGCATTGAGCCAAGATCGCACCATTGCACTCTAGCTTGGGTGACAGAGCAAGACTGCCTCAAAAAAAAAAAAAGAAGCAAAAAATCTCTGTCCTGATGGAGGCTATATTAAAGTGGAAGAGTCATATAACATCCAAACAAATGAATGCATAAGACAATTTCAAGGTTATGGTAGATAAAAGTGCGAGTTGAACAACGAGAACACATGGACACGGGAAGGGGAACATCACACACTGGGACCTGTTGGGGGATAGGAGGCTAGGGGAGGGATAGCATCAGGAGAAATACCTAATGTAGATGAAGGGTTGATGGGCACAGCAAACCACCATGGCACATGTAATACCTATGCCACAAACCTGCACGTTCTACACATATGTCCCAAAACTTAAAGTATAATACAAGAAAAGAGATTAAGTAAAAGAAAATTATGACATAAAATCCCTATTCAAATTGTTTTAAAAAGAGAAAACAATTATGTTTAGATAATAGCAGACAATATAGATGGCAGAAGTAAAGCCTCATCATATTTTCTAACATAATTTTCTGATAAACTTGATTAAATATAAATTTTAAATATCACTAACCATATAGAAGAAATAAATTTAAAACTTCACAAAAAATAAAGTACAGTAAATGAAGATAAGATGTACTTGAAAAAAACTGAATAAAGATTCTACATATATGAAAAAGCCTGATGATATTGCAGTGATTCTGTTCTTTCCTGCTAGTTTCTCTTTTTGTTCTCTGAAAAAATGTCTTTGGATGTATTTGCTTTCATTAGTAAAATTCTAAGTTTCTTTGCAATCTGAACATTGGAGCTTCACACATAGCCAGTAGGCTCAAACATTATTTTTTGACAACTGTAAAATTAGAACACTACCAGGCATATCTAATGTATGATGTGTATGAACACTGGGACACATTTTATACTACCTGTATTCCAAAATCAAATGATTCACTGTGGTTTATAAATGTATATGGATATACCTCTACCTAAGCAGAGGATGAGTAAAAGGGAGGTAGAAAATAGGAGTCACTTTCCCTTCAACAGGGAGAGAATTCTGCTTTTCTCCGAATATACCCTTTGTTTGAACAGACTCTATTCCCTCATCTTGTAATGACCACATTTATTTTAACTTTGATAACACAGAAAAGATATTTGATCCATCAATGTCCCCTCTCAGTGCTAGAATACAGGTTGAAATCATTATCTATAGCTAGCACAATATAAAAAACTTTTATCATCTTAGGATTTTTAAGAATGTGCTTCCTTTTTATTTAATTCTACTGGCTAAATCTGTTGAAGGTAGAAGTGATTTGTATTTCAGCACTTAACAGTCTTGTACTGAAAAACAGCAGCATTTGCAAGCCCCTGCTTCAACTGACAAAAAAGAAAAAACAGAATGAAAAATCTTTCCTATATATTGAGCAAATGAAAAAGTTCATAACCAGCCCTAGCATTCACATCGTGAACCACCTTTGCTGTCAGTAAGGTCTTTCACAGTGCAGTCAGGGTGAACAACGAACAGTAATACTCCACTGCTTTCTCAGTTATACAAGTTCAAAATCCTATAATATTTTTACCACATTCCCACTTATGCTAAAGTGGACTGCTCATGAAAGGTAATTCCCCATTCATTTTCTCACATTTCCAAAGCCACTGTCTCTCATTTGTCCATTATTATTTCTCAAACACTTCACATTTTCACCAAAAGTAACCTGCTTAATACAACCACTCCCCTTCCAACCTCAATGCCTCAATGCCTTTATCTATGAAATTAAATAAGATTTTGTACAATGTTCTTATGCTAGTACTTATGCCATTCTGCTAATTCCAACCCTGCATCTCCCAAAAAGCTCAAAACAACAAACTGTCAAGACTTACTCATAGTAGTCTATTAATCTCCAGTGTATAAACGACCCTTTAAACCAGTTCATAAATATTTTTTGAACTGGTTTGAATTAAATAAATTTAAAATGTTTAACTGTGCTCTGTGTTTACTGTGAATCTCCCACGGTTTAGCCAATCTGCAGAGCATTCTCAAGATGCATGCCATTCTCCACAGAACTCTACTTTGTACCTTAGGCCACTGAAAATCTATTCTCATTTTGATTCAAAATGAAGAGTCTCTCATAATTACAACATCTGCTAGCCATAAATATTTTTCCTGCCTAGAGATAATCATTGTCTTGTTTCACTTCCAAAATTAAACCTTTATCTCCAATACTCTATATTGGATAACGGGCATACCTGCTGCCAGTTACACATAATACCTATAATGTACTTGGTCCATTCATTCTACATGATTGGGTTTTCATCTACTATAGCCATAAATTAAAATCTTAGAAGATTTTAGTCCTTATCGCCTCCCCATGCCTGCCTGATTCATAGAAGATAGAAAAGTTAGACAATATCTGCAGCTGTGCCTGATTCATAGAAGATGACTCTCACAAAGATTTCCTAAACAATTTCCCAAGTGCCCTGTCAAAAGCAGCAACATTATACTACAATCCACATTCATTTGATAAATGGTGGGAGAAATGAAATAAACTATACCAGGAGAGACTACAACCATAACAATGTATCCTGAAAGGACTCTTATTTCAATGTGCAAACATTTAAAGGGAAGAATCCAACTTTCTTAGATAGACATGTCAAGCCTGAACTTTTCCTAAATTCTAGATTTTATATGACAAATAAGGAAAAATAGCCATCTTTGTTTCTCTGCCTATAGCCTTACATACAGAAGATATATAAATGAAATTCAAGGTCTGAAGACACAATTGTTTTATGAGCTACTTAAACTCAATTATCTCTATGAAAAGGAACAAAAGAAAGGCTTAAAAGTATTTCTTCCTTTAGTCTTCTGATTTAATGTACAATATAAATGGGGGTAAGAAGATGATCAGACAGGATTTCTGCTCATTCTGAGGCCACTGTGTATTCTAATGTGGATCTGCATATAATTCCAACACACCTGTCTGCTTAATTCAATCCCTGCAGTTTTATTTTGTTAAACCTTTCTTATGCATAAGAGGTGTCAAATAAAGTAATACAACTTCATTGGCAAAGGCCTTTCATAGATAATCATGAGTCCTGTTTAGATTTTCAAGAAGTACTACTTGAAGGTTTAATTGTGAACTTCACATGAAGAGTATCAATTAATGGTGCCACTTTAAAAAAAGTATCAAATCTATTGATTACCAAAAAATTATATTCTGATTTTTAAGAGTGTATCTTCAACAATGACTCAAAATAATCAACTTGATACAACTAAGCAAAGAAGGGAATTGGTAAATTTGGGGGTTTCAGAATTAAAGCATATTCCTGCTCAGAATTATTATTAATTTATTAAGATTCAAAACAGAATGGAAGCCGCTCCTCGACACACAAAATTCCAGAAAGCATAATAATATCCTCTCTTCTATGTAACTCTAACTGGAAAATTTAAACACATCTACATAATATTCATAATATGACCTCTGCTCAATTATATAGCAGTAGTACTCGGAATAGTGAAACATCAAAAGAACAAACACAATGTTAGGAATTTATATTTCCACCTTTTTGTACTGTTCACATCAGCTGTTAAATAAATTTTCTTCAATCATGTTCTTTTCCTGTCTTTGTAGAATAAAACCTGTTCGGCTTTTACTTTTAAACTCATAACAACTAAACTTTTCTGCAAACCCTAACATCTAAATGAACTATTTACTTCATCAAAGCAGTATCCCCATTCTCTCTTACCTGAGTCCCGATTCCCAGTCAACTGTGGGCTCCTCTCAGGTTTACCTAAATGCTATCCATCTTTTAGAAACCACATTGAATTTCCTCCCTCATGTATTATTCTTTCATCAATTAATGCCTGCTGTTTCCCAACTATTACAGTACCATTATACCCTGAACCACAGCATTTAAATTCAAATATGTAGTGGTTTACAGTATTTTCCAATTGTTTCCTCTTGTCTTCTCATACAGAGTTTTAAAAGGAGCAAACACTGCCGGGTGCAGTGGCTCAAGTCTCTAATCCCAGCACTTTGGGAGGCCCAGGCAGGTGGATGACCTGAGGTCAGGAGTTCAAAACTGTCCTGGCCAACATGGTGAAACCCTGTCTCTACTAAAAATACAAAAATTAGCCTGGTGTGCTGGCATGCACCTATATTCCCAGCTACTAGGGAGGCTGAGGCTACAGAATTGCTTGAACTTGGAAGGTAGAGGTTGCAGTGAGCTGAGATCACTGCAATCCAGCCTGGGAGACAAAGCAAGACTCTCTCTCAAAGAAGGAAGGGAAGGGAAGGGAAAAGGGAAAAGGGAAGGGAGAGAGAGAGAAAGAAAGCAAGAGAAAGAAAGAGCAAACACTTAGGTAATTTTTAGATATTTAAAGGTAAACTATTCAAAAGGTTTTTCTCCCACTTCTCATCAAATTATTTAAAAATATTTATTGAAAACCTTCTATTATTTTGAATACCAACAAAATACATAATGTAACCAGACTAAGGTTTGATAACAGATTACACTGGACTGCTTAAACCACGAGCTCCCCCACAGATCAGTTCAGTTACTCCCTAACAGCAGTTTGGATTCAGATGACTCACTGTAGTTGACATCTTTAGCTATTCATATTCATGCATAATTTATTTTGGTTAAAAACTAGACACTAGTATTCCTCAGAACTGTGATGACATACTCAGCAACTTAATAAAACAACTTTCTTTAAAATAATACATCCAGAAATTTAATGGATATCTCCTCTCTGAAATTGCATTGACTATGGTTTCTCCTGTGTAATTCATTAGCCATAAACATACCTTGTAAAACATAAACTAAATATGCACTATTTTCACCATAATAATGCTCACTGAATGCTAGCAATAATATTTCTAAATCATTACAAATAGAATCAAGTGATAAAAGCATATTTCAATGTTTTTCAGGATTGCCCAAAACAAAACAAAAACCTAACACTTTCACCAAAGCATAATTTATAAAATAATTACAGTACATGAACATGAAAGTGTATCCATATTGTATCACAATTACAAAGAGAGAGGAGGCTCTCAAATCAGTAAATTGAACTTACATACATTATGCATTAATACTTCTAAACTGCCTCTCATATGGTGAATTCAAACTTTTACACTTCAGTTGATTAACACACACCTAGGTCTACCATACAATATTGCAGCCTGTGATCCAATGGTTCCAAAGACAGTGTTTGTGTAATTATTTGAAGAGTTTATTGCATTGTCCTCATTATTTCATTTAGAAATAACAAACGATTATATTTGTGAAAAAAATCAAAGGTCTGAATATGAACTCATTCTATATGCTGAAAGCAGCATATCTTTAAATTATATCAGAGGCTCACTAGAATTAAGCCAATTACCTGCATGTTGACTTGAGAAAAAAATAAATATATTTTTAAAAATATATGAAATGGCCAGGCACAGTGGCTCATGCCTGTAATCCCCACACTTTGGGAGGCTGAGGTGGGCAGATCGCCAGGGGTCAAGAATTCGAGATCAGCCTGACCAAAATAGTAGAACCCTGTCTCTACTAAAAATACAAAATTAGCCAGGTGTGGTAGCACATGCCTGTAATCCCAGCTACTTGGGAGGCTGAGGCAGGAGAATTGCTTAAATCTGGGAGGCAGAGGTTTCAGTGAGCAGAGATCACCAGCCTAGAGCAAAATTCCGTCTCATAAAAAAAAAAAAGATAAAAATATATAAACTCTTTCAATATATTAAGGCTTCTATTAAAAAAGAATGCTCATAAGGAACTTTTAGCCTAATTTAGCTTCTGTGAATAGACAACTTTCAATTATTAAAATTTTACAACTAGCATATGTTATGACCATTTAATAGTATATTTAGGAAAAATCTCTTTGTAAAATTATGATTAATCTACATTATATTATTTTAAGAAATGTTTTACAACATTTTTTGTTATAGTTTATTTCCTTCTAGTTCTTGAACCCATTAACAGTATATATTAACTATCCTGTCAATACATTTAAAACTTTAAATAAATTTTAGAAGATCTACATATTAATTTTTTCCCAAAAATACAATTATGGAACCCCAATCACATGTTCACATAGTAAAGCCTGCTACTTGATTTCTTTAAATAGTGTTACATAAGTAGAAATCTGTTCCTAAGAGTTGTTTTAAGTATTCAACTGGTAACGCTTACTTTACTGAACAAACAGAAGTGTCATATTTCTATAAATTGTTTTGCAAGTGATAATGTTTTATTAGAGAGAAAAAAATAGGAAAGGTACTTTACTACCTTATATTGAAGTGAGAACTGATCTAATCTATATGTACTTTATCATACTCTCTTTTACAAATGAGATTCCATCTTAAATTGCTAAGCTTTTGGCTTTCTTTTTAGACTCTAAGTTCTATTTCTGACAGTGGCCAGTTAAAGTCATGACCTTCATCATCTCCAGTCTCAATTTTGAACAGAGTGGAGTTCACAGCTTTCTTAGAGAACAAAGAAGTATGAATCAATATAAGACTCTGGTTTGGACAGAAGTATATAGAAAGGCAAAAAAAAACAAGTGGTCTTTTTTTTTTTTTTTTTTGAGACGGAGTTTCGCTCTTGTTACCCAGGCTGGAGTGCAATGGCACAATCTCGGCTCACCGCAACGTCCGCCTCCGGGGTTCAGGCAATTCTCCTGCCTCAGCCTCCCGAGTAGCTGGGATTACAGGCACGCGCCACCATGCCAGCTAATTTTTTGTATTTTTGGTAGAGACGGGGTTTCACCATGTTGACCAGGATGGTCTCGATCTCTTGACCTCATGATCCACCCGCCTCGGCCTCCCAAAGTGCTGGGATTACAGGCTTGAGCCACCGCGCCCGGCCCAAAAAGTGCTCTTAAACCTGGGTTTTTAAAAAACAAATATTCCAGAAATATCCCTGCCAAGAACATTAATTTCTTTTTAACTTTAAGGACATGTAAAATGTACACAAATACATACACTTGCCATAACCTAGAAATTCAGAAAATGGTATGGTGAATCAAGTAATCCAATTAAGGACAATGTGATCTCCTATAAAAAGATGCTAAATTTTGGGTCAGCAAATCTCACCTCTTGTATGAGATCCATTGCCAAGTAATTCTGTGACCTTGTAAGTCATTTAAATTCTTAACCCCAGTTTTCTTATTTACCAATGGAGTAAAAAATGATGGTGCTATCCCTATATGCCCATTAGAATGTTATAAAGATTCTTAGTAGTAGTTGTAATAGTAATAACAATGAATGGTTACCCATAATTTTAATTTCAGTGCCTTTCTACTTATATTGCCAAATGTGATCTTTAACTTACAAATACTCTCACATTACAAATAACAAAAAATGACTTAAAAAAATAAAGACACCTGACCAAATCAAACAACAAATAAGTAGCTGAGCTATGTAGGATTCATACCCAAGTTGCCCAAGTTTAAAATCTCATATTTTCCAAAGCACCATCTCATAATTAATTTATCAAAAAGCATGGCAGATTTCAAAATACTTTATAATATGAACTCTGATTTTCTTGATCTCTTTGCTCTTTAAAATGTGGATACCACCTCATTAAAAGGGTATTAAATGACAAAATGCATAAAATGTGCCTGGTGCCCAGTTTGAAATGCATGATGTTCAAACTATGATCTCTCTTTCCTGTGATAACAGACCTTTCTTACTGAAGTAAGACAAAGACAAAAAACATTGTGATGAAAATTTTGCTTCTTATCAAAGGTAACAAGAAGTTCTTATCAGTGAATTCATAGTCATGTCAGTAAGAATGGACATATGTGAGAGGCAGAGCTAGGACCAGAACCCATATTGTTTGACACCTCACTGATGCACTTCATGCTATTATTACTTTAAGGGCAACTAGCATAAACTTCCAATACATTATTTACAACTTTATCTTCAATGTAATATCTTTGAAATATTTATATAAGAGCTCATATTTATCTAAACTCAGATTAAGATACCAAGAGAACTATTAGAAACTGTTAGATATGTGTGCTTTCTCAAGGAATATAAACAATGAACCTACTACTGTGTTTAGCTTGCTGAGCCAATAACTAATCTTTTTTTGGTAGGGGGCGCTGAGTTTTGTTCTTGTGGCCCAGGCTGGAGTGCAGTGGCATGTCCTCGGCTCACTGCAACTTCCACCTCCCTGGTTCAAGTGATTCTCCTGCCTCAGCCTTGAGAGCAGCAGAGATTACAGGCACCTGCCACCACGCCCAGCTAATTTTTTCATATTTTTAGTAGAAACAGGGTTTCACCATATTGGCCAAGCTGGTCTCAAACTCCTGACCTCAATTGATCCACCCACCTAAGCCTCCCAAAGTGCTGGGATTACAGGCGTAAACCACTGCACCCAGCCCCAGTAAATGATGTTAACGGTGGGTATCTGCCTTCACAGCAGAACATCTGTTCCTACCAAGCTATATAGATCACTCTACCTGTTGTAATAATATATAACAACAGGCTTACTAGATATTATTAAAGCTGGCTCTCCAGAAAGATACTTGAAACATCTAGTGATTTAAAAGCTAAAAGTAAAAAAAAAAAAAAAAAAAAAAAAAAAAGGTTTTGGTTCTAATGATTAAACTTATGTATGTATATAATATTAATATTGCATATAATGTATATACCTGAGTGTATATTAACATATAAATCCAGGGACTATCCAAATCATAAGAAAACAGTGCAAATAGGATCACATCAAAGTTGAGAGCTAAACAAATACAGTGTTTGTAAATACAATTAAATAAGATATATTTTTAAATGATTGAATTATATTCCTTTCTTTTCATTAGAAAACTATTTTAAAGATAAATTCATTTTGTTATAATTAGGATATTCTCATTTTAAATAGTACGAATGATACCATAGAGATTATCAGAGAATTGCAAAAAAACCAATATTCTTTGTTTTCCAAAATCCTTATCCATATAATCTAGGTACTTCATTTTTCTCTATTGGTTTCATGTAAACATTAGGATCAGCTAAAGCACACATGGCTGTGACAATCAAAGAATGAACAAAGAAACTGACCAAACTTGGCATCACAGGCTTAAAATATTTCAAATCTTGTTATTCAGAATGAAAAATTCTTGACATTTTACCAAGAAGAATATCAAGGTTGAAGATGTAAAAATGAAGAATCAAGTCCTTTAACCCTTTATATCATATACTTATTTAAACATTTGATGATTTCAAGTTATTAAATTACTCCAGTGTAAATTTTAGTTATAACATGAATGTACAAGTTTTAAAAAATAGTGCATAAATGCATGACATAAAAAGTTAAAGCCTCCCTCACTACCACTAAGCCTTACTTTCTGGAATCAATCATTATTAACTTTTGCTTTTAGTTTGTGTGTGTGTGTGTGTGTGTGTGTGTTTGCTATAAGAATATCAAATAGTAGGTTTTGATTTTATTTTTATGTATAAACTAAAAATATAATGTATTTTTACCTTGTTATCAAAGGTGAATTTTTTTCCTAAGACAACATTATACTATTAGCTGTTTTTAGGAATAGAAATAGCTCTTTATGCAGTGGACTTCATGAAATGCCCATTCCTCTTCATCCACATTACAACAGGCAGGAGTGAAGAGAACATCTCAGAGTTATACATATTCCGAGGTACATTCACATGCTTTCCTTCCTTACCACTCTCACCCTTGACCCACAGCCTCAGTAAGGACTACAGTCACTGATTAGAATTTTAGGCACCATTAAAAATTACTGATTGCCAAGTAACTCATCACTTTCAGACTGCAATCTCCCAATGTGAGTGAGGGAACCCCACAACCCAACCCCATCCCTCTCTTGGTACATACAAGAACCCTTCCCTACTTCAACGTTTTTCATAATACATTTTCATCTGTCTCATCATGTTTCATTTATTTGTGACTCTTAACTAGAATGCATGTTCCATAAAGGAAGGATTTTCTCAACTTTGTTCACTCTTAAATTCCCAGAGACTAGAATACACCTGAAGTATGGTAGATACTAAATAATTAAATAATTTTTTCTTTTGATTTTAAACTCTATGTAATTTGGGAAAATTTTAGGTCCTTATTTTCCAACCATTAACTGAGCTCCTTTTATTATTATTATTATTATTATTATTATATTTTAAGTTCTGGGGTACATGTGCAGAATGTGTGGGTTTGTTACATAGGTATACACATGCCTTGGTGGTTTGCTGCATCCATCAACCCGTCATCTACGTTAGGTACTTCTCCTAATGTTATTTCTCCCCAATCCCCCCACCACCTGCTATCCCTCTCCTAATCCCAGGCTGTGGTGCAATGGCACAATCTTGGCTCACTGCAACCTTTGCCTCCCGGGTTCAAGTGATTCTCCTGCCTCAGCCTCCTGAGTAGCTGGGATTACAGGTGCATGCCACCACACCTGGCTAATTTCTTGTATCTTTGGTAGAGACAGGGTTTTACAATGTTAGCCAGGCTGGTCTCAAACTTGTGACCTCATGATCCACTTGCCTCGGCCTTCCAAAATGCTGGGATTACAGATGTGAGCCATCGCGCTTGGCCCTGAGTTCCTGTTTTTACCCTCAACCAGCCCATTGAAATCTGTGTATGTTAATTACAGAGGAGATGTTAATTACAGAGGAAATATCTTCTTACAGATCTCTCAGGAATAGTAAGAATTTTCATACATTTTTTTGAAGAATGAACTTTTTCCTATGAGGTTGTTTTTGTTGTTGTTTCTATCAGTTCACATGTATCATTCATGTGGTATTATTGCTAAAATGTCTATTTAGGCCCTTAATCCACTCATAAGTAATCAACAGTTTTTTGTCTATTTGTAGACAACTCTGCTTCTCCATTTGTTCTCTACTTTGAATGAGAGAAAACAGGATGGCAGGGGGTCAGTGTCCAAGTAAGGACAGTTTTACTCTGATGATAATAGTTTAGTACATTTGACTCATAGATGATTAATGTTCTATTTGTTTTCTTTTTTGCAATACCCCATTGTAGGAAGGGAGTATCGCCTCCGCTTCTATTTTTCTTTTTGAAGGTCCTCATTGTCTCATGGGGGCCCTTCCTCAGACAGGTCACCTTTTTATTTGTGGATTAATCTTTGGCTTTAGCCTGAAAGGGTTCCTCCTCTAACTTGTCCTCCATGTGAAGATTAAGAAAGAAAACAATTGTCCATTTGTTCCTACTGTAGTTTTATAATTTACTCTTTGATTACTACCCACATCACACTACTGCTTTTTATATTCGTTGATTCCAAGTTAGGGCTTCTCTGAGGTCTCCTGAGTAGCCACATGGACAGTGGTTTTCTCAGCTATTTGTCTTTTCCATTTTCTTTCTACCTTCAAGGAATTCTTCAACACACCAACTTACGTTTTTGGAGCTCTTTCACATTTCCTGGAATGACTATACTTTAAATCTTTTAAAAAGTGAGACTTTAAGACAGAGGAGATGAGCATTTGTGTGCTCAGTCCTCCTTTTTAAAAGAAACTGTGTGGCAGTTTTGCTTAGAATTTAAGGTTAAAAAAAAAAAGTCTTTATGCTGAAAACAGCAAGCAACTAAAAAAAGAACATCCTCTTTTCTAAAAGTTCTTTCAGTTACTTCATCATCAGGAATGTCTTACAGGCTTTCTCTCTCCACAGATTCCAGCCTCCCGACATTTGGCATAACTCCACTATTTTCTACCAGCTCTTCTGAACAACTTCTCCCCATTTATCTCACCAGAAGAAAAATATGCAGGATTATGCACAAAAAGATCACGGCCAGTGAAGCCATTTTACCCAACTGAAGAATTTCAGTCATTTTTTGTTTTGACTTTTAGTAATTGGAGAAGGTTTATATGCAAGATTATTTATGCAAGTCTATTTATGCAAGTCAAGGAGTTCTTTGTTTTAGTTCATTAAAGTGGCTCTGGTTTTGTTAGACAAAATATCTGGCTTCTGCCAAAAGCCTGATTAATATATGTGTCATAATGACTAAAAAATTGATAAGAAAACTTCACTTAAATCCTTTTTAATCCCTAACATTTGGCTCACTTTCAACATTCTGAAAAGTGACAAGTCATTTTCACTTACTACAATTAAATAACAGATGGGAAAATTACCAAACTTTAGGGACAAGCCTTTAAACCTCTGTTTCTAAATCTATCTTGAGTAAGGCTACATACCAAAAGATATAAAGTAAATCAACAAAAACAACAATAAACACACTTCAGCCTCCAATTAGAAAGCAATGTTCAGGTCATGTGTCAAAATGCTAGCACAAAGACAGGAGGAATATTAGAGAGATTTATTCAATTATGTGGGCTAAAAAGAGATACAGCGATAAACTCCTCTGGTCAAGGTCTGAGCATCAAAGGTCTAGGCTTGGAGCCAGTGGATTCTTAAGGATTGTTTGAAACAGCACACAACTTGACAGCCTCCAGAGAGGACTGCTAATTTAAAGGGGATCCTTCTCACACAGATGCTTGGGTTGCCTAAAGTGCTCATGTGTGTCAGGGGCTGGTTGGAAGGTGATGATTGGTGAATTTGTAACTAAGGAAGTAAATATGTCTGCCTCCTTCAAGCTTGAGGCTAAGTGTAGCTAATTATCCAGTCCTTCCTTCCTTCCCAGACCCGGCAGTCATTAGAGAGCCATGACTGTCACAAACAAATACAGTCATAATTCTAATAGATTAGTAACAAAAAATGTTAGAGAAATTCTTCCTAAGTTTTTCAAGGAATAGTAAATATATCTATTTTACCCATACAATATACATGTAAAGTGTTACTTGCATATAAACATCAAGCTGGAAAATAATAAATTTCATGTAATTGTACCAAAGGATGTCCAGCTTCTGTACCTATCTTACATAGAAAAATTGTTTACTCAATCTGGATATTTGAGGGCAACTTGACCCAGAATGTTACATCCTCTTTGAAAGATGCAGATTTACTTTTTCATGGATACATATGAGAGTTATGGTGGCTACACCACAACTGTGACAGAAGTGGTGGTTTTCCCCAAAATTTCATCCACTTTATCTCCTGCAACAGAAGCTTACAGCCTCTCTCCAGAGCTCTAACTTCTCAACTCTGACCTTCATATAATTTAGGAGTCTGAGAAACTTGCCATTTGGTAGGTAGTATTAGAAAACAAACAAGCCCATTCAAAAGTGGGCAAAGGATATGAACAGATACTTTACGAAAGAAGACATATATGAGGCCAACAATCATATGAAAAAATGCTCATCGTCACTGGTCATCAGAGAGATGCAAATCAAAACCACATTGAGATACCATCTCACGCCAGTTAGAATGGCGATCATTAAAAAATCTGGAGACAACAGATGCTGGAGAGGATGTGGAGAAAAAGGAACACTTTTACACTGTTGGTGGGAGTGTAAATTAGTTCAACCATTGTGGAAGACGGTGTGGCGATTCCTCAAGGCCTTAGAAATAGAAATTCCATTTGACCCAGCAATCCCATTACTGGGTATATATCCAAAAGACTATAAATCGTTCTACTCTAAGGACACATGTACACGAATGTTCATTGCAGCACTGTTTACAATAGCAAAGACCTGGAATCAACCCAAATGCCCACTGATAATAGACTGGATTGGAAAAATGTGGCACATATACACCATGGAATATTATGCAGCAATCAGAAATGATGAGTTCGTGTCGTTTGTAGGGACATGGATGAATCTGGAAAACATCATCCTCAGCAAACTGACACAAGAACAGAAAATGAAACACCGCATATTCTCACTCATAGGTGGGTGATGAAAAATGAGAACACATGGACACAGAAAGGAGAGTACTAAACACTGGGGTCTATTGGGGGGAAAAGGGGAGGGCCAGTGGGACGGGGAGGTGGGGAGGGATAGCATGGGGTGAAATGCCAAATGCGGGTGAAGGGGAGAAGAAAAGCAAAGCACACTGCCATGTGTGTACCTACGCAACTGTCTTGCATGCTCTGCTCATGTACCCCAAAACCTATAATCCAATAAAAAATTAAAAAAAAAAAAAAAAAAAAAGAAAAGATGGCTTTCTAGAATTCAGAATTAGAACTTTTTATTGCATTTTTTCTTATAGGAAAAAATCAAGGAAAATTAAATGAAATGATATTACTAATATATTGATCCAATGTCTTTAGGTGGCTAACTCAGAATCTAAGAATTTATGATATTTTCATCTATGTAAAAAAGAAGGTACAATAAATTTTAAAGGACAAATTTGTTTCAAATATTAAGATTATCTGTGTTGCAATGTATTACAACTTCAAAAGTAATTCATATATCTAAAACACTTTCTCATACAAATTTTCAGTTAATCTTCCAGTGTGTCTGGCAGAGAGCATGTTATTATTATGTCAAATGGTGCCATTGTAACAGAAAGTGTAAATGGCTTGTCTAAGTTTGTTCAGTCAATAAGGAAATGCCTTCCTTTACACAGCTAGTGAGCCTCACTACCTGCCCTTATATTCCCAACTCCTTCCATGCTTATTTATGTGTGTCCAAATTCTTATTATCTTTCATATTCTTAGCTTACATACTTCAGCTTTCATGAAGATAGCTCCAATATCCCCCACTGATGGCTCCTTTTTTTCTTTTTTTTTTTACCCTATAATACTTCATCTCTTTTCCTACCATAAGTAAACTGATTTGGAATCAGAATGATTGGCTTCTCTTTGTGAATATACTATCTAAGTGATCCTCACAACTAAACTCACTATAGTAACTACTCGAATGCCAGTTTCCTCACTGATATAATGGAGAAGATATATGTATGTCCATAAAATTACTGGAAGTTTAATTTTAATAAAACAAAAAAGTCTGTGAACTGTAAAGCCCTATACAAAGTTACTTTTTATAGAAATAAATATATAGACTTTCTTTTTTATGTGCAACTTTTATTTCCCCTATTTAAGGTTGAGGGAAGACTCCACATCTAACAAGTATTTGATTCTGCCATAGCATTCAATAATGCTTTGTAACTAGGCATTTGATACAAATAAGTACAATGAACCATCAAATGTATACCATATTTCATTCTGTGAAATGACTTAATGCTATTATTAATTGAAGTACCATTCAAAACATAGAAAGCTCATCACTACCTGCTAAATGAGTAAGGCTAAAATCCAACTTCAATACCTGTCTCCAATCTCACTGCCCATTTCTTTTCCATCACCCTAGCTAACCCACATTTATTCTTTACTCCCTAAAATAAACTCTGTATTTTTGTAGCTCCAAGTTTAGGCCCAAATCATTACCCTCTTTCATGTCCTATATCTACTGAAATAGTGCCCATCCTTATATGCCCAGCTCAAATGGCTTTTCCCCATGAAGTTTCACTTAATCTCATCCCCTGGAAATGAGCACTTTCTACTCTGAAGTCCATACTATTTATTCATCTCTCTCACATATTTTATCATCTGGCCACATATTATGTTTTCTTGTGCATATATTATCTTATCTAGTAATTCTTAATCCATTAAGATCAACATTCACGTTTTAGTTATCTTTATATCCCACCAAACATATAACAGAGTATCATCCACAAAGTAGGTATTCACATAATATCCATCTTTCTCATACTGGATAGAGAAATAACACATACAGCTTAAATTTCCAGCTGCATATTTCTGCCTTGTAAATTACCACCAAACCTTGACAAATCCAAACACTATAAAATGATCATCTATCACTTAAAGTCATTATTACTTTACATTCCTATCAAGAGAGTATAATTTGGGGAGAAACATATTTTTACCAAGACATAAAAAGGTACATATATAAACTACTTATAATCTGTATTCCTCCATAAGTCAAGTGCAGCATATTCTTATTAATTATAGTTTTATAAGTAAATGATTTTTTTATTTGAAAAGTTAAATTACTTGATACTGCTTTTGTTTTAAAAAAGTTACTTTAGAAAACAACCAAAAGTTGACATATTTTAAATCTGCATCATTTTTCATCATACATATCCACATTAACATAAATTACTAATGATCACCATTACTGTTATTTTCATAACATAGATTTCATTTATAACCAATTATACAAGCTTCACCTCTCAGGGATATTTAAATCACATAATCCTTCATTGCCTGCTGTCAGTTACTTCCTGGGCTGTTTGCAAATGTAATGCAAAGGCAGCCCACTAACAGTTGTCCTCCAGACAGGCTAAATGATTTCTCTGCCTTCTCATTAAGCAGAGGATATTAAATCTCTTAAAAAATGAATCTCTCATATTCTCTTAAAGCCTACACCTCTTCTCTATTTATATGCTTATCACTACCTACTAAATGTGGAAAGCCAAAGTCTGACTCTAACCTATCTCCAACCTCACTGCCCATTTCTTTATACCATCTTCACTGTTCTATTCATTAATGCCAGAGAATTTCTGAGTTTTTAAAAATGTTTTGTGCTTTCTTATCCCTGAATCTCTACCTATTAAAATGTTACGTTATTTCAGGATTTCTCATGCTGAACTAATATTAGGAAAGTCACTTGAGTTGCTAAGAACTACTCTTCTATCCTCAATCTGTGTAAACAAACTTGTATTCAACTATTTTACAATTAACCCTTTTATAATTTGATGAGTAAGAAAGTATTATCCAGCTATACACCTTGGAAACATAAGGCTGCCCAGATTCAAGCCCAAGAGATATAAATTGTAATCTGAGAAGACACTCATACATTCTGAACCTGCTCTAACAACTTGTACATTTTGTGAAATGACTTAATGCTATTATTAAGGACTCTCGACATGCCCTCATTTGATACATCAGAATTACTGGCAGAAAAAGGGGATATGCAGATTTAAAAATTATATTCAATTTTAAGTTCAAATTGTATTCAGAATTTGAAAACATCATCTACTTTTTTTCTGAAACAAATATAAAACCCAGTTATGAGTACCAAAATTTTAATAGGTAGGAGCACTCATGTAAAAGTTAAAGCAATATCATTGTACGCTAAATAATAGTGTAGGTCTTACGCATGGAGTGAAATGAGTAGTTGCTCAGCATCTTTCAATCAATTTATATTTGTCTTACATGCCAAATTTTCAGAAATCAGAGCAATATTTGAGGCTTCTAATCAGAGAAATGTTAAAAAAAATTACAACTGGCAGAGAACAAAAAAAAAGGAAGGGGGAGAATCCAGAGAAAGACAATAACATCAAGTCATATAAGTGATTAGTTAAGCACCATTTGTGTTAAGATGATGATATGGCTGAAGAGCATGGACTCAGTGAATAAATGCACTTACCTCCGTTAAATGAGGATTGGGATTAAATCCACAGAGGCTACAGACAGTGGTTTGACACTCAGTGCATTTGTTAAAATTGGCTTTTTCTGGAACATGCAACAGAAGTTCAGTGGTATTGCAAAGAGGACAGATGGTTTTAGGGAGGCCTTGTGATGGAGGCTGTTTTGCAGATGGAGACATTGTTGGTGGCTGCAGGGGTTTTGCAGATCCTGTTTGGCTTACTGGTTTTGTAGACTGTTGAGCTGAGGGCTTTGTTGGGCTCGGTTGTTGAGCTAAGGGTTTTGCTGACCCAGGCTGTTGAGATGGGAGTTTTGCTGAGCCAGGTTGTTGAGGTGGGGGCTTTGCTGAGCCAGGCTGTTGAGGTGGGGGCTTTGCTGGGCCAGGAAGTTGTGAAGGAAGCTTTGTTGGGCCAGTCTGCTGGGCAGAAGGCTTTGCTGGTCCTGCCTGTTGAGCTGGAGTCTTTCCTGGCCCAGGCTGCTGTACTGGAGTCTTTGTAGGCCCAGTTGCCTTGGCTGGAGACTGTAGCCCAGGTTGTTGAGCTACAGGTTTTGGTGTCCCCACCTGCTGGGTTGGAGGCTTTCCTGGCCCTGGCTGCTGAGCTGGAGTCTTTCCAACTCCAGGAGGCTGAGCTAGAGCCTTTGGCCCAGGTTGCTCCAATGAAGGCTTCTCTGACCCAGTTTGCTGAGCTGGAGGCTTAGCAGGACCAAGAGACTGAGCTGGAGGCTTTGTTGTTCCTGGTGGCTGCACTGGGGGTTTCACCGTCCCTGGTTGTTGAGCCAGTGGCTTTGTTAGCCCTGGGGGCTGAGCTGGAGGCTTTGCAGGCCCAGGCTGTGATTTTTCAGGTCCAGGCTGCTGTGCTGGAGGTTTTTTAGGACTTGGTTGCTGAATAGGTGGTTTGGATGGGCTTTGTAGTGAGGGTTTAACTGATTCTCCCCTTACTATGTCTGCCTGTTTAGTCTGAGGCCTGGATGCATCTCGTTGAAGTGACAATTTTGCCTGGTCTGTCTGAGGAGTCTGAGCAGGACCCTGAATTGGCTTTCCTGTACCTTGAGGTTGTGATTTAATTTTTTCTGGTTGTTGAGAAGATACCAATTTGGGAGGGCCATCCTGCTGAAGTGGATCCTTACCAGCTCCTTGCTGCTTAGGAACTGGCTTGGGTGACTGCTGTTGTGAAGGAGGTTTTGTGATTCCCTCAGGTTTTCCTTGCTCCTTCTGAACTACTTTTTGTTTCTTGGTGATTTCTTCCTGGGATGCCTCAGAGTCTGATATCAAATCAAAAGGGTTGAATTTATTTACAACAGAGGAGACAGCACTTAAAGGGTTAACCTCTGAGAGGAAGCCAGGCATCATACTAGACTTGTGCTCTTCCCTAAAATCAGTTCTGGACTTTGATTCTTTCAAGCTAATGGTGGAAGGACTCCTCCCAGGCAATTTCTGCTCTGACCTGAAAGTATCTGTAGTTCTACTTTTACTGAGACCAGGCTGAGCTGGACGCCCAGGGTCTGGGGGTCTTCCTGATTGCTTTGGAGGATGACTACTATCCAACTCTTGTTTCCTAGAAGAGTAAAAATAAAGAAGTGAAAATAATGGTAATTGTTTCAAATCAAAGTAATATGAAAACATTGCTTTCTTATAGCCTTAAAATTATGAATGTACAAATATAACTAGAACCCATTTTGTAACATCTTTTAAGTGATGATAAAACTTTTAATGCTTTTGTTTCTTTCCTTAAATGGGTAGGTATTTTCAACAAGGAGGTGAAGATTAAAAAAACAATAATTGCTGTTGTGACTGATAAAATTTAAATATATTGGCCGGGCATGGTGGCTCACGCCTGTAATCCCAGCACTTTGGGAGGCTGAGGCGGGTGGATCACAAGGTCAGGAGATCAAGACCATCCTGGTCATCATGGTGAAACCTTGTCTCTATTAAAAAAATACAAAAAATTAGCTGGGCTTGGTGGCGCGTGCCTGTAATCCCAGCTACTCAGGAGGCTGAGGCAGGAGAATTGCCTGAGCCCAGGAGGCGGAGGCTGAGGTGAGCCGAGATCGCGCCATTGCACTTCAGCCTGGGTAACAAGCGAAACTCCATCTCAAAAAAAAAATTAAAATATATTATTAGAAAACAAAATAAAAGCAATTTACCTTTGCACTTAATATACTGGCCTTAAAACCTTACTAAATATAGGTTTAAATTAAAACCTCAATAAATCAATGCAATGTCATATTATAGGACATACATGTTCACAAAGTGTATTTATTTTTCTTTTATCAAAAGTTATAGTAAAAGAAAGTCTTCCAAATACTAGCAGCATTGAGAAGTAAAAATACTCATTTTTAAGTGTAAGAGTCTGCTGAGACTTTTTAGAAACTTCATTTTGAGAATTTACATGACCTAAATAAGGAATGCAATGTGAAATATGGGGAGTTTCTGATAGTGGAGTTTACATGATGCTTTCCCAGGAATGCTAAAAAGTTTATAATTTATTTGATTTTACTTGGGCTTCTAGGGATCAAATTCACTGGCCAGGAGAGACTGGAACACAGATAGATGTAGGTACCTAAAATCCTGAGAGTCCCAGAGAGTGACTGGGGATCATCCCCATGGCTTCATCTAGAAAGGCACTATTCATCAAATATAACTTATGCAACTTTACAAAATAAGAATTTCTACATTCATTATTTAGACATTCCTGAGGAACAACCCCATCATTATTCTAGAAGATCACTGTTATCTTTTTTTAAAAGTAGGTATTTTTAACATGAAATTTTTATGGGACGTAATTAATAATACATGCTTAAATCATCTTGAGATATATCTTGGTATCTAAATATCTCTTTACTCAGTGTTTGCTACATCATCTCTTAATGCCATTGATTGAATATTAGTAATCTATCATTGACATTGAGAGTAAATGTAGCAAGTGGTTAATTTTCAAGATTTAATTCACAAATATACAAATATACAAGATGTATTTTTTAAAACAGCCTTGGACACATGATCTATTTTAAATGACTATGGTTAAATAATTTAAATAGGTGTTTCTTATTTTTTATATAACTACTGTTTTAGCCAAAAGTCTTATTAAATATAAGAACTTTTTAAATAATTCATACTTTATTCATAAAGTTACCACTAAAAGGATATTCTGAACTAGAATTATGGAGAAAATCAGATTATAAATATTTTGCTTGGTATATGTAGCTTTTTAAATTTTGAAAAATGTATTTTTATTAAAGAAAACAATAATAAAGTAACTTAGTAGCACCTAAAATATGAGAACAATAAAGTTTTATAGGTTCTAATTTGGTTTATCAAAATTTACTTGCTAATTTTGCTAATGAGACAGACTAGAGATACTTTATTTCATATTCAATACTTCTTATGAATTAACTTTTTCCAAATTTCCTGACATAGAAATTTCCTGACATAGAAATTTGAGTACAGGTCAAGATGAACAGATAGCAGGAAGAAGCAGAGAAGCATTATTTCTAGGTAGCAAAGACTTAGAAGGAAAGAAAATAATCTATAAATGGCAATGTATGCATCAGGTGATTTTCTGGTAAAAGACAGGTAGATTATGAAATTTTGCAATTTCCTTTAAGGAAAAGGTTACAAAAATATATACATATTCTACCATGTCTCTGAAGTATTACCCTAGTTAATTCCAACAGTTCCAAGCTAGCTCTTAAAATACACTGCTACATATTTCCATTTAGAGAAAATCATTTTGAATATTTCTTTATAGGTACACTATCCAGACCCTGACATATAGAAACTTTTAAAATAACCTGATGTTATTCTATAAATTTTCTAAATTTACTTAATATAATGTAGCATTCCTTTGAAGAGCACATGCTTAGGGCTGATTATAGATATGACAATCTGATAAGTAATTATTAGGCATTTTGTTGAAATAACTTCCCTGTACAGAGTCCTATAAATTAATTTTAAGCAGAGTACAAAAAGTATCTATCCTTAATTATACTAAATTTTTCTCTTGAAACTACTAAACTTATTTTAATCATAGTTTTAATATTTCACTTAATCCATATTTGCAAAACAAAAAATAAACTTCATGAATGCCAGATATTTGTCATAATCAAGAATAGCAGAATTGAAAGCAACCTGCTTGCACCAGGAATTATAATTGCATGTACTTCCTACAAATATAAGTTGTACTTTCCTATAGAATTCCCATCAGAAAACAGGCATTCAACTCTAAAGACTGTCCTATAACTTAAACTTAGTTTTAGTTGCTACAATTATGTAAATAAAACTAAAGCACAGAGATTTTGGATGAGAAATGAAAAGAAAATCAAGAGAAAAACTGTCAATACCAAACAAAGGTGCTGTTGTCTTTTGGTGAAATTTTGTTTGGCATAACAGTTCTACTGTTAAAAATAAAAGTGATTAAAATTCAATCTCTGCCTTTTAGACTAGACTGTGAACTCCTAGAGAGAGAAGATACATTTCACTTATCTTTGCATCACTAGAACCAAGCCTGGCAACTAGAGCATTAATATTTGATGAATTAATGAATAAGTGGATGATTAACAATGAGTGAATCGGGAATAAATATATCATGTATTTGTTTTAACTTGACATTATCTTATAAATTTTCTAAATTTACTTAATATAATGTGGCATTCCCTTAAAGAGCACATGCTTAGAGCTGATTATTTTACTTTAATGTTTCTTGAATTGCTTTCACTTAAAATTCTTCTACAGGCCTTCTGAATATAAATAGATAAATTCTATATTCTTTTTACAACCTGGATTTGGCCTGCACATTTAGGAAGAAATACAGTTGTGGAGCTATCTGCCCAGTAGGGGAGGCTGAAAGAAGTAAAGAAAATAATCAGTTCAGTGAGAGTTCTTATCAAATATTCTACTAATCAGAGAAGTTTTTCAATAAAGCCCTTCTCAGATATTTGTAACTATAAATAGAATGAGTAGAAAAAAATAATGAAATTGCACTTCTCTGGGTCTACAATGAATAAAAAAATACATGAACATATCATTTGTAACCTATCTTGTACTTCTAGCTTGTAACTACATATATTTAACACTACCTCCCTTTTCACTTTGCTGTTGTAATCCCTAGACTGGGATTTTTCTTTCAAATGTTAGCAGGAAGAAAATGTTTCCCCTAAGATGAGGAAAACATATGCAAATATAGGAATGTAAAAGCATCTGGGATAACAAAATCTTTTATAAATGGAACACAATGAGCAATGACACTTGACAGTGCTGAGTCACATAAAATTTTATACTATTAGAAATATAAGCAATCTTGGGACTATTAATGTTTACATATTATATAGAGAGATATATATAGATCTATGCATTTATCCTCTAAGTCCCAGAACATAGGGACTAAGGGAATCTAAGTGACTAATTCAAGGTCATAAAACTAGTTAGTCACAGAAATCTGGTATCCTCACTCCTGGTTTGTGGGAAGAAGAGGTGATTTACACTCCACTGAACTGATTTGTCAACATGTAAAAGAACATTGACATATCAAAATAATTCAGAACTATGTACAATTCAACAGAAAACTTGTCTGTAGCCATCAGTGACAGTTTCATTCATTGCTGATATTAATATTACCACTCTTTATACTTGTAGGGTTCTTGTAAATTAAATCTCAAACAAAAACATCCATGTCAACTTTTAATTGATCCTCAATGGACTCCTTAAGACAGGTAAGACAGGTATTATTAGTCTTATTTAAAGGCAAGAAACATGAGACACATTGATTGAGAAATATTTGTAATTTGCTACGAGTTGGTTAAAATCAATAGGATAAAAACCCAGGTTTTCTACCTTTATTATAAAAATTCTATGTTCAATTTACACCATGTTAAAACTTCAAATAATTTATATATGTCTTCCTATATTAATTGAATTTACATAACTCTATAACTTTAAAGTCTAAATAATAAACCAAGTATTTCTTTAGTTATCCTATACAGGGAAAAATAACTTTACAAAAGTTATGTACCTTTTATAGAAATCTTCAGTAAAATATAAGCAAGTTGCAAAAGTCAGAAAGTTATAACTTATTTTTTAGTATTCTGATGAAGTTTTCACCAATAACAGTTTAGGCCACATACTGCCTATTGATAAGATTTCCACCAAAACAAAATTATCAATAGAGAGCTTAAAAGTGTACTATCCTATACAAATATTGCATAAAGCAACAGTTTTAAAGGTGGAAATAATGTTTCTCAACCACTCTTTAAACAAAAGAAAAGAGAGAAATCTAGAAATCAAAGATCTCACTGGAATTGGTATTGGTAACAAGCATGAAAGACCTGTTGCTTGTGCCTCTTAGAAAAAATTATAAAAGGTCTGGTATACAGCTCTAAAACACTAATAAAAATATTATACCATGTTATCATCCTATGAAAATCTAATTAATGAACACTAAATTTTTTTCCTAGTCAAGTTTTCATCAGGTAGAGGAAAACAGTACATATCATAAACTGGATAAGAGAATAAGGAAGACTTTTTAACAAAAGAATAGCCCAATAGGTTACTAGTTTAAAAACACAGAAAAACATATTTAACATAAAGGAGCTAATTATCATTAGTACTAGTGGTTTCCTTTCAAAATAAATAGGGTTTTTTTCCTGATAGATTTTAAGCATTTAAGACTTTATGTGAAATTATTGTCACTATCCAGAAATCATTTTACATTTCTCCTATATTATAATTGCGATTACGTGATAGTGATTTGTTAATTTTATTTCATTTTATAAGGTAGAGGACAGAAATCTACACCTATATCCAGATCTTTCGTGCTTACAATATCTCAAAAGAAAACTGTAGGTTTTCCTTCAGTTGTCATAAAAAGAGGACTGGTTTCAGGACCACGGACAGAGAACTATTCTCTACGACAGAGTGCAAAGTTAAAGGGTTTGTTTACAATAATAAAGGCAAGGCAGTCACAATGATTATACCCTGTTAGTACTCTAATTGGAAAACAACTAATCTATTCAGATGAAGGAAAATGGAGAGTTACAGACAGAAATGAATACGTTCATATTACTGATTAGCTCTTATACTTGCCTATGCAAGTTGTCATTTATTTAGTTTTTAAAAGTATGTATTAAAAATTATTTTTTCAGGTAATACAATTCACATGTTCTCCCCTAAACTGAAGGCTACTTTTGCATAAAAAAAAGAGCAGCGGCTTAAAAACAGCATATGCTAACTCAGAAATATATGAACAACACCTGCTCTGCTGTGACCAAACCATCTGTTTAATGCCACACATATTTTAGGGTTCCTCACAGAATACAAAAGGTATATTAATTCTATTCCTTCTACCTAAACAGCTTCTGCTTTCCTCTGGGGGTGGGGTGGCGAGAGAGGACAAATCACCTACAAGGGGATTCAAGTATTGTTACAGAAATATTTAGACATCATTCACAGAGAAAAAGACCCCGCAATGCCCAAGAAGGTTTAAACAGAGACAGGTAAACACCCAGCTCTACCCATTTCCCAACCCGTCCGTGTTGTATTAATGGAAGACTTCCAGATTAGTAAAACACTGGAGGGCGTCTCTCCACGCCATCCTAGAGGGAAAGGGCTCCAAAAGGCCAAAATATCACAACCTAAAATCACAGTTCCTAGAATGTAACCCTTGACTATCCCACCAGAAACTCTACAATGCATCATTTTTATTCCGCCCATCAAAAGGCTTAGAATCTCTTTACGACCACCCCATTGGGGTGAATAAAACGAACGGAGGCGACATATATGTACCGCCGTGCTGGCACATACGGGCTGGCACATATGTGCACGGGAAGCTGTACATATATGCCCGGACATATACATCATGCTGTGCGTGCCTGTGCATGGAAGGCGACTCCGCAGCGGCCGGGGGGACGCTTTCCTTGGGCAGCCCCTGCGCCCTTGACATGACAGCAGCGATCTGTCTCCTCTCCTCTTCGCTCAGCTGGCTCAAATCCGCCTCCATGCCGGCCGGGATCACGGTGTGCGAGGGGCTCCCCGCCCCGCTAGCCCCTCCTCCGGCCGCTGCGGCCGCCGCCAGCCCTTCGGGGAGCCCTTCCCCTTCCAAGCTCGCCTCGTTGCCCATGGCTCTGGGAGACTCGGGGCCGCCGCTCTCCCTCCTCGCGCCGCGTCCCAGTCGGGAAGCCCGCGGCCAGCGGAGGAGTCAGAGCCAGGGTCCGCCTCGGGGCGTGCAGGCGGCCGCGTCTCTGGGCTCCGGACCCGGCACTGCCGTCCGGAACGACAAGCGGAGGGCTAGTCCCGCTAGCAGGTGACGCCCGCTGCCGGTGCCTCCTCCATGTTTGACAGAGCCAGGCAACCTTTGCAGAAGACGCCTCCCGGACGCCGCCTCGGCGCCCCGAGCCGGGGAGAAGCAGATCTGAGCAGTGCCAGCCGGGCGCCGTCCGCCCTCCTCCCCACAGCGCACCGCCTCCTCGCCGGCGCCCTCACAGTGCGCAGGCGCCTCTCGGAACAGGTGATGCCCGAGGTCCCCGCCCACCCCGTGCTGCGTCGCTCCGGATCCTTCCTCGGTCTCAGCACAGATTTAAAGGAACCCAGTGAACGCCCGGCTAAAAACCGGGAAGAAACAGTCGGCGTTTCTTTCAGGCATGTTTCAGGATACCTCAACTTGAGTTTTAGCTTACTAGACTCCTAGATTCAACGGGGGCGGGAGAAGCAGTAGAGGAAATGTCTGTTTTCAGCTTTGGCTTTTGGGATTTGTAGTTTCGTTTCTTTTCTTTAAAGGAAGGTTTTACAACATTCTAGGAAAGGATTCAAGTAACTGAAAATTAGCAGGAGAGACCCTGATACCTTTGAGGCACATTTCCCAAGGGAGCTAAGAATGTCCCTTTTCATTAAGAACTTTCACAGAACGATTAGATTTTTTTAGTTAAATTATTTGAAAAATGATACAATATTAGTAAGCAGCTAGTGCTTATAACCTGTGAAGTTCTCTAAAGGGAGGGACTACACAATAATAAAGGATTATGGGAAGTTGTGGACCTGGGGTTCTGCCGTAATATCCAGATTGTAAAATACTAAAATCTTTTAATATGACATTTCGGAAACGTGATTTTATTCCCCTGACCCCTTTTTAACAAATGTGCACAGAAGAACCCCCAAAAGTTACTTTAATGTGTGGCTGTTAAGTCACATCCCCACTGCTTCACTTGACTAACCTTAAAAAAAAAATAAAAAATAAAAAAAAAGTTACGGTCACATCATTGGTTAGGAGCACGTTATCATAATAACCACCTACTCAGACCCACTCCCCACTATCGCTCCTACACTTTTCTTGCTATTACATTTCTTAGAAGGGACTGTTCAGCACTGAATCTGAAGCCTCAATGTTGTTACCTACCTTTCCTTAGAATGTGGACGTAGTGCCTCAACTGTTGAGGTTAGCTAACAACCGAGAATGAATAAATCAAACAGAAATGAATTAAGTTGCTCAGAAAGTCCAAGTTTTTGCTATAATCATTACATAGTTAGATCTTGTACCTTCCAAAGTTAATTTGTAGATTTATGGTATAAAAGCACCAATGATTATAACTGATTTTTAAAAGATAACAAAAATGATGCAGTCTCTTATGGTAGGAAAACAAATGCCAACCAACATCGTTTGTAACAAATGCCTCCTTATATTTAAGAAGCAGAAAAAAATGGCGTAGTGTATATTAATACAATAACTGCTTTTGTGTGTGATGAGTGATACTATTCAAGCTCTTCTCATTCTTTGTATGTTTAAAAGTCCATGCATTTTAGTGTATGTATAAATGTCTGTATTTCTGCTTGTATAACTCTAGACAATATGGCTTGTAATTTTGATATGGGTGCATATGAAGATCTTTTATTCATATTCCTTCTCTAATATAAGGTGAGAGAGGAGTGTGTTCATTGAGTGGAGCAAGAACTACAGTGGCTTAAGGTCCAACATTTCATATTTTTATGGCTGAGTTGCTTCTGAATTGCTGCTCTCAGCCATTTTTGTTAGCTCTACTTTAAAGTGGGATTTACAGCTAGAGTGGAGGAAATTCAAGCAAGATTACAACTGATTATAAACTGGCTTCTCAATTTTGAGAGAAAAATCATGAGAAATGTTTTAGGGAAGAGTTTGATAAATTTAGTTTTGAATTCTTAACATCTGAAACATCAGGCAATTTTTTTCTTTTGTACTCAGCCTAAAGTGTATCTGTCATTTAAATAAAAGAAAAAGTCACTTGTATTTAGAATGTGTTCCTATAGACATATAATGTTTAAAATATTAAGAACTAAAATTAGTTTTGTCACTTCACAATACTTGTAAGTTGAAAAATATTAATGTCATGAAGTTATAACCTAGATGATCAGCATTATTCAATTATTTTATAAATGGACTTCATGATTTAGAACCTACTCTTGGAGAATGGGCACATGTGTGCATGTCTTATTCTTCAGAATTTTTCTGTTGATGTCTAGTTTTAAATCCTAGCTCTACATTCTTATAGCTATTTAGATTGGTAAGTCATTGACTTTTCAGATGTTGAGGTTCCTCAACTGCAAGAACAGAGAGAATACTACTACTAACGTTACTACCTGTCCGGTTTGTTGTGACAATTAAATTAGAAAAAGATGTGAATGCACTCATAAACTAGAACTATATCATCAGAATGTGGTAGATGGTTACAATACTGGTCTCCAATGAATCAAACCTCCCATGCATGTCCACTGCCTTTTTTTTTTTTTTTTTTTTTTTTTTGAGACGGAGTTTTACTCTTGTTACCCAGGCTGGAGTGCAATGGCGTGATCTCGGCTCACCGCAACCTCCACCTCCTGGGTTCAGGCAATTCTCCTGCCTCAGCCTCCTGAGTAGCTGGGATTATAGGGACGCGCCACCATGCCCAGCTAATTTTTTTGTATTTTGAGTAGAGACGGGGTTTCAACATGTTGACCAGAATGGTCTCGATCTCTTGACCTCGTGATCCACCCGCCTCGGCCTCCCAAAGTGCTAGGATTACAGGCTTGAGCCACTGCGCCCGGCTGTCCACTGCCTTTTACAATGGTACTGCCACACTTCCCACCCTTGACTAGAACTAAACCCTTGCCTTAATTTTGCCAAAAGAATGTGTTGGGAATATCATGTGATTTCCCAGGCTAGCCTTCCAGTTTAGCCCTCTTTGTATCCTGAGACTTCCATTCTCTGAAGAAGCCAAGGAGGTCAGAAAGAGAAGCCTAGCTACCCCAGCTTCATCCATCTCAGCTGAGGCTTTAGTGAGGCCCTTTAGCACAACCTGTGCCAGCTGAGCTACCTACTGGCTACAATCACATCAATGAACTCAGTAAGACCAGCAGAAGAACTGCACAATCAACCAAAAGAATCGGATAAGTAATAATTATAATGATAATAAGTTGCTATTTTAAGTCATTAAGTTTTCTTGGAGGGGGGGTTACTTAAGCTATGTAACAGACATTCCAGTTTTTCCATATTATGATCATGCATAATCCTTCAAAGTTTTCTTTTCACTCTTTCAGTGACTTTTCTCATTTCCTATCCAGCTGCACTTGAGTTGTTAGTTCAAAATTTCCAAATACCACCCTTCTAACTATAAAGTGGAAAAGAACACAATTATCTTGAATACTTACATGCTGTTTCATGAAATGCTCAAACAAGAAAATATATGTGAAGACGATCTTTAAATTGTGTAACATTACTCAGATGTCAAGTTATATAAGACATGGAAGATTTATTCATAAGAATTTTCTGAGGAACACCAATGTATATATTTGAGAAATTGTTTGGAGTCAGGTGACACTCTCAAGGTCCTACTCAAGAGGATTAGAATATAGGTTTACATCCCTGGGTAAAATGCTTGGGGTCAGAAGTTCAAAATTATTTATGGAATTTTACAAGGTTAATATGATATACTGTACATTTTATAATATTACTTTTAATATTTATCCAGGAAAATCTGTTAATAGTCACATTAACCTCTAAAAGAGTTGAGATCAAATCAACTGGAAGACACTCGGTTTTTTTGAGCCTGGTAATGAATTGGAGTTCAGATTTTTTTTTTGTTTTTTGAGACAGAATTTTATTCTTGTTGCCAAGGCTGGAGTGCAAAGGCGCGATCTCAGCTCACTGCAACGTTTACCTCCTGGGTTCAAACAATTCTCCTGCCTAAACCTCCAGAGTAGCTGGGATTACAGGCATGTGCTGCCCCGAGCAGCTAATTTTGTATTTTTAGTAGAGACGGCTTTCTTCATACTGGTCAGGCTGGTCTACAGCTCCCAACCTCAGGTGATACCCCCACTTCTGCCTCCCAAAGTGCTGGGATTACAGGCATGAGCCACCGCACCCAGCCCGGAGTTCAGATATTTTTATAACAGCCTGGGCTTATTTAAGGTTCTGCAGAATAAAGAGAAAACAACTTGAATTGGTAAAGTAGCATGAATTGGAGGACAAAAGTAGAGAAATCTACTTACTTTTGATAGGGGAAATAAATGTTCCCACTGTTAGCTCCATTGGTAATATGGCCTACAGGACTTTGCAGGACCAATGTGTCAGTGAGGCTGCAAGATGTTTTCTGTGGACTTTGCATTAAAACCCTGCCTCATCTCTCTCATGCAGAGACAAGTATGTCTGTATTGCTAAATTGTTTGTACATTGTGATGGTTAATTTTATGTGTCAATATAACTGGGTTATGGAATGTGAGATATTTGGCTGAACATTGTTTTGGGGTGTGTCTGTGAGAATCATTCCAAATGAAATTAGCATTTGAATCTGTGGATTTAGCAGATTGTCCTCCCCAGTGTGAGCGAGCGTCATCCAACCTACAGAGGGTATGAATAGAAGAAAAAGCAGAGGGAGGGAGAATTTATTCCTTTCTGCCTGACTGCTTGAGCTGAACATCAGTCTTCTGCCTTTGGACTTGAATTTACATCATTGACCACCCAACCCTGGGTTCTCAGGCTTTCATACTCAAATTGAATGATATAACCAGCTTTCCTGGATCTCCAGCTTGCAGATGGCTGATCATGACTTCAGCTATCCATAATTATGTAAGCCATTTTCTTATTTTATAACATATGCATGTGTACATATATGTGTGTGTATAAATAATGGAGATAAGAGATAGATCTGTATACATACATATTCAGATCTCTAGACAGATAGATGATAGATAGATAATAGGTAGATATAGGTATATATCTTTCCATCCTATTGGTTCTGTTTCCCTGGAGAATTTTGACTAATAAGACATGCATGGGTTCCTTGAGAAAGGATGGGTGCGAGTTCAAGGCACGAAAAGAGTGAAGAGCTTTATATCTGTGTAAATAAATGTTGCAAATATTTGCAATATAGATATCATGTACATACACAGGAACTGAGAGAAAGCATCTAATGCATATGTTTTAACCATTATCATATGTACTAAAATGTAAGGTTTCCTTTGGTTTTCAGAAAGCCCTATAATTTTCTCATGTGTTAATTTCAACCTTATAATAGGAGAAAACTTTCACAGTTTTGCTCTTTCATAGGTCTGTATGCAAGCAGCAAAATAATGGATGAATTTCAATAGGGATGTATAAAGTCCAATTGGAAAAAAGAAAAGTTACTCTTACAGCAATGGTTAAAACTTTGACAGGATATTATATTTATCAGTAGATATTTTGAAGAATGTCAAAACCTAGGCTTTGCCTCAGACAAATTAAATTATAATTTGGAGAAAACGGGGCAGCATTAGTAATTTTTAAAGATCCCCAGGTAACTATGATATACATCTTGGGTTGAAGACCACTGATTTGAAAGAATAGTGAGTTTTAACGTAAGAATTACAAGACCAAAGACAAGGAAAAGGCACTTGAGAGTTACTATAGACTTTTCTTTGAAGCTGCACTCAGAGGTCTCAGCAACGTAGTTGCCATCATGAGAAATTATTTTTGAAGAAAAAGGATTTACCTTTTTCAAAATAGTAGTGCTTCTGCATCTGGAATATGGTACACAATTCTGATGATTACATTTTGCAAAATCTGTAATGGATCTAGAGAGACACAGCAAATTAAAGGAGAGATAGTACCAATTCATTCTAGAAGACTGAAGAGGGGAATTTAGAAAGATTAATGCCTCTTACTGAGGAATATGAATATGAAAGTTCACTCAAATCTGACAAACTAAACCCAAGGAGCTTTTTTGGTACATGTAAAAGTCATGGTTAATAAAAACAGAAACAAAGCAAAAGACAGGGTCTAGTGCATTCATTTATATGTTTATGTCCCACATTGGGACAAAAGATGGTAACTCTTTTGTTTGTCTCCCTTTTGAGCAAGTAACTTGACTATAGTTGCTAGCTTTTCTTTCAGTTATGTGTGGCCTTGTGACCAAGCTCCACCTAATGAAAATGTGCTGCTGCGAGACCGGGCACAGAGGCACTCTGGCATGCATATGCCTGAGGCTAACAGAGACGGAAACAACTGCTCCATTCTAGAGGTTCCATGGGCTAAAGATGGCAGAACCACTCGGATGGTGGCATCAGGAGGGTGATCATGTGTGGAATTTTGCCTTACACTAAGATCACCTTCCTTGGTCAGCTTTATAAATGAGAAGGAAAATATCTATTATGTTTGAGACATAGCATATTTTTGCTTCTTGGCCTTTTTGTTAAAGTAATCAGTACTGTCTCACCTAATAAAAGGTAGCAGAAAGTACTTTGTTATAGAGAAACTAACATTAATAGAATACATCATCTCCTTATTCATTCCACTTTAATAATCCTAGTTGCATTTTTCTTTTGTAGAAATATGGATGAATCTAGGTGCCTCATTGATATGAGACTGTGTCCCTACCCAAATCTCATCTTGAATTGTAGCTCCCATAATTCCCACTTATTGTGAGAGGGATCCAGTGGAAGATAATTGAATCATAAGGATGGTTTTTCCTCATACTGTTCTCATGGTAGTGAATAAGTCTCATGAGATCTGATGATTTTATAAGGTGTTTCCCCATTTGCTTGGCTCTCATTTTCTCTTGTCTGCCACCATGTAAGACATGCCTTTTATCTTCCTCCCGTGGTTGTGAGGTTTTGCCAGCCGATGGAACTGTGAGTCCATTGAGACTCCCATTATATTTTTAATAAATTACCCAGTCTCAGGTATGTTTATATCAACAGTGTGAAAATGGACTAATACACTCATTGACCTCCAAACATACAATGTTACCCTCTAATTGAGTTCTACTCTTCACCAACCTGGCAGCATTGTTCCCTTTCCTCTATCCATGCTTGCAGTTTTCAAGGCCAGGCTTAAGGCCCACTCACCACAGTTAGACCTTTTCCTATTCTGAAACCACTATTATTTTCAATTATTTTTTCAGAATATTATTATTTATTTAATATTTATTTACATATCATCTTGCTTTATTTGCTTAATTCTTTTCAGTACTGATTACTTAGAATAATGCAAAATATTGTTATTTCTTTTGCAATGCCATCAGTACCTAGTGCACATGGTGAATGCTCAAATCAACAGACATTAAATGCATTGCTTACTGAGAAGTCTTCAGGTTAAAAATGTGAATAATGCAAAAACTGTGTTAGGTTATTTTGCAGAGGACATCTGTAAAGAGAAAATAAGGAAGTTATTTTTGTGATTAAGGAATCATCTTTTATAATAATACAATTTTAACCTATAAATATTGTATGACATTTAATATATTACAAGACCCTCTGTTAAGTATTCTATTGATTTTACCTCTATTCTTCTGATAAGATTGTCATGTAACTATTGTTTTGTCCATTTTAAAAATTCAAAAGTTGAGATTCAGAAAATTTGTTTAACTTTCTGTAGTTCTTTAACAAGTAAACAACAAGAAAGGACTCAAACTTAACATCACAAGAATCTAAAACATACTCCTTTGTCTCTTCTATATACCAATGATAGTCAAGCAGAGAGCCAAATCATGAGTGAACTTTCATTCACAATTGCTACAAAGAGAAGAAAATACCTAGGAATACAACTTACAAGGGATGTGAAGGCCCTCTTCAAGGAGAACTACAAACCACTGCTCAAGGAGATAAAAGCAGACACAAGCAAATGGAAAAACATTCCATTCATGGATAGGAAGAATCAGTATGGTGAAAATGGTCATACTGCTCAAAGTAATTTATAGATTCAATGCTATCTCCATCAAGCTACCATTGACTTTCTTCGCAGAATTAGGAAAAACTATTTTAAATTTCCCAAAACAGAGTCCATATAGCCAAGACTATCTCAAACAAAAAGAACTAATCTGGAGGCATCACGCTACCTGGCTTCAAACTATTCTTCAAGGCTACAGTAACAAAAACCGCATGGTACTGCTATCAAAACAGACATATAGACCAATGGAACAGAACAGAGGCCTCCGAAATATTGTCACACCTGTACAACCATCTGATCTTTGACAAACCTGACAAAAACAAGCAATAGGGAAAGGATTCCCTATTTAATAAATGGTGTTGGGAAAACTGGTTTGCCATATGCAGAAAACTGAAACTGGATCCCTTCCTTATGCCTAATACAAAAATTAACTCAAAATGGATTAAATACTTAAACATAAGACCTGAAACCATAAAAACCCTAGAAGAAAACCTAGGCAATACCATTCAGGACATAGGAATGGGCACAGACTTCATGACGAAAGCGCCAAAAGAAATGGCAACAAAAGCCAGAATTGGCAAATGAGATCTAATTAAACTAAAGAGCTTCTGCACAGGAAAGGAAACTGTCATCAGAGTGAACAGGCAACCTACAGAATGGGAGAAAATTTTTGCAATCTGTCTATCTAACAAAGGGCTAATGACCAGAATCTACAAAGAACTTAAACAAATTTACAAGAAAAAAACAAATCTTCATCAAAAAGTGGACAAAGGATATGAACAGATACTTCTCAAAAGAATACATTTATGTGACCAACAAACATATGAAAAAAAAGCTCACCATCCCTGGTCATTAGAGAAATGCAAATCAAAACCACAATGAGATACCATCTCCTGCCAGTTAGAATTGCAGTCATTAAAAAGGTTGGGAAACAACAGATGCTAAAGAGGATGTGGAGAAATAGGAATGCTTTTACTGTTGGTTAGAATGTAGATTAGCTCAACCATTGTGGAAGACAGTCTGGTGATTCCTCAGGGATCTACAACCAGAAATACCATTTGACCCAGCAATCCCATTACTGGGTATATACCCAAAGATTATAAATCTTCCTACCATAAAGACACATACACATGTATGTTTCTTGCAGCACTATTAGCAATAGCAAAGACGCGGAACCAATCCAAATGTGCATCAACGATAGACTGGATAAAGGAAATGTGGCATACATATACCTTGGAATACTATGCAGACTTAAAAAAGGATGAGTTCATGTCCTCTGCAGGGACATGGATGAAGCTTGGAACCATCATTCTCAGCAAACTAACACAGGAACAGAAAACCAAACACTTTATGTTCTCACCCATAAGTAGAAGCTGAACAATGAGAACACATGGACACAGGGAGGGGAACATCACACACCGGGGCCTGTTGGGAGGTGGGGGGCTAGGGAAGGGATAGCATTAGGAGAAATACCTAATGTAGGTGATGGATTGTTTGTGCAGCAAACCACCATGACATGTGTAACAAACATACCTATGTAATAAACCTGCACATTCTGCACATGTATCCCAGAACTTAAAGCATAATAAAAAATAAATAAAATGAAAAAATGCTTCTAATATCTAGTAGAAAAAGATAGTCCTGCTAAAGAATGGGGAGATCCATGGGATGGTACCTCTTGTGGCCACTTTTAGGGCTTGATAATGCGTTAAGTATATTGGAAATGTGTATATATTTTTAACAAGCTAACTAAAAAGTATAATAATAATTAGAAAACAACACATAGTACTTTAAGAAATATTCCATATTCCATACAGCCAAGAGGAATAATAAAATATAAGATATTAATATGGTTTTGCTGTGTCTCCACCTAAATCTCATCTTGAACTATAGTTCCCATAATCCTTATATGTCACAAGTGGGACCTGGTGGGAGGTAATTGAATCTTGGGGACAATTACCTCCTTGCTGTTCTCATTATAGTAAGTGAGTTTTCACAAGATCTGATGGTTTTATAAGGGGTTTTTCCCTTCTTTGTTTTTCTCTTCTTCTTGCTGCTGCCCTGTAAAGAAGGACATGTTTTCGTTTCCTTCTACCATGACTGTAAGTTTCTTGAAGCCTCCACACCCCTGTAGAACCATGAGTAAATTAACCCTCTTTCTTTTATAAATTACCCAGTCTTGGGTATGTTCTTATAGCGGCATAAAAATGGTCTAACACAGATAATGAAAAAAAATGCAATAAACTTCTCACTATTCTAATTACATAATATTATTTACCATAATGTATTATTATCAATTTATGTTTTATTTGCACTTTGAATTAGATATCTTTTCTTCAAATAATGGGCAATAGTTTTATCATTCACCATTGAGGAGCCGTTTGGGGAATGTTTAATTTTATTCCAACCAAGTTCTAGATTTGCCAGGTTAATTTTCATGAGTAAGCCAAGGATGGAAGATACTTTATATAATTCTGCCTGAAGCTTCCCATGTCTTTCCCCATTCGACTTACTGCTCACATAGAAAGATCAGTGTCAGCTGTCAGCAAGATGATCCATAACCTGTCTGTAATAATACTTCATGTTTTCTAATGGCCTTCATGGCAGGGGTCTCAAATTTTGAAACATGATAGCCATGTAATATTGCAGTAACCATGGTTGGTTTTACAAATTTTCAAACTATAGAAGTGAAGCAATGATCCATTCTCCAGCATGACTTTTGAGTCATTTACACTTGCCACTAGAGAAGTTTAATTTTTCACACATTTTATCTCATCATTCATCTCATAAGCCCAAAGACATACCAATCACAGATTCAAAAGCTGGGCCCTTCAAAGAAAAAAAGTAACTGTATCAATCTAATAAATGACACTCCAAGATAGATCATCATGGTCTTATTGATTTTCTTGCAATTCTTGGCAGCAAGTGGTGGCTATTTTTAATCATTGATAGGATAAGTCTCAAAAAGAAGCTGTTCTAGAGCTTTTCTACAGAAGAAAGGCTCTTTCTGAAGTGAGGAATATAGTTTCTTATTAGGCATTTGTATTTTCATTCTATTCTCAGACATCCTGCGGAAAGATGGGCCATCTGCTCCCAGCAACATGGCTGTACCTTGAAGCTCACCAGCTGGTTTTAGGTGGCCAAGCAGGAAGACTGGGAACTCTTGTCTCTTGGCTGCTTGTCCATCTCCCTTGCCAGTTAGTGATGATCTTCTAGTTTTGTTTAGTGGGGTAGATTTCCTTCATTCAGGAACTCTGCTATGTGCTGATGCTAGAGATATAGTGATATAAAATTGAGACCTGGTTGCTGTGCTTAGAATTTACATTCTAATGAGGGAGACAGGGTTTGTAAAAAATATTCCATCTTTCTGGGAATTATAGGGTTTTTTTTTTTTGACCTTCCACACAAGCATCTAAGAGTTTGTAGGAAAACATTCTCAAACCTGACCCCTGAACTACTGCTTCAGATCTGCATTTTAACAATACCCCCTGGTGATTCATGTTCACCTTATAGTTTTAAATAATGAATGAGAATAACGAAGCCTAAACTAGATCAGTGAGAATGGATAAGGAGAGGGATTGATGGAAGAATAGATATTGTATATTCTGATTTTAGAGCCCTCAGACTGGATAAACAGACTGCAATTTCTAACTGAAGTACCTGGAAAGTGGTGCTTCAACATGCTTTTTCAATCCCATGGCATACACAAAGCTGATTAGGGAACAGAAACAATGTTATGTAACTGTTTTTTTCCCCTGGATGCTAATGGCTTAGTGAATGTAGCATTTTGACTGGGCATACCTTTGGTTATAGTGTTGTAACTGGAATTCAGTATTTGAGTCTGGAACTGATTCTTATTCTGCTGAGCATATTTTAAGATAGAGTCTTTTTGAGGTGTCATGAGCAAGGGTAAATATAGAAAATAATTTAACAATGTTTTAAAAACTAGAAATTTTTATCCTACTCTGATAAATGTCAATGTCACTTTAAGCACGAAGATACGCTATTAAAATATTTCACAACCTCTTTTTACCATCTATTATATCCTTGACAATACTGTACTGTAATTTGTTCCCAAAACATTATCACATGCAAAACAAATATTAAAACAAAATTAAATTCATATTTAAAACAAACAAAAACAGGAAGGAAACAAATATTTGAGTTAAACAAAAGGAGAATAATTCACCTTGAGAATTGGGTTTTCCCACGCAAAATTGTTTGGAAGATTTAGAAATCCTTATTCAGGTAGAGATCAGGATCACATGTCCATTTCCTTCTCAGAAGTGACTAGAGATGAGAAGCCAACTGCCAGGGGTCTTACTGTGATCCACAGATGTGTTCTTTCTTCCCCACACAATAATTTTGTGTGTGCTATATTTTTTAATTGGGAGATTGCCCATTAAAAATTATAGATTTCTTATTTTTTGGAAAAATGAAGTCTGAAGCACTGAGTACATTATTGCTTGGCAACAATCAACTGCAGTTGGGTAGCAGCCTTCACCTTTAAACCTGCACCCACCTGACTTCTTAATTTATGTTCATGGCCTGTCTTCTGTAATCATTATGTATTTGACTGTTCTTTAATCTCCGCTTCTCACCAAGAGAGGATCCAGTCTTTCTACCAGTTAGAAATATCTAGCTAGGGCTTACAAATTTCATAATTGATTTTGATCTGTCTGCTGAACTACATTTTTAAAAGATAGCGGGCAAGATGCACAATATATTGTAGACTTCAGCCACATTTTCTTCTTTGCATCTCCACTAATTCCTATTATTGATTTTCCTTTGAGCATATTGGTTTGTGTGCCTGAATTATAAGTAGTGACAGGTTGAACTTCCTCTGCTCCTGCATGTGTCAGTGTTGCAATTAACAATCATGTAGGTAGGATAATAGTGATGACAATATAAAGGGAAAAAAAACTTCCTCCTAATTTATGTCTGGAGGTTTTATGTAGTGAATATTTCCCTTTACCTACAAAGAATAATTGCTTTCAAAATAATTTCTAATAAATGTCATATGTCAACTAACTTTCCATGTAACTATTTCTAGTTCTAGAAATCTGTTTGAGGTAAAAAAAATAACACTAGTTTCTCTTCTTTTATAAGCCTCTGTCAATGGAGTTCATAAATTCTCCAGATTTTACTAACTTTCAGAAGAAGTTAGCAGTATTTTTAAATCCATTATGGATAATCTGAAAGATTAATATGCCTTATATCTGACCATAAATTTGTTACTAATGTGAAATTCTATTTAGCCTTTCAGGCCCACAATACATTTTTAACTTGTTTCAGAAAAAAATCTGGCCCAGACCAGAAGTTTGTGATTCACTTCAGATAGCTTCCTTTACTGACAGTTTTTAAGCTATATACCCTACAATCTCTAGCACAAATACGCCCTTCCTAATTATTTTCCCCTTGCCCCTCACATGAACCTCCTTTTCCCTTCCAAGATATATCTTCTATTACCTCTTTGTGAGTTCAGACATTCCATAGCATTTGTATTCCCACCCCATTCCAGTATATTCAAATCCTACCCAAGCTTCATGAACCTTCTCAAATGCACATCCTCCATAAAATTATTCCTGCTCACTATACCTCTCTGATTCAGTCATTTGGCAAATATCATGTGCTAGATTGAAATATTATTTATCTTATCAGGTAATTATGTTTTAATACCTTTAGCAATGTGGTTACAAAAATGTCCTATATTCCATGTGTTTTTTTAATCCAATAAATTACTTTTCATAATAAAAACTCATAAATATTCATCAATGGCTAACCTAGTTCTGATATCTAATAGATTAAATCAAAGATCCTACATCATAAAATTTTCTCTGTCTAGAGTATCTTTCCCCTCAACAGACAAGCATGTTTCTAGTCCCAGTATGTTTTTTAAAAAATTTCTCTTGACCTTATTTCTCCCTCCACCTACATACAGCCCATTTATCTGTTCTTTATAGCTGAACTGACGATCTTATTCAGATTTAAATGTCCGGCCCATATGATATTTTACACTCATAGAAACATTAACATGTCAAAAATCAGTACTGATTTCCACCCCTGCCCCCAAACCTGCTATTTCATTTCCACATATCATTTAATAGTAATTCCATCCCTCTCATTGTTAAAGCTAGATATAAATATATTGGGATCATTTTAACTTGTCTTTCTTTTATACAAAATAGCTAATCCAGTGGCAAATCCTATTGTCTCCAACTTCAAAATTTATCTGGAATCCAAATATGTCTCATCTCTGACACTGCTATTTGACTATTTAATCCTACTTGAATAATTTCAATAGCTTCCATCTGTTCTGCCAGTTTCTACTCTTGCTCAACTTTAGTGTATCTAGTCTCTATACAGTAAGTAACCAGAGTGATGCTATCAGGTCATGTCAGTTCCTCTGCTTCAAACTAATCCAATGGCTTCCCATCTCAATCAAAGGAAAAGCCAAAGATTTTGCAAATCCTACAAAATTCCATGTGAGCTTAAACCCATGCACTTTTCTTTCTAGTGCTCTCTTCCTTGCTCACATCCTTCCAGCCACTTTGGCCAACATATTCTTCAAACATACCATCTATGCTTATGCCTCAGGGCCTTTGCACATTCCATGCCCTCTGTCTGGAATACTTTTCCTTCCTATATGCAAGGATTCCAATTTTAAATGGAAGGTAAGACTGCACTGAGAAAAAGATATTTAGGCAAAGATTTGAAGAATGTGTGTGGGCAATCCATGCGTTATAATTGGAGACATATCATTCAGACCAAAGAAAGCAAATTTGAAAGCCCTGAGTTGGTAGGCTCCTTGTTGATACAGAGGAACACAGAAGCCAGTGTGGCTAGGACAGACAAAGCAAGTGGTAGAAGCCACGGGAGATGACGTGAGAACAGTAAGGAGCTATAGACACATGGAAGATGCAAATTATAAAGACTTTCCCCTGGGTGAGATAGAAATCTACTGGAGAGTTTGAGCAAAGAAGTGTTATGGTTTGACTTAAAATTGTACATGATCACTCTGGCTGCTGTATGTAGATTCTAGTGAGCAAAAATGGAAGTAGAAACACGAGTTAGAAGCTACTCCACAAACTTAGGCAAAATATTATACTGTAGTGAACAAGTCTGGTAGTGGCTGAATTCAAACCCTGCTTTTCATAGGATAACATGCCTTCACCCAGCTTTGAAACAGCTGTATTCTCATATGCAGAAAGTTTTTCCAAAGATACATCTTCTCTTATGTTATCCTGTTCAGCAATTACAACTCTCTAATAGGCCTTGTATGTCTACCATTGTGGTAGCTGCACTGTGGACAGTATAAAAGAATAACTACAAGAGAAGGGGTTAACATATTTTTTTAGTATGAAATTACTTTTTCAACAAAATCCTCTATCTACTCCTCTTCCCTCTACCCATAGGAGTGTTCTACTTTTATTATCCCTGGATGTGGCCCTGTCATGATAACCCGTGTCCCACAAACAATGGCATTTGGATTCATAGATTCTTTACAGATGTGTAAATAGGAATATGCAGTCCCATTGAGTATAAGGGGTTTGGGTGCAAAGCCTGAATTTATAAAAGAATGTTCAACAGTTTCTTCCAAGTTTTTCATAGAAATGGGCATCTCAGGGCTAAAAGTAGCAGTAAAGTGTTTGGAGAAAGACTTTTTCCCTAGTGGAGCTTACATTCTTAGAACAAGAATTGTTAACCACATGTAAATACACAATTAAAAGGAAACTTATAGACCTCATCAAGTTCCAGGATGTAAACAAAGAGGAAAATGAGATGGAGTGACTAGAGGAAACATCTGATGGAACAGCATTGCAAGGTGTCTTCAAAGAGGTGATATTTGAGCTGAGACTGAAAAGATAAATATATGAAGACTTCAGAAAAAAGTATTCAGTGTACAAAAGGCATCCAAGTCTAAAAATCATTAAATAGCAAAGCACTTAGTTAGTTTAAGGAAGAGAAAAAAGACAAGTTTCTATAGCTGGAAAGGAAGCCATGAGGGAAAGCATCTGAGATGAAGTAGAGAGAAGTAGGTGGAAACCAGATCATGTCAGGCATTTAGGCCAGGGCAAATGATTTGGATATTATTCCAAGAGTAATGGGAAGCCATTGGAAGCCTCTGATGAAAAGAGTAACATGGCCTAAAGATGACTTAAAGTTTTTCAGTTAACGATTATTTAAATTGACATATTATCATTATACATGTATATGGGGTACGCACTGACGTTCCAATACATACATATGTTGTATAACAACCAAGACAGGGTGTTTAGTACATCCATTACATTATGCATTTATCATTTTTTTTGTGGTGAGAACATTGAAAAGCTATTTTGTAATAGACAGTACCGTTAACTATTGTCACTCTGTTTTCCAATAAAAAACAGAATTATTCCTTCTAATTGTAACATTATACTCTTTGACCCATCTCTTGCCATCCTCCCCTTCCTCCTCTCTTTCCCAATCTCTTGTTCTACTCTCTGTTTCTATGATATAAACTCTTTTTTTTATTATTATTTCCTTTGGATATATACCCAGTATTGCTGGTTCATATGTTAGTTCTGTTTTAATTTTTGTTAAAGACCTTCATACTGTTTTTTATAGTGATCTTACTATTTTATAATCTCACCAACAGTATGTTAGTGTCCCTTTTTCTCCACATTGTTTCCAACACTTGTGTTTTTGTCTTTTAAAAATAGCTATTCTAGCTAAAATGAGATGGTATCTCATAAATTTGATTTGCATTTCCCTAATAAATAGTGATGTTGAGAATTTTTTATATACCTATTAGTCATATATATGTCTCCTTTTGAGAAATATGTATGAAGATCATTTGTCTATTTTAAAAATTGGGTGATTTGGTTCTTTGGCTGTTGAATTGTTTAAGATTCTCATATATTCCAAATATTGACCCCTTCTCAGATGGATAGTTTGCAAATATTAGTTTGCATGCTGTAGGTTGTCACTTCAACGTTTTTGTTTCTTTTGATGTGAAGAAGTTTTTTAGTTTGATGTAATCTCATTTGTCTATCTTTTGCTTGCTTATACTTTTGAGGTCTTATTTTTAAAATTCTTGCCCTCCCTAATGAGGTAAAGCATTTATCTTTTCTTTCTAGTAGTTTTATATTTTCAGATTCTAAATATAAGTATTTAACATTTTTGAGTTTATCTATCAATATAGTAAGAGGTAGAAATCCAGTCAAATTCTTCCGTGTATGGGCCAGTAACATTTATTGATGAGACTGTCTTTCCCTCATTGTGTGTTCTTGACACCTTTCTTTTTGAAAATTAGTAGGCTTTAGTCTTATTAATTTATTTCTGGGCTCTCTATTCTGTTCCGTTTGTCTATGTGTCTGTTTTTATGCCAGTACCATGCTGCTTTGGTTACTATAACTTTGTAGTATATTTTGAAGTCAGGTAGTGTGATGTCTCTAGATTTGTTATTTTGCTCAGGAGTACTTTGGCTACCAGAGATTTGAGATCTTTGTAGTTCCATATGAATTTTGTAATTTTTTTCCTATTTCTGTAAAGAATGTCATTGGTGTTTAGAGAGTACATTAAATCTGCCTATAACTTTGGGTAGTATGGCCTTTTAACATATTAATTTTTCCAGTTCATAAACACAGGATATCTTTCCATTTATGTTTGTCTTCTTCAATTTCCTTTATCAGTATTTTATAGTTTTCAGTGTAGAGATCTTTCACCTCCTTCATTAAGTTTATTCCTGTCTTATATTTTTGGTAGCTATTGTAAATGGAATTGTTTTCTAGATTCTTTTTCAAATAATATTATCTGCACCCAGGGACAGTTTGACTTCCTCCTTTCCAATTTGGATGTCATTTATATTTCCGTTTTCCTATTTGCTCTGACTAGGGCTTACAATAATATTTGGCATAGGAGTGGTGAAAGTTAGCTTACTTGCTTTGTTTCAAATCCTAGTAGAAAATCTTTCAGCTTTTCCCTGATTTCAGTATGATGTTAGCTGTGGGTTCTTATATATGGCCTTTGTTGTGATGAGATACGTAACCTTTAGGATTAATCCATTCTTGAGTTCCTATAAACAAATACCTGAGACTGGGTAATTTATAAAGAAAAAAGTTTTTAACTGATGCACAGTTCTGCAGGATGTACAGGAAGACTGACTGGGTAGGCCTCACATAACTTACAATCATGGCAGAAGGCAAAGGGGAAGTAGGCACATCCTACGTGGCTGGATTATTGTAGTATATCACAATTATTGATGTATATGTTGAACCATGTTTGCATTTCTAAGATTAATTCTGCTCGATCATAATGAATACTCTTTTTCATGATCTATTGAATTTAGTTTGCTGGTAGGTTATTTTGGATTTTTTTCATCTACGTTCGTCAAGGATATTGCCTATAGTTTTTCCTTTTTTGGTTATATCTTTAGTTATGGACTCAAGGTAACACTGGCTTCATAAAATGAATTTGGAAGTATTTTCTCTTCTTCAGTTTTCTGGAATAGTTTAAGGAAAACTGGCATTAGTTGTCCTTTTAATGTTTGGTAGCATTCAGCAGTAAAACCATCAGTTATTGAGGTGTGGATTTTTCTCCCAGGATTTTATTACTGATTCAGTTTCTTTACTTGTTCTTACTTACATTTTCAAAGTTTATTCTGAAGCTCCATGGAGGACAATTTTTAAAGTATCAATCATATAAGCATTTTATTTATCTTTTTATTGCCAGTTTCTTGTAGTATATTGACCAGAGAATGAGTTCCAGTGACTTCAGGTTGCAAGAGCTATTACATTTGTGAGTTTACAGGCAAGCAAGGGGAGATGGCTGTAATGATCTATGTGATAATGTATTAGAATTGAAGGCATCAGTTTAAACACTTGTTTAACTTGGTATAGACACAAATATATACATACAGAATTATTTATAGATATTTATATACATGAGTTAGCAAACACACAGATGTTTTCTTACTCTGCCTGAAGAGAGAACTTAGAATAAATACCTGGCCATGCCTGTATTCCCAGCACTTTGGGAGGCTGAGGTGGGTGGATCACCTGAGGTCAGGAGTTTGAGACCAGCCTGCCCAACATAGTGAAACCCTGTCTGTATTAAAAATACAAAAAAAAAATTAGCCAGGCTTGGTGGCAGGCGCCTGCGATCCCAGCTAACTCAGGAGGCTGAGGCAGGAGAATTGCTTGAACCTGGGAGCTGGAGGTTACAGTGAATCAAGATCATGCCATTGTACTTCAGCCTGAGTAACAAGAGTGAATCAGGCTCAGAGGAAAAAAAAAAACGCAAAATTTCAGTAACAACAAGAATACCTAGTACCCAGTTTTTGGTTCCTCATATCATTCCTTAAGAAGAAGGACCAGGACTCCTTGGAAAAATGATTAATTTCAGGGCTGAGGCATGGAGTATATAAGAAACATCTTGGGCATCTTGTAGTGTCTAAAAGTTAGAAAGTCCTAAAAAAGAAAACCCACAATGATAAGAGTATGTTAAAAGATCACAGGAGCCACCGAAATAGCTCTCAATGGCCACAGATGGAACAATATGAACAACAAAATGAACAAGGTAATATTTGATTATAGCTCAAAATATAAAGTCACTATCCATGAGTTCATACTAATGTCATTGAATGAAAGAATGAATAAATAAATTGGGGGGATGGGCAGTGAGACAAATCTATCATGCAGAAGAATTCCAAACAATTTATGTTGTCATTATACCTCAAGGAGATGGAGAATAACACTTCACTTCTTAAATATGGACTGCAAAAAGTAACTTTATTCCAAAGAGTACTGGGTGAAAAATTTATCAGTGGAGAAACCCAACAAACAGTATCTCAGTCAGTTGTTCATAGTCAACATTAACAGTAATAAGTCATGTTGATAGTGTCTAGACCTGATATGATGTGATGAAAAAGACACTTTCTGTTGTCTTTTTCCCAAAAATCTATAACCTCAGTCTAATCATAAGGAAAATATCAGACAAATCCTAACTTAGTGACATAGTTGACAAAATACCTGACCTATAAGCTGCCAAGGTCATAAAAGAAAAAAGTATGTGTGGAGGAAATGTGAGAAACTAGCACAGCCAAGAGATCTGAGAAGATGCAGTGAATAAATGTTAATTGGTATCCTGCATGGAATCCTGAAATAGGAAAAGGGCATTAAAAAAACAAAACAAAAAAACTAAAGTATGGAGTTTAGTTAATAATAAGATATCAGTATCTATTCTTTGTCACAAATGTAGTGCTAATGTAAGATATTAATATTAGTGGAAATTGAATGTGTATATACAAGCTCTTTGTACTATCTTGGAAAATTTTTAGTAAATATAAAGCTATTCTAAAACAAAAGGTTGATTCAGAAAATAGTTATACTAACAAGATGTACTATCACCTAGGTGGACTGGGTTTCGCCAAATAGACACAACCTATCTTGAAAGGATTCCAGTAAGATTAGGCTAGCTTTTTAGGGAGGAAGACTGGAGTTAAACAAAGTTACCAGCTGAGGGACTTGGTTGGAGTTGCTGACCTATCATCTTGATCTTGGAGATCTGCTCTATAATATATAGCTTCAGATCAATAAGGAAACAGGAGCAGCTCTGGGCTCAGCAAACTTTTATGTGATCATGTTCACTGTGTCTCCAGCATCTACAGCAGTACCCGGCACATAGTAAACACTCAGTAAATCCCTAGTGAATCCTTGAGTATAAGAAGCAGAATAGCATAATGGTTATGCCTGTATACTTTGAAGTCACATACCTGGATTGGTTCTATACTTTCCACTTAATAATTGTATCATCATTTGACAAGTTTTCTCCTCTGGCTCAAGCAATATAACACCTCTGTTTCAACTCAGTTTTCTTATCTCTTTGACAAAATTTTAGTGATTCATCTAATTACTATAAAATTAAGCATGATAGTGTATGCAAAGCAATTAATACAATATCTGGAACAAATAATGAAAAATTTTATTATTTTAAAATTTAACGAATTAAAAAATTAAATTTCAGCCAGGTGCGGTGGTTTACGCCTGTAATCCCAGCACTTTGGGAGGCCGAGGCGGGTGGATCACGAGGTCAAGAGATCAAGACCATCCTGGTCAACATGGTGAAACCCCGTCTCCACCAAAAATACAAAAAATTAGCACATGGTGGCGCGTGCCTGTAATCCCAGCTACTCAGGAGGCTGAGGCAGGAGAATTGCCTGAACCCAGGAGGCGGAGGTTGTGGTGAGCCAAGATCGCACCATTGCACTCCAGCCTGGGTAACAAGCAAAACTCCGTCTCAAAAAAAAAAAAAAAAATGATGAGTTCATGTCCTTTGTAGGGACATGGATGAATCTGGAAACCATCATTCTCAGCAAACTGCCACAAGAACAGAAAATCAAACACCACATGTTCTCACTCATAGGCAATGTTGAACAATGAGAATATATGGACACAGGGAGGGGAGCACCACACACTGGGGTCTGTTGGCTGGGGCTAGGAGAGGGACAGAAAGCGGAGAGGAGGTTGGGCATGGATAACATAGGAAGAAATGCCAGATATAGGTGATGGGACTGATGGAGGCAGAAAATCACCTTGTTGTGCATATACCTATGCAACAATCTTGCATGATCTGCACATGTACCCCAGAACCTAAAGTACAATTAAAAAAATAACATATATATTAAGGAGGATATTTATGTTTATATCTTACCTATGACTAGTTTTATCTCTGGATAAGACACTAACAGATGTATTAATCAATTCATCCATTAATCAAACATGGTTATTTGCAGGTTTTGTACTGCCCACATTCTTTGCAAGACAGCCAATATCATACTGAATGAGCAAAAACTGGAAGCATTCCCTTTGAAAACTGACACAAGTCAAGGATGCCCTCTGTTATGACTCCTATTCAACATTTTATTGGAAGTTTTGGCTAGGGCAATTAGGCAAGAAAAGTAAGTAAAGAATATTCAAATAGGAAGAAAGGGAAAAAATAAAAATAAATAAAAAATAAAGGAAGAGAGGAAATCAAATTGTCTCTATTTGCAGATGACATGATTGTATATTTAGAAGACCCTATCGTCTCTGCCCAAAATCTCCTTAAGCTGATAAGCAACTTCAGCAAAGTCTCAGGATACAAAATTAATGTGCAAAAATCACAAGCATGCCTAAACACCAATAACAGAGAGCCAAATCATGAGTGAACTCCCATTCACAATTGCTACAAAGAGAATAAAATACTTAGGAATACAACTAACAAGGGATGTGAAGGACTTCTTTAAGGAGAGCTAGAAACCGCTGCTCAAGGAAATAAGGGAGGACACAAACAGTTGGAAAAACAGCCCATGCTCATGGTTAGGAAGAATCAATATTGTGAAAATGGTCATACAGCCCAAAGTAATTTATAGATTCAATGCTATCCTCATCAAGCTACCACTGACCTTCTTCATAGAACAGAAGAAAACCACCTTAAACTACACATGAAACCAAAACAGAGCCCACATAGCCAAGAGAATCCTAAGGAAGAAAAAAAAAAAAAAGCTGGAGGCATCATGCTACCTGACTTCAAACTGTACTACAAAGCTACAGTCATCAAAACAACATGATACTGGTACCAAAACAGAGATATAGACCAATTGAACAGAACAGAGGCCTCAAAAGTAATGCCACATTTCTACAGCCATCTGATCTTTGTCAGACCAGACAAAAACAAGCAATGGGGAAAGGATTTCCTGTGATGGGAAAACTGCCTAGCCATATGCAGAAAGCTGAAATTGGACCCCTTCCTTACACCTTATATAAAAATTAACTCCAGATGGATTAAAGATTTAAACATAAAACCTAACACCATAAAAACCCTAGAAGATTTTATTTCAAGTCATCATCTCCAGTGCCAATACCTTTAACCACAAATCTACATCCCCTTTAAGTTTGAGTTTACAACCATACAAAGTGAGGTCATGAATGAGTATAATTATATGCTCTGCTTACTGTCATAATTAATTTAGTGATGGCTAAATTGGTGTTGAAAACCTCTCATTTAATAAGTTTTAGGTAAGTATAGACAATTGCAAAGCTAGAAGCAGAGTAGATACAATGCCTGGAATCATAAAATGGAGTTTTATAGATTATCTTGTTCCATTAAATTTGGATTTCAAATCAGATAAATCAAATCTAATCTTGAAAGGTAATGGACTTCTCGAAACCACTGACTATGCTAATCAAATAAACATTTTGAAATATGAACTTCATTTGGTATTGCATAAAATGTTGACTTTTGAGAAAGACTTAAGGCATATTTAATGTGCAACAAAGGATTTAAAAAATAATTACCCAAATTGGCAAATTCAGGAATCTATATTGACATTGACATAATAGAACAATAAATTCCAGCACACAATTTATTTGATTGATGGCCTGGAAGTGTCCCAGTAATGTTAAACCCATAGCATTTCTACTCACATACAATATTTGTTGTCATATAAATGTCAGACACCATAGGATTTGATCCTAGGGGCCAGCTTGGTGAACTGAAGAGGGTGGTGGCCTGGGAAACCACAGGCATATCCTCTAGACACAGTTTGCATAATTCTAAGCAGGTCACTGATCTTTGTTGAACTTCTGTATTAAGAGCATAAGGTATTTTATTTAAAGAAAGAAATTCATGAACACTTTGATGTGCCAGGAACTATTCAAGATAGCCTTAATTCATGTCCTGAATGTGTGTAGAGAAATTTATAATTTAATGAATTGAAGAGCTGACTCTATTTTGGTGATTGTGCATTGTGGTTGGAGGTGGAGGAAGGAAGGAGCAATAATAAATAAGATGCAAATGAACTAGTTATATGTCTAAAAAGAGTGATTATATGCACAATGTTTTATTTTTAAGTCTATGGAAGATGTTTGGTCATGTAAGATTCAGAAGCTAGTACTGAATGATCTTCTCAGCTAGAAGCTGAACTGAATAATCATAAATTTGAATATTTGCATCAGTTTCAGTCTGTCAGCTCAGAGAACTCTTGTGTTTCCTCAACACTTTCATACATAAGCCTTTCTTTGTGTGTAATACTGCTGTTATTAATTTTTAGCTTTCTTTGCATAATATCCATAGAGGGCAACTAAATCTAACACTGATTTTAAAACAAAATAAAACACTGTATTAGCCGAAGAGGCAATATAACTTTCAGAAGTTTTATTAATGTCTACCTTTCAGGAGCTGCTTTGAAAAATGACATGAGAATGTCATAAAGCAAATTGCTTATAACATTCAGATATGCTACATTTAATTTCCTTGAACTTGGTTAAAATTATTACTATTTAAGGGAATGGTATTTCATCCAGTGCTTTCTACTCTTTGTTACTTTTTAGCAAGAACTTTGGAGGTAATTCATAGGGAGGAAAACAAAGAAGCAAAGACCTTATAAGCAAAATCCAAATAGAATAATATTGCAAGTGAAAAAAAAAAACTGTGTGTTTAAGAAAGATTTCAATGGTTTAAAAAATACATATTTGCCTCCAAGTTTGGGTAGTAAAGAAAATTATCTGTTATAAATCATTTTCTTTTAGACAGTTTCTGAATTATTGCCCTATCGTTTAACAGTTCCCCCCGACCCCTACTACCTCCACACTTATGTTGTTCCATTGAATAGGGGGATCCAGCTGTTACTTGAGTTGTGGCACCATAACAGTCTTTAATAAACAGAAGCACATCCTAGGTAAACATAAACATTGTTTTTAATTTGTGGAAATATCACTTTCAAGTAAAATGAGCAGCTTTGGTTGTCAACAAACAAAACAAATAGACTAAATTTTAAAGATATATTATTGAATGTAACTAGATTACTGAACTTGGTGTCTCAGGTGTGTTAGTCTACTAATAATAGAACATTCACATGCCTTGAATAATTTACTATTAAATCTTTCATCTGTTAAACCAACCATAAAATTGCTCCTTTACTTACTGTAAGGTGACAACATTGATTTATAGTGACATATGAGTTCAACGGAGGAGGTAAATACTCTTAGAAGTATATTTTGGCCTACATAAGCAAAATAAAACTTCGAATTTAAAATACTATGACAAATATTTTAGTTTTGCCATATGTATTTTTACTGTGTACTCTTATTTAGTTACTAAAAATGTTTCACATATAACTGTTTCAAAATTTGTTGGAAAATGATTTTGTTGAAAAAGGACAGATGAGAATACTTACCTACTTATATAAATTTCAGCCTTATTCTTACCTTTTCATTTTTGGTAAAATTCATATAAAATTTTATGCAATTTTGGCAAATATCTCAGATGCAAGCTGATTTCATGAGCATGTAGCATGCACAGTCAGAGAATGCTCCGGACTTAGAAGGATCCTGCTCTTGGTTTAATCCTCCATTGTCACCATATTAAATTCTTAATATTTTAACAAGGGCCCCACATTCTAATTTTATACTGGACCATAGATTGTACTTCTCAGATGCTCTCTATATCTATGATTACAATATTGCTTGTATTGGTAAAAGAAGTGTAATCAATTTAGACGTGTATATAAACCATCTATTAGGTAGATTGGTAACCCTTTCACTGAGGCAACTGCTTACTGAATACTGGGTTCTAAAAATTTCATTGCTGTTTTGAGGCTCTCACTAAAGCTGATTCGTATCACCTTTCCCAGATTTGAAAATTTCAGCTTTTCATTGGGTATGCCAGGAACCATTTAATTAACTTTTTTTTAGCTTAGCAAAGCCTGTAAAGATGTCAGTTGAATAGAAACAAATATGATTTAAGTTATACATATGCACATCATAAATAGGAATTTTATTAAAATAAATAATAGAAACACAACTAAATATAATGCAATATTTAGAATAATGAGATGGAAGTATAAATATATCCAGAACACAACACAAAGTATAAAAAAGGCACATGACAATATAGAGGGCAGTCCTTTATGTTGTTTTGTTTTAGAAATACATCCAAAATTAAACAGATTTTGAAGAGATACCTATTCAAACTTAACAGAGATGGTTAGAGGAGGTGGCTTTAAATGTAGGATATGGGATATATATCTTATATGGGATATATGTAAAGCTTTACATATATGACATACATATATATACCTGGCTTTATATATAAGGGTCGGTTATAAGATAATTTCTATTTCTACAGTACAAATAAATATATAAAATTTTGTTTTATTTAAACATTTTTATCAAAAAAATTTCCTTTTAGCTAGAGGAAATTTAATATTGGTATTTCTAACAAACAAATGTCTAATATGACTTCCTTTGTTAAATATATTCTTTCACATTTTTGAAAATATTTGTTTATTCCATAAACACTTTAAATTATTGTGAGTTTAAAACTGTAATTGGTAAAGTTAAAAAGTGAACTGCTGCAACCATCTATATAAATGTTTCCCCCAGTCCGTTACTCAACTATTTCAAATTTATGAAAATGAATTCATATGTTTGACATTGTCATATATAGACTCTTTAAGCTTTAAATATAGCTTATAACCAAGAAAAATAGTTAAGGAATCCCATAGAATGATTAGATATAAAAATGCAGCCCTTATCCTCAAAAAAAATCAGTTCAGTGAACCAGACAGCTAGTGATAAGGACAACATGTATTTTAATTTATATTTTAAAATAGATGAGCAGCCTATTGGGAAATATCATAATATGTTAAATGGTAGAGCCAACTCCCTGCTTTGTTCTCTTCTGGGCCATAAATGAAAATTTCTTTGAAATTTCATAAAAGTGATTAAGAATGAAGCAAGATAAAGAATTCTGTTAGGATATATTTGTAGAAATTTATCTGTTAATGTCTAAATGGTCCAAATATACTGATGACCCAACAAAGAAGATTAATCAACAGTGCCATACTAGATAATCTTATAGTGTACAATGAATTAAATGTACCTTAAAAAAACCACAGCTAGTGTTAAATTTAACTGGTGGTATCAGGGTGCTCTTTTTGAAATGATGTTAACATTTTAATCAGTTTGTCCATAAAACAGGATAAATGTTAAATATTTTAGAGTATACTTATTGTTTTCAGGCCTTCTTTGCAATATGCTTCTCCCAAATCCAATATTATAATTGAAAATTAACTATCTATATTCTCTAAACTCAAGTATATAAGAGTTGTTGTTAATGGAGAGTAAATGCTTCTGATTGATGCTTCAGTTAAACATAGTTAGAAATAATTTGATATTGAGTTGTTTCAAAAACATATAATTTTACCAGATGCCCCCCCATAATCTCCTTTGTTAAGTGACAGCCCTTTAAGACAATTTCATGAAATTGGAGAATCATCAATAGAAACTCTTGCTAATAAGGTCAACATTGCCCAAACCTTGTCCAAACAGTTTGCATGGAAAATAGCATTGAAATTATAACACTCAAGTTCAAAAACATAAGAAATATCAAATGACAAGAAAATTATGTAGTTATTATGACTAATAGTAATAAAGGCTGAGCCCTGCCAAAGTTTTTCAGATTTGAACAATTATGTAAAATGAATTTCAAAAACTCAGTTTTTACTTCTTATATCAAACCTTATATATTTGAGTAAACTGGTTAATTCTATAAGGAATTTATGTAATCACACACATACTATACATCACAAAAAATAAAATTACATAATTAAACTGGATTCTTATTTCCAAATATAAAGACATTTTCAAATTTGATAAGCCTTGTTATGATGAATTTTTCCCCCAAAATTCATATATTAAAGTTACAGTATCTCAATGTATATAGAGCTTTTAAAGATAATTTTAAGGTAAAATGAGGTCATATGAATGAGCTCTATTCCAATATGATTGGTGTCCTTATAAAAAAAGATAAGGACACAGACACACATAAAGGGAAGACCAGTGGAAGACAATAGAAGAAGACATCCATATACATGCCAAGAAGAGAGGGCCTTAGAAGAAATCAACCCTGCCAACACCTTGATCTTAGAAGTCTAGCTTCCCGAATTGTGGAAAACCAAAGCAAATTTCTGTTGTTTAAAATACTCTTTGAAAACTGACACAAGTCAAGGATGCCCTCTGTTATGACTCCTATTCAACATTTTATTGGAAGTTTTGGCTAGGGCAATCAGGCAAGAAAAATAAGTAACAAATATTCAGATACAATGCTTTGAACTTATATTTTCATATCATTTGCATTCAGAAGCACAAGTAGATTCTCAAGACAAGCTAAATAATTTAATTCAAGTGATTACTTCAGAGAGGGATTTTGAAGGCCAGCTATCAAGTTCTCAATACTAAAAACTAAATGTGAAGCCTTAAAAATTTTTAAGTTATCAAATAAGTAGGATGGCAAATATCCAAGATATAGTGGCTATTAAATCTAACACACACATATTTGTTGATATTTTAGAAAACTGGTGGATGAATTAACTATTCAGAACTTTGACCAGAAAGCAAAAGGGCACAAATGTGCAATGACCCAAACTTTGAGCTGATGGATGCTGTTATAGAATCAAAATGGAGGATAATCATAATAGGTCAGTTAGCTATTCTGTAAAATAATACACCTCATAACTGGTATTGTAAAAAACAAATGAAAACATATGGGGAAGTATATGACATAGTTCCTGAAGCAGAATTGATACTCATTAAAATAATAAAAAAAGCAAATGAAAACAAATAAAATGATTTGGAACTGAAGGGAAAATGTTTGACTTTAAACAAACCAAATGGTAGAGGCCACTCAGAAGGAACTCCTTTAAATTCTTTTGAGTTCAATGAACAATCTCAGTGTGTATTGAAGAATTAACAGCTGAGCATATAACTTGTCTCCTGAGATTATATCACACATCAAAATTTAGTTGGGTTCATCTACATTGTGCAGGAGTGGCACATGAGAAATAAAGAAAGACTGGAATTTAGGTTTAATCTTTAACAGGAAAAGTCTTTCTTTTAAAGATCAATGATGGCATCTAGACTGCATCTTATATGGGAAACGGGATGGGGCTCAAGGTTATGTTAGCTTTATTCCATTTTCTATTTCTACATGGAAAAAATTGCTCAGGTTTTTCTTCCTTTGTATTAAAATAACATAATTTATCTCAAAGTTAATTCTTTAAATTGAGACAATGTAATGATAGGCAATGAAATTCCCAGCTTTCAAAATGAGGAAATAGATTACAGAATCTTGAAAACAGTTATTAGTACACATGAATGATGGTAGTTGACTTATGATTTTCACAAATGGTTTTTGGCCTATATAAGACCTGGAGAGTCATAGGTTTGGAAACTACAAATGTTAGATACATATATTTTTAGTTAACTATACTACAGGGCTACAGTAACCAAAACAGCATGATACTGGTGTAAAAACAGACACATAGACCAATGAAACAGAATAGAGAGCTCAGAAATAAGGCTGCACACCTAGAACTATCTAATCTTTGACAAAGTAGACAAAAACAAGCAATGGGAACATGACTCCCTATTAAATAAATGGTACTGGGATAACTGGCTAGGTATATGCAGAAGATCGAAAATGGGCCCCTTCATTATGCAATATACAAAAATTAACACAAGACAGATTAAAGATGTAAATGTGAAATCTGAAACCATAAAATCCTGGGAGACAACCTAGGCAATACAATTTAGGACCCAGGAATGGGCAAAGATTTTGTGACAGAGGCCAAACGCAAGTGCAACAAAAGCAAAAACTGATATGGAATCTAATTAAATGTAACAGCTCTGCACAGCAAAAGGAGCTATCAACAGAGTAAACAGACAACTTGCAGAATGGGAGAAATATTTTGCAAAATATATATCTGACAAAGGTCTAATATCTAGCATTTATAAGGAACCTAAATAAGTTAAAAAGAAAAAAACAACCCCATTAAAAAGTGGGCAACAGACGTGAACAGATGCATTTCAAAAGAAGACATGTGTGATCAACAGCATGTGAAGAAAAGGTTAACATCCCTGATCATTAGAGAAATGGAAATGGTCAAGAACACAATCAGACACCATCTCACACCAGTCAGAATGTCTACTATTAAAAGTAGAAAAATAACAGGGGTGGAAAGGTATCAGAGAAAAAGGAATGCTTATACACTGTTGGTGCGAGTGTAAATTAGTTCAATCTTTGTATCAAACAGTGTGACAATTCCTCAAAGACCTAAAAACAGAAATACAATTCAACCCAGCAGTCCCATTACTGGCTATATACCCAAAGGAACATAAAATGTTCTATCATAAAGACACATGCATGCCTATGTTTATTACAGCACTATTCACAATAGCAAAGACATCGAATCAACTCAAATGCCCATCAATGGGAGACTGGATAAAGAAAATGTAGTACCTATACACCATGGAATACTATGCAGCCATAAAAAAGAATGAAATCATATTCCTTGCAGGAACATGGATGGAACTGGAGGCCATTATCTTTAGAAAAATAACATGGAAACAGAAAACCAAATTCTGCATGTTCCTACTTGTAAGAGTTAAATGATGAGAACACATGGACACAAAAAGAGATACAATAGATACTGAGGCCTACAAAAAGGTGCATGTTGGGAGGAAGGAGAGGATTAGAAAAAAATAACTAATGGATACTAGGTTTAATACATGGGTGATTAAATAATATGTACAACAAACCCCTGTCACACAAGTTTACTTATATAATAAACCTGCACATGTACCAGAACTTAAAAAAATGTAAACCTTGAAGATAAAAATAAAGCCAATCAAGGCCATTACAAAATATTGAAATCTTGAAAGCATAACGTTTTCATTTGTGAGAATGAGTACAAATTTCTTAGTTCCAAATTTTGGATGGTTGTGGACTTTGTGTATTAATAATGACAGGTGCAGATAAGATGCTAATAGAACACCCTATTATTATTTCAGTGGAAGAAGGAGGGGCAAGATTTGAATAATCTCAGTTCTGAATATTTTCCTGAGAGGTAAGGAACACTTCCTGGTTGATGACCACCTATGGGTAGTTATGGAACTTACAGTAGATCTTTCCAAGTCTTGACATTTTTATTGTAATACATTCATTTGTTGAATCTCCATTGGTGAGTACTCCAATAATTTCTTTTGGCTGAACTAGAAAAAGGGTAAGTAAATTTATGAGATTTAAGGCTTTTATGGGCTTTGGAAACATAGGAAGGCTTTTTTTTTCTTTCTGATGAGAAAACTGAGTCTCAGAGGGTCTAGGTGGTTCAGATAAGATCACCGAATTAATTAATGTCAGAAACAAAACTAGTCAGATATCTCCTAATAAAAGGTTAATGTATTTTCTAGTATAATATAGTAGGCATTATGGTTTTACCTATCCAAGCTCCTAAGTTTTGTGAAGTTATGCTTTTCCTTAACATCTTCTATCACATTTTTACAGTAGGAACAACTGCAAAAATGCAGCAAAAGGCTCCTCCTGGCTACAGTTGATCGTCTAGGGCCATATAGCTGACTTAAGTCCTGGATATACTTCCTCCACCAAGAATTTGGAATTGAGACCAAAACAATCTAATTTGAATGTTTACTTTTAATGTTTCTGGTGTCCTGAATGGAGAAGATGAAAACCTGAGAACTCTGGACAGCTTCATTCTGTCATGTTGGCAAATAATCAAAAAAAGCTGCACGTGTACCAAAAGAAGAAAGAAGCCACATCATAGAAAGGGAACAGGCAAGACTGGGTTATACTGACATTCAGATTCCTGGTTCCAGTTCACTCCTGAAGTCTGACTGCATCCCTGCCCTCAGGTTCACTTGAATATAATCCCCTGCGGATTCTTAAAGTATATTTATCTTTTCTGCCTAAGTCGTTTTACTTATAGTAAAAAAAGACCAAATAAATTCTTTAAGTGCCCTTGCACTGATCAAAATGACATATTTAGTCTCTTATAATGATAGAGAAATAAAAAATAAGACAAAAATCTACACAGAGATCTATGAAACTACACACATTTATGTCATACATCTTTCAACAAAACAATCAATTCGAACATTTATTTGATTACTTTCTTGTGCTTTATTTTTTATACATCTACTACTGATTCTAGTGGAAGTATAAAATATACCACCATTTCATGGCAGAGGCCATGTTAGTGTGCCAACATGGTCTCTGAATTATGGGCTATGCCTCTGTGGATATTGTACTTACCAAGACATACATATTTTATGTATGACATGCTTTTCTTGAAAAATTTACACCATTTGCCAACTAGATGCTAGTGATTTCCTCTGTGACTCTGTCCTTTTGAATATGCATAGCACGCATCTCTGCATCATCCATCCAGCAGTGATCATATTCCTACTCTCATCTGCTATGTCTAACAATTGTAAGACTCCAGAGACATGCACATTATGTTTTTGTTTCAACATTTTTGTGGAGTTTTACTCAAATCTCAATGCTAGCCTCTTTGATGGCTATGAAATTGTATTTTATTCTTTTCCTATGGTTGAAAATCAAATCACCCCAAATTATTTAAATGGATATTTTAACCTTCATAGACTTCTCCATTAAGGTCTAGCAAGATTTTTTATTGTCCTTGGTCAAGAACTCTGATGTAATAAATTCTTTTTTAATGCATTTTTCCTTTTACATAAAATTGAAGTCTCCACAACAACCTGCAGCTATTCACCAAATCAACATTCTTTTACAGTTCTTTATAAAGTCGGCCTTGTCAGCTACATAGCTCACTACAATCTTTGGTCACACTATATCTTGTGGTCACTAAGTTAGAGAATTTTAACTTAATGAAGGTAAAATGGTTTCAACTTTGTGGATGAGATTCTCTGTAATTATAAAAGCTAAGGGAATTTCAACTATAGTTACTCTCTATTTGCTTCCCACAGGTGTGTGGTAACAAATATACACATTAGGATTCTGCCGAGGCATAAGAAGCAAAGGTTTAAAAACTGAATCAGTCACGTTCCTCTAATAGCCTTAAACTAGCCACCAAATTGCCAGAGTTAAATGAGCAAGAAGTCCAAAATATTACTTCTATAATATACCTCTTTTTGGCTGGGGGGCCTATTATGTTATAAAATAAATCAACACTGAACCAAAGAGGGTGGGTGTTATAAATATTCAGAAAGATAGAAACAGGAAAACAATATTTCTTATTCACTGGTGCTGCCACAATCTAAAAGAAAGAAAAATAGGAGAAAATGGAAGAATTGCTAAAAGAAGATGTGGGGCTTTGAAGTTACACTGCTCAGAGCCCCTTCAAGAGAGCCTGCTGTAAGGAACTTGTCTGGCTGACAGCCTCCATTGGCTACATCTTCACCTTCTGTGGAGTACTCAAGACCACACTGCTGAGGCCACACTTCCACTGGGTATCTCTTGGCCATTGGCTGTGCAGAGCTGCAGTAGTAGAGCTGGCTCATTTCTGTCTGTATCTAGGACTCCTCTATAGGATAGCCTTTGCTCAAAAACTCACCAAGACTTTCTAAAAACTGCATTGCAATATGAAGTTCTTCCTATTCAACTGTCTTTTTTCTCTCTCTCTCTCTCTCTCCTGGTGTCTAGTGTTAGGCATTATGCACACATCTGTCTGAAGACTATCTATGCCTTCCTTTATCCTTTACAGGCATTTCCCTCCATACATGGGGTTTGCATGACAAATCCAAACTTGGTATCAACTTCTCATAGGTCCCAAGCTGACCCTGAAACTAAGCTCAAAGAAATAAAAGAAATAAATTTTCCTTTATGAAATATAAATCTTACATTCTGTTTTGGCTTTTTGTCACTTAAAGGTGAGAAAAATCTGTAATTTGAAGAAATGTTGACATCAATGGCAAAATAGATTAAAAAACAAAAAAATGTTTTTGTATCTCTTTCTTTCACTCTTCCTCCCTCTTTCTTTTCCTTCCTCCTTCCGTCTCTCTTTTCCTCCATCCATCTCTTTGTTTCTTTTAAATCAAAACTGAAATTTGGCAAGGCATTTTATTTAAAAATTTTGTCTTTTCTATTGTAGATCTAAAAACTTGCAAACAATTTTTTGTAGTGTTCTTTGTAGTGCCACTCATAATGATAATTGTGGTAGTCTTTGATAGCTATTCTTGGTTTTTTGTGGACACACACAGATTTAAGAAGAAAGATTGCATACTTATCTGGCAGGGGAGATACCATGATCATGAAGGTGGTTTTCCCAGGGCGAGGCTTATCCATTGCACTCTGAATGTACTGACCCCTGTGATTTATCCAAATGTGGGAAACTCGATTTCATAATTTGTGGTGGTGGGGGATTGCATTCATAATTCTCCTGATTGTTCGTTAAAAAATAAAAAAAAAAGAAGAAGAAAGATTGCTATTACCAATGTAATTTAAGCAAACTCATTATTGCTTAATGACTAGCTTGCATACATTACTAAAGACATATTTAGGAAGATTTCACTGGTGAATTTTTTGGGATAATAGTATAAGGAAACAAAAATCTACTCAATTTAGTATGTTATGATTTTGTTAATAGGTTAATATGTCAAGAATATGCTATACACATATGCTTCATATAGATAAGATCAAATTTGGAGTAGCAAATGCCTGCTAAAGTGCATTGTTAAAACTCTCTCTTTTAAATTCACATGTATTACTTTATCTTTTCATTAATGTTTAGAGACAACATACACTAATCATTATTAGAATACCCACAATAAGCTTTAACAATATTTGGCTTATGACACGTAGGTAAAGAAAGTTTTATTCTTCACTATCTCACTCTTATGATTAGATTATGGACTATAACCAGAGCACCACAAAGACAAAATAATTACATGTAAGAACAAATACATGGAATACAGAAGCAAAATATTTATTAGTGTAATTGTACTTGTATTCTCACAGAAAAAAGCATTAGTTAAAGTGCAGAAATAATATAAAAGAAGAAAAGTTGGTAAAACTTTAAGATTGCTTTTAATTTTGATTTTAGCTTGTTTTGCTTTAATAAAAAGGTATTAAATGTTAATAACCAACATCTTATTTGTTCACTTTAATTTCAATATCAAGATCACTGTATTCCTATCAATATTTCCATTCTGATCTTTCACTATTTTCCAACAGTGATTCAAGTGTGACTGATCCATTTGCCATTCCCTGAAACCACTTTTTCTTTCCTATCTCTATATTTTGTTTATAGCTTGTCTTCCATCGAGAGACCTGTGACACCTATTGAAATCCACCCACCTACCTTTCCTGTCCAGAGCTACCCAAGCTGCTTCGGATTCTCACAGATAAAATATATTACCCTTCACTGCTAATATTAACTCTTTTGTTCAGGAAATGTGTGCCCTCCTAAATTTAAAACTCTTTGGACGTAACTGTAATTTCCTTTAATAACTGCTATCTCTTTTTTAATGATTGCTTCTTATCTATCATGTCTTTCCAGTTCTTGAACTTATTTTGTTTCTATTTTGTAGCACCAACTTAAGCAAATCTTTCATAGAAGGCCCAAACATAGCACAGTCCCAGCATCCTTAAAGATCTAAAAATGTATTTATTTTTCCCTATATTTAAAGGAGAATTTGCTGGAAAATGAACTCTGAAGTCTTCTTTACCTTTCTTTTGAGATTTTGAAAACATACTTCATTTTCTTCTTGTATCTACTATTAAAGATAAGATGTCTGAAGTCCACCTGTTTTTTTAACGTCTTTATAGATAAGTTGTAGAAGATTTTAAGGGTTGCAATACTTTTCCAGGGTCTGTATAAGTGCTGGTTGTTTTTTAGTTATTTTGCTCAATCCAAAGAGTTCCTTTCAGTCTGAAGAAGCATCCTTTTATTCAAGTCAAGGAGAGCTTCTTCTTTCATTTTCCTCTTATTTTTTTAATCAATTTCCACCGATAATCTCTTTGTAGGAAGAAATGTCAAGTCCTTTTATTTCCTAAAAATTTTGGAGCAACTTCTTGACTCACCTTTGGGTTATTCGTTTGGCCTATCATTATTTAAATCTAATATCCAGTCCTTTTGTTGATTAAAAATCCCTTTTGATAGTTCTCAAACTTTTTGTTGTTTTCCGATTGCTCCTTTTTATAGAAGCTTGATTTTGTTTTCGGATGCAGCATCCTCTATAATCCTTCTGAGGACATCCATCAGAATTTTTTTTTCTTTTGTTCCCTAAATTATCTGTTCTCTTCCTTGTCATTTGTTCTGATTAAGCCTTCTATTTCATGCTGTTAATTTTCCTAAATTGTGCTGATCTTTGATTTCCCAGACATACATTGAGGTGGCCAGCAAAGATTTTCTCAGCAGTTGTGTCATCTTTCTCTCACAAAAGCATCCTTCTTAGTGGGAGGGCTGATAAAGCTGAATGATTTTTTTTATCTCCGGAGCTTCATCTTTCTTCATCAAAAATCCTGTCAAACTTTGCCTGGGCACATCCCAGGATGGGTCTAACTAGTCCCTGTATGACCCTGTCTCTAAGTGCATATATTTTGTCTCTTTGCAAAATCATATGCAAAAAAACTCTTAGCTACTCAATAAACTCCCACTATGTTATTTTCTTTCCTTTTTGTTCTCATAAGAATATAAACACAATAATTTTCCCCTTCCTAATTTTCTCTATTTCTTTCCAAGGCCTTGGTGACCTTACTTATTTCATTGAATTCATTGCCTTTCTACATTACATTTCTATGAAGTAACCTGTTTTCTTCTCCTTTTGAATAATTAAATTTCATCTGGAACTTCTAATCAATTCTGATCACTCTACATTCTTTGTAACTTGCTCTCTTGTCTTTCTGTTGCTCATCATGTGGATGACTCAAATATCTGTCAGTGGTCAATGATCTGGGAGGAGATCTGGGAGGTACAGTTGAATGGTGTCCTTTGTCTAGAGATAGCCCATTTACCTGAAATGGGAGACTCACTGAGCAGTGTACCTGCTGGGCTATTTCTTTGACTAGAGAAGAATGTGTTCTCATTGCTTTTCTCTGCCTCAAACTTTTTCTTCGTGTTTTCAACAACTACTTCTCTTTTTCCAGGCTGCATCCATTACAATCCCTTTCTCTTTGAGATCTTTGGATCTCCAAATGGGAGTCATCTGCCTTTTTCCGCTGCTGTGTAAAGGGAGGCAGCAGAAATATATAGGAGAGGAAAACGCAAATCAGGGTAGACAGGAGGACTTTGTGACTCTGGATAAGAGAGACAATATTTTGCAAATATTAAATCTTTCATTTTGTTTTGCCCTCAAAATATGTTCTTTTGAAGCCTTCTGAATTCAAGTCCTAATTCCATAGTGTATTACACAGGAAGAAATAGAAAGGTAAATTCTAGAAAAAAGAAGCTCCTTGTCACGATTGAATCCTGAGGCACAATTTCTTCACATCTTTAGCATGACAATGATTATTTCCCAGACATGGGAAAAAATACTTATATGCTAGAAATACTTATAAAGAACTATGTTTTAAATTACTTTAGATGCTATCATATTGATATTTGAGATCTCTCTTACTCTACAGCAGCGATCTCAGGAGGTTCAGATAATTTCAGTGTTAATTCAATAACCTTCTTAATCTCTCTTTTATCACATGGTTACATAAACTCCTACTCCACATGCATTGAGGCCCTCTAGGGAGGAGCAGGAGAGTGCCATACTTGGGACACATGTGAGCACATCCCTGAGATACTCAAGCAGAGGATGAACAACCTGAAAAGACTATTTGAATTACAATATATACAATTATTTATTTATACATTTAATTATCTATATTTATTATTGGTAAATATTCTTTACATATATTTTTATTTACTGAGAACCTACTATGTACTCAGTAAATATATTAGAAATAGAGTGACAAAACAGAATAATGAATCCCCATTCTAATGGAGCTTTTATTCTATGGAAGTGATTAGATCACACTAAGTTCACCTAGACTGGACCAAACATATTTTCTGAACACTGTGACTTTTTTTTCTATTATAAGGTCTTTGGTAGTCCCCTGGCCCTCTTAGTACCTTTGCATCTTCTTTGTAGAGCACAGGAGGAATTTAGAATCCTTTATATGTGAGGTAACACAAAGGATCATATTGTCAAATCCAACTGACACAAAAGTCAGATATATTACCCGGTGTCTAACTTTCCTAAACAATGTCAAAAATACAACTAATCTCAGGACCAGAGGAAGAAGGGAAATGTCTGGATACACCAGGTCCCAGGTTCCAGGTGCTTCCTCCACACATCAGTCATGCTCTATGACCAAGAAAATTACATGAGATCTTTAATAAAGTGCACAAGGCTGCCTTACAAACAGGGAACATCTCAGTTATTTAATATTCTCATTTCTACTTACATAGTTGCATAGCTCACATGACATATTTGGAGTTATGCTTCATGAATCCATAGATTCCATACTTGTTTACCATAAGCAACCCAAAACCAGGAATATCCTGTTAACAGAAATGCGTAGGTAAAATTCTCTTCCTCGTAAATATTATTTTCCAGGAGGTTTGTTATTAGTATTTTTATCAGAAGATCAGAACAGATTACCTGCTTTTTCTTCCCCAGGAGTATCCTGGCCTCCCTTTCTATAGGATTAACAGGGATTACAGGGCGTTGTTTAATGCCATGCTTTCCAAAATGCAACAAGTTCTGAAGAACCAAGACAACAGCCTTAGGCTCATCTGTTTATCCACTTTTCTCTGCCATGTTCAGGTACATACTAATAGGGCATTTTGATATGGCAGAACTGAAGGGGGAGTATTTCCTAAGGACCCGCAGCTTTCTGACAGTGTGCTCCCTGGATAAATTTGGAGGTCTCTATGGCACCCAACCTGAGCTGTGGACCAGGTGGGAGAATAAGGGAAGATGAGGACTCTGACTCTGATACCCTTGATCCTTCTTACTGTCCCATTTAATTCTCGATAATCTACCCGAACATGAATGACTGGATTTTCTTTCGTTCTTCTCATCCTTTATATAAAAGTTGATGTTCTAGTATGTTCTTAATACCTTAAAAGTGAGCCAAAGGGATTTAGAATTTTAAAAATTTCATGACAAAATACAGTTTTCATGTCTTCTTTAAAGGAATAAAGAAAGCTAGTCCTGAACTGAAAGTTAACATGAGGTCCCTCTGTTTTAAGCAAAGGTATTTATTTTCCATGTGTATTGGAAAGTCTAGAAATTGATGACTGTTGAAGCTGGTTCAGTATCTCAAGACTGTCAGGGTTAGCATTTCTGAACTTTAGTCTTGTCCTCCTTTCTTTCTCCTCAATGTCTATTGAGTGATGCTTCACCTCCAGGCAGCACATCTGTCCTCAAAGCAGAAAGAAAGAGAAGTGGCAATCTCATTTTTCCACTAATTGCAAAGAGAAACCCTCTCAGGACTTCTGGTAGGATGCTATTTCTATTTCACAGAACTGAAATACATTATATGCTATTATTTAGCATTAGAGAGGCTAGGCAAATGAATATTTTTCAACAAATAGGAAATAATGTTGCTTTAAGTAAAATTATATTTTAGTTAGTAAAAAAAAAGGAAGAAATTTAAGATATAGCTTATAATTCATTTTGTCAGTCACAGACCTTTATACTTGTTTCTACTGTATTACATGTGCACACATATGCTCACCCACTTACATAGTGTACTATCATCAGTGAGTTAAATCCTTCTCATTTAGGTAATCTAGACTGATTTAAACATTATTATACTGTTTTATGGAAGATAGGGATGTCTAATAAATATTTTTTGCAGTTTGAATTCTCCAAGAAGCAGATTTTGAGAAAGAATTTTTTGTTAACATCTGTAAAGTAGAAGGGAAGGAAACAGTTGGGTAGCTACAGCCTAAGTTGAACCCACAGGAAAGATTTGGAAGAAGAATGGTCCTCCACTGTGGTAATGAGTTCAGAAGAAATAATTAGCCCTTTGTAGTCCCATGTCCATCAATCACTGAATGTGAGCCATGCAGCCTTGGACCAGGAGGCTGGGTTAACACAATTTCAGAGAGGCTGGCAGTGAAAGGGTGGCATAAGACACACAACAGTAAGAACGAAATGTTTATTGTTTCACTGAAGGAAAATCTAAATGGTGCATCACTAGTTAACAAGATAATTATTTACTACAAATAAAATGGTAATATTGTATTAGCTTGATCCTTAGTGCTTGACATATTTTATTATATACTTGCTACTTTATTCAAGTTAGAGATCCATAGCCTTAAACTTGATAAACATATATATTTAATTCTAGAGGGAAAATACAATTACATGCAATAGCAATTACTTGGCTAAGAGCTAAGTAGCTAATTAGAGTTGAGGTTTATCCTTTTAAAGAAACTGTGGATAGAACTTCTGTTTATATGGCACTGTGAAACATTTATTATCATCTATTCTAAAGATAAAGAAACTGAGGTTAGATTACTTGACCAAATAACTTTTTATTTATGGAAAATATTCCTCTTTAGAATTAGCATATTTATTGCAATTTAGCAGACAAATTAGACCTAGAAACACTGTTAAAGTAATACATGTGAAAAAGCTTTATTAACTGCCAAGTTCTATACAGACATCTATTAATTTTATTATTCCAGGGTAGTTAAATGGTGACATTTTAGTGACAATTTAATCTACCTTATTATTTTATGTGTAAGGAAAGCCATTCAAAACAGTCTCAGAATCTTTGTAATTTTTAAATTTATGATTATGTAGTCATTGTGTTAATAGTTACCTCTGAGGTTCAACTCTTCAGATTTTAAGCTCTACTTTTTCCTTTACCCATATCTCATTCTAAAGAGGTTTCCTCCAGGTCATTGTGGAGCTGATAATTTAAAACATAAAGAGTGAAAAAATACTTCCATTATACTATTATTTAAAAAACACATGTGAAAAACTATTTTCATACTGTTGTTAAAGTATCATGGAGTAGGAGAGATGTTATGTATGGATACTTTTTTTAAGTGAAGAGTGAAAACCAGACCTAAAGAATAAAAATATGTCATATTTCACTGCCCTACATCAGGACACAGTGATAATATTCCAAAAAAAAGTCTCAGTTTTTAAGCAGATAAATTCTGGGAATGGAGAAGAACAATTCGTTGGACTGTGTTGTCCTGATGATAGTACATAAAATACTTTAAGTTTGCTTTTATCAAGTACTTTAACTTTGATTTGTTGATCAATAATACGTTCAACAACAAGATGCCCCATGGAGATATGAATTCTGGTATTTGGGCCAGGTATAAAATTATAAGTGATGAGAGAACAGCACATATAAATTACTCCATTAAGGTGATTTTAATAATGAGTCATAAGCATTTTATGGGCTAGACTATCTTAAGAAAAGTGAATCTGAAACTGAAAAGATGGACTTCCAGATGTCGTGTGACTGCATGAAATGGCTATCAAAACTTACCTTATATTTCATATATTTTGTGCTTTTCTCATAGGAGTTTTCTCATAAACAGTAGGCAAATACTTGAATTAAAAGAGTATATACTTTATTCACAAAAATATATACATTAAAACATGTAAATTAGATACATTAGAGTTTTTTACATTATAAAAATTCTCAATACATTAAAATATTCACCAAATTTTAAAGACGTATATTTGAAACATAAATATTCTATAAAGATTCATTTGATTCACCCTATAAAAAATGGATAAAGTTCAGGGAGGAATCAAGATGGCGCTGTGAGAACAACCCAGGATTGGAGCTCGTGTTGAATCCACAAATGGTGAGTCAGAGCTGCATTTCCAGACTGATCTTTGTTGCCCACAGAACGGGGAAACTCCCAAGTATAAAAAGACACGGGACGCCAGGCAGTAGGTCTGCCTGGCGAAGCTGGCAGCCGGGGCGGCGGCGGCCGGCCCTACCCAGCAATCCCTACAGGGTGCGCTTGTCTGGGTGCCTTGTTGAACCGGCAACCTGAGACTTGAGAGGGCTGGACTTGAGACTGAATGAGACTTGGACAGTAGCCCAGCCCAGGGGATTGCAGGGACAGATCGTTTAAGATACCCAGTGGGACGAACAAAACCGCGATTTCAAACTATCCCGAGCAGACGGTCCGAGACACCCTGTGGGGGAGGGGAGTCCACCACTACCGAGGCAACCCACCCCAACTGAGATACACGCCCACTGCTGACGCAGCCAGCCGTTGCCGAAGCAACCCGCCCCAACTGAGATACACGCCCACTGCTGACGCAGCCAGCTGTTGCCGAGGCAACCCGCCCCAACTGAGATACACGCCCATTGCTGAAACAGCCAGCCGTTGCCGAGGCAACCCGTCCCTACTGAGATACACGCCCACTGCTGATGCAGCCTGCCGTGGCTGAGGCAACACGCTACAACGAAGAGACTCTGCCGCAGGGCGTGGCGGAGACCACAGCAGAGCCGGCAGGAACAGCGCGAATAACACAACAGCAGGGCGGAGCCTCGGCAGCCAAACAGTGGCTAGTCTGCCTTCTAGCTGGGCAGGACACCTGATCGGACATCCAAAAATAAAGCCCAAACCCCTCAACACAGAGCATTTGAGAAAAAAAAAAAAAAAAAGGGTTTTTTAATGAGCTCTGTTGCAGCAGAATCAAACATAGCAGCCTAACAGCCCTGAATGAACAACAGAGTGCACAGCTCAGCAATTAAACCCCTATAAAGTTCAAACTGTCTCCTCAAGCAGCTCCCTGACCCCTCTATATCCAAAAGACTGACATTAGGCAGGCATCATCCTGGGACAAAGAGAGCAGAAAAAGAAACTGGTAGCATCCCTCGCTGTGCCACAGCTACTAGAGGTGCACCCCAGACAAGCAGGGTCTGGAGCGGACCTCAGCAGTCGTACAGCGAAGGGGCTAGACTGGTAGAAGGAAAACCAAGCAACAGAAATAATTCATCATCAACATTCTGGGTGTCCACTCAGAGACCCAAACGAAAAGTCAGCAAGTACGCAGACGACCAGTGAACAAATCCACAAAGATGGGAAGAAACCAGCGCAAAAAGGGGGAAAACACCCGAAACCAGAACACCTCGCCTCCTAGAAAGGACCAAAACTCCTCACCAGCAAGGGAGCAAAGCTGGACAGAGAATGACTGTGACGAAATGACGGAATTAGACTTCAGAAGATGGATAATGAGAAACTTTTGTGAGCTAAAAGATCATGTATTAAATCAATGCAAAGAAACTAATAACCTTGAAAATAGATTTGAAAAAAGATTCAAGGAAATGATAACAAGAATGGATACCTTAGAGAGGAATATGAATGAATTAAAGGAGCTGAAAAACACAATAGGAGAACTTTGCGAAGCAAACACAAGTTTCAATAGCCGAATTGACCAAGCAGAAGAAAGAATATCTGAAGTCGAAGACCAACTCAATGAAATAAAACGAGAAACCAAGATCAGAGAAAAAAGCGCAAAAAGAAATGAACAAAGTCTCCAAGAAATGTGGGACTATGTGAAAAGACCTAACCTACGTTTGATAGGTGTACCAGAAGGGGACGAAGAGAATGAATCCAAGCTGGAAAATACTCTTCAGGACATCATCCAGGAAAATTTCCCCCACCTAGCAAGACAGGCCAACACTCAATTGCAGAAAATACAGAGAACACCACAAAGATATTCCGCAAGAAGAGCAACCCCAAGGCACATAATCGTCAGATTCAACAGGGTTGAAATAAAGGAGAGAATACTAAGGGCAGCCAGAGAGAAAGGTCGGGTCACCCACAAAGGAAAGCCCATCAGACTCACAGCAGATCTCTCGGCAGAAACACTACAAGCCAGAAGAGAGTGGGGGCCAATATTCAACATTCTCAAAGAAAAGAACTTTCAACCCAGAATTTCATATCCAGCCAAACTGAGCTTCAGAAGTGAAGGAAGAATAAAATCCTTTGCAAACAAGCAAGTACTCAGAGATTTTGTCACCACCAGGCCTGCTTTACAAGAGCTCCTAAAAGAGGCACTACACATAGAAAGGATCAATCAGTACCAGCCATTCCAAAATCACACTGAAAGCTAAAGAGCTTCAACATAATGAAGAATCTACAACAACTAACAGGCAAAACAGCCACTTAGCATCAAAATGGCAGTATCAAATTCACACATAACAACATTAACCCTAAATGTAAATGGACTAAATGCACCAATCAAATGACACAGACTGGCAAATTGGATAAAAATCCAAAACCCATCAGTGTGCTGTATCCAGGAAACCCATCTCACATGCAAGGATACACAAAGGCTCAAAATAAAGGGATGGAGGAAGATTTACCAAGCTAATGGAAAACAAACAAAAAAAGCAGGAGTTGCAATTCTCATCTCTGATAAAATAGACTTTAAAGCAACAAAGATCAAAAGAGACAAAGAAGGCCATTACATACTGGTAAGAGGATCGATACAACAAGAAGAGCTAACGATCCTAAACATATATGGACCCAACGCAGGAGCACCCAGATACATAAGGCAAGTTCTTAATGACTTACAAAAGGACTTAGACTCCCACACAATAATAGTGGGAGACTTTAACACTCCACTGTCAATACTAGACAGATCAACCAGAGAGAAAATCAACAAGGATACCCAGGGCTTGAACTCAGACCTGGAGCAAGCAAACCTGATAGACATTTACAGAACTCTCCACCCCAAATCCACAGAATACACATTCTTCTCAGCACCACATCACACCTACTCTAAAATTGACCACATAATTGGAAGTAAAGCACTGCTCAACAAATGCAAAACAACTGAAATCATAACAAACAACCTCTCAGACCATAGTGCAATCAAGTTAGAACTCAGAATTCAGAAACCGACCCAGAACCGCACAGCTTCATGGAAACTGAACAACTGGCTCTTGAATGTTGACTGGGTAAACAACGAAATGAAGGCAGAAATAAAGAAGTTCTTCGAAACCAATGAGAACGAAGACACAACATGCCAGAACCTCTGGGACACATTTAAAGCAGTCTCTAGAGGAAAGTATATAGCAATAAGTGCCCATATGAGGAGAATGGAGAGATCCAAAATTGACACCCTATCATCAAAATTGAAAGAGCTAGAGGAGCAAGATCAAAAAAACTCAAAACCCAGCAGAAGACAAGAAATTACTAAGATCAGAGCTGAGCTGAAGGAGATTGAGACACGAAAAACCCTTCAAAAAATCAATAAATCCAAGAGCTGGTTTTTTGAAAAGATCAACAAAATAGACAGACCACTAGCCAGATTGATTAAAAATAAAAGAGAGAACAACCAAATAGATGCAATAAAAAATGATAAAGGGGAAATCACCACAGATTCCACAGAAATTCAAACCATCATCAGAGAATATTACAAACAACTCTATGCACATAAACTAGTAAACCTGGAAGAAATGGATAAATTCCTGGACTCCTGTGTCTTCCCAAGCCTAAACCAGGAGGAAGCTGAAACTATGAATAGACCAATAACAAGGTCTGAAGTTGAGGCAGCAATTAAGAGCCTACCACACAAAAAAAGCCCAGGTCCAGACGGGTTCACAGCCGAATTCTACCAGACACACAAGGAGGAGATGGTACCATTCCTTCTAAAACTATTTCAAACAATCCAAAAAGAGGGAATCCTTCCCAAATCATTTTATGAGACCAACATCATCCTGATACCAAAACCCGGCAGAGACCCAACGAGAAAAGAAAACTTCAGGCCAATATCCATGATGAACATATATGCAAAAATCTTCAATAAAATATTGGCAAGCCGATTGCAAGAGCAAATCAAAAAACTTATTCATCATGATCAAGTAGGATTCATCCCGGGGTTGCAAGGCTGGTTCAACATACGCAAGTCTATCAACATAATTCACCACATAAACAGAACCAAAAACAAAAACCACATGATTATCGCAGAGAAGAAGGCATTTGACAAAATTCAACAGCCCTTTATGCTAAAAACCCTCAATAAACTCAGTATCAATGGAATGTATCTCAAAGTAATAAAAGCTATTTATGACAAACGAACAGCCAATATCATACTGAATGGGCAAAAACTGGAAGCATTCCCTTTAAAATCTGGCACTAGACAAGGATGCCCTCTCTCACCACTCCTATTCAATATAGTACTGGAAGTTCTAGCCAGAGCAATCAGGCAAGAAAAAGAAATAAAAGGTATTCAAATAGGAAAGGTGGAAGCCAAATTGTCTCTATTTGCAGACGACATGATAGTATACCTAGAAGACCCCATTGCCTCAGCCCAAAAACTCCTGAAACTGATAAACAACTTCAGCAAAGTCTCAGGATATAAAATCAATGTGCAAAAATCACAAGCATTCGTCTACACCAATAACAGACTTAAAGAAAGCCAAATCAAGAGCGAACTGCCATTCGCAATTGCTACAAAAAGAATAAAATACCTTGGAATACAACTCACAAGGAACGTAAGGGACCTCTTCAAGGAGAACTACAAACCACTGCTCAACGAAATCAGAGAGGACACAAACAGATGGAGAAACATTCCATGTTCATGGTTAGGAAGAATTAATATCGTGAAAATGGCTATACTGCCCAAAGTAATTTACAGAATCAATGCTATCCCCATCAAGCTACCATTGACTTTCTTCACAGAACTGGAAAAAACCACCATGAACTTCATATGGAACCAAAAGAGAGCCCGCATAGCCAAGTCAATTCTAAGCAAAAAGAACACAGTGGGGGGCAGCACACTACCGGATTTCAAACTATACTACAAGGCTACAGTAATCAAAACAGCATGGTACTGGTACCAAAACAGAGATATAGACCAATGGAACAAAACAGAGGCACCGGAGGCAACACAACATACATACAACTATACAATCTTTGATAAACCCGACAAAAACAACCAATGGGGCAAGGATTCCATGTTTAACAAATGGTGTTGGGAAAACTGGCTAGCCATGTGCAGAAAGCAGAAACTGGACCCCTTCCTGACACCTTACACTAAAATTAACTCCAGATGGATTAAAGACTTAAACATAAGACCTGGCACCATAAAAACCCTAGAAGGAAATCTAGGCAAAACTATCCAGGACATAGGAGTAGGCAAGGACTTCATGAACAAAACACCAAAAGCATTGGCAACAAAAGCCAAAATAGACAAATGGGACCTAATGAAACTCCACAGCTTCTGCACGGCAAAAGAAACAGTCACTAGAGTGGATCAGCAACCAACAGAATGGGAAAAAATTTTCGCAGTCTACCCATCTGACAAAGGGCTGATATCCAGAATTTACAAAGAACTCAAGCAAATTTACAGGAAAAAAACAAACAAGCCCATTCAAAAGTGGGCAAAGGATATGAACAGATACTTTACGAAAGAAGACATATATGAGGCCAACAATCATATGAAAAAATGCTCATCGTCACTGGTCATCAGAGAGATGCAAATCAAAACCACATTGAGATACCATCTCACGCCAGTTAGAATGGCGATCATTAAAAAATCTGGAGACAACAGATGCTGGAGAGGATGTGGAGAAAAAGGAACACTTTTACACTGTTGGTGGGAGTGTAAATTAGTTCAACCATTGTGGAAGACAGTGTGGCGATTCCTCAAGGCCTTAGAAATAGAAATTCCATTTGACCCAGCAATCCCATTACTGGGTATATATCCAAAGGACTATAAATCGTTCTACTCTAAGGACACATGTACACGAATGTTCATTGCAGCACTGTTTACAATAGCAAAGACCTGGAATCAACCTAAATGCCCATTGATAATAGACTGGATTGGAAAAATGTGGCACATATACACCATGGAATATTATGCAGCAATCAGAAATGATGAGTTCATGTCGTTTGTAGGGACATGGATGAATCTGGAGAACATCATCCTCAGCAAACTGACACAAGAACAGAAAATGAAACACCGCATATTCTCACTCATAGGTGGGTGATGAAAAATGAGAACACATGGACACAGAAAGGGGAGTACTAAACACTGGGGTCTATTGGGGGGAAAAGGGGAGGGCCAGTGGGAGGGGGAGGTGGGGAGGGATAGCCTGGGGAGAAATGCCAAATGTGGGTGAAGGGGAGAAGAAAAGCAAAGCACACTGCCAAGTGTGTACCTACGCAACTGTCTTGCATGCTCTGCTCATGTACCCCAAAACCTAAAATCCAATAAAAAATTAAAAAAAAAAAAAAGACTCAGAAGATTCTGATACATGTGACCTGTGAACACAATTTGAGGAGGTGAGAAAACGTTGTGTAAACAGTCATATTTTATTTAGCCTTTTCCTAGTAACTTGTTGATTTATTACCTTTGTTCTTTTTTGCAAGTCACTTCAATTTCTCTTGTGTAAAAATGAAAATAATAATGGCAACTACCTCACGGAGTTAAGAGTAGGTGAATTATAGATCTAAAACTCATAGACTAAGCTCAGCGTATGTGAGTAGAAACCAGAGTTAGTCATGGTGCCTAGGCTCTTCACAATGTACTATGAGAAGCTTCAAGATTATTTGATGGACATCAGGTAATTCAGATGCCTAACTAAGATATTTCTACTTCAATGATAATATGACTAAGTTACTAAATTTGTTTACTGAAAAATGAGATTACCTGTTATTTACTTTCAAAATTCTTCATGGAAATAATATAAATAATGATATGCTAAGCATAAGTCTTTTCTGACATGACATCTAAAACATTTGTTTAGTCATTTTTTTCTTCGAGTGTCACATACACTCAATATTCTAATTATATTTAAAAGACAAATTGCTTGTCATTGTGTTTTTTAAAAGGTTTTAAAAAATGACAATGGATGCAAGTTCCTTTTCTGCTTTTTTAGTGACAAAAGAATTGAACAAAATGTTGTGAGAATAACTTAGCTATGTTATATAACCATATTGACATCTGCTTCTGTCTAGAAACCTTGGAACCTTTTGAAATTTCTTCTGAAAGCTTGGCGGGACAGAATGGATTAGTTGGCAGAGAAAAGCCACATGTTGTACTTGCATCTACGTGAATTCCAAATGTTTGCTAGGTACTCTAATAAATTTCAAACTGTACAAGGAAATTAATGCTTTAGACAGGAAATGTTTACTATACTATTTGTTGGGAATCGTGGCAGTGTATGCATTAATTGAAAGAGCAGAACCAAACGTGATAAAGATAGCTTGTAATGTTTACCTCTTCCCTGGAGATAGCCAGATGGCTGTGTAAAGCTTTAATCTGGCACAACTACCATTTATCAATTGTTTAGGCTTTCAATTTTGAGCTGGATATTAATCCTTTGTGTCAACATAAGGGATTCTCTTTGATAGCTATACTCATCTATAATCTTCAACTCTATTTATGCCTAAAGGTTAAAGTTCCTCTAGAAGTTACTTTTGTCAATGCAAGGAATTCTAACAGTATAATACAATAATTACAGAAAAATTTAAATATGTATTTATTTTTACAGGTAGTATTATGTTTCCAATTAATACATTTTAAATATAGATTTTTGTTTGCTGGAGCCATTTTTAATGCCCAAGAGTGTAACCCATTACAATTATGTTTTGTTGATTTAATGAATTCAATTACTGAAAAAATCTCCAAGACCAGATATAATTACAGAAGTACTCATCTAAAGACATAGTAATATATTTAAAGAAAATGCTGGTTTATTGGTTACTTGTTTCTTTAAATTCATTTGTATTTTGGAGTCTCAGAGGGAAAGAGTAAAGTCATTGACAGTAGGCATAACCATGCAAAGTCAAAGATATAGGAAGAATGGGGAATTGTTTTATTCATATTAATTAGACAGTTTCCCCTGTGAAAATGAATGGAGTGATATATACTTATTTTCATTTTTTTCCCTCACTCACCTCTTCTAACCGTGAAGCTGGTTTCTGCCTCAGCAACTATAATGAAATTTTTGTCTCACAGTTATGGAGGGATGGTCTCCCTATTGCAAAATTAAATATATTCTGTTTATAAGTTTTTCAGTATTCTGTGTGCCATATGAAATCCAATTCTCTGGAATGTGTCTCCTTTGGAATGCAAAACTTTCCACTACCTTAACAAATGCTATTCTGTTAATTATTCTGATCTCATTAAAAAGTCTTTGCTGCTTTTTAAATCCTTTTTCTACCTACATGTATCATGCAATTCTGTCTCAGAAGTTCCTTAATTCTAACAGTGTCTAATAAAGTGAATTCTGAAGTGGCACTCCAATTCTCTTCCTCATATTTCAAATAATGGACATTCAAATCCAATCCTATTTCCTACTATTAAAAGTTTCCCTTTAATTTTTTCGACCACTTTCATCACATATCTTTAAAGTAGATACTTTAACTCATCTTTCCCATTTACCCTAATGTTTATTCAATCACAAAGTCCTATCAAGTTTTATATTAAATATGGCTTATATCCATTTTACTCTTTATAGTTTCACTGGGGTGACCTGAATCTGGATCATTTCCTATAACCTAAAATGGTAAGCATCTTCCTAGCTAGATTCCTAATGTCAGTCTTCCTTACAGCAGTCTTTACTCAGAAAATAATCCTCTATTAATATTTTTACATTTCTGCAAGTCTGGGCTTTCTAAGCAGAGTGCTGACAACCTGGGTAAAGGATGACTGAACTGCCTTGGAAGGTAAGATAATGAACTGCTCTGGAAAAAACTGAAGACATTTTCTGCTACCATCTGATTGTTTGTACCACCCCCTCCCTCAAATTCAGATATTGAATCATACTCCCTAATGCAGTAGTATTAAGAGGTGGAGTGTTTAGGAGGTAATTAGGTCATGAATACAGAACTCATGAATGAGATTAGTGACCTTATAGAAGAGGACCAAGGACCTTGCTTGTTCTTTCCACAGTGTGAGGACACAACAAAAAGGTAGCATCTGTGAAACAGAGAGCAAGCCCACATCAGACACCAAACCTGCTGGTGCCTTGACCTTGTACTTCACAGCCTCTAGAGTTATAATAAATTTTTGTTGTTGATAAATTACCCAGTCTAAAGTATTTTATTACAGTAGCCTGAACAAACTAAGATATCTCCCAAAGCTATTTCCATACATTGTAAAGGTAATATAACCCAGACATGCCTTTTTTTTTTGCCCCTCAAAGACAGTTAATTTCTTCCAGGGCAGTACCTTCTTCCTTCCTGGAAAGGATTTACTTGTTTACATTGTGGAGTAAAAGCCAGTCTCTTCTCTCTCTTGATCTCTAAAGAGAAGAGGATATGACATGTCAAGCTTATTGTAGAAGCTCCAAGTCTCAGAATTTTGGGATTTCTTCCTGTGATGCAAACCATGCTGTATGCAAAATGACATCAGGTCCTCATTGTGCAACACTTGGGGACTTGGCCTGAAGCACTGCTAAGATGTTGTGTAAGTAAATGGTCTTTTTTTCTGATCTGTAGTTTTTGTGTTTCCTATTAAGACAAATTAACTAATTAAACACAAAAACAAATTTAACATTTTGAACAAACTCACCAAATATATATTATTTAAACAATAATTTTATCCGATTACTTCTTTGCACAAAATATTTAGGGGATATTCATATAGTTTTTTGTTTGTTTGTTTTTTACTACTGGGCTTTTAAAGTCCTTGTTTTCTAACACAATTCTATACTCTAGTTAGTCTTCTCTGTTTCATAAACAGCTGGGCATGGTGGATTATGCTTACAATCCTAGCAATTAGAGAGGCAAAGGTAGGATGAATTCTTGAGCCCAGAAGTTTGAGACCAGCCTTGGCAACATAGTGAGACCCTATTTCCACAAAAAGAAAAAGAATAAAATAAGTTTAAAAGCTGTTTTACAAATAAAGCAAATTTATCACCGCTTCTTGAGAAAGTAGAACATTTCCTTACTAAGTGGTATTATTACAATACCACTTATTAATAGCCTTATGGAAAAAGGTAAAATTTGATTCATAATCAAATTTTAGTGATCAATCAAAAAATTAACTATGAATAATGAAACCATAAAAACATGAAAATATGAATGACTTGCCCAACTATGACATAACACTGAAAAGCTTAAAATTGAAAAAAACCATGGCAAAGACATCATATGCAAAGTAAAAAGAAAAATGAAAATCCATATTAAAAATGTTGATACTTATATAACAAAGGTTTCATAACCCTGATGTACAAAAAGCTTCTCAAAATAAAAAAGGCAAATGTACAAACTGATAGCAAAAACATCACCAAAACAACATGCTGACCAAAAAACATATCAAATGCCATATAAATATGGCATATGTTCAGTTTCCATCTTTTCTGATGAAAAGTCAATATCCTTCATAGTGTTGCTCCTCTGTATTTCAGGTCTTTTTAGCAGTTCAACTATCAGCAAGTAGGAATAGTTCTTTTTACTTACTATGTTAGTAACAGTTTGCTGAACTTCTCTGATCTATAAATCAGGATTTTTGTCAGGTCAAATTTGGGAAGATTTCACTTTTTACTTTTCAAATCTTTTTTTCTCTTTCTTCCCCAATCAGTAGTTATCTCTGTCAGTGACTTCAATTGCCTATACGTTAGAAACTTCTGATATTATTTCACAGATCCCTGAAGCTTCATATTTTCTTTAATATTTTCAGATTGAATAGTTTCTAGTGCTTTGAGTTTGCATTTGCTAAGTTTTTTATTTGCAATCATCTGTTAAACTCATATAGTGAAAATTCCATTTCAATCATTTTATTACTTATTTCTAAAATTTTATTTGATTTATTTTATAGATTCCATTTCTCTGTTGAAATTTTCCACAATATTAAGGAATTAATAATTAATATACTTTAATAATTTGAGTACATTTTTTATTAAATCTTTCCATATATTTGTAATATTCACTTGAAATATTTGGGTGCTAAGTTAAACATCTGTGCCATCTTGGATTTTGTTTTAATTTATTGATTTTCAGTTCCTTTATATATTTATTGATTCTCTATTGAAGATATTGGATATTTGGATTACACATTGTAAATATTCTGATTCAATATTTTACTTAAAAATTACCACCTTGTACTTGCAAAGACTTGGTTTTATGATTTGTGAAACTGAATTTGTGAAAAGGTCAATGTCTTTCTCAAGTCTCTCTAACTTAGTGGAACTCAACTTTCAAATTATGTCTGTCTTGTTAATCTTATTAAGCCTTTTTAAGACTTTGTTTTGGTGTGTCTAAAGTAGGCACAGGCCTTTGGTGCTTATGGTTCAGAAACAAATCCATCAAAATCTAACATGTCCAAGCATGAGCACATTCTCCCACAGTGCATGCATGTGCTACTCTTTACCTTCTTCCTTCTCTGGTTTAGCAATTTCTTGTCATTGTTCGATTCCCATTATATTCTTTATTTTCTTCCTGCTCAGTTATGTTTTTTTTAAAGATTCTTTTAATATTTTACCTGGCATTTATATATGTTTTGTATCAGAAATTTATCTCCAAACATCTAGTCTGTTCTATTTTCAGAGAAGAAATTCTTATAATAGTCTTTATGTTTCCTAAAAATGATGATTCTTGAAAGTGGGTAGAACCTTAGGCAGATACAGAGCTTTAACTGAATAATGGATATTCAGAAGAGATAGAATTGGAATACATAAGTTAAACTGGAATTAAGTATTCTTTAGCTAAGTAAGTTAGTGGACAGAAATGACACAAACAAAATACCTGTATGAAAGTATAGAAGGAGCTGGAGTCAGGTTCAAGTATTTCTCATAAGAACATGTGCTCAAAATAACTAGAAATGTTAGTAAAAAGAGATCAAAAAGAGAAGGATCCAAGAACCTGGGAATTGTTATGGCCAATTCGTCTGCTAATTATTTGTAATACATATTCTTATATTAAACTACAAGGGCCATCTAGAGATTTATTTATTTTCCTCCCTTTTTATAGTTTCCTGAATTATCCTTTCAACAGTTTCTTCTTTTTCAGACAGCTCAAATATATTTTCTATACATGCCTATGATTTACAAATAGCTGTAACTTTTTTCTGATCTGAGGGGAAGTTAAACTCTTTGAACTTTGTTTTTCTCACCTATAAAATAGAAACAATAACTTTCCTCGAGAACTATTAAGGGGATTAATAAGAATTATTATCAATAAGAATTAATAATATATGCAAAAAATACCACAGCCAATATTTATTTTGTAAATCTCTGTAAAAATAAGATACCTCTATTATTATTTTCTTAGTAAAATTAAATTTGTTTACATAGTATATTCTTCTAAATAGCAGATCTTGACTTGGAGAAAAATAGTAGACACTATGGAACACTTAAAATAGCTGTAACTTCTTAGCATTCTTTGGAGTTGCCTTGGAGTTAATTTTTAGGTAACTTATTACCTACCATGATTGAATAAAATGATTCTAGACCCAGGGAGACAGAAATCATGTAGTCCAGCACATCTATTTCATAATTAAACTGATACAGAGAAAGAGGTTATGACCTGCTGAATTGTTCCTACTTAATGAAATACACAAAACTAAAACCATTTCTCCTGACTCATTTTTCAATAAATTTTCCATTCCACAAGGCAGTCTCTACTTACTGAATCCTAGCATTCATCCCATGCAATGTGTTTTGATGTTAGAAGGTTTTATCTGTGATGGTGAGAGGTCCTAAAAATTACTGAGGATTTTGAAGATTTTAGTGTAAATTAGTAGCACCTCTATAAATATTCTCAGTGGAGTTTGTTTGAGTGATGAAAGAACAGCCAGCCAACTATGTTAGAGACCTATGTAAATACTAAGAGGTGACAAGGTAACAGCAATGGCTTGTACACAAACTTTACCATTATTCTCTTACAGTAATAGCTTACATTCTTACACTATGAGTAGTAAACAGTGTTTGACCATTAAAGGAGACTCATAGGACCCAAAATGAAATGCTTACAAATCTACAGTTTGCTGTTATTATTGCTGAAGTAGGATATGCCTCTCAACAAGGGCACAGGTGCAAGCTTTGATTATTTTCCTTCTATAATGGTGTGCTGGATATACTTTTGGATCAGAAACCACTGGTGTATATACAGAGCATCTCAAAAACAGGGACTTCAAATGCAGTCTTACTTGGGGCATCAAAAAAACTGGAGTATTTTTACTGATTATATAAAAGTATTCCTGCTACATAACCAACCCCCAAAACACAACATTGCTACATAACCAATCCCCAAATACAACCTCGCCACATAACCATTCCCAAAGCACAACCTCAAAAGCACTTCACTGAGGCTAGGTATAATTCACCCATCTCTCTGTTATCAATAAATAGTGCTAAGAAGCTGTATAAACTTCCCTGAAACTCCTTGGATCACGAGTACGATTAACTCTACTAACCTTGTTTTCATATTTCTTATTTTAATTAAACAGATCAGGCTAATTTCTGACTTGCTGGAATTAACCTTCACAGCAGTGCCATCCACATCTTATCTGTGCTCAAAGCCTTGATATGACAAAACAGTAACTCCAGTTTGACAGCAGTTATTTGCCATATTGTGTAACTAAGGTCCATAAACAAAATCACATACCTATTGCAAACATTTGTAGTAACCACTGAGGAGTTACATGGATTTAAACAGCAAATAGAATCAGAACCATATGATAATACCAGCACAAATTTTCTCATAGTTTTCTATTAACATTAGTTTCTTGATTCCTCTATATATATCTGCATTTTAGGGTTCACATCTGGTGAATGGCTAAGAATTGTAATACATTTATCATTGATAAGGCTTAAATTTTTTTCAGGCTACTTCTCTTTCAAAGGGATGACATCCTGAAAGAGTTTTAATTCACTCTCTCAATACAATTGATCGTCAAAATTAGTGTTAAAAGTTTTACTAGCTTCCATGATACTAAATGAACATGTGATCTCTATTATTCTGTATAAGAGCATCATGCCATACTCTGAATACATGGTTGTAATGTAAACAAAATATTATTGCAATATAATTATTTTGTTTCTTCCAATAAAATTTACCTCTTCCCATATACCATATATTACTTCTCATAGTAGGTTAAAGCCCATGCATTATGGGCTAAATTATCCCCCCCAAATTAATATGTTGAAGTACCAGTACCAAGAATGTGACTGTGTTTGGAGATTTAAAGAGGTGATTTAAACTATAATGAGGCTGTGGGAGGAGCACTAATCCAATTTGACTGTTGTCCTTATAAGAAGAGGAAGTGTGGATACACAAAGAGATACCAGGGATACTTATGTACCAAGGAAAGACCATGTAGAGGACAAAGCAAGAAAGCAGCCACTCTGACGAACATGCGAGCTCATTTCACTTGCTGATTTGGGACATGTTATCTTAATGTTTGCTTTAATTGCAAGGTCCATTATTGTCAGTGTCATATCCTTCTAGTTGGTTTGTCACCTTTTGGAAGAAGATCATGCCGTATTTGATCCTCACAGATCTTCCCTAATTAAAAGCAAACTTCACCAGGCAATTATTCCTATTCTTATTTCTAATTATTTAAAGGTCGTTTTTCTTTTTAACTGGCCAGTGCCACTTGATCCATCAAAACTGATGTTGTCATTAGGTATTAAATACTTTAGAATGCATAGGAAACATATAGAAACAAAATTGTTGAATCTGCAACAATAAGGTCACATTAATAGTCATCATCATTATCCACACTTTGTTATTATCCACATCAAATCTTTGACTTCTCATTTTCAGTAATGCAGGCTTACCGAGGTATGCCAGATTATTTTCCTTTGTCAGTGCTTTAAACTCATTTTTTCTCCACCTACTTAAGAGTTTCCACATACAATAAGGCAAACTGCTAATTTCTCACATAATATTATGACAGATGAGACTTGCTGCTGTCATTAAACCATAATCACAATTAATAGCCACATCATGTTCTTTTAGGTTGTGAGTTAACACACAGTGTTCTCCAGATTATCAATTGGGTACACACATTCCCACACTGGCTTCAAAAGACAGGTCTTTGATTATAGTTATACTTTGGAAATGAGAAATAAAAGAAATAGCCATGTGAGTATTGCTCCATATAGCCATATGCAGAGTAAGACTACAGATCATTTCCAAAAGCATGTTCATTAGGTTGGCCTTTGCTTAGCTCATTTCTTGGTTCTTTAGAAGAAGAGGTTTTGACAAAGTACTTTCCCCTGAGGCACTCTTCAACCTAAGTTGAGAAAGCCTATTCTCTTGCTCTACCCCTTTATCTGGCTTATATGTTAGGATTCCTTTGGCTCAGTTTCTTTCAGAAACAGTGACAACTTTCTATTGATCATTAATTGTAATCCAAACTTTTACTCCTGAAGTAGGTCCTTCTGGTTTACCCTCTGGTAATTTCACATTACTCACATCCAGATGTACTGTGCTAGGGCTTCCACTTTATTCTCAATAGTAGGAAGTAATAATGGATGAGTACAAAGAAATAACAGTCACTTCCAACTTGATGTGCAGGTAAGAGATAAAACACATCATAAATCTTTTTGGAATTCTTGCAGTTGTGTTAAACTTGATAGACATTGAAATTTGTTTTGTATTACCAGCCATCCCAATGGTAGTGTCAGTGCAAGGACTACTGAGTCTTTTTCATTGAAAAAGAAAACTCTGCTGAAGTACAAAATATTTTTATGTCAGTTGCTGTATCATTGTCCCACTCTTCTTTCCTACTTCAATCCCAAATGCATAATAATTTATCATTTTGGACTCATGTTTAGCTTCCTCAATTTATAATAGGTGGTAATCAGAATTCTGTGTTTGGAGACTAGGTCTTCAATCCTTTGGCAACCCCTATGTTTTTAAGAAGGGGTTATATTTGCCCATTCCAATTTTCTATTAGCCCATTACTTTGAGTGGCACCAAAAATAAAAATTTATTGAAAGTGATATTTCTTCATGCATAAGTGCTTCATGTGGGCAATTAAATTAACATGTTGATCTGATGAAGTCTAAATAGAGTGGCCAAATTATTTACAATACTTTTGTTCCACTTATTTGATAGTATTAGCAAATTGAGCTCAGTCACTGCGTATGCCAAACCAAATTCAGAGTATAGTATTAAGAAGTGTTGCTAATATTCATTTATATCCTTTAAAGAAGTAGAGAACAAACCAATCTACTTGACACCTGTTGCTAGACTTTTCTTGGAATTAATTCCTAGGGTGAACTGCAAATTCTGTCTTTCTGATTAGCATACAGGGCAATTTTTATTAACAGTTTGTGCATTTTCAGTGGTAACTGATATATATTGCTTGGTTCATCTCTTCATGACCTGATTTCCCTCATGTGTACTCATTTCATGGAAATGGGTTGCCATTTTAAGACACAGATCTAGGACATAAACATTTTGATTCAATCATCATCAGCTTTTTGTATAAGATTTCTTTGGTGAACAGCATGTTCTATTCAATTTGTCCTCAAATTTTCCATAAGGATTTACATGTAGCAAAATCCTACATGAGAGTCTCTTTTATCATGAAGTTAGCTATGGACCAGCTTCCGGACTAAGTTGCAATTCTTTTGACAACATGCCATAAGTTATTCTATACATAACTAAATTGTGTGTGTGTGTGTGTGTGTGTGTGAGTGAGTGTGTGCACATCTGTGTGTGTATGTGTGTCTGTATGCAGTTCTTTATCATTGCTGGAAACAGAACCTGTAATTCAGGCCACTAAGTTAACCAATTAAAACTTTCTCCATATGGAGTTTATTATTTGCTAAGCAGAGAGCAGTGGTAGCTTTCCATGATGAGCCATGGCCCCTGATTCTGGAACTTTTGTCTGAATTAAGCTAACTGCCTGGAAACTTTGGTCAATTGGTCTAAAGGAAGGGCCCATTTACCAGCAGCAGTAGGTAACTCCTTAGGAAAAATCTAAATTAGGTATTGTTATTAGAGGAAAACTGGCTACTTGTTCATGAATATAATGATATCTGATATGTACTGAACAGTTGTGTCTCTTCCAAAGATATATATCGATCCCTAATCCCCAATGTGTTAGTTTGTGCTGTTCTACAAATACCTGAAATTGAGTGATTTATAAAAAAAGATAAATTCATTTTCTCATATTTCTGTAGGCTGAGAAGTTCAACATGAAAGCACAGGCAGATTCAGTGTCGGCTGAAGGCTTCTCTCTACTTCCAAGATGGTACCTTCTTGATACTTCCTCACATGGTGGAAAGGAGCACAAAGGGATGAACACCATGCTCTCATATGACAGAAGAGATAGGTCACTGTCTGAAGCCATAGTTTATGCTTTTATAAGGGCATTAATTTCATCCACGAGGACAGAGCTTGCATTGTCTAATCACCTCCCAAAGTCCCCATCTCTTAATACCATCAATCAGCTTGGTGTTTAAATTCCAACATATGAATTTTGGAGGGACACATACATTCAAACCATACCACCCAATGTCATGGTATTGAAAGACAGGGTCTTGGGAGGTAATTGGGATTAGATTAGGTCATAACAGTGCAGCCTTCATGATGGGATTAGTCTAAGAAAAAGAAGAGATAGAGAAGGTTCTCTCTCTGTCTCTCTTTCTCTCTATTATGTAAGGACACAGTAAGAAGGCAATTGTCTGTAAGACAAGAAAAGGTTTCTCACCAGAACTTGACCACTCTAACACCATGATTTTGGACTTTCAGACTCCTTGAGTGTGCAAAAATAAATTTTAGTTGTTTACACAACTCTATAGTATTTTGCTATGGCAGCCTGAGCTAGCCAGTGCAACTTTCGATGATGCATCCCATTGTTTCCTACTCCTGTGTGTATCTTCATACTATGATGAAACATCTTTGATTGCCTTCCTTGTTAGAATGCTTTTCTGGTATCACTCATGATATGGTGAGAATTTCAGGTCTTAATGTAATATCACATACTTCAGTTATTGGGGCTGTCTCAGTTCACAATCACCACTTCTAGAATGTTCTGTTTCTTCAGACTCAACATGCCCGATTTGAACTCCGGTTCTTTTTTTTTCCTTCCTTCAAAGAGGATGCACTTGATAGCTGTATACAATAATTTTCCAGTCCAGAAGCTGTTGAGAAGTGATTATGAGCTTTTTGCCAGAGATTCTAAATAGCATGAATCTGTGGCAGACACTTTTAACATAATTCTAGCATTATGATCATAGAGCCATAATAGAATTGCTTGGGCTGCATCTTCCTGCAGTTTAAGAAAGCTCTGGCTTTTGGGCGCCCAATCAAACTTTGTAGATGGGGGCTAGCAGAATGCTTAATAAGATGTATGATTTAAACAAAAAGGCAAATAGATTAAGCATTGAGCCTCCCTTTTAGTCTGAGGGGTGAGGAGCAATAACAATTTATGCCATGGTTATATGGTATGTCATCTATTGCTCTAGCCTGTATAATCATCCAAAACTCCATAGGCTGAGCTGTGTCTTGAGTTTTAGTAGGAATTAAAAATGATGCCCAGTCAGTCACATGATTTATGACTTTAGTACAGTAACTGTTAGTTTGATTCTCAGTTTTAGAAATAATTATATTATCATCAACTTATTATAGTAGAATACAGTCAATTTGTGTTATATCTAAGCCCTGCCTCACCAGATTGTTGTACTTTACAGGAAAGTTCAAATGCCCTTGAGGTAATGAGTAAAATAAATACATATTGACAACTGTTTAACATGATTGCAAATGTTGGTGGCTCTCTGCTGACACATTAAGAATAAGCCATCAGTCAAATTCAACTACAGAATACTAGTTACCTTTATCTTGTGTTAGTGAAATAGCACCCTATCAAGGACTACTAAGGCTACTGAGCACATTGTTCTTTTAATCTTCCATAGTGTAGTGTCATTCTCTATCATATACCAACCTGCTTCATTGTCTGTGCTGGTCTATTGTATAGCAAGTTTGTAGACATTAACACACTTGAATTCCACACTGCCTTAATTAGTCTGGCAATTTATTGTTGCCTTCCACATATTCAGAATTGCTTCAAATATACAACTCGTATTGCTTAGGGACTCTAAAGGCACTCATGATGCATGTCCAACTAATGTTGGATAGAGGGAAAATCTACAAGTTATTTTTTTATTCCTATATTATATCTACACCTTTTCTTATTATATCCAATTATTTATTGACATAAAAAAGATGCTACCACAGGATACTTTTTAAAATCATAATTTCAACCTTTATTTAGATTTTACTTTTTTGCCCTTTACAGAGTAGTAAACCAAAAAGAATTTTTCTCTATCCACAGAAATTTCACCCAAGCTTTGTAAAAGGCCTCAAGTGTCCCAACAGGGACTGAGTCAAGAGACTGCCTTTCATGTCAGTCTTCTTTCTATATCGCCATATTAATATTTAAACATAGTATTTTTACATCTAATGCTTGAGGTTCACCTGAACCTTTCCTTTGAACTTCTTCAGATAAATCAATCATCTAGGTACCCTGGAATCTTCACATCCTGGAAAGTTTATAGAGAGGCAGTTGGAGGCCCCTTCAGCTTCTATAAAATTCTATCAAGACTTTGCTGGGTGCTCCATCAATTTCTCTCTTTTAAATGCCATTTGAATGAGCCATTCCCAAACTTCTACACTGTTTGCCTGAATTGTTGTCTCCATTCCTTTATTATTTTGAGTCAGAGTCTTGCTCTGTTGCCTGGCTGGAATATAGTGGTAAGATCTCTGCTCACTGCAACCTCTACCTCCCAGGTTCAAGCAATTCTCCTGCCTCAGCCTCCTAAGTAGCTGGGACTACAGGTGTGTGCCTCCATGCCCCACTAATTTTTGTATTTTTAGTAGAGACAGGGTTTCACCATGTTGACCAGGATTGTCTCCATCTCTTGACCTCATGATCCACCCACCTCAGCCTCCTGTCCTCATTATTATTTTTATTTTTTTCTGCTTATAATGTCCTAAAATTCAGGTGTGTATTAATCTATTTTCACGCTGCTGATAAAGACATACTTGAGACTGGACAATTTACAAAAGAAAAAAGGTTTACTGGACTTACAATTCCATATTGCTGGGAGGCCTCACAACCATGGCAGGAAGTGAAGGACATGTCTCACATGGCAGCAGACAAGAGTAGAGAGCTTATGCAGGGAAACTCCCCTTTTAAAACCATCAGATCTCATGAGACTTATGGTCCTGCCATAAAGACCTGCCCTATGATTCAATTATTTCCCACTAAGCCCCTCACAAAACAGGTAGAAATTCAAGATGAGATTTGGGTGGGGATACAGCCAAACCATATCAAGGTTTTATTTGAGATAGCTGGGATAAAATTTCTGAAACTATCTGGTTATATACTCTGAAACTATCTCTTTATATACTCAACAACAAAGTCACATAGACTGCCCATGCTGGTGGGTTTAGCAGTTATGACCTAAGTGAGTGGAATATCATTAGGGAGCTTGCTTTTGTTGTCATACAGGCACTCCAATGTTATTTGTATCCAAGCCATCACCACAAAGAGAGCAGCCACTTGAGTATCCATGTGAGCCCAAACATTCTCCACTAATCAGAATTATTCAATGCCATAGACAAAGCTATTTGATCTAAAGTTTTCAAAAGCCATTTTAATAAGGGCTCATCAGAGAATTTCTTCTAATGACCTGTAGTTACTTGATTTCTTCAGTATACTACTTTTTACTTTCATGACTTTTTTTTCCTTTTTTTTTTTTTTATCAATTTGCCCAGTTTTAATGACCATTTTAATTGTAACTGGTCTCATAGGTATAGCCAATTTATCAGTTGTAGTTGCCCAAGTTCCTATGGTTGGAGCTCCTCTTGCCTGAGGGCAAAGGTCAACTGAAAGATTTTTTCCTTTGGCTAGTGCTGGAAGTAGTACTAACTGAACTAAATTTTTAGCCAATCTGCTGTCAGCTTGAGGTTCCTCTTAATCCATTTCCATAGCTCCTGGTGTTCAGATTCTACCATTTTTACATTCCATGGAAAGTTTCATTATCAGTAGAGATCCCAAACTTGTATTAGGCAACTATGCAACATCAATGGTTCATTTTAAACCTTTAAAGAACAATCATGTTTTTATTTCTGAATAATACTTTAGTCATATTATTGGTTAAGAGTAAATGACCTTTTAATATATCCCATTTTGACACCAAATTTACTAACTAGACAGTATTCAATTACTAAATAAGACTCACAATACTCAACATGACAATTCATGCTTACAAAATTATAATTTACTACTGGAAAAGCATACAATTCAGCAACAGCATTAAAGCAAGGACATGAATTACAACCAATGGCTGCCTCACAGCAATTAATCTAGGAAGGCCAAGTTCCAATCTACAGGTGCAAACTCTACCTGACTTCCATTTGTAAATGTCATGCTAGATGAACTTTCTCACTTAAATCAGGAACCACTGGCAAATATACAGAATCCTCAGAATCAGAGAGTCTAAATGGAGCTTCAGCCCGGGTTCCACGTTCCCTGCTAATCTGGCTGGCATATTCTTGCTTTTCGATCAGCCCCAATGACAGAGCCCTTAAAAGGTGTCACTGAGACAAGTTGCAAGTCTTTAATCAATAAACAATCCTAACAAGCTGATATAGACTATCCCCAAACTTTTCAGACCCATGATTACAAAGCAACACTCATAATCAGTATGATTTATGTTTTGATCAGAATTCAGGGCTTGGTATATTCTTATTTCAGTAAAATGTATCAGGCTAATTGCAATCCTGCTAGAGTCAACCCTCACAGTCCAACTCATATTATCTTTTTCAATATCTTAATCTAATAATCATGCTTCTAATATATTGTATTTCCCCAAAAACTTTTTTGGCATAGTATAGCGATGAGCTCAATTAACAGAAATCTATTTTTAATAATAATAATTTAGGTATTGGTGTATGTACATATATGTATGTATAATTATTTTTAAATGCTCTTTTCACCATATCATGCTTATTTCAAATTGTGTGGGTATTTATCATCTCATTTATCATGAATTAAGATATGGAGTGTTTCCATTAGCACCTCATCATGAAGAGAGCATAACCTGTCCTGCTTTAAACTGGTTGGAAGCTTTGTTTTGGGGAGCTCTTTCCATCTATTTTCTGTTTTCTGGGATCCATGGCTACTTGGCATTTGCTATCTATCCTCATCTTTCATGTTTCTCTGAAAGATTTTCTGAAAAACTTTAATGTACATACAAAACATTAATTTGCTAAGAAGATATTCACTCCTTTGAATGTCCCCTGTTCTGATGCCTACTTTTATTCACAAGCAATATAGTTACTTCTATCCTTTTATCTCTCGTCTTCCACCGACATTCAGCCCATGACAGCCATTTCAAGTGAAACCATAACAAGTGTTAAGCATTGCTGTTTATCTTCAGGTTACAAAGGTACACTTCAAAAATGTTTAGAACATTTTGAAAACTGAACAAATCAAACAGTTCTCATCACAGTGCCACCTTTAAGATTTCAATAGTCAATTTCAGTTTCCTTTTTTGTGAATTTCTTTGTTATGATCTGCATTATGTGCCAATCCCTGAACTAGCAACTGTGGCAACCAAGGCCAGGCAATTCCATTATGTGACTACTCTTTGTCTATCACATTCAAATTTCAGGAAATGGTTGTCCACCATTTCCAAATATACATTTTGTTATAAAAAGTTAAAAAAGAGTATACTGGGGAGCAAAAATCATAGATACCATGACTCCCTACATGTAGCAAGATTGTAGTAAAAAGAAATGTAGTAGTAGGAAGCTAGATATGTTCACAGGAGGAAGCTGCTCAAATAAGTCAGTATTGGGGGTTTTGTTTATTTGTTTGTTTTTAATCCCCTAAACACTAGCCTGCAACAGTAATTTTCTAGGTTTGACTTAATCTTCTTCTGAATTCAATTCCAAAAGAATAATATCTTTTAAGCTTATTACTCAAGAAATTAAAAAAATCTAAAATTAAAAATTCAGCATGTTTTAAAAACTAAACAATGATACAGGTTATGCCTTGGATTATAGATATGATTGCCTTCTTAGCCATCTTTAACTCCTTACTACATAAAGGAAACAAAGCAGAAGCTTAATGAAAAAAGATTCCAAATTCGGAATAAGAGTATGGGGGTGGTGAGAGGAGAAAAATAGAATATCTTATTTAGTTATCTGAAATGCATGTTCATTGTCTTTTACTAACTTTTCTCATGACTCACTGAGGGATATAACATGAATTTAAACATAATAAACCCACTATAATACAGTCTACATTAAATGTCATTATTTAACAAGGTGAATACTTAAATACAGCCATTAGGACTTACAAAAAAGAGAGTAAGCAAGAAAAGATGCAAATGTTTTAAAGCAAGATTTACAATCTTCTGAAAGCTTATAGACAGGTATACATTTTATAGGAGATTTACTAAATTTTTTGTTTTTTATTTTTTTTAGTTGTGGAAAAATACATACATAAAATTTACCATCTTAATATTTTTAAGGTTATGGATTAGTGATAGTGGTAAATACATTCATAATATTTTGCAGTCATCATCACCATCTATCTCTATATCTGTTCATCTTGTAAAACTGAAGCTCTTACCCATTAAGCAATAAATCATCATATCTTCTTCCTCTACACCCTGGCAACCAGCATTCATTTTCTGTCTCTGTGATTTTGACTATACTACCTACCTCATAGGTGGAGTCATGCGGCATTTGGGGGGGTGTGTGTGTGACTAGCTTATTTTACTTAGCATAATGTCCTTGAGATTCATCTATGTTGCAGAATATGTCACAATTTTTTCCCTTTTAAGGCCAAATAATATTCCATTAGAGGTATATGCCACATTTTATCTATACATTTATACCAAAGGATACTTTGGCTACACATTTTAGCTACTGTAAATGATACTGTTATGAACATGGGTGTATAAATATCTCTTCAAGACCCTATTTTCGAATTCCTTTGGGTATAAATCCAGAAGTGAATTGCTGGATTATATGGTAATGTTATTTTTAATGTTTTGAAGAACTTTCATACGGCTTTTTACAATGGCTCTACTATTTTACATTTTACAGAAGTGGTCTAATATCTCCACTTCCTCTGGAAAACTTGTTACTGTCTGTTTTTAGTTATCATCCTAATGGGTGTGAGGTGCTGTTTTATTGTCATTTTTGTTTGACCTTCCCTAATGATTAGTGATGCTGAGCACATTTCCATGTGCTTATTTGCCAATTGTATGCCTTGTTTGGAGGAGAAATTTCTATTCAACTTTTTTGTCCATTTTGAATCAGATTTGTTGTTGTTGCCGAGTTTATGTTTTCTGTCTATATATTCAGGATAGCAATCTCTTAGCAGATATATGATTTACCAATGTTATATCATGTTCTGTGGATTGTCCTTTTACTCTATTGCTGTTGTCTTTCTAAGAAAGTAAATTTTATTGTATATCCTTAAGGTGTACGCTGTAATTTTTAAATAAAATCCAATTTACCATATTTTTCTTTGGTTGTCTGTACCTTTGATGATCCAGTATACCCCTTCCAAATCTAATGTTATAAAGGTTTTGCCTCATGTTATTTTCTAAGGGTTTTATGGTTTTAAGTCTTACATTTAGACTTAAAATGTATTTTGAGTTAATTTTACATATGGTGTTAGGTAAGGGTTCAACTTTTTTCTTTGCATGTGCACAATCAATTTTACCAGTACTATTTGTTGAAAAGACTGACTCTCCTTTCCCACAGAATGGTCTTGACACCCTTGTCAAAATCATTTGACAGCAGATGTGAGGGTTTCTTTCTGGGCTCTCTATTGTATTCCATTGGTATAGATGTATATCTTTATGCTCATATCACACTGTTTGATTACTGTAACTTTGTAGTAGGTTCTGAAAATCAAGATGTGTGCATTCTCCAGCCTGTTCTTTCTCAAGATTTTTCGGCTATTCAGGCTTGAGATTCCATATAAATTTTAAGATAGACATTTTTTATAACTGCAAGCATATTTAGAATTTGTTATAAATAGGGATGCATTGAATGCATAGATTTGAATAGTATTTCATTGTAACATTATTGTCTTTTAATCCATGAATATGAGATGTGCTTCTATTTATTTATATCTCCTTTAATATCTTTCAGCAATGTTCTGTAGTTTTCAATCGATAAATTTTTCACCCCTTTGGTTAATTCCAAAGTATTTTATTCTTTTTAATGCTATCATAAATAGAATTATTTTTATAATTTCTTTTCAAATTGGTCATTGTTAATATGTAGAAATACAACTGACTTTCCTGTGTTGATTCTGCATCCTACCAATTTGCTGATTTCATTTATTAGTTCTGCTAAATTTTTTGTAGAATCTTTAGAGTATTCTACATATAAGAATAGGGATAATTGTTCCTTTGTCTTTCCTATATGTCTTTTATTTCCTTTTTTTGCCTAGTTGCTCTGGCTAGAACTTCCAGTACTATATTGAAAATAAGAGATGAAAGCATGCACCATTGCCTTGCTCCTAATACAGCAGAAAAGTTTCCAGTCTTTCACTATTAACTTTTGCTGTGTGTTGCTTATATATAGCTTTTATTATGTTAAAGTAATTTCCTTTTATTTCTAGGCTACTTAGTGTGTTTATTGTGAAAAAGTGTTGAATTTTGACAAATGTTTTTTCTGCATCAACTGACGTGACCATGTGGAATTTTTCTCTTTTCTCTTAATGTGGTGTATTACAGTAATTGATTTTTATATGTGAAAGCATTCTTGCATTCCATGAATTAATCCCACTTGGTCATGGTATATAATCCTTTTAGTATGCTGCTGAATCCAGTTCTCTAATACTTTGTTGAGGATTTCTGCATCGAAGTTCATTAGACACACTGGCCTGGAGTTTTCCTTTTTTGTATCTTTTACTATGGCATCAAGATAATGCTGGCCCCATAAAATAAACTAGGATGAATTCTTTCTTCTCCAAAGTTTTGTGAAAAGTTTGAGAAGAATTGGTATTAATTATTCTATAAATGTTTGGTAGAATTCACCAGTGGAGCTATCAGGTCTAGATCTTTGGTTGTTTATGTCACAAAATTACATTTTTATACATTGCATACCCCAAACCATAAACCAATAATTATTTTAAATGTATGAATCTTAAATCATATAAAAAACAAAATGTGAAGTTATGAGCCAAGCGGAAATACTTGCTTTTAGATAAGTAGTAATTATTTTAATGCATATCTCCAAAATCATGTAGAAAACAAAAAGAGCAGTTACCAACCATTGTTGCAATCACACTGGCTTTTGTAGTTGCTCACATATTTATCGTTATTAATATTTTATTTCTTCATGCAGCTTTGAGTTACCATCTAAAGTTGTTCATTTCATCCTGCAGGACTCCCTTGACTGTTTCTTGGTGAGCAGGTCTATGATAATGAACTCCCTCAGCTTTTCTTTATCTGAGAAAGTCTTAATTTGTTCCTTGTTTCTGCAGGATAGTCTTTCTGGATATAGTAAGAGTTTACAGTTTTTTTTTCTTTTAGCACTTTGAATATATTTGCCCTTATAGGCTTCTGATGAGAAATCTGCTAATAATCTTACGGAGTGTCTCTTGTGTGTGATGAGGCACTTATCACTTGCTGCTTTCAAGTGATTTTGTCTTTGACTATCAAAAGATTTATAATAATGAGTCTCAGAGAGGGTCTCTTTGAGTTAATCTTATTTAGAGTTCCTTAAGCTTCTTGAGGGTTTATATTTGTAAATGTCATCAAATTCAGCAAATTTTCACTCATTTCTTTAAATGTTCTCTCTGCTTCTTGATCTTTCTTCTCATTCTGTTATTGATTCACTCAATAGTGTCCCAAAGGTCCTGTAAGTTCTGCTTACATTTCTTTATTCTTTTTTAATTCTGTTCCTCAGACTTAATAATTTCCATTGTTCTATCCTCAAGTCTGATTAATTATGTTCTGCTTGCTTAAATCTGCCTTTAAAGCCCACTTTTTAATATTTTTGGAGATAGCGTCTCACTCTATTGCCCAGGCTGGAGTGCAGTGGTGTGATCTCAGCTTACTGAAGCCTTTGTCTCCCAGGCTCAAGCGATTCTCATGCCTCAGTCTCCTGAGTAGCTGGGATTACAGACACCCACCACCACACCCAGATATTTTTTGTATTTTTAGTAGAGACAGGGTTTCACCATGTTGGCCAGACTGGTCTTGAACTCCCAACCTCAGGGGAACCAATTGCTTCAGCTTCCCATATGTAATCCAAGCCCACCTGCTTGGATTACAGGTGTGGGCCACCATGCCTGGCCTAAAGCCCTCTTGTACATTTTTCATTTCATCTGTTATTGTATTCTTAAGCTCCAGAAATTTTTTTAGGTTTTCTCTTTATTAATATTTTATTTTGTTCATGCATAATTTACTTGACTTTCTCTACAACTTATTTTAGCTCTTTCAGTATCTTTAAGATAGTTGTATTAAAGTTTTGTCTAGTTGATCTACCAACAGGTTTTTTTTTTTCAAAAATAGTTTTGAATGATTCCTTTTCCCCCTTTGAATGGAGCATACTTTCCTGTTTTTGGTGTTCTTTTATTTTTGTATGCTTTATGGGTTTTGCTGTTGTTGTTGAAAACTGAATGCTTGAATCTAGTAATGTGATTACTTTGAAAATCAGATTCTCCCTCTTCCCCTGGTTTTCCTGAGTCATGTTATTTTTGTTTGTTTCTTAATTGTTTTAGGCTGTCTCTGTGGCAAAGGTCAACCAGAGGTACAAACTTAAGGTTTTCATAGTTCTTTTCTGCACCTGTGCATTTCCTGGGTATGAGACATCACTTTCTATAGTTCTCTGTGTATACAATTGTTTTTGAATATTCTAGTCTTTAATATCTGGCTCCCAAAAGAGGAAAACAGAAAAAAATAAAGAGTAGAGAAGAAAAGAATACCAGCAGACCTCTAAATCTTTTGGAAGCACTTCAACCAGTGGGAGATAGGCTTTCAGAAATTGAGAATGTTACAACAATGACTAACCACCTCTTTGTCTAAATTTGAGCAAGATCACTAATATTTGGAACACAGGGTTTTTTTTTTTTCTTCCCCCACTCTGGCTCCCATAACACATGCACAGATGCATGCTATGGGACTGAGGATGGGTGGTAAGCAATGGCTACTAAGAACTTTAATTGACTGAAATTAATCACAATTTAAAGTCCAAATTTTCTTCTGAAAGTTGCAGGTCTTTAATAGACTCCAGAATTCACACACACACACACACACACACACACACAAAAGATACATTCGCTAGACTCTGACAGTGCAATTGCTATTTGGATGATGAGACAGATTATTGGTACTTTATAGTCTGCTATCTTCCCAGAATTCTCTGCTCCATTAATATTTCTATTTGATATGTATCTACAATACTTATTTCAGAAGTCATACAGAATGTTATCTGACTTGCATCCAAACTAATATTCCTAAACTGTTCCTGGCCAGTTTTGACTAAAAGATGTTTGAATATAATCATTTATAGTTTTTTTGTTTTGTTTTGTTTTGTTTTGTTTTGAGACAGATTCTCACTCTGTCACCCAGGATGGAATGTAGTGGTGCAATCTCAGCTCACTGCAACCTCTGTTTCTTGTGTTCAAGCGAGTCTCCTGCCTCAGCCTCCCAAGGGGCTAGGCCTACCAGTACCCACCACCATGCCTGGCTATTTTTTTTTAATTGTAGTTTTAGTAGAGATGAAATTTCACAATTTTGGTCAGGCTAGTCTTGAACTCCTGACCTCATGATTGACCTGCTCTGGACTCCCAAAGTGCTGGGATTACTGGCATGACCCACCTCACTGGGCTATAATAGGCTTTTAGTAGCCTTTTAGAGAAGCTTAAATAGGTACTTAAGTATATCTGTACTACAATCAGCATAATATTATTAATTCAATCTATATTTTTATTTCCTATTAAATATTTCCCAAATCAAGCTAAAGAAACATGAGAGATTGTGGTTTTAGTCTCTTCAAATCCTTTGGTCTCTTAATGAGAACACATATTTTACAACATTAACAATATATATATAATGCAAACCTATTAATTATTTATGCAGGAATTCAAACTATTCAAGTTAATATTCACTTAAAATGATCAACATATGTAGACAATCAAATATGTAAGTTTATGTGTGATTCTAAGGGATACATATACTTAACTACATGTACATAAAAACGTTTAAGATACACATATTACACATGCATATAATTTATGTCTATTCTTGCAAAAATCTTAGCTGTAGCTAATGAATTAAAAGAATATTTATTGCATCTTTTTTTCTAATCATTAAATTGTACAGTATGTAGGCTTCTCAGACTGGCTTCTGTTGCTTAGAAATATACATTTAAGTTACCTCCATGTTTTTTCATGGCTTAACAGCTCATTTCATTTTAGTGCTGGATAATATTCCATTGTCTGGATGTGCCACAGTTTACTAACATAATCACATAGAGAAGGACATCTTGGTTGCAAGTTCTGGCAATTATAAATAAAGTTGCTATAAATACCTGTGTGCAAGTTTTTTGTGCATACAGATTTTTTATTCACTTAAGTACATTCCTTTGCTCATGTCTTGTCCCATGAGAATAGTGTTGGGGTAAAACAGATAATTAAGAATTATGTGTTAATTAAAACAAAATCTACAGCAAACTAAGAAAGTACCTACAGAAGCTATCTAGACAGTATAAATGTGATGGCTGGTGAAAGGGCACTAAATTCAAAAGCTTATATAGATACCCATGTTTTTATCACTATCAAGATACCTATACTTATATATATTTGTATACATGTATAATATGCCTATTACCTATCACACACATCTTTCTATCAAAATACATACACACACATATATATGGATGGATAGGTGAATATATAACACATATATCTACCCATCCATACATATGTATATGTATGTATCTTGATTGTGAGAAAGACATAATATATATAGATAAATAGTGAGAAAGACATGTGAAATAGGTAAATTGACAATTGAAATACTTAGATGTTGGGATATGAAAATGTTGTTAACTCACTTCTTTCACCAACTAAAACTGTCATACAATTTAGAATGTACAGACAGAAAACACCAAGTAACCACTGGTTATATGCAGCATTGTATTTTTAATTTAAAAAGTAGTGAGATGTGGGCTGAGCATGGTGGCTCATTGCCTATAATCCCAGTGTTTTAGAAGGCTGAGGTGTGTGGATCATGAGGTCTGGAGGTTGAGACCAGCCTGGCCAACATGGTGAAACCCCATCTCTACTAAAAATACAAAAAAAAGCTGGGTGTGGTGGCATGTACCTTTAATCCCAGCTACTCAGGACGCTGAGGCAGGAAAATTGCTTGAACTCAGGAGAGGAATTTTGAAATGAGTGGAGACTGCATCATTGCACTCCAGCATGGGTGACAGAGTAAGACTCTATCTCTAAATAGATAGATAGATAGATAGATAGATAGATAGATAGATAGATAGATAGATGTGAGATGTACATTTGCAAATCCATTTTTTATAAATAGATTTAAACAATTTTCATATTTAAGTTTTTTCATCACAATACCTTTCTATTAATCTTGCAAAAGAAAAATAGAGGCTAAAGAATACTGCCAAAAAGTCTAATACCGTTTTGCTAATATGTTACGGGATTTTCGTTACTGCTTTTACTGGGTTTTTGTCTTTTTTTGCTCCCAGAGAATCTAGCAGTCAACTTGACCTCTACTTCATGGTTAATGACTCATCTGTTGTTAAATTTCAGAAATAAACACACAGCCCCACTGCCTTTTTTAAAAGCTTATAAATGCTTTCTCAAAAAAAAATTTAAAAACCTTTAATACATCAAAAAAAATGAGATTATAGACATGAAACTACACTAGTTGCAGCTTTTCAAAAACAGAGTCCTGAGGGAAAATAGACTACGAATGCCTCAAGAAATTGCACTCCTCTGAGTGTATGTGTGTGAAATATACTTCATGGAAAGAGTTTATTGGAAGCTCTCTTATGAAAGAAATAAGATGATCGAAAAATAAATCCTCCAAGAAGTAACTACTTTTCATCATTTCCAAATAAAATTGATCCTTAAAGACAAAAGTCTTTGAAAAAAATTTATCAATTATTTACCTCCTCTTATTCTGAATCTTCAATTTTGTGGCACTTATTAGGTAAATACTGTTTAATCAGAAAACCAAGTGATTCATAGATGTATTTAAGTATTCCCTTCCAGATATATGTGAGCCATCTTGCAGCCTTTGATGCAGTTTACTGCTGGCCTGTAATAATAATAATCAGACTCTATATGGCTGTGTATTTCCCAAGTCAAATATCAATGTAAAAAAACAGTGTTATTCTGAGCAACTGACCGGTTCATGCGCATCAATTCTTAAAATGAAAATGAAAGAAACATTGTTATTTCTGTAAAGCTTTGCTGGAATATCAAATCTAAAAAGTGTTCTTCATTATATTTTCGTTTGCAAATCATTAGTAATTAAATGGAATAAAGGAATGTATCGATAAAGGAAAAGCTATGGCTCTGTATGTTTTAGGCAATTCTAAATTTACCCATGACACAAAACACTACTTATCTCAGTCTATGTATTGAAAGCAGTTACATTTTTTTTCTTGCACTGGTTGTATCTGGAGATGAAATAAAATGTACAATGTCATATTATATTTTATTTTATTTTATTTCACTACTGTAAATATTTTGAAGACATTGTTATTATTACTGGGTTTTTTTTTGTATTTTTTCTCTATTCCAGGAAGTAGCCAGATTTTTTGTGTGTGTGGAGTTGAAAAACGCAGCTTTTCAAGACAATTTTCTCATAAAAAATCTATCTTTCAAAGAAGTTTAAACTCACTGAGAAGGTTAGATTTGCTGAAAACATATCTGGAGACTCCTGGGGAATCATGAGACCACTGTAGGGTCCACAAAGTCATACGGTTTCTTTTTAATAATTACAAATTTTATCATTGTGTTCAATAAACAGAAAGTGTGCTTGCATATTTTTGCACTCTAAAAGTTTTTCTTTCATTTCTAATATGATAAATAACTCTTTCATAAACAAGAGTTCTTCAATATCTTCAATAACATTTAGAAAAGTAATTCTTTAAAAAGGTTTACAACTGCAGCTTTAAGTAATCTAGAGGGGAGGGATGAAATTGGAGTACATCTGTGAGGCTGAGCAGGGTCATGTTGAGAAAGAGGAAGTAAATTTCCCACCATTGGAAAGTAACAGATCAGTTTCACCCAATTTCCAGGCAATTCATTTTCTTCTGGGAGGTACTAAGATCAAAGGAGGCTGAACACTAAGCCCTAAATACTCTAGCTCTCCTTAGATTGCTTAGTAACTCCAAGTTGGTAAGGCACTGCAACATGGGAATGATGTAGCTGAATTGACTGCCTTCATGGAAATAGGTGGGCTAGAGCAATTAGGATATGTAGATATGTATACCAGTAGCACTCACGATGTACTAAAGCATAAGAAGTTCTCTTTCTTTTACAGTTAACTTGTGTAATTATTTGTTTGTTGAATCTCCCTTTGGGGAAATCTTTCTTCTGAGTTGTCTAATCTTGGCATAAAGAAGATTCCAGGTGCCTGGTCCTCATTATAGAAGCAAGATACCTTTCCTTTTCATACCTTGGCATAACCAGGAGGCTGGCATGAGACTGAAATATAACAACCAGATGCTCTCTCCTGGGATAGTAAGTTTGGAGCCAGTAACACCAGGATGGAAAGAAAGTTTGGAGAATATTCATCATAGTGATTCTGAAGGCAGTAGCAGTGATAGCAGATGTCCTGGCTGCTGTTTCCTTCCTCTTTTCTTTCAGGACTCCTTTAATTCCTGTCCATCTATAGCCTGCTACCTCAACACCACCCTTGCCAAACCAATATTCTTCCAACAAATCCCCCTATGCTTAAGTCAGTCATAACTTTCCCATCACACACACACACACACACACACACACACACACACACACACACACACACACATATCTCTAAGGAGATAAAGACCATCTCCACTACAACAGGCCAACAAATGCAAACTCTGAAACCACTGCAATTGTATATCTCTCATGCTCATCGAGATGAGAACAGGAATCTAGACTAAATTTGATTTTTTAAATAATGTAGAAAATATCACAATTCATATTAAAAAGAAAGTTAGAAATTCACCAATTTTGTATAATTTCATATTCACTGTCTATAATTAGCCACCTATATAATTATAGTTTCTGTTTTAAATTCCATTTATTTAGCAACCCTTGTCTGAAGTTCAATTAAGATTATTGAATCTAGAATTGGGGATGTGTAACAGGATTCCTGAAAAAGAGGATTTTTAACATGCAAAAAAAGGTGTCACTTAAAATTTGGCAGACTTTTAAAAAAATTCTGAGTGAAGAGAGCAAAGTATACCTAAGAAGAGCTTTCATACTCTGCAAAAAAAAAAAAAAAAAAAAAAAGACTTCAGTTGTCCTTATTTTATAAATGAAATACCTACAGAGAAACTTTTTTTTGTTTATCTATTTATAAAGCATCCCTTTTCAATATCATTTGTATGCTGAGTAGAATTTTAGACAGAACATAGGCAAGTGTGAAGTGGCAAGGTATTGTAGTAATTGAGAGGTCAAGCTCTGGAGTCAAACTGTTCATGGATTTGATGCCAACACACATACACATATGCACACACACAAACACACACACATATGTAGTTGACCCTTGAACAACATAGTGGTTAAGGCTATGAACTCTCTACACAATCCAAAAACGTAATAGCTTACTGTTTCCTTAAAGCCTTACCAGTAACATAAACAGTTGATTAACACATACTTTGTAACACATATTACAATTATTATATACTACATTCTTACAATAAAGTAAGTTTGAGAAAAGAAAATGTTATTAAGAAAATCACAAGGAAGAGAAATATATTACTAAGTAGAAACGGGTCATCATAAAGGTCTTAAACCTCACTGTCTTCACGTTGAGTAGGCTAAGGAGGAAGATGAAGAGAAGGCATTGGTCTTGCTCATGGGTAGGAGAGGAAAAATGGTGGAGGTGGTGGAAGGGGAGGAAGGAGAGGAGACACACTTAGTGTAAGTTTTATTGAAAATAATCTGCATATATGTAGACCTGCACAGTTCAAACCCATGTTGTTTGAGGCTAAACTGTTTATTTATTACTTTGGAAAATTTTCTTAATTGATCAGCCCTCAGGTTCTTTATCTGTCATATAAAACTATTTATAATATAGCATAGTATTTGTGATATGAGAGGAGCTATAGGGTTATTGCAAAGATTAAAAGAAAATATACATAGCTCAATACATTTTAACTATATTTATTAGGAATTTAAAAAGCTCTTGGCAGGAACCTATTCAAGATTCTAAATATCTCCTATGCAGTTCAACCATTTTTAGGTCTTTTGAATTCTGTGTGATGGTCGGGAAAGGGGACTCATATCTCTAAATGTGAATTCAAAGAAAGTAAAGGGAAGTCTATCTGGTGACAAAGAATAGAGAAATCATTGATTTGGTTAAAGAAAATTTCATAAGCTATTAAATTAAAAATGAGATTTCTTTAGCTCCTATTTTTGTAGATTATCTGAAAGAGATCTTAGTAAATACGTATAAAAATTAAGATCATTACTCAATAAGAAAGCTGACTGAGCAAGAAATAGTTTGCATTGAAATTGGTAAAATTTCCTTGAAATTTTGTAAGGAATAAAAATCAGCATCTCTTTGGTAAGGTTGAGACACTCTTCAAAAACAATTTTCTGGCTGGGCATGGTGGTTCACACCTGTAATCCCAGCACTTTTGGAGGCCAAGGCGGGTGAATAACGAGGTCAAGAGATCGAGACCATCCTGGTCAACATAGTGAAACCCCATCTCTACCAAAAATACAAAAAAATTAGCTGGGCACGGTGGCGCGTGCCTGTAATCCCAGCTACTCAGGAGGCTGAGGCAGGAGAATTGCCTGAACCCAGGAGGCGGAGGTTGTGGTGAGCCGAGATCGCGCCGTTGCACTCCAGCCTGGGTAACAAGAGCGAAACTCCGTCTCAAAAAAAATTTTCTGCCATTTTATGTATGGGATGAATTTGAACGACCCATAAAGAAGGAATTTAAGATAAAAAACGAAAGGAAGAAAAAAGAAATATCTTTACTGAACTGAATAGTCAATTTTGAAAGTGAAAGCAGGAAGAAATAATGTTCCATAAAATAGAGGAAAATGTGCAGATTTGTGAATACTAGAGATAGAGACATTTTAAATTTAGTAGCTTCTTAACCTAAAGTGAACTCAGCATAAAAGGTAAGTGTTTATGAAATAATAAAAAATAAACTAGTAAATTAAGGACTAGCATATATTATGTTCATAATGTTTTATCTTTGCATTACCTTAATAATTTTCTATTTAGTAAGAAGAAACAAAGAGTCAAAATATACCACTAAGAAATGGTACAATATGTGATAAGATTTGGATGTATGCCTCCTCCAAATATTCTTTGAAAGGTAATTTCCATTATTAAAAGATAACTCCCAAAGGTAAACCCTAGTGTGTGTCTATGTGGTGGGGGTGGTTGTTTAGATCATGGGGGTAGATCCCTCATGAGTGGCTTGCTGCCCTCCTCACAGTAATAAAATAGTGAGTTATTACTCTGAGTTCACAGGAAATCTAGTTGTTTAAAAGAGTGCAGCCCCTTTTCCCCTCTCTTGCTCCCTCTCTCCCTGGCTCCCCTTCAACGTCCCATATGATTGTAAACTTCCTGAGGCCTCAACTGAAGCCAAGCACATGCTGGTGCCATGCTTTTATAGCCTGCTGAACTATGAGGCAAATAAACTTACTGTCTTTATAAATTACCCAGTATCAGGTATTCCTCTATTGCAATGCTAATGGACTCATAGATAGATAGATATCTCTGTGAAGATATATATATATATATATATATATATATATATCCATAAAAATATACCTATGAAGATATATATATATAGATATCTCCATAAAGATAGAGATATCTTCTTAAAGATATATATAGTGGGAGGACTCAAGATGGCGCTGTGAGAACAACCCAGGATTGGAGTTCTCGTTGTGTCTGCGGAGAGGTGAGTCTGAGCTGCATTTCCAGACTGATCTTTGTTGCCCACGGAACGGGGAAATTCCCAAGTGAAGAGGAGACGTGGGACGCCAGGCAGATATTCCGCCTGGCGAAGCCGGCAGCCGGGGTGGCGGCGGCCGGCCCTACCCAGCACTCCCCACAGGGCGCACTTGTCCGGGTGCCCCGTTGAACCGGCAACCGGAGACGTGAGAGGGCTGGACTTGAGACTGAGCTAGACTTGAACAGTGGGCCAGCCCAGGGGATTGCAGGAACAGAGCGTTAGGATTGGCCCAGTGGGACGAACAAAACCGCGATTTCAAACAAGTCCCGTGCAGACGGCCGGAGACGCTCTGAGGGGAAGGGGCGGCCACCATTACCGAGGCAACCCGCCCCAACTGAGATACACGCCCATTGCTGATGCAGCCAGCCGTTGCCGAGGCAACCCGTCCCTACTGAGATACACGTCCACTGCTGACGCAGCCAGCCATTGCCGAGGCAACACACTAAAACAGAGAGACTCCGCCGCAGGGCGTGGCGGAAAACAGCAGAACAGCTGAGCCAGGGCCAGCCTCACAACAGCAGGGCAGAGCCTCGGCAGGCAAACAGTGGCTAGTCTGCATCCTAGCTTGGGAGAACCTCAACGGACATCCAAAAATAAAGCCCAAACCCCTCAACACAGAGCATTTGAAAAAAAAAAGGAGTTTTTTTAATGAGCTCTGTTGCAGCAGAATCAAACATAGCAGCCTAACAGCCCTGAATGAACAACACAGCTCACAGCTCAGCAATTAAACCCCTATAAAGTACAAACTGTCTACTCAAGCAGCTCCCTGACCCCTCTATATCCAAAAGACTGACATTAGGCAGGCACCATCCTGGGACAAAGATAGCAGAAAAAGAAACTGGTAGCATCCCTCGCTGTGCCACAGCTGCTAGAGGTGCACCCCAGACAAGAAGGGTCTGGAGCGGACCTCAGCAGTCGTACAGCGAAGGGGCTAGACTGGTAGAAGGAAAACCAAGCAACAGAAATACTTCATCATCAACATTCTGGGTGTCCACTCAGAGACCCAATCGAAAAGTCAGCAAGTACGCAGACGACCAGCGGACAAATCCACAAAGATGGGAAGAAACCAGCGCAAAAAGGAGGAAAACACCCGAAACCAGAACACCTCGCCTCCTAGAAAGGACCAAAACTCCTCACCAGCAAGGGAACAAAGCTGGACGGAGAATGACTGCGACGAAATGACGGAATTAGACTTCAGAAGATGGATAATGAGAAACTTTGGCAAGCTAAAAGATCATGTATTAAATCAATGCAAAGAAACTAAGAACCTTGAGAAAAGATTTGAAAAAAGATTTGAGGAAATGATAACAAGAATGGATAACTTAGAGAGAAATATGAATGAATTACAGGAGCTGAGAAACACAATACGAGAACTTCGCGAAGCATGCACAAGTTTCAATAGCCGAATTGACCAAGCAGAAGAAAGAATATCTGAAGTCGAAGACCAACTCAATGAAATAAAACGAGAAACCAAGATTAGAGAAAAAAACGCAAAAAGGAATGAACAAAGTCTCCAAGAAATGTGGGACTATGTGAAAAGACCTAACCTACGTTTGATAGGTGTACCAGAAGGGGACGAAGAGAATGAATCCAAGCTGGAAAATACTCTTCAGGACATCATCCAGGAAAATTTCACCCACCTAGCAAGACAGGCCAAAACTCAATTGCAGGAAATTCAGAGAACACCACAAAGATATTCCGCAATAAGAGCAACCCCAAGGCACATAATCGTCAGATTCAATAGGGTTGAAATAAAGGAGAGAATACTAAGGGCAGCCAGAGAGAAAGGTTGGGTCACCCACAAAGGGAAGCCCATCAGACTCACAGCAGATCTCTCGGCAGAAACACTACAAGCCAGAAGAGAGTGGGGGCCAATATTCAACATTCTTAAAGAAAAGAACTTTCAACCCAGAATTTTATATCCAACCAAACTGAGCTTCAGAAGTGAAGGAAAAATAAAATCCTTTGCGAACAAGCAAGTACTCAGAAATTTTGTCACCACCAGGCCTGTTTTACAAGAGCTCCTAAAAGAGGCACTACACATAGAAAGGATCAAACAGTACCAGCCATTCCAAAATCACACTGAATGCTAAAGAGCTTCAACATAATGAAGAATCTACAACAACTAACAGGCAAAACAGCCACTTAGCATCAAAATGGCAGTATCAAATTCACACATAACAATATTAACCCTAAATGTAAATGGACTAAATGCACCAATCAAAAGACACAGACTGGCAAATTGGATAAAAATCCAAAACCCATCAGTGTGCTGTATCCAGGAAACCCATCTCACCTGCAGGGATACACAAAGTCTCAAAATAAAGGGATGGAGGAAGATTTACCAAGCAAATGGAAAGCAAAAAAAAGCAGGAGTTGCAATTCTCATCTCTGAAAAAATAGACTTTAAAGCAACAAAGATCAAAAGAGACAAAGAAGGCCATTACATAATGGTAAAAGGATCAATACAACAAGAAGAGCTAACGATCCTAAACATATATGGACCCAATGCAGGAGCACCCAGATACATAAGGCAAGTTCTTAAAGACTTACAAAAGGACTTAGACTCCCACACAATAATAGTGGGAGACTTTAACATTCCACTGTCAATACTAGACAGATCTACCAGACAAAAAATCAATAAGGATATCCAGCGCTTGAACTCAGACCTGGAGCAAGCAAACCTGATAGACATTTACAGAACTCTCCACCCCAAATCCACAGAATACACATTCTTCTCAGCACCACATCACACCTACTCTAAAATTGACCACATAATTGGAAGTAAAGCACTGCTCAACAAATGCAAAACAACTGAAATCATAACAAACAGCCTCTCAGACCATAGTGCAATCAAGTTAGAACTCAGAATTCAGAAACCAACCCAGAACCGCGCAGCTTCATGGAAACTGAGCAACTGGCTCTTGAATGTTGACTGGGTAAACAATGAAATGAAGGCAGAAATAAAGAAGTTCTTCGAAACCAATGAGAACGAAGACACAACATGCCAGAACCTCTGGGACACATTTAAAGCAGTCTCTAGAGGAAAGTATATAGCAATAAGTGCCCATATGAGGAGAATGGAGAGATCCAAAATTGACACCCTATCGTCAAAATTGAAAGAGCTAGAGGGCCAAGATCAAAAAAACTCAAAACCCAGCAGAAGACAAGAAATAACTAAGATCAGAGCTGAGCTGAAGGAGATTGAGACACGAAAAACCCTTCAAAAAATCAATAAATCCAAGAGCTGGTTTTTTGAAAAGATCAACAAAATAGACAGACCACTAGCCAGATTGATTAAAAATAAAAGAGAGAACAACCAAATAGATGCAATAAAAAATGATAAAGGGGAAATCACCACAGATTCCACAGAAATTCAAACCATCATCAGAGAATATTACAAACAACTCTATGTGCATAAACTAGTAAACCTGGAAGAAATGGATAAATTCCTGGATTCCTGTGTCCTCCCAAGCCTAAACCAGGAGGAAGCTGAAACTATGAATAGACCAATAACAAGGTCTGAAGTTGAGGCAGCAATTAAGAGCCTACCACACAAAAAGAGCCCAGGTCCAGACGGGTTCACAGCCGAATTCTACCAGGCACACAAGGAAGAGCTGGCACCATTTCTTCTAAAACTATTTCAAACAATCCAAAAAGAGGGAATACTTCCCAAATCATTTTATGAGACCAACATCATTCTGATACCAAAACCCGGCAGAGACCCAACAAGAAAAGAAAACTTCAGGCCAATATCCATGATGAACATAGATGCAAAAATCTTCAATAAAATATTGGCAAGCCGATTGCAACAGCAAATCAAAAAACTTATTCATCATGATCAAGTAGGATTCATCCCGGGGATGCAAGGCTGGTTCAACATACACAAGTCTATAAATGTAATTCACCACATAAACAGAACCAAAAACAAAAACCACATGATTATCTCAATTGACACAGAGAAGGCATTTGACAAAATTCAACAGCCCTTTATGCTAAAAACCCTCAATAAACTCGGAATCGATGGAACGTATCTCAAAGTAATAAAAGCTATTTATGACAAAACAACAGCCAATATCATACTGAATGGGCAAAAACTGGAAGCATTCCCTTTGAAATCTGGCACTAGACAAGGATGCCCTCTTTCACCACTCCTATTCAATATAGTACTGGAAGTTCTAGCCAGAGTAGTCAGGCAAGAAAAAGAAATAAAGGGTATACAAATAGGAAAGGTGGAAGCCAAATTGTCTCTATTTGCAGACGACATGATAGTATACCTAGAAGACCCCATTGCCTCAGCCCAAAAACTCCTGAAACTGATAAGCAACTTCAGCAAAGTCTCAGGATATAAAATCAATGTGCAAAAATCACAAGCATTCGTCTACACCAATAACAGACTTAAAGAAAGCCAAATCAAGAGCGAACTGCCATTCGCAATTGCTACAAAAAGAATAAAATACCTTGGAATACAACTCACAAGGAACGTAAGAGACCTCTTCAAGGAAAACTACAAACCACTGCTCAACGAAATCAGAGAGGACACAAACAGATGGAGAAACATTCCATGTTCATGGTTAGGAAGAATTAATATCGTGAAAATGGCTATACTGCCCAAAGTAATTTACAGAATCAACGCTATCCCCATCAAGCTACCACTGACTTTCTTCACAGAACTGGAAAAAACCACCATGAACTTCATATGGAACCAAAAGAGAGCCCGCATAGCCAAGTCAATTCTAAGCAAAAAGAACACAGTGGGGGGCATCACACTACCGGATTTCAAACTATACTACAAGGCTACAGTAATCAAAACAGCATGGTACTGGTACCAAAACAGAGATATAGACCAATGGAACGAAACAGAGGCACCGGAGGCAACACAACATACATACAACTATACAATCTTTGATAAACCTGACAAAAACAAGCAATGGGGAAAGGATTCCATGTTTAACAAATGGTGTTGGGAAAACTGGCTAGCCATGTGCAGAAAGCAGAAACTGGACCCCTTCCTGACACCTTACACTAAAATTAACTCCAGATGGATTAAAGACTTAAACATAAGACCTGGCACCATAAAAACCCTAGAAGGAAATCTAGGCAAAACTATCCAGGACATAGGAGTAGGCAAGGACTTCATGAACAAAACACCAAAAGCCTTGGCAACAAAAGCCAAAATAGACAAATGGGACCTAATGAAACTCCACAGCTTCTGCACGGCAAAAGAAACAGTCACTAGAGTGGATCGGCAACCAACAGAATGGGAAAAAATTTTTGCAGTTTACCCATCTGACAAAGGGCTGATATCCAGAATTTACAAAGAACTCAAACGGATTTACAGGAAAAAAACAAACAAGCCCATTCAAAAGTGGGCAAAGGATATGAACAGATACTTTACGAAAGAAGACATATATGAGGCCAACAATCATATGAAAAAATGCTCATCGTCACTGATCATCAGAGAGATGCAAATCAAAACCACATTGAGATACCATCTCACGCCAGTTAGAATGGCGATCATTAAAAAATCTGGAGACAACAGATGCTGGAGAGGATGTGGAGAAAAAGGAACACTTTTACACTGTTGGTGGGAGTGTAAATTAGTTCAACCATTGTGGAAGACAGTGTGGCGATTCCTCAAGGCCTTAGAAATAGAAATTCCATTTGACCCAGCAATCCCATTACTGGGTATATATCCAAAGGACTATAAATCGTTCTACTATAAGGACACATGTACACGAATGTTCATTGCAGCACTGTTTACAATAGCAAAGACCTGGAATCAACCCAAATGCCCATTGATAATAGACTGGATTGGAAAAATGTGGCACATATACACCATGGAATATTATGCAGCAATCAGAAATGATGAGTTCGTGTCGTTTGTAGGGACATGGATGAATCTGGAGAACATCATCCTCAGCAAACTGACACAAGAACAGAAAATGAAACACCGCATATTCTCACTCATAGGCGGGTGATGAAAAATGAGAACACATGGACACAGAAAGGGGAGTACTAAACACTGGGGTCTATTGGGGGGAAAAGGGGAGGGCCAGTGGGAGGGGGAGGTGGGGAGGGATAGCCTGGGGAGAAAAGCCAAATGTGGGTGAAGGGGAGAAGAAAAGAAAGCACACTGCCATGTGTGTACCTACGCAAGTGTCTTGCATGCTCTGCTCATGTACCCCAAAACCTATAATCCAATAAAAAATTTAAAAAAAAAAAGATATATATAGCTCCATAAAGATATATATCTCCACAAAGATGTATATGTAGGTGTGCATATATATATATATATATATATACACATATACTTCTTTAAAGTTCAATGAAATTTTATAAAATGAAGAGCCTATCCTAAGATTTTCACTACTGTTCAATTTATTTTCAATAATGGAATTAATGCAGTAATATATATGTACTCTAAAGGCAATCCCTAGAGAGCTCTTCTTGCAGGTGAGATAGACATAATCTGAATAGAACATGACTCCAGCCATAAAAGCCAAAAGTGTACTATATGTACATATATATATATTCATACATGCACACACACACACACACTCGTGTGTTTACTAAAAGCACTATAGAGGAAAAACACAAGAAAAAGGAAATAAATTCCGAAAATAGTTAAGTAGTCTCTGCTAGTAGAGCTCTTTGTCAACTGTTTGACTAGTCCAGGCCCAGGTGAGTGAGAACTGGGCTTGTCATAGGCAGAGGAATTCTCCCAGATTAAAGAGAAACTAGAAGGGCTTTTAATATCTGTGTGGCCAGTGTTGGTAACTGAAATAAATACGAGGCTAGCTGAAGAGCAAGATTACTTCATTCACCTTCTAATGCTCCTGTCTGGGATTTTTGCTGAATTTGGAGAAGTGTTAACCGCAACAGAGTTTGGGGGCTTGGCTAGCAAGAAGAAACAGAAACAGATTTCTCCAATTCTTTAGTTTTGAAATAGGGCCTGTAATAATGACAAACACATCATCTTTATGGGCTTTCTAATCAGGAAGTAAAGTGAAACTGACTATAGCAGTAACCCAGATCTGATCCAGCTTAACTATTGATTGGGTTGGATCAAATGAGTCAGCCACTCACACTATTTGGCTGGAAGAAGAAAGAGCATTCTGGGTGGAAATAATATTACTCCAGGGTGTTAACTCTTTTAAATATAATGCCAGAAATAATTAAATATTATGGGATATAAGAAGCAGAAAGTGTGACCAATAATCAAAAGAAAAAATAAAACAGTAGGCAAGTTTCAAAAAGAGCACACAATTTGGAATTAAAAGGCAAAGCTTTTTTATTGTAAATATTTTAAAGAAATTATAGCAAAAATTAGAATGGTGGACAATGTAGAGAAACTTGAGAGAAATATGATCTCTTAATAATAACTGCATATGCTGCAACAAAAATACAGCATTTAAAAATTAGAATTTATTGGATATACATAACAGAAAATATAACACAGTAAAAAAAATCGACTACTGAAATATGAAAGTAAAGAAATTGCCAAAGTTTAAGCATAAAGAGATAATAATAATGATGATGCCAGATAAGCAGTTGTAATGAAATAAACATGAGAGATATGTGAAATAATATTAAATAATTCTAACATACTTATAATTACAATTTCAGGAAGAGGCAGGAGGAATTCTAGAATTAATAGCCAAGAATTTCTCAATATTGATGAAACAAATTTACATAGTCAAGAAAATAAGTATACCTTATTTATAAAAAACACAAAGAAAACTACACATAGGAAAGTCATAGTCTAATTGGAAAAAGGCAAAAGTAAAAGTAAAATCTAAATACAGTTAAGAGAAAACATTCATGGAAGCAATGATGAGAATGATATTTGACTACCCATCAAACAATAGAATTCAGCAGGCAATGAAATCACATATTTTAAGTAGTGGGGAAAAATGTTAGGCTAAAAACCTATATACTGAGAACATATAAAATAAAAACTAAATAGTTAATCAAGATAAATTCAGATTATCACCAATAAGAGGAGAATACATATTTTTCTCAAGTACATAGGAAACATTCTCTAGGATAGAACAAATGTTAAGCCATACAAAATGTCTCAATAAATTTTGAAAAAATTGAAATCAGAAAAAGTATTTTCTCTGACCACAATGGAGTGAAATTAGAAATCAGTAACAGAAGAAATCTGGAAAATTTACAAATATGTGGAAATTAAATAATTCATTCACCCAATAGATTTTAAAAATCATGAAAAAGTAGAAAATATTTTGAGATGAATAGAAACACAAACATAGCATACCAAAATTTTGGGATCCCACTTCTCAATTTTTGATTTTGTTGTAATTGCTTTTGAAGATTTAGCTGTAAATTCTTCACCAAGCCTGATGCTGAGCAGGGTATTTCTTAGCTTCTACACAGTAAGGTAAATTACCAATAGAAAAACAGACAACCTATGGGATAAAATATTTGCAGACTTTGCATTTGACAAAGGTCTGATATCCAGAATCTATAAGGAACTTAAACAGATCAAGCAAAAACCAAGTAACTCCATTAAAAACTATACAAAGGATATGAACAGACACTACTCAAAAGAAGACCTTCAAGTGGCTAACATTTAAAAAATGCTCATCATCACTAATCATTAGAGAAATGCAAATCAAAACCACAATGAAATACCATTTCATACCAGTCAGAATGGCTGTTGTTAAAAAAGTAAAACAAACTAAAGATATTGGTAGGGCTGAAGAAAAGTGGGAATGTTTATACACTGGAATATAGGAATATAAACTAGTTCAGCCACTATAGAGAGAAATTTGGAGATTTCTTAAAGAACTAAGAGTTGAGCTACCATTTGACCCAGCAATACCAATACTGAGAATATACCAAAAGGAAAATAGATCATTCTATTACAAAGATACATCCACCCATACATTCACTACAGCACTATCTATAGTAGCTAAGACATGGAATCAACCAAGGTAACCATTGATGTGAATGGGATTAAAAAATGTGGTACATATACACTGTGGAATGCCATGTAGACCACCAAAAACTAAATTACTGAATTCATGTCCTTTGCAGCAACATGGATGTAGCTGGAAACCATTAGCATGAACAAACTAAAATAGAAACAGAAAAACAAATATCCCATGTTCTCACATATAAATGGGAGCTAAACATTGAGTACACATGGACATAAATATGGGATGGACAGACAATGCAGAATATAAGAAGAGGGAGAGGAAGAGGGGAGAAATGGTTGAAAAACTACCTATCGAGTACTATGCCCACTTTAATCATACTCCAAATCTCAGCAACACACAACACACCTTTGTGACAAACCTGCACATGTGTCCCTGGAATTGAAAGTAAAAGTTGAAAAAAACTGGAATAATATAAATTTTAAAACAAATGATGCAGTAAAACCTAAATGTAGGATGCAGCAAAATTAGTGTCAGAGGAAAATTTATGGCAGTAAAGGCGTACAATAAAAAGAAGAAACGTTTGAAACCAATAACCTAAACCTCAACCTACAAAAAACCAGAAAAAAAATAGAAAATCAAAGTCAAAGGAAGCAGAGGATGGAAATAATGAAAATTAGAATGGAGATTAAAACCCTGGCAGCTTTGCCACTACTAATAGTGGCCCAATAGCATCACAAAATGTCATGCTTTTCTCAAGACTGATCCTTAGTTATACTCCCAACCCACAGATTTTAATCTATAATACTAAATCTATAATATTAGTATAATTAATGTAAAATCTATTTATGTAGTCTCTGTATATACAAACATATACAGATACACACACACAGCTATATATGATATATGATATAGTGTCAAATAGAACACACACACACACACACACACACACACACACACACAAATAAACAAAAAAGCAACCCAAAAAAATAGGACTTTTCAAGCACAGTTGATTAAAAAAACTAAAAAAAAAAAATCAGGAGGGGACTCAAGATGGCGCTGTGAGAACAACCCAGGATTGGAGCCCGCGTTGAATTCGCAAACGGTGAGTCAGTGCTGCATTTCCAGACTGATCTTTGTTGCCCACAGAACGGGGAAACTCCCAAGTATAAAAAGACACGGGACGCCAGGCAGTAGGTCTGCCTGGCGAAGCCGGCAGCCGGGGCGGCGGCGGCCGGCCCTACCCAGCAATCCCCACAGGGCGCGCTTGTCCGGGTGCCTTGTTGAACCGGCAACCTGAGACTTGAGAGGGCTGGACTTGAGACTGAACGAGACTTGCACAGTAGCCCAGCCCAGGGGATTGCAGGGACAGATCGTTTGGGATACCCAGTGGGACGAACAAAACCGCGATTTCAAACTATCCCGGGCAGACGGTCCGAGACGCTCTGTGGGGGAGGGACGTCCACCACTACGGAGGCAACCTGCCCCAACTGATATACACGCCCACTGCTGAGGCAGCCAGCCGTTGCCGAGGCAACCCGCCCCAAGTGAGATACACGCCCACTGCTGACGCAGCCAGCCGTTGCCGAGGCAACCCGTCCCTACTGAGATACACGCCCACTGCTGACGCAGCCTGCCGTTGCTGAGGCAACACGCTACAACGAAGAGACTCCGCCGCAGGGCGTGGTGGAGACCACAGCAGAGCCGGCAGGAACAGCGCAAATCACACAACAGCAGAGCGGAGCCTCGGCAGCCAAACAGTGGCTAGTCTGCCTTTGAGCTGGGCAGGACACCTGATCGGACATCCAAAAATAAAGCCCAAACCCCTCAACACAGAGCATTTGAGAAAAAAAAAGGGTTGTTTAATGAGCTGTGTTGCAGCAGAATCAAACATAGCAGCCTAACAGCCCTGAATGAACAGAGTGCACAGCTCAGCAATTAAACCCCTATAAAGTACAAACTGTCTACTCAAGCAGCTACCTGACCCCTCTATATCCAAAAGACTGTCATTAGGCAGGCATCATCCTGGGACAAAGAGAGCAGAAAAAGAAACTGGTAGCATCCCTCGCTGTGCCACGGCTACTAGAGGTGCATCCCAGAGAAGCAGGGTCTGGAGCGGACCTCAACAGTCGTACAGCGAAGGGGCTAGACTGGTAGAAGGAAAACCAAGCAACAGAAATACTTCATCATCAACATTCTGGGTGTCCACTCAGAGACCCAAACGAAAAGTCAGCAACTAAGCAGACGACCAGCGGACAAATCCACAAAGATGGGAAGAAACCAGCGCAAAAAGGAGGAAAACACCTGAAACCAGAACACATCGCCTCCTAGAAAGGACCAAAACTCTTCACCGGCAAGGGAACAAAGCTGGACGGAGAATGACTGTGACGAAATGACGGAATTAGACTTCAGAAGATGGATAATGAGAAACTTTTGTGAGCTAAAAGATCATGTATTAAATCAATGCAAAGAAACTAAGAACCTTGAGAAAAGATTTGAAAAAAGATTCGAGGAAATGATAACAAGAATGGATACCTTAGAGAGGAATATGAATGAATTAAAGGAGCTGAAAAACACAATACGAGAACTTCACGAAGCAAACACAAGTTTCAATAGCCGAATTGACCAAGCAGAAGAAAGAATATCTGAAGTCGAAGACCAACTCAATGAAATAAAACGAGAAACCAAGATCAGAGAAAAAAGCGCAAAAAGAAATGAACAAAGTCTCCAAGAAATGTGGGACTATGTGAAAAGACCTAACCTACATTTGATAGGTGACCAGAAGGGGACAAAGAGAATGAATCCCAGCTGGAAAATACTCTTCAGGACATCATCCAGGAAAATTTCCCCCACCTAGCAAGACAAGCCAACACTCAATTGCAGGAAATACAGAGAACACCACAAAGATATTCCGCAAGAAGAGCAACCCCAAGGCACATAATCGTCAGATTCAACAGGGTTGAAATAAAGGAGAGAATACTAAGGGCAGCCAGAGAGAAAGGTCGGGTCACCCACAAAGGGAAGCCCATCAGACTCACAGCAGATCTCTCGGCAGAAACACTACAAGCCAGAAGAGAGTGGGGGCCAATATTCAACATTCTTAAAGAAAAGAACTTTCAACCCAGAATTTCATATCCAGCCAAACTGAGCTTCAGAAGTGAAGGAAGAATAAAATCCTTTGCGAACAAGCAAGTACTCAGAGATTTTGTCACCACCAGGCCTGCTTTACAAGAGCTCCTAAAAGAGGCACTACACATAGAAAGGATCAATCAGTACCAGCCATTCCAAAATCACACTGAATGCTAAAGAGCTTCAACATAATGAAGAATCTACAACAACTAACAGGCAAAACAGCCACTTAGAATCAAAATGGCAGTATCAAATTCACACATAACAATATTAACCCTAAATGTAAATGGACTAAATGCACCAATCAAAAGACACAGACTGGCAAATTGGATAAAAATCCAAAACCCATCAGTGTGCTGTATCCAGGAAACCCATCTCACATGCAAGGATACACAAAGGCTCAAAATAAAGGGATGGAGGAAGATTTACCAAGCTAATGGAAAGCAAAAAAAAGCAGGAGTTGCAATTCTCATCTCTGATAAAATAGACTTTAAAGCAACAAAGATCAAAAGAGACAAAGAAGGCCATTACATAATGGTAAAAGGATCGATACAACAAGAAGAGCTAACGATCCTAAACATATATGGACCCAACACAGGAGCACCCAGATACATAAGGCAAGTTCTTAATGACTTACAGAAGGACTTAGACTCCCACACAATAATAGTGGGAGACTTTAACACTCCACTGTCAATACTAGACAGATCAACCAGACAGAAAATCAACAAGGATACCCAGGGCTTGAACTCAGACCTGGAGCAAGCAAACCTGGTGGACATTTACAGAACTCTCCACCCCAAATCCACAGAATATATATTCTTCTCAGCACCACATCACACCTACTCTAAAATTGACCACATAATTGGAAGTAAAGCACTGCTCAACAAATGCAAAACAACTGAAATCATAACAAACAGCCTCTCAGACCATAGTGCAATCAAGTTAGAACTCAGAATTCAGAAACCGACCCAGAACCGCACAGCTTCATGGAAACTGAACAACTGGCTCTTGAATGTTGACTGGGTAAACAATGAAATGAAGGCAGAAATAAAGAAGTTCTTCGAAACCAATGAGAATGAAGACACAACGTGCCAGAACCTCAGGGACACATTTAAAGCAGTCTCTAGAGGAAAGTATATAGCAATAAGTGCCCATATGAGGAGAATGGAGAGATCCAAAATTGACACCCTATCGTCAAAATTGAAAGAACTAGAGGAGCAAGGTCAAAAAAACTCAAAACCCAGCAGAAGACAAGAAATTACTAAGATCAGAGCTGAGCTGAAGGAGATTGAGACACGAAAAACCCTTCAAAAAATCAATAAATCCAAGAGCTGGTTTTTTGAAAAGATCAACAAAATAGACAGACCACTAGCCAGATTGATTAAAAATAAAAGAGAGAACAACCAAATAGATGCAATAAAAAATGATAAAGGGGAAATCACCACAGATTCCACAGAAATTCAAACCATCATCAGAGAATATTACAAACAACTCTATGCGCATAAACTAGTAAACCTGGAAGAAATGGATAAATTCCTGGACTCCTGTGTCCTCCCAAGCCTAAACCAGGAGGAAGCTGAAACTATGAATAGACCAATAACAAGGTCTGAAGTCGAGGCAGCAATTAAGAGCCTACCTCACAATAAAAGCCCAGGTCCAGATGGGTTCACAGCCGAATTCTACCAGACACACAAGGAGGAGCTGGTACCATTCCTTCTAAAACTATTTCAAACAATCCAAAAAGAGGGAATCCTTCCCAAATCATTTTATGAGACCAACATCATCCTGATACCCAAACCCGGCAGAGACCCAACGAGAAAAGAAAACTTCAGGCCAATATCCATGATGAACATAGATGCAAAAATCTTCAATAAAATATTGGCAAGCCGATTGCAACAGCAAATCAAAAAACTTATTCATCATGATCAAGTAGGATTCATCCCGGGGATGCAAGGCTGGTTCAACATACGCAAGTCTATCAACGTAATTCACCACATAAACAGAACCAAAAACAAAAACCACATGATTATCTCAATTGACGCAGAGAAGGCATTTGACAAAATTCAACAGGCCTTTATGCTAAAAACCCTCAATAAACTCGGTATTGATGGAACGTATCTCAAAGTAATAAAAGCTATTTATGACAAACCAACAGCCAATATCATACTGAATGGGCAAAAACTGGAAGCATTCCCTTTGAAATCTGGTACTAGACAAGGATGCCCTCTCTCACCACTCCTATTCAATATAGTACTGGAAGTTCTAGCCAGAGCAATCAGGCAAGAAAAAGAAATAAAGGGTATTCAAATAGGAAAGGTGGAAGCCAAATTGTCTCTATTTGCAGATGACATGATAGTATACCTAGAAGACCCCATCGCCTCAGCCCAAAAACTCCTGAAACTGATAAAAAACTTCAGCAAAGTCTCAGGATATAAAATCAATGTGCAAAAATCACAAGCATTCGTCTACACCAATAACAGACTTAAAGAAAGCCAAATCAAGAGTGAACTGCCATTCGCAATTGCTACAAAAAGAATAAAATACCTTGGAATACAACTCACAAGGAACGTAAGGGACCTCTTCAAGGAGAACTACAAACCACTGCTCAACGAAATCAGAGAGGACACAAACAGGTGGAGAAACATTCCATGTTCATGGTTAGGAAGAATTAATATCGTGAAAATGGCTATACTGCCCAAAGTAATTTACAGAATCAACGCTATCCCCATCAAGCTACCATTGACTTTCTTCACAGAACTGGAAAAAACCACCATGAACTTCATATGGAACCAAGAGAGAGCCCGCATAGCCAAGTCAATTCTAAGCAAAAAGAACACAGCGGGGGGCATCACACTACCGGATTTCAAACTATACTACAAGGCTACAGTAATCAAAACAGCATGGTACTGGTACCAAAACAGAGATATAGACCAATGGAACAAAACAGAGGCACCGGAGGCAACACAACATACATACAACTATACAATCTTTGATAAACCTGACAAAAACAAGCAATGGGGAAAGGATTCCATGTTTAACAAATGGTGTTGGGAAAACTGGCTAGCCATGTGCAGAAAGCAGAAACTGGACCCCTTCCTGACACCTTACACTAAAATTAACTCCAGATGGATTAAAGACTTAAACATAAGACCTGGCACCATAAAAACCCTAGAAGGAAATCTAGGCAAAACTATCCAGGACATAGGAGTAGGCAAGGACTTCATGAACAAAACACCAAGAGCATTGGCAACAAAAGCCAAAATAGACAAATGGGACCTAATGAAACTCCACAGCTTCTGCACGGCAAAAGAAACAGTCACTAGAGTGGATCGGCAACCAACAGAATGGGAAAAAATTTTCGCAGTCTACCCATCTGACAAAGGGCTGATATCCAGAATTTACAAACAACTCAAGCAGATTTACAGGAAAAAAACAAACAAGCCCATTCAAAAGTGGGCAAAGGATATGAACAGATACTTTACGAAAGAAGACATATATGAGGCCAACAATCATATGAAAAAATGCTCATCGTCACTGGTCATCAGAGAGATGCAAATCAAAACCACATTGAGATACCATCTCACGCCAGTTAGAATGGCGATCATTAAAAAATCTGGAGACAACAGATGCTGGAGAGGATGTGGAGAAAAAGGAACACTTTTACACTGTTGGTGGGAGTGTAAATTAGTTCAACCATTGTGGAAGACAGTGTGGCGATTCCTCAAGGCCTTAGAAATAGAAATTCCATTTGACCCAGCAATCCCATTACTGGGTATATATCCAAAAGACTATAAATCTTTCTACTATAAGGACACATGTACACGAATGTTCATTGCAGCACTGTTTACAATAGCAAAGACCTGGAATCAACCCAAATGCCCATTGATAATAGACTGGATTGGAAAAATGTGGCACATATACACCATGGAATATTATGCAGCAATCAGAAATGATGAGTTCGTGTCGTTTGTAGGGACATGGATGAATCTGGAAAACATCATCCTCAGCAAACTGACACAAGAACAGAAAATGAAACACCGCATATTCTCACTCATAGGTGGGTGATGAAAAATGAGAACACATGGACACAGAAAGGGGAGTACTAAACACTGGGGTCTATTGGGGGGAAAAGGGGAGGGCCAGTGGGAGGGGGAGGTGGGGAGGGATAGCCTGGGGAGAAATGCCAAATGTGGGTGAAGGGGAGAAGAAAAGCAAAGCACACTACCATGTGTGTACCTACGCAACTGTCTTGCATGCTCTGCTCATGTACCCCAAAACCTATAATCCAATAAAAAATTAAAAAAAAAAATCAGCCTAGGTAAGAATAGCTTTTATTTTTTTACATTTATTATTATACCTTATGTTATAGGGTTCATGTGCAAATCGTGCAGGTTTGTTACATATGTATACACATGTCATGGGGGTTTGCTGCATCCGTACCCCATCATCTACATTAGGTATTTCTCCTAATGTTATCCCTCCCCAATCCCCTCAAACTCTGCTTTCCCTCCCCTAGCTCTCCCACCCCACAACAGGCCCCAGTGTGTGATGTTCCCCTCACGGTGTCCATATGTTGTCATTGTTTAGCACCCACTCATGAGTGAGAACATGTGGTGTTTGGTTTTCTGTTCTTGTGTCAGTTTAATGAGAATAAAGCTTTCCACCTTCATCCATGTCCCTGTAAAGGACATGAACTTATCGTTTTTATGGCTGTGTAGTATTCAATGGTGTATATGTACCATATTTTCTTTAACAAGTCTGTCATTGATAGGCATTTGGGCATTGATGGGCATTGATTGCAAGTCTTTGCTATGAATCAGTGCCATGATGAGCATACATGTGCATGTGTCTTTATAACAGAACGATTTATAATCCTCTGGGCATACACCCAGTAATGGGATTGCTGGGTCAAATGGTATTTCTATTTCTAGGTCCTTGAGGAATCACCACATTGTTTTCCACAATAACTGAATTAATTTACATTCCCACCAACAGTGTAGAAGCATTCCTATTTTTCCACATCCTCTCCAGCATCTGTTGTCTCCAGAATTTTTAATGATCACCATTCTAACTGGCATGAGATGGTAGTTAGAATGGTTTTGATTTGCCATTCTCTAATGACCATTGAGGATGAGCATTTTTTCATGTTTGTTGGCCACATAAATGTCTTCCTTTGGAAAAGTGTCTGTGCATAGTCTTCACCCACTCTTTGATGGGGTTGTTTTTTTCTTGTAAATTTGTGTAAGTTCTTTGTAGATTCTGGATTTTAGCTCTTTGTCAGATGGGTAAATTGCAATTTTTTTCCCATTTTGTAGGCTGCCTGTTTACTCTGATGATAGTTTCTTTTACTGTGCAGAAGCTCTTAAGTTTAATTAGATCACATTTGTCTATTTTGCCTTCTGTTGTCATTGCTTTTGGTATTTTAGTCATGAAGTCCTTGCCTTTGCCTATGTCCTGAATGGTATTGCCTATGTTTCCTTCTAGGGTTTTTATGGTGTTAGGTCTATGTTTAAATCTTTAATTCCTCTGGAGTTAATTTTTGTATAAAGTGTAAGAAAAGGGGCCAGTTTCAGCTTTCTGCACATGGCTAGCTAGTTTTCTCAACACCATTTATTAAAGAGGGAATCCTTTCCCTATTGCTTGTTTTTGACAGGTTTGTCAAAGATCAGATGGCTGTAGATATGTGGCATTATTTCTGAGGCCTCTGTTCTGTTCCATTCTCTGTTTTGGTACCAGTATCATGCTGTTTTGATTACTGTAGCCTTGTACCATAGTTTGAAGTTGGGTAGCTTGATGTCTCCAGCTTTGTGAGAATTTTTTGTTTTTGTTTTTGTTTTTGCTTAGGATTGTCTAGGCTATGCGGGCTCTCTTTTGGTTCCAAGTGAAGTTTAAGTTGTTTTTTCCCAGTTCTTTGAAGAAGGTCAGTGGTAGCTTGATGGGGGTAGCATTGGATCTATAAATTACTTTGGGCAGTTTGGCCAATTTTACAATATTGATTCTTCCTAACCATGAGCTTGGAATGTTTTTTCCATCTGTTTGTGTCCTTTCTTATTTCCTTGGCAGTGGTTTCAAGGACCTCCTTGAAGAGGCCCTTCACTTCCCTTGTTAGTTGTATTCCTAGGTATTTTATTCTCTTTGTAGCAATTGTGAATGGGAGTTTGCTCATGATTTAGCTCTGTGTCTGTTATTGGTGTATAGGAATGCTTGTGATTTTTGCACATTGATTTGTATCCTGAGACTTTGCTGAAGTTGCTTATCATCTTAAGGAGATTTTGGGCAGAGACAATGGGGTCTTCTAAATATACAATCATGTCGTCTGCAAATAGAGACAATTTGACTTCCTCTTTTCCTACTTGAATACACTTTATTTCTTTTTCTTGCCTGATTGTTCTGGCCAGAACTTCTAACACTATGTTGAATAGGAGTTGTGATAGAGGGCCCTCTTGTCTTATGCCAATTTTCAAAGGGAATGCTTCCAGTTTTTTTGCCCATTCACTATGACATTGGCTGTTGGTTTTTCATTAATAGCTTTTATTATTTTGTAATACGGTCCATTGATACCTAGTTTATTGAGAGTTTTTAGCATAAAGGACTGTTGAATTTTGTCAAATGCCTTCTCTGTATCTATTGAGATAATCATGTCATTTTTGTCTTTGGTTCTGTTTAAGTGATGGATTATGTTTATAGATTTGTATATGTCGAACCAGCCTTGCATCATTGGGATGAAGCTGACTTGATCGTGATGGATAGTCTTTTTCATGTGCTTTTTGATTCATTTTGCCAGTATTTTATTGAAGATTTTTGCATCAATGTTCATCATGGATATTAGCCCAAAGTTTTCTTTTTAGTTGTGTCCCTGCCAGGTTTTGGTATCAGGATAATGTTGGTCTCATAAAATGAGTTAGGGAGGATACCCACTTTTTGTATTGTTTGGAAGAGTTTCAGAAGGAATGTACCAGCTCCTCTTTGCTCCTCTGGTAGAATTTGGCTGTGAACTCCTTGGTCCTGGATTTTTTTTTGGTTGGTAGGCTATTAATTGCTGCCTCAACTTCAGACCTTGTTATTGGTTTATTCATGGATCCAACTTCTTCCTGGTTTAGTCTTGGGAGTGTGAAAGTGTCTAGGAATTTATCCATTTCTTCTAGATTTACTGGTTTATGTGCATAGATGTGTTTTTAGTAATCTCTGATGGTAGTTTGTATTTCTGTGGAATCAATGGTCATATCCCCTTTATCTATTCAATTGTTCTCTCTTTTCTTATTAGTCTGGCTCTCGGTCTATCTATTTTGTTGATCTTTTCAAAAACCACCTCCTGGATTCATTGTTTTTTTAAAGGATTTTTTGTCTCTACCTCCTTCAGTTCTGCTCTGATCTTAGTTATTTTTTGTCTTCTGCTAGCTTTTGAGTTTTTTTGTTCTTGCTCCTCTAGTTCTTTTGTGACATTAGGTTGTCATTTCAGATCTTTCCTCACTCTTCATGTTGTCATTTAGTGCTATAAATTTCCCTCTAGGCACTGCTTTAAATGTGTCCCAGAGATTCTGGTAGGTGTGTCTTCATTCTCATTGGTTTCAAAGAACAACTTTATTTCTGCCTTCATTTCATTATTTATGCAGTAGACTTTCAGAAGCAGGTTGTTCGGTTTCCATGTAGTTGTGTGGTTTTAAGTGAGTTTCTTAATCCTGAGTTCTGATTTGATTGCACTGTGGTCTGAGAGACAGTTTGTTATGATTTCCATTCTTTTGCATTTGCTGAGGAGTGATTTACTTCCAATTATGTGGTCAGTTTTAGAGAAAGTAAAATATGGTGCTGAGAAGAATGTATATTCTGTGGCTTTGGGGTGGAGAGCTCTGTAGATGTCTATTAGGTCTGCTTTGTACAGATCTGAGTTCAAGTCCTGGATATCCTTGTTAATTTTCCATCTCATTGATCTAATATTGACAGTGGAGTATTAAAAGTCTCCCACTATTATTGTGTGGGTGTCTAAGTCTCTTTGTAGGTCATTAAGAACTTGCTTTATGTATCCGAATGCTCCTGTATTGGGTGCACATATATTTAGGATAATGAGGTCTTTTTGCATTGATCCCTTTACCATTATGTAATGCCCTTCTTTGTCTCTTTTGAGCTTTGTTGGTTTGAAGTCTGTTTTAGCAGAGACTAGGATGGCAAAACTGTCTTTGAGCTTATCTGGGCTAATGAAAGAGGACAAAGGGCCTATCTGAAATTGACTATTACCCAAACTGTAAGTACATATGTTTTTAAAAACAAGAGCAAAAATTTGAATTTTTGTGGAGGCAACAAATAGCACGTGCACACACACAACCTGAAATGCCAATCTGCTGGAGCATAAAGAAATGTTCATTTTTATTTTTAGTAATGAATTCAATCTGAGAATGTGGCATTGGTGTAAGCTCAACATGTTAGTTAATCCTCTATCTAAATTAGATAATGCTCCCTAACCCATCTGGTTAAAGCCTGCCTTTGTATGTTTACAACAATGTATTCTGCCTTCTGAGTGGCTATAGTACACAGAGATGTTCAGAAAGGCTGAAGTGACTATGATTTGTTCTTCCCCCACAGGCCTAACGGAATCAGAATCTGTTTTTAAGTACAGATTCTGTACTTAAAACAGAGGACCCCAGGTGTACTTAAAACATGAGTCACACAGGACCCCAGGTGACTCATCTACTTATTAAATTTTGAGAAGCACTTTAGGTTGAATATTCTACTAATTTCTATATGACTTTATCAAGCCTGACCCTATTGCTATTTTAAGGGTTATAATTCCCTGTTTGAGGGAACTTTCCTGTACATTGTATGGTGTTTGGCAGCATCCTCAGGCTCTAGGTACAAGAACCAACAGTTTTCTTTCCCAGCTGTAAAAACAAAATGCCTTCAGACATTGTCAAATGTCTCCTGTAAATCAAATGGCGCCTGTTTGAAAATTCCTGCTTTAGATATTTTTATTAATTGTACGGAGATACTGTATAACAGAAACAGGTGTATGCTTCCAGTTATAATTACTGTACAACAAGCCAAAATATAATGACTCAACCATGGTTTAATTATCATAAGTGATTAAAAAAACAAAATTCATATGACAATTCAGAGTAAAAACAACATGTTTAAGAAATCAAAAATGTTTTTAAACATTGAACATAATTTAAAGTAGAAACTTAACCTAAATAAAAGGGCTAAGAATAAAAGAATCAAGTTCTACTGTCAATTCACTTTCAAGTAGTAGATAACCCAGATACTGAATTCCAAGTATCGTTTTTCTTTGAGTAAAATTATTTCCACCCTGAAAATGTAACCACATAGGTGTAGTTTTAAATCTAAAAATGAGCAAAAAGTAGGAAAAATAAAGAAAAAATAAAAATGTTTGAGTTGATGTTTTAAATGGGTTTGAACATCAATCTATTGATAAATTTGTAATAGTTACATTTATAAATATTTTATCTGCTGTTTAACATGTTTGAAGTATTTACAAGAGCCAAACTAAAGGCTATCAGAGTTTAAATGTTTAAAGGAATTTAAGTTTTAATCACTGTTCAATATTTTTAAATGCTTTTTAAAGTTTGACTTATTAGATATAAGTTTACTTGATTGTTAGCAGTAAATGTGCCAACAGTTATATCCCTTTTCACGTGCCAAGAGCCCTCAGACAATATGAAACCTATCAATATTTCAGAGTGCACAAGAGAGCTTCAAGGGTGCCTTGTACCCTTCTTGTAAAGAAACCTGTTTTACTCACCATTTATTATATATACATATATATAGCTTTTAAATTCTATTAATTGTTTCTAAAACTTAATAACCACAGAACACACTTTTGAGATACTGGAGCCTGTTCTCCCGACCCTGGTTTCTGATTCCCTGGCCAAGCATCATTCTTCACATTCTTCTACTACTGTAACATTGCTCAAAGAACATAAACATCACTGTAAAAATCTGACGTTTTGATTTTTAAATATTGTGTCATTTCCATGACAAAGAGAAATCAATAAAAATAGGTTTATGTGAGCTCTGAAGTACATGGAACACTTTATTACACATTGAACATAAATCTTTAAATGATATAAACTTTATATTGAGAAAATAAAATTACACAAACCAGTGTAAAACCTCTAATTGCATGAAAAGTAAATATATAAGGAAAAAGTAGTCTCTTTGCTATCACAGCACTTCAGTGAATTTCCCTAGAAAAAGCTATTGTGTTAATATTCTTGAATATTCTTCCAAAAATATTCAATATCCATTTAAGTGTGTGTGTGTATATATATATATTATCTACATATACATCTGTGTATAAATATTAATAGATAACATAAAGATAATATAATATACATATATACAGATGCATATGTAGTTAATATATATGTATACAAAAATGGGAGAAGACTATACTTAACATTTTTCACTTTGAATTTTTTATTTCATAATAAATGTTGGGGATATTTTCATATTAGTACATGTAAATCTACCTTATTATTTTGGTAGTTGCTAAGTATTCCAATGGGTGAATGTTTTATACTCATTTTAGTTAGTGACATTGATGGTTGTTTTGATTGTTAACAATCATTCATGATTATAATCAAAGCTGAAAAATTTATTTTGTGCTGTAGAATCTTTAGGTATAATGTAGACATATTACTTTCCTTAAAATTCTTAACATAATTTTGTATCATTAAATATTTCATCTTTGGCAATTCACTGCTCAAAAATATTTCATAGGCAATTTAATTTGCTTTGCTTTATAAATTATAGTGAATGGCTTTTTATATGTTCAAAATTAACTTTTTAAATTAATTCTGTATCCACACTCTCTATCCATTTTCTTGTTGCCTTTTTAAAAATCCATTGTTCAATATTTAAATAAGCCTATATATTTCAACATTGTGGCTGCCTGCACCATGAAAGATGACTGAGGAGTTTGCCATATACTCAGGTTCTCAAGGAAAAGGCTCAAAGCAGTTAGCAGTGGCTTAGATATTTTTTCCACAAGTCATTACTAAAATTAATATAACAATTTAGGCAAGGTCAAATGACCTCTGGCATCATTTACATCATTAAGGAGAAGTCCTGTGATATACTGAGGAAAAAATGTTGGTATATTTGAAATGGATTGTCAAGAATATTTTGTATAAATACAGTTAACATTGCTATTAAATATACCATGGTATCTTCACTGTCTATGTTGTCAGCACCAATCCTTGTGGCTTGAGATTAAGTACATGCTATTGCTGCCAATTGCAGACATGCATTGCTTCTAAGTTTTTCAGCCAATAATCAAGAAGATTATCTTCATCATTGCAATTATGGAGATATTCATGACTTGTTATGACTTTTAAAGGAGCCTATAAAAATACTTGGAATATCACTTTTAGGATCCTGAAATAATAAATGGGCAACCACTAATATAGGATTGTTATTACAAGATGCTCTTTGTTTACACGAGAACATTAAGTTTATCAGATAATCATACATTTTCAAGAATCAAACGCATATTTCAGAGCCTATATTCTATGTTTTCAGTATCTGGAATGATCAGAATGTGGGGAACACTGATGTTTCAAACACTGACATTATATTGTAATAGTCTCCTCTGGGTCACAATCTCATACAATGTTGTGTATCACTTCAGCTCAGTTACTATCTCGAACATAATGAATTATTTTTGGAGGATAATCTGTCAATTATTTGGAAAATTATCCTATGGAAATCTATAAATATTGCCCAACTTTTATATTTTATCTCTCCTAATTCACTATTGTAGGTGTTTCCTCAATATAAGCCACAATAATTGTTCATAAATGTAATGAGTCAAGCAAAATACTTACTATGTAAGTAACTAATAAGAAAACTTTAGAAGGAGGAGGACTTAAGATGGCACTGTGAGAACAACCCAGGATTGGAGCTCTCATTGAATCCGCAAACGGTGAGTCGGAGCTGCATTTCCAGACTGATCTTTGTTGCCCACAGAATGGGGAAACTCCCAAGTATAAAAAAGACATGGGACGCCAGGCAGTAGGTCTGCCTGGCGAAGCCGGCAGCCGGGGCGGCGGCGGCTGGCCCTACCCAGCAATCCCCACAGGGCGCACTTGTCCGGGTGCCCTGTTGAACCGGCAACCTGAGACTTGAGAGGGCTGGACTTGAGACTGAACGAGACTTGGACAGTAGGCCAGCCCAGGGGATTGCAGGGACAGATCGTTTGGGACATCCAGTGGGACCAACAAAACCATGATTTCAAACTATCCCGAGCAGACGGTCTGAGACGCTCTGTGGGGGAGGGGCGTCCACCACTACCGAGGCAACCCGCCCCAACTGAGATATACGCCCACTGCTGACGCAGCCAGCCATTGCTGAGGCAACACGCTAAAATGAAGAGACTCTGCCACAGGGCGTGGCGGAGACCACAGTAGAGCCTGCAGGAACAGGGCGAATCATACAACAGCAGGGCGGAGCCTTGGCAGCCAAACAGTGGCTAGTCTGCCTTCTAGCTGGGCAGGACACCTCATTGAACATTGAAAAATAAAGCCCGAACCCCCCAACACAGAGCATTTGAGAAAAAAAGGTTTTTTTTTAATGAGCTCTGTTGCAGCAGAATCAAACATAGCAGCCTAACAGCCCTGAATGAACAACAGAGTGCACAGCTCAGCAATTGAGTTCCAAAAAAATACAGACTGTCTCCTCAAGCAGCTCCCTGACCCCTCTATATCCAAAAGACTGACATTTGGCAGGCATCATCCTGGGACAAAGATAGCAGAAAAAGAAACGGGTAGCATCCCTCACTGTGCCACAGCTGCTAGAGGTGCACCCCAGACAAGCAAGGCCTGGAGTGGACCTCAGCAGTCGTACAGCAAAGGGGCTAGGCTGGTAGAAGTAAAACCAAGTAACAGAAATACTTCATCATCAACAATCTGGGTGTCCACTCAGAGACCCAATTGAAAAGTCAGCAACTACGCAGACGACAAGCGGATAAACCCACAAAGATGGGAAGTAACCAGCGAAAAAAGGAGGAAAACACCCGAAACCAGAACACCTCACCTCCTAGAAAGGACCAAAACTCCTCACCAGCAAGGGAGCAAAGCTGGACGGAGAATGACTGTGACGAAATGATGGAATTAGACTTCAGAAGGTGGATAATGAGAAATTTTGTGAGCTAAAAGAACATGTATTAAATCAATGCAAAGAAACTAAGGAACTTAAAAAAACATATGAGGAAATGATAACAAGAATGGATAAGTTAGAGAGGAATATGAATGAATTAAAGGAGCTGAAAAACACAATACGAGAACTTCGCGAAGCATGCACAGGTTTCAATAGCTGAATTAACCAAGCAGAAGAAAGAATATCTGAAGTCGAAGACCAACTCAATGAAATTAAATGAGAAACCAAGATCAGAGAAAAAAGCACAAAAAGGAATGAACAAAGTCTCCAAGAAATGTGGGACTATGTGAAAAGACCTAATCTACGTTTGATAGGTGTACCAGAAGGGGACAAAGAGAATGAATCCAAGCTGGAAAATACTCTTCAGGACATCATCCAGGAAAACTTCCCCCACCTAGCAAGACAGGCCAACAATCAAATGCAGGAAATACAGAGAACACCACAAAGATATTCTGCAAGAAGAGCAACCCCAAGGCACATAATCGTCAGATTCAACAAGGTTGGAATAAAGGAGAAAATACTAAGGGCAGTCAGAGAGAAAGGTTGAGTTACCCACAAAGGGAAGCCCATCAGACTCACAGCAGATCTCTCAGCAGAAACACTACAAGCCAGAAGAGAGTGGGGGCCAATATTCAACATTCTTAAAGAAAAGAACTTTCAACCCAGAATTTCATATCCAGACAAACTGAGCTTCAGAAGTGAAGGAAAAATAAAATCCTTTGCAAACAAGCAAGTACTCAGAGATTTTGTCACCACCAGGCCTGCTTTACAAGAGCTCCTAAAAGAGGCACTACACATAGAAAGGAAAAACCAGTACCAGCCATTCCAAAATCACACTAAAAGTTAAAGAGCATCAACATAATGAAGATTCTACAACAACTAACAGGCAAAACAGCCACTTAGCATCAAAATGGCAGTATCAAATTTACACATAACAATATTAACCCTAAATGTAAATGGACTAAATGCACCAATCAAAAGACACAGACTGGCAAATTGGATAAAAATCCAAAACCCATCAGTGTGCTGTATCCAGGAAACCCATCTCACATGCAAGGATACACAAAGGCTCAAAATAAAAGGATGGAGGAAGATTTACCAAGCAAATGGAGAGCAACAAAAAGCAGGAGTTGCAATTCTCATCTCTGATAAAATAGACTTTAAAGCAACAAAGATGAAAAGAGACAAAGAAGGCCATTACATACTGGTAAAAGGATCGATACAACAAGAAGAGCTAACGATCCTAAACATATATGGACCCAATGCAGGAGCACCCAGATACATAAGGCAAGTTCTTAATGACTTACAAAGAGACTTAGACTCCCACACAATAATAGTGGGAGACTTTAACACTCCACTGTCAATATTAGACAGATCAACCAGACAGAAAATCAACAAGGATATCCAGGGTTTGAACTCAGACCTGGAGCAAGCAAACCTGATAGACATTTACAGAACTCTCCACCCCAAATCCACAGAATATACATTCTTCTCAGCACCACATCACACCTACTCAAAAATTGACCACATAATTGGAAGTAAAGCACTGCTCAACAAATGCAAAACAACTGAAATCATAACAAACAGCCTCTCAGACCATAGTGCAATCAAGTTAGACTCAGAATACAGAAACGAACCCAGAACCTCACAGCTTCATGGAAACTGAACAACTGGCTCTTGAATGTTGACTGGGTAAACAATGAAATGAAGGCAGAAATAAAGAAGTTCTTCGAAACCAATGAGAACGAAGACACAACACGCCAGAACCTCTGGGACACATTTAAAGCAGTCTCTAGAGGAAAGTATATAGCAATAAGTGCCCATATGAGGAGAATGGAGAGATCCAAAATTGACACCCTATCGTCAAAACTGAAAGAGCTAGAGGAGCAAGATCAACAAAACTCAAAACCCAGAAGAAGACAAGAAATAACTAAGATCAGAGCTGAACTGAAGGAGATTGAGACACGAAAAACCCTTCAAAAAATCAATAAATCCAAGAGCTGGTTTTTTGAAAAGATCAACAAAATAGACAGACCACTAGCCAGATTGATTAAAAATAAAAGAGAGAACAACCAAATAGATGCAATAAAAAATGATAAAGGGGAAATCACCACAGATTCCACAGAAATTCAAACCATCATCAGAGAATATTACAAACAACTCTATGCGCATAAACTAGTAAACCTGGAAGAAATGGATAAATTCCTGGACTCCTGTGTCCTCCCAAGCCTAAACCAGGAGGAAGCTGAAATTATGAATAGACCAATAACAAGGTCTGAAGTCGAGGCAGCAATTAAGAGCCTACCACACAAAAAAAGCCCAGGTCCAGACGGGTTCACAGCCGAGTTCTACCAGACACACAAAGAGGAGCTGGTACCATTCCTTCTAAAACTATTTCAAATAATCCAAAAAGAGGGAATACTTCCCAAATCATTTTATGAGACCAACATCATCCTGATACCAAAACCCGGCAGAGACCCAACAAGAAAAGAAAACTTCAGGCCAATATCCATGATGAACATAGATGCAAAAATCTTCAATAAAATATTGGCAAGCTGAATGCAACAGCAAATCAAAAAACTTATTCACCATGATCAAGTAGGATTCATCCCGGGGATGCAAGGCTGGTTCAACATATGGAAGTCTATAAACGTAATTCACCACATAAACAGAACCAATATCAAAAACCACATGATTATCTCAATTGACGCAGAGAAGGCATTTGACAAAATTCAACAGCCCTTTATGCTAAAAACCCTCAATAAACTCGGTATCCATGGAACGTATCTCAAAGTAATAAAAGCTATTTATGACAAACCAACAGCCAATATCATACTGAATGGGCAAAAACTGGAAGCATTCCCTTTGAAATCTGGCACTAGACAAGGATGCCCTCTTTCACCACTCCTATTCAATATAGTTCTGGAAGTTCTAGCCAGAGCAATCAGGCAAGAAAAAGAAATAAAGGGTGTTCAAATAGGAAAGGTGGAAATCAAATTGTCTCTACTTGCAGACGACACGATAGTATACCTAGAAGACCCCATCACCTCAGCCCAAAAACTCCTGAAACTGATAAGCAACTTCAGCAAAGTCTCAGGATATAAAATCAATGTGCAAAAATCACAAGCATTCATCTACACCAATAACAGACTTAAAGAGAGCCAAATCAAGAACGAACTGCCATTCACAATCGCTACAAAAAGAATAAAATACCTTGGAATACAACTCACAAGGAACGTAAGGGACCTCTTCAAGGAGAACTACAAACCACTGCTCAACGAAATCAGAGAAGACACAAACAGATGGAGAAACATTCCATGTTCATGGTTAGGAAGAATTAATATCGTGAAAATGGCTATACTGCCCAAAGTAATTAACAGAATCAATGCTATCCTCATCAAGCTACCATTGACTTTCTTCACAGAACTGGAAAAAACCACCATGAACTTCATATGGAACCAAGAGAGAGCCCGCATAGCCAAGTCAATTCTAAGCAAAAAGAACACAGTGGGGGGCATCACACTACCGGATTTCAAACTATACTACAAGGCTCCAGTAATCATAACAGCATGGTACTGGTACCAAAACAGAGATATAGACCAATGGAACAAAACAGAGGCCTCGGAGGCAACACAACATATCTACAACTATACAATCTTTGATAAACCTGACAAAAACAAGCAATGGGGAAAGGATTCCCTGTTTAACAAATGGTGTTGGGAAAACTGGCTAGCCATGTGCAGAAAGCAGAAACTGGACCCCTTCCTGACACCTTACACTAAAATTAACTCCAGATGGATTAAAGACTTAAACATAAGACCTGGCATCATAAAAACCCTAGAAGGAAAACTAGGCAAAACTATCCAGGACATAGGAGTTGGCAAGGACTTTATGAACAAAACACCATAAGCCTTGGCAACAAAAGCCAAAATAGACAAATGGGACCTAATGAAACTCCACAGCTTCTGCACGGCAAAAGAAACAGTCACTAGAGTGGATCAGCAACCAACAGAATGGGAAAAAATTTTCGCAGTTTACCCATCTGACAAAGCGCTGATATCCAGAATTTACAAAGAACTCAAACGGATTTACAGGAAAAAAACAAGCCCATTCAAAAGTGGGCAAAGGATATGAACAGACACTTTACGAAAGAAGACATATATGAGGCCAACAATCATATGAAAAAATGCTCATCGTCACTGGTCATCAGAGAGATGCAAATCAAAACCACATTGAGATACCATCTCACGCCAGTTAGAATGGCGATCATTAAAAAATCTGGAGACAACAGATGCTGGAGAGAATGTGGAGAAAAAGGAACACTTTTACACTGTTGGTGGGAGTGTAAATTAGTTCAACCATTGTGGAAGACAGTGTGGCGATTCCTCAAGGCCTTAGAAATAGAAATTCCATTTGACCCAGCAATCCCATTACTGGGTATATATCCAAAGGACTATAAATCGTTCTACTCTAAGGACACATGTACACGAATGTTCATTGCAGCATTGTTTACAATAGCAAAGACCTGGAATCAACCCAAATGCCCATTGATAATAGACTGGATTGGAAAAATGTGGCACATATACACCATGGAATATTATGCAGCAATCAGAAATGATGAGTTCGTGTCGTTTGTAGGGACATGGATGAATCTGGAGAACATCATCCTCAGCAAACTGACACAAGAACAGAAAATGAAACACCGCATATTCTCACTCATAGGTGGGTGATGAAAAATGAGAACACATGGACACAGAAAGGGGAGTACTAAACACTGGGGTCTATTGGGGGGAAAAGGGGAGGGCCAGTGGGAGGGGGAGGTGGGGAGGGATAGCCTGGGGAGAAATGCCAAATGTGGGTGAAGGGGAGAAGGAAAGAAAAGCACACTGCCATGTGTGTTCCTACGCAACTGTCTTACATGCTCTGGTCATGTACCCCAAAACCTAAAATCCAATAAAAAATTTAAAAAAAAAAAAAAAGAAAACTTTAAAAACTACACAGCAAATTTCCTAAAGTTATGATTGGCTTATTATCTTTGTGGAAACAGTATTTTATTCAAAAATATCCTTATTCTTGTACGAAATACTTATGGTTTAGTTATTATCACTAATTTGTTTGCTCGGATACAGCAATGAACAAAATGGGGAAACACCCTACCTCATGTATTTTCAGTAAAGACCAAGTTTCACCATGTTGGCCAGGCTGGCCTTGAAAGCCTCACCTCAGGTAATCTGGCTGCTTCATCCTCCCAAAGTGCTGGTGTGAGCCACAACACCTGGCCTTATTATATATTATATTTCTGAATCTATATCACTATTTGTATCTATATCTTTATCTGTATATCTATGTCTATTGTTACATGGCTGATCTTCTTTCCTAGTTTTCTTTCAGTGCTGGTGTCCCTATGGCTTCAATTCTTTATCTTATTTTCATGATATATCTGTATAATAATGAAGACACCTTTGTAAGCTTTCTTTAATTTATTCTCTATCAGACTATGTTAGCTATTAAGTTTGATGGGAAATTTTCAGCTTCAAAGCACGATTTTAAAGCATGCAGTTTCTTTTAACATGGGAACAAAGAAACAAACACCAAGAGTTCATACTTATAAAAAGGAATGAGAGCTGGGCACGGTGGCTCAATCCTGTAATCCCAGCACTTTGGGAGGCCAAAGCGGGTGGATCACAAGATCAAGAGATCGAGACCATCCTGGTGAACATGGTGAAACCCTGTCTCTACTAAAAATACAAAAAATTAGCTAAGCACGGTGGCGCATGCCTGTAATCCCAGCTATTCAGGAGGCTGAGGCAGGAGAATTGCCTGAACCCAGGAGGCGGAGGTTGCGGTGAGCCAAGATCGCACCATTGCACTCCAGCCTGGGTAACAAGAGCAAAAAAAAAAAGGAATGAGACCATCTCCTTTGCAGGGACATGGGTGAAGCTGGAAGCCACTATTCTCAGCAAACTAACACAGAAACAGAACATCAAATGCCACGTTTTCACTCATAGGTGGAAATTCAACACTGAGAACACATGGACACAGAGAGTGAAACAACATACACCAGGGTCTGTTGGTGGGGGGAGTGTGGATGAGGCGAGGGAACTTGGAGGACAGGTGAATAGGTGCAGCAAACCACCATGGCCATTGAGAAAAAGAGCCTCAGAACATGAAACTGAAAACCATTGACTTACGTTATTGAACATTATGGCAGAAAAGTTGCTTTATTACTAGCTGAGCCCTTGGATATGTATAAATAAATATCATCACTGTGCACTTCACCAAGAGATAAATAGAAAGAATCTTGTCAGTTATATTCTACAATATTTATTACTTAGAAGTTACATTCTACATTGGTCAACAAGGGCATATAGAAAGTGTTATGCTTTGGTGATAGTAGCCTTTTAAGGAGTGGGACAAACATCTGTCACAGTTTATTTGGTATTGTTTCTGAATAAACTTCTGTGTCTGTGTAATTAATTATTAATAGTTTCCCTTTTACTTTTTAATATTTTCTGGTTTGGAGGACAATTTATATGGTCACCTTGTTTAGAGGGGCTAGTAATCACATATATATGAGAAAGGCTAGTTAGAGAAAACGTTAATTATATACATTATTAATTACACATAAACACCGAAATAATTGTCCCCTTGTTATCAGAACATCTGCAAACAGATTAGGAAATTGAGTTTATTGACAATTGAAAGTCTTTACCCCTTTAATGTTCATTCCAGAAAATTATTTCTTAATTCTTATTCTTTTCTATCTTAATACATGTTAAAGTACAAATTTTCTAGGTTAAAATAAACAACTAATTCTTAATCATGCCAATAGTACAAATAGAGCCATCCCTGTAATCAAGTTTGGAGGAAGTGGGGTGGGAGAAGAGGAGGAGGGAGGAAAGAAGAGAGAGAAAAAAGCTGAGTAACATCAGCATAAAATCCACTACATTTTATTTTACTAAGCAACTTTTCTATTGTGATAAATAATATGAGCAGTCCAGAGGTAACCTAAAACTTAGAAGATATCCTCCAGATATGTTTATTCATTCAACAAATATTTATACTCACTTGCAAAGAGCCTAGAAATTTTACCTTGCTTTATTTAATTTTTCCTGCATTATTAAGCCTAATATGCAGCATGTGGAATATTCTTTCCAATCTTATGACTCAGATACTGTTCTTAGTATTCCCAAATGTAATCCTGAAGTCCTCAGTCAGAATTCGTGCAGGCCACATGTAAAGTGAGGAGGGATGTTGTGAAAATTGTCTCCTATGGAAACCGTGTTACAGCTTTGTATCTTTATGTGTAACCAGGAACATTCACTTATTTCACAAATTGAAATTTTATGAGTGACATGTTGTACTATGGGTCATGAATTTTATGTGATTTATAGCTTTGGATCTGAAGCTGAAGGTTTTACAATGTTTTATTTGTTAAACATATTTTTCTGTTAATCTGTCATATGGGGTGTATCCTCATAAATAGAGCTGCTATGATATTCTTCCCATTTGATTTCCCCTCATTTGCTTGTATAGATAAACAAAAAGGAAGATAGAGAACTATGAAATGGCAGGGCTGCTTGGATGCCTGAGTGACTGCGAAATACTAGACTTAAGGATGTTGCTAGGAAGCTGCCGCGGCTCTCTCACTGTAAATTAGCCACTCATTACAGCCAATCAGATAAACGACCTTGTGTGGGATGACTGAGGGGTTTCAGCTCTTTACGTTATTTGCTGAAGATAGCTTTCCTAGCCACATTTCCTTCGATTTGATTAAAACACATATTTCTCTTGCCATCTTATCTTGTCATGCAGTTTAACATGTGTTGCTAAGAAATCATCACATAGAATCACAGAAAGGCTGATTTTATGATGGAGGAAAATTCATCCCATATTTTCTTCATTTCTTTTAGTCTTTTCTTAGAATATTTATTTTTTATGTCTCCATAACAAAGAACTATTTCTCTGTATCTCTCACCCAGGAAAGGTGTCTTTACTTGATTCAAAATTATTCCATGTATATGTTGGTGTTGCTACCAATGTGAAGTTGATGGGTCAGTGGAGCTACCCTCTCTCTCACAATTCTCTAATCTTAGCAATGGTGAAGTATTTACTGCATACTCCACCTCAACAGCTCATTCTCAGAGTCAAGTAAAATATCACAGGAAAAGGGATTTTGAACAATATATAGTGCTACAAAAATGGAAGATACCATGATGATTTTTTGTTTTCTTTCTGTTAACCCTCTAAGCTATGATACTGTTCAATAGAATTTTCTGCCACGTTCAAAGAAACACTTGAAAATGTGGCTATGAGCATGTTAAATGTGGTGGATGTGACTAAGGAACTACATATTTAAGTTTATTTGATTTTAACTAATTTAAATTGAAATGGAAACATATAACTAGAGGCTATCATATCAGACAACACAGCTGTAAGGCATTAAATTGTTTTGTTAGTTATTACAAACTAAGAATGTTTTTAAACACTTGAAAATAACCACTAACCTAATAATTCAGTTAAGTCTAGAAGAGTTAAGAATTAATGAGACTTAGATTTCTAGACTTCTTCGGGGTAAACTATCTTAAATACATATATATGCACAGTATCTTAAAAACCTCTCAGATTAAGGACTGGGCATGGTGGCTCACATCTGTAATCTCAGCATTTTGGGAGGCCGAGGTGAGCAGATCATGAGATCAGGAGATCAAGGCCATGCTGGCTAATATGGTGAAACCCTGTCTCTACTAAAAATAAATAAATAAAAATTAGCTGGGCATGGTGGCATGTGCCTGTAAAACCAGCTACTTGAGAAGCTGAGGCAGGAGAATCGCTTGAACCTGGGAGACTGAGGTGCAGTGAGCCGAGATCGAGCCACTGCACTTCAGCCTGGATGACAGTGCAAGACTCCATCTCAAAAAAAAAAAAAAACCCTTAGATTAGAAAGTAATTTGTTAATGACTATATTTTCAGTAAGTATATTTATAACTATATTGTTAATAAAACAACTCTTTATACTTGGCTCACATTATGAGAATACTTATACACACATAAAATCTATTTATTTATATAGTATATTGTAACAGGTTTAGTGATTTTACTGTGGAATAGTTCATTAAGGATTCAAAAACTTAGATACAAGGTCTTACCCAGAATGCTTTTTCATATGACCTTGGTTGATTTACTCTTCTGCCAAAACACCTTCAATGATTTCCTGTCAGTAGTCAAATAAAATCTTGACTTTTCAGCATGGCCTTCACAATCTACCTTCTTGTAAATTTTTCATCTTCTATCGCTCCATAACCCACAGTAGGCAACTCATGTATTTTTCAGCATTTTCACATCTTCAATGAATTATCAAGAACCTACTATATACAAGACATTTTGCTGGATACTAAGGATATACCAAAGAACAAAATACCATGTCTGCCACTCATGGAAAACAGTAGAAAATATTGATAAAAATTACATAATATTATGCATGATATTAGATTAGAATTATGACATAAAATTAAAAGTTGTGGCTGGAAATTACAGCTGGGGCACTGGTTTGTTTTGAGAGTGCCAGAAAGTCTTCTCTTAGAGAGTGACAGTCCTAAAGGTTAAAAGCATTTAGCCAAGATGGAGCCTTTAGGTGAGAAATGCAGCAGGACTGTCTTTTGGTGCTACCTCTGCCTTTAGCCCTCCCTTTCCCATGGTGAAATCCTGTTTGTCTCATCAAACTCACATATTGCTACCTTTGAAAAACAGTCCAAGAACCTTCATCACTGCTAACCTCTCTATGTCATAGCATCACAGTCTGACATATTATAATTGCTTGTATTTATGGCAATCTCCTCTAGACTTTGAGTCCCTTTAGAGAAACATTCTTTGTATTTATATCCTCCAGTATTTATTTATTTTGGGGCCCTGAATAAATGTGAGGAATAAAAAATACATAACATAACTCTCTTCCCTTTTAGAGCTCAAATTAAAAAGAGGCAACAGCTTTGAAATAAATTTTGTTGCTCTGCTTGATCTATGCTATAAGAGAGACCTGCCAAGCTGCAACAGAATAATGAATAACAACTGTTGGGAATAGCAGTGGTGAGAAAAATAAGAAGCAGGTATCCAAATGAATATTTTCTATAGTCTGATAATCATGGACTAGGTTTTATTTTAAAAAGATCAACTAGAATAAAGATTGGTAAAAACAGCTCAAATATAGTATGGCAAATGTAACAAAAAGTAAAGATGAATGGAATCACTCTCTGTGGAAATATGTCTGTCAATATTATTGTGTCCATCAAAGACAGCCCTTAATTACTGCTAACTAAATTTAGAGCATGGGCAATCACCAACCTGAACCTGTTTACTCTTCTATAAAATGCAGAGTTTGGAAGGATATGAATGAGCAGTGTTTTCTAATGAGTATTCCATATGGCTTCCTAGAGTGTCCATACCAAAAAAAAAAAAAAATGTTGAAAGCTCTGTATTCAATAAATTTAATTAGGTTTCTTTAGAATAGGACTTCCCAAAATCTATCATAGGCTAACAAACAATGTGGCTCACTTGAGGTGCCCAGCATACACCTTTCTCAAATCTTTTTGAAGACGAAACATGTGAATCATTTATGCATAGAGTTACAATTTACAATAATAGAAATAAAAGGAAAAGAATACAATGCGATAAAATAGAATAACCCACTTTATAACGGGTGGCCTGAGTACACCTCTCTGAGATCTGAGGTGTTAGATGAAGGCTGAAAGAAATCACAGAGATGAAGGAGCAAGTATTTCAGAAATAGGAAGCAGTACATGCATATCCCTTGATTATAAAAATTAAATTGGTTCATTCATTTTAGGTGCTGAAAACCCACAGCGGGTTGAGCATCTGAAGCTCTGGGTCAGACAAAGCAATGTGGCAGAGGTAGACGTAAGCATGGAGCACACTAAGACAGTGCTGCAGTGCTCATAATCAATGCACAACTTCATTGAGAAAGTCTTGATAAGAAAGAAATAGGTCAGCTGAATTAAACAGTGTGCTTACTGACATGATTGATTTTTCCATGTGTAATCAGTACATTCTGTCATGGCAAATCTTTAAGAGCAGTTCATATTCTGGTACTTTAAGCAAAATCCCAGAACCTGGACTTAATTCTGAGTGCAACTTAAAGCCACTGAGTATCTTTAAGTAGAAAAGTGATATTCATTCTGAAAAAAAAAAATCACTGTGAAGGTGATAAAAACAAGACATGGATGTGTCTGCCCTCACATTGCTTATGTCTGTATATATGCAATGTAGTGTTACCCATTCTGTTGATAAATCTGACTGTACTTGTTTCCAGTGAGAAAGCAAAAGGGAGTAAGAGATTCTCCTTTTCAGTTTAATGTCCCCTGCACATTTTAAAGTCAGTATAAAGGGCTTAATATCACCATTTTAAAACTCTAATTTTGCAGCCTCTTTCATTTTTGGTCATACTATTTTTATTCTTCCCCAAAGTGAAATGAATAGACTTATTTAGGCAGGATCTATTAGAGTATATTTCTTCTTTCTCTTAACTCTTCTACATTCAAATTATTCTAAATAATGTATTTCAATTCAAATATTCCTTGCAACACAAACTTTGAGTTTGGAAAGATATTTTTTCTCCTGTCTTATTATTCAATATACTTTCTCATACCCTGGAAGCAAACTATGGAATGTTCTAAGACTGTGCTCCTTTCTCTTGACTGCTGTGAGGATTCTTTCCTAAGAGTAGCCCATTTAGAACTGTACGCAGCACCATCTTGTGACAAATGAAGTAATTGCTTTTAGTAAAGAGCATCTGCACATTACTCTCTGATATTCTGCATGATTCCACCCCCAATTTAGAGGTTTTTAGAAAGTCAGTGAGCAGTGAGGAACAGATATGATATCTTGGCATTTCATGTTATTTTTCCATCAGAATTTGAAGTAAAAAGTAGAAAACAATAACCGTTGAATTATTCAATGTTATAAATATCCTCTGGAAAGCTATATCCTGTTTTTACTAAAAAGTATTTTATATTAATGAAAAAGTAAACTAGAGGTTAATGATGCACTTAAATATTTAGCATCTCCTAGGCTAAAGTTTCTAGATACGGAATCATAATTACCTTATGCTGGTGACATCGAAGGTGATGACCCTTTCCCAGGAGCCCTCCTCTACAAGCAAGATAAGTACTTACCCTGGTGGCCAGGTGTGTTGGTTCACACATGTAGTCCTAGAAATTGGCAAGGCACAGACTGGCAGATTGTTTGAGCCCTGAAGGGCAAGGCTGCAGTAAGCCATGATAGTGCCACTTGGTGACAGAGCAAGATCCTGTCCCCAAGTTACTCTATCTTTAGTATACAATTTATACTCCACACACAGTTATTCTCAACTAAATATTACACACTGCTTTACGAAATAAAGGAATTTTCTGTGCACGTGCTTGTGAACACAAAGTCCTGATTTAATTGTTACCATGGCTCTTACTCTCCTTAACTGGAAAACACATTCATAAAAGATAAAAACTTTTCAATTCTATAGAGGGAAATATTTTCTTTATAAAATAATGGAAAAACATTTTCAGCTAAGTATTATTAAATGATATGCCCTATGTGAAATAGTGTTCTTTTGTAGATGTTGCTCTTTTAGTCATAAAGTTCTCAAATGCTGATTTAAGAATCCTACTTGTTTTGACCTCACACAGAGAATTGAATAAAATAGGTTAGCACTCCCAACTTAGTAAGTCTTTAAGTGAGTATGCTCAAGAAGGAAGAGAGACATCAGATTATGCAAAAGTTGACCATGGAGCAAGGAAGAATCACAGCATTTCTCCATTGTATCTCTTTTCTAGCAAAGTAGAATAAATCCCTGATTAAATAAATTCAACTACCAACATATACACTTAAATGCTATAATTTTTAAAAATTTCGGCCGGGCGCTGTGGTCCCAGCACTTTGGGAGGCCAAGGCGGGTGGATCACAAGATCAAGAGATCGAGACCTTCCTGGTCAATGTGGTGAAACCTCGTCTCTACTAAAAACACAAAAAAAATTAGCTGGGCATGGTGGCGCGTACCTGTAATCCCAGCTACTCAGGAGGCTGAGGCAGGAGAATTGCCTGAACCCAGGAGGCGGAGGTTAGGGTGAGCCAAGATCCCGCCATTGCACTCCAGACTGGATAACAAGAGCAAAACTCTGTCTAAAAAAAAAAAAAAAAAAAAAAAAGAAATTTAAATTTCAATAGCTTTTGGGGTACAAGTGGTTTTTGGTTACATGAATGAATAATCCCATCAATGAATTCTGAGATTTTAATGCGCCTGTCACCCAAGTAGTGTATGTTTTACCCAATACATATTTTTTTGTTCCACACCTCCTTCCCACCCTGTCCCTTCTGAGTCTCCAAATTCCATTATGTCACTCTGTATGCATTTGCATACTCATTGCTTAACTCCCACTTATAAGTGAGAACATACAGTATTTGGTTTTCCATTCCTGAGTTACTTCACCAAGAATAATAGCCTCAGTTTCATCCACATTGCTGCAAAAGACATTATTTCATTCCTTTTACGGCTGAATAATATTTCATGATGTATATGCACCACATTTTCTTTATCTACTCTTTGGCTGATGGGCCCTTAGGCTGGTCCTATTTCAATTTTAGAACTAGTTATTGTTCTATTCAGAGATTTGACTTCTTCCTAGTTTAGTCTTGGGAGGGTGTAGGTATCTAGGAATTTATCCATTTCTTCTAGATTTTCTAATTTATTTGTGTAGGGTGTTTATAGTATTCTCTGATAGCAGTTTGTATTTCTGTGGGATCAGAGGTGATATCCCATTTATCATTTTTTATTGTGTCTATTTGATTCTTCTCTCTTTTCTTCTTTGTCTTGTAGTGGTCTACCTATTTTGTTAATTTTTTCAACAAACCAACTCCTGGATTTATCGATTTTTGGGGAAGGGTTTTTCATGTCTCTATCTCCTTCAGTTCTGCTCTGATCTTAGTTATTCCTGTTTTCTGCTACCTTTTGATTTGTTTCCCCTTGCTTCTCTAGTTCTTTTAACTGTGATGTCGGGGTGTCGGTTTTAGTTAGATCTTTTCCACTTTCTCCTGTGGGCATTTAGTGCTATAAATTTCCCTCTAAATACCACTTTATCTGGGTCCCAGATATTCTGGTCCATTTTGCCTTTGTTTTCATTGGTTTCAAATAACTTATTTATTTCTGCCTTATTTTCATTATTTACCCAGAAGTCATTCAGGAGCACATTGTTCAGTTTGCATGTAGATGAGTGGTTTTGAGTGAGTTTTTAATCCTTAGTTCTAATTTGATTGTATTGTGATCTGAGAGACTGTTTCTTATGATTTCTATTCTTTTGCATTTACTGAGGAGTGTTTTACTTCCAATTACGTGGTCAATTTTAGAATAAGTGCAATATGGTGCTGAAAAGAATGCATATTCTGTGGATTTGGGGTGGTGAGTTCTGTAGATGTCTATTAGGTCTGCTTGGTCCGGAGCTAAGTTCAACTCCTGAATATTCTTGTTAATTTTCTGTCTCGTTGATCTGCCTAATATTTAAAGTGGGTGTTAAAGTCTGCCACTATTATTGTGTGGGGGTCTAAGTCTTTTTGTAAGTCTCTAAAAATTTGCCTTATGAATCTTGGTGCTCCTGTATTGAGTGCATATATATTTGGGATAGTCAGCTCTTCTTGTTGCATTAATCCCTTTACCATTATGTAATGCCCTTCTTTGTCTTTATGATCTTTGTTTGTTTAAAGTCTGTTTTATCAGAGACTAGGATTGCAACCCCTGCTTTTTTTTTTTTTTTTTTTTTTTTGCTTTCCAATTGGTTGGTAAATATTCCTCCATTCCATTATTTTGAGCCTATATGTGTCTTTACACATGAGATGCCTTTCCTGAATAAAACACACTGATGTGTCTTGACTCTACCCAATTTTCCAGTCTGTGTCTTTTAATTGGGCCATTTAGCCTGATTACATTTAAAGTTAATATTGTTATGTGTGAATTATGATGATTCTGTCATTATGACACTAGCCGGTTATTTTGCCTATTAGTTGATGCAGTTTTCTCATAGTGTTAATGGTCTTCATAATTTGGTATGTTTTGCAGTGGTTGATACTGGTCTTTCCTTTCCATATTTAGTGCTTCCCTCGGGAGTTTTCATAAGGCAGGCCCAAGGGTAACAACATCTCTCAGCATTTGCTTGTCTGTAAGGGATTTTATTTCTCCTTCGCTTGTGAAGCTTAGTTTGGCTGGATATGAAATTCTGGGTTGAAAATTACTTTCTTTGAGGATATTTAATATTTTCCTCCACTCTATTCAGGCTTGTAGGGTTCCTGCAGAGAGAACCATATTATTCTGAGGGGCTTTCCCAATTTGTGAAACTCATTCTTCACCCAGTTTTGTACTCTTGCTGGTGAGGAGTTGCAATCCTTTATAGAATAGGCTTTCTGGCTTTTGGAATTTTCAGCCTTTTCATGCTAATTTTTCCTCATCTTCATGGATTTATCTACTTTTTCTCTTTCAAGATGGTAACCTTTGAATGGGTTTTTTTTTGTTTGTTTGTTAGTTTTCCTTCAAACAGTCAGGCCCTTCTGCTGCAGGTCTGCTGGAGTTGGCGGGAGGTCCACTCAGACCCTGTTTGCCTGGGTATCATCAGTGGAGGCTAAAGAATAGTAAAGATTGCTGCCTGTTCCTTTCTCTGAAAAGTTCATCCCAGAGGGGCACCCACCAGATGCCAGCTGGAGCTCTCCTGTATGAGATGTCTGTCAATCCTTGCTTGAAGGTGTCTCCCAATGAGGAGGTGTGGTCGTCAGAGACCCACTTGAGGAGGCCGTCTGTCCCTTAGCAGAGCTCATTCACTGTGCTGTGACATCGCTGCTCTCTTCTGAGCCAATAGGCAGGAACATTTATGTCTGCTGAAGCTGCGCCCACAGCTGCCCCTTCCTTCAGGTTCTCTGTCCCAAGGAGATGGGAGTTTTATCTATAAGCCCGTGACTGGGGCTGCTGCCTTCCTTTCAGAGATGCCCTGCCCAGAGAGGAGGAATCTAGAGAGGCAGTCTGGCTACAGGAGCTCTGCGGAGGGGCAGTAGGCTCCGTGGAGCTGCAGTGGGCTCTGCCCAGTTCGAACTTCCAGGTGGCTTTGTTTACATTGTGAGCGGAAAACCGCCTACTCAAGACTCAGTAATGGCAGACACCCCTCCCCCTACCAAGCTCAAGAGTCCCAGGTTGATTTGAGACTGTTGTGCTGGCAGCCAGAATTTCAAGCCAGTGGATCTTAGCTTGCTGGGCTCCGTGGGGGTGGGATCCTTTGAGCTAGACCATTTGGCTCCCTGGCTTCAGCCCCCTTTCCAGGGGATCTGTTTTGCTGATGTTCCAGGTACCTCTGGGGTATGAAACAAACATAAACTCCTACAGCTAGCTGTCTGACCTAACAGCTGACCAGTTTTGTGCTTAAAACCCAGTGCCCTGGTGGTGTAGGCCCCTGAGGGAATCTCCTGGTCAGCAGATTGTGAAGACTCTGTGAAAAGTGTAGTATCTGGGTTAGAATGCACCCTTCCTTATGACACAGTCCCTCATGGCTTCCCTTGCCTAGGGGAGAGAGTTCCCCAACCCCTTGCACTTTCTGGGTGAGGTGATGCCACACCCTGCCTCTGCTAGCCCTCTGTGCACTGCACTCCATTTTCTAATCAGTCCCAGTGAGATAAGCCAGACACCTCAGTTGGAAATGCAACACCTTCTGCATTGATCTCGCTGGAAGCTGCAGACTGGAGCTGTTCCTATCTTGCCCAGGTCTGCCCTCCCAGAAGTTTTGATAAGTTGTGTCACTATTATTCATTTCAAACAATTAATTTCTATCTTGATTCCATGCTTAATCCAAAATCATTCAGAAGCAGATCAATTTTGATGTATTTGTATAGCTTGAGGGTTCCTTTTAGGGTTGATTTCTAGTTTTATTCCACTGTGGTCTGAGAAGATACTTGATATGAGTTTGATTTTTTTTAAGTCATTGAAATTTGTTTTGTGGCCTATCTCAGAGAATTTTCCATGTGCTGATGAGAAGAATGCATATTTTACAGTTCTTTAGTAGAATGTTCCTACTAATAGTTCCTACTAATAGATCTGATAGGTCTATTTTTTTAGAGTGTAAGTTTAAGTCCACTGTTTCTTTGTTGACTTTACATATTGATGATCTGTCTAATGCTGTTAGTGTAGTCGGAGCTGTGGTGTTAGGCACATATAAATATAGGATTGTTTGATTAATATCTTCTTGTTTGATTAATACTTTTATCATTATATAATGATCTTATTTGTCTTTTTTTTTAACTATTGTTACTTTACAGTCTCTCTTATCTGATATAAGAATAGCTACTCCTACTTACTTTTGGTTTCCATTTGTGTGGAATATCTTTTTCTACCTGTTTACCTTGAATTTACATAAATCCTTGCATGTTAGGTGCATCCCTTGAAGAGAGCAAATATTTGGTTTGTGATTTTTTTAATCCTTTCTGCCAGCCTGTATCTTCCAATCTATCTAAATTTACATTCACCATTAATATTAAGATGTGAGGTACTACTCCATTCATAATGTTAGTTGTTTCCTAGATAATTTGATTTTTTGTTATGTTATTGTTTTATAGGCATTGTGAGTATTATACTTTCAGGAGGTTCTATTTTGCTACATATTGAGTATCTGTTTCAAGATTTAGAACATCATTTAGCATGTCTTGTAGTGACGGTCTGGTAGTAGCAGATCTCTCAGCATTTGTTTATCTGAAAATGACTTTATTTCTCCTTCATTTATGAAACTTAGTTTTGCTGGATACAAAACTCTTGGCTGACAGTTATTCTGTTTATGGGGGTTAAATATAGGACTCTAATCCCTTCTGGCTTGTGAGGTTTCTGTTGAGTAGTCTGCTGTACTCTGATAGGTTTTCCTTTATAGATTACCTGATGCTTTTGTCTCACTGCTCTTAGAACTCTTTCATTCATGTTGGCTTTAGATAGCCTGAGGACTATAATCCTTGTCGATGAGCTTTTCTTTCTTTTTTTGCAATGACTCTTGTAGGAGTTCTTTGAACTTCCTATACTTGAATATCTAAATTTCTAGCAAGGTCAGGGAAGTTTTCCTCAATTATTACCTTAAATAAGTTTTTCAAACTTTCTCTTTTTCCTCAGAAATATCAATTTTGTAGGGTTTGGCAGTTTTACATAATCATAGTTTTAAAAAACTTTTTTAAAAACTTTTGCCTAATTCAGTCAATTAAAAAGCCTTGTTTCCAAGCTCTGAAATTCCTTCTTCTATTTGTTTTAGTCTATTGTTGAAGCTTTCTACTGCATTTTATAATTCTCTAAGTGTGCCTTTGATTTCCAGAAGCTCTGATTGGATTTTCTTAAAGATATCTATTTTATAAAAATTTCATTCAGAACCTGAATTGTTTTTAAATTTTTATTATATTGTTTTTCACCTTTCTCTTCTATCTCCTTGAGTAGCTTAATAATCAACCTTTTGAATGATCTATCTGGTATTTCAAATATTTCATCTTGGTTTGGATCCACTGCTGGGTGGCTAATGTGATCTTTTGGGGTTATTGCAGAACCCTGTTTTGTCACATTACTAGAATCATTTTACTGGTTCCTTCTCATCTGGGTAGACTCTTTCTTCGAATTATTCTTCAATTTATTGTGTATTTGTGTGATTTTTAATTTTGTTTTCCCCCTTAAGTATGTAACTTTAATGTCTATAGTTTATTGTACCCTAAATCACCTCTTGGTGTATAGGGGTGAAGAAACCAGAGTTCTTGGTTACAGATAGTCTTTTTATAATAGCTTTCTCAGATGCTGGTTGCAATAGCAATGTACTCTGTGTGTGAGCACCTTCACAGTCTCTTACAAGGTTGGAATGGCAGAGATATTTGAAGCTCCCATAGTGTGCACTTTTGTATTTATTTATTTTCCCCCATTATTTTATTTACTGAATTGGATAGTTCAGGTATCAGGCCAATAGGGGAGGTGTCCATGGGTAAAAACTGCCTTGGCTAAAGTAGGTGGTTAAACGCAATACCCAATCGTGGGTAGAGGCCCCAGCCTTGTTAGAGGTGGCTGGGGAAGCTCTCAGTGAAACACACTAGGGTCTTATCAGAGGAAAGGGCTGGAATCACCTCACCTCCCCTGCCAGGCCAGCAGAAAAGCTATCTACCTCCCAGATACACTTCTGACCCAATGTTCTGGCTATTCAGATAAGATGGGCACCTTTTGAAATCTGCAGAAATGTTGATGTTCCAAGTGGAAAGGAATTGTGACTCTACTTCTCATGAAAACCTGAACCTGGAAGGTGCTCCTCCTGTGGGGATACAGTCACCCTGAAGTGTTACAGAAAAGCTGTCTATAGGTGCACTCATGCCAAAATCTCATGGGGATAGCTCCAGCTGTGTCATCAGTGGTGGATGAGAAGGAAAAGAAGTCCCCTACTCCAAGATCCTTTTTGAGCACAAGGGCTGTCTGACTATTGCCTGTAGAATTTTCCTGGTGAGTCCAGGACTTCAACTGTGCCACTGTTGAAAGAAACTTCTGGCAGTGGAAAGATCTGGGACTCAATGCCTGCTGTCTATGTTCTTTTGTCCCATGGGGTGTTCCCTTGATGTGGTGCACTCCTCCTTTTCCTAGGAGTAGAAGTCCTGAGAGCCAGACTACTGTGAATGTTGTTGCTCCTCTGAATCAAGTCACTCAGTGGGGCTAACACACTCCAGAGCAGTGCTGGGGAGTGAATGCAAGGAATCTAGTGATGTGCTCTGTCCTCAACTCTCCCAGCAGCAGGTACCAGCACCAGCTCTGATGGGGGTGGTAGATGAGTGACGTTGACTGTGTGAGATTTCTTGGTTATAGATAGGCTTAGTTTGTTGGCTTTCTCAAATACTGGTTGTAGTAGTAAAGAACTGGTCACATGAATAGACTCAAGACCTCCTGGTTAGCCAGAGTGGTGTAGACCATGGAGATAGCTGGGGTCATGCACAAGCTTTTTCTTTTCTGGACACAGTGCTATTCTACCTTGAGATTCTATAATGGACTATGTCAGTTGGCCTCTGGCCAGGAGGTGGTGCTTGCAAAACAGCACCAGCTGCAGTAGTATTGATGGGATTTGTGCTTGCCTTAAGTTACCCAGGGTAGATACTCTAGTTTCTCAGGTTCTGGGTGAAACACAAAGCTCCTGAAAGTTTCTGTCCTTTATGATTTGCCAACAGGGCAGGTGGAGGAGCAAAGCCAGATGGGGGCAGGGTCAGGCAGTTCATCACTCTGCCTCTTCATGTAGCGGGGCAAGCAGTGGCCCCTGTGGGAGTCAGGGATAATTTTCCAGAAAGAAGTGTTGCTGTCTCTGCTACACAGAAGAATTTGTGTAGGGAATGGGGAATAGCCAGCACAGTAAGTCTCACCTTTCTTCCATGCACTTGGCAAGGTAGATCTTACACCTGCAGTGTTTCACTAACAGCAGCAAGCTGGATTCCATGCTGTCTGTGCTCAGAACTCAAAACTGTCCCAGGCCATTATAAGACTTCCCCACAGAGACAGCAACTATGGCTTTCAGGCCACCGCTGCCCCATCCAACCTACGAAGCTAGGGCACCCAGCTACTGTGCATGTGGCTACAGCACACTTCTTACTAGTCTCCGGTTCTGGCCAAGCCTCACTGGAGCTTATATTGTGAAATTCAGTTGGGATCTTCTTTCAACCTGTGACCATTACATGAATTAAGTATCTGACTTCTGTGAGATCACCCATAAGGTAGAATAAAGAATGGTTTCCCTCAGTCCATGCTGGAGACTGGAAATGCAACTCCATCTTCTGCTCCTACTTTTGTATTCTTCACCAATCCCTAAGTCAGTTCCAGGACTGTGTAAGGTTAAGGTCTTCCACTGTGGCCTGGATTTCCAGGTTTCCCAGTGGGTATGTACATCCTGGAGACAGTCTCTCTTCCTCTTACACTCTGGGAATTTATATTTTTCACTGTTGCATGCTGCTTCATTCAAAAGGTCTGTGGATTTCAGGGGTTTTTTTGCTAAGTTCCTGCATAGCTTATTGGAAAAAAAGTTTATATGTGACTCTCTACACTCTCCTTTGCCTTTCCAAGTGGGAGAAGCATGCAAATACTGCCTCTAATCCACCATTTTGGGAGAAAAATAAACCTTAAATGTTACAATTTTAAGATATATTTTTACTGAAGAGTGTGTTAATAGTTTAAAACTCTGAAGTAGACAGCAGAGAAAACTTCAGGAATACCATGGGCTTTTAAAATGGAATTTAGATGTTATTATGAAGAAAGATATGTAATTTTTTTTCCTGCCATCCTTCTGAAAATGTCAGGTGTGATTCATGGCTAGAATTGTATTCATTTAGTTGGAAAATATTCATGGGTGGCTTGCTTGGTCCTATATGTTGTTCTAGGAGTTGCATATGTAACATGATGTAACACAGCCTCCATATTCAAAGAGTATGCTTATTCTCATTAAGAAAAATATGTAAATTAATGTAAACCTATCACAATCATTTCCACAACTCCCTGGGACACTGGTTATTTCTTGTAGACTCCGAAAAAAAAAGTGATACATATATTTAAAATTTCCTTAATTTCTACTCTTATTCTATTTGTGAAATGGAATTTTCCTATACAAATAAATGTGGACTCTGCTGCACAAATTGAACAAAAGGGCTCATTTTCCTAAAGAACTGCTTACTTATGAAGTCTTGTGATAATTCAGACATCTGGACAGCTGTGTTTAATCTGTACTTAGTTTAACTCTATTTGCATTCAAATTTTATTTTCTATAAAAATTCAAAATATAAAGCATGCATATTCAGTTTCATCCTTAAAAAATTTAATATTTTAATGAATCAGCCAATTTAGACATGCAAGCATGTGACCTAAGCTTAACTTCCTGGATTGCTGCATCCATTATCCTAGCTCTTGGGGAGGAAGAAACATTAAGATGGCATCTATAATTTTAACCAGGCTATTAAAATTTAGTCCTCTGGCTGAGAGTTACTTCAAGTGCGACTAGAAATATCAAGCTTATAGAGGTTTGGGACAGAAAGATCTTTTTGTACTAACAATTCTACATAATTTTTAAAGAACAACAAATGATAGACCCAAGATATCTTTGCTAAAAACAAACTTTGTTAAAGATTCGTTAATTGAGGCAGACAAAATCTTTGAAAAAGAGCAGATGTAATTAGATTTAGCATATTGAACTGAATGAATCATTCAACCACTCAATAAATTTCTTTAAAGTTGCTTTCTTCTGTTAAGAGTGTCTGCTTGTAGGAAGCACTTAAAAGTATCTTATCTGGGGTGTTATGAAGCACGGTCAAGCATCCCTGGGCTTGAGAAGAATAATAAAGAGCGTTGGGCCAATCAGAAAGCATGTGGGAAAGGGTGACAAAAGCAGAAATTATACCACATTTTTAACCATTACCTCTGAAGTCCACAGCCTCAATTTGAATCCTTTACTCTATTATAGACTAGGCAGAGCCTCCATAAGAAATCCAACTGTTTTATACAAATGAACAAACAAAAATCAAAAGGAAAACAAAACAAAATAAAAAATTCTGACATTTTATCTTTAACTATAGCAAATGTTATAAATTCTGAATGAATTCAGGATATTGTAGCAGTTGAACACAAAGATAAACTTAGCATTTTCTCTAATGTTGTCATGCTTTCTGTTCACCTACAAGCCTTTCTCCAGATCTGTCCTCTGCAACACTTTCCAAAGCCCCACATCTCCATTGGCTGGTCAGTGTCAACACTGTTTTAGACTTTAGCACATCAATATATATATTCCAAGTAACTTCCTTAACCCACCTCCAAAGCTGTCCCCCAAAGAGAAAAGAGCTTTGGTACCCATTTTATGTACCTCCTAAATATTATATACTCACTTCATAAAAATATCATCACAGGTTTTCCATTATACTATGAAAGGCAAAGACCACCTTTTTTAATGCTTCAGTAGCAGTTCCTAGCACAATACTGAATAAATAAATCCTAAAATAGTCAATCTTACCTAATAATCTAGGGACCCGTCTAAAAACTGTTTATCTATGAAATGATTGATTCAGTTATCTATCAACTGAATTGAGCTGTTATGCCAGCTGTTATTCCAAAACTGACATGATTGGAATACTTGTACAATAGTGTGCTTTCATTTATAAAGGTATTCTTCTCTTCACCAATATTTACTGAGTTCTTAAGTGCCAGGCATTATATTAACTGCTGAACATATAATATAGAAAAGAACAGGCATGGTCCCTTGTTCTTGGAAAAAGGGAATGGACCATTTTATTATTGTGTATTCACTTGACCTGAGCTTGACTCTTGAAAGAAATAGATGCTATCCAGAAGTAGAATAACCAAACACGCTAATCTTTCAATTTAATAGGCCTATACATAATGTTGATGGAATAAGAAAGAATAATGTCTTTGTAGATTTGATATGTCTGACCTATCAAATAATTTGGTTTATTTTAATATGACTCTGAATTTACACAACGTATCAGTGAGGCAACTCACCAGTGAAAATGTGTGTGTGTATACATAATGTATATATACACTTATATCTGTATTACTATATGTGTGTATATGTATACACACATATATGTATGTATGTGTATGTGTGTGTATATATACTTTTAACCTGACATTGTGTTCAAAGTGAAAAGGGGGATAGAGCTAGGAAATATCAGGAAGCAAACTGGCATGTTTTTAATACTACATGAAAAAGAAAAGGGAAATACTGTGAGGTTAGAAAAGCTATCTTGAGCCAAATCCACTTCTAAAAGTTTAGGAAAACTAACAATAACAGATCTAATCCTATACATAGTTAGAATAAGAAAAATAGAATTATTAATAAGAATAGCATAACATATCTACAGATAATGACAACACGCTGGAAGACATGCCCATGAATAGAACAAAAGAAGCTAAAATATATTGGGAAAATGATTCCAGACACGAGAAAAAAATTTAAATAAGAATTATTTTTTAAAAAATAAAAATGACTAGGAAACATAGAAACTTTTAAAACTTGGAAACACTTAGAAACTTAAAAATCCTTAAGACTAAAACTGAAAAAATATAAAAATGAACAAACAATAAATAATGCCTTCAGAACAATATGAAGATTGAAATATTTTAAAGAAGATGAAATAGATTTAAAAATTTAAAAAGTGTAGTCTATGTGTGTATCTTTGTGTGTGTGTGTATGTAGTGTATTGTGTGTCTTTGCATGTGTGTGTGCCTATGCCTGTATATATAAAGAGAGAGTTGAAAAATTCCTATCACCTAGTGACATAATAGTGGTCAGACTCACGCATTTATAGTAATGCTCTTGCAAACAAACCTAGTGCATTGTTTTCACGGGAGATGACAGCTCTGTGCTTATTATTGCCCCTGAAGACCTTCCAGTGGGACAAGATGTGGAAGTGGAAGACAGTGATATTGATGATTCTGACCCTCTGTGGGCATAAGATAATGTGTGTATTTGTGTCTTATTCTTCTTTAACAAAAGCAATTAAAAAGTAAAGTAAACTTTTTTTAATTAGTTTTAATCTAAATGTTATAAAAGAGTACGAAAGCTACATAAGCTCAGGTTAATTTATTATTAAAGAAAAATGTTTTATAAATTTACTGTAGCCCAAGTATACAATGTTTATAAGTCTAGAGTAGTATACAGTAATGTACTAGGCCCTTACATTTACTCACCAGTCACTCACTCACCCAGAGCAACTTCTAGCCCTGCAAGCAGCATCCATGGTAAGTACCTTATACGAATGTATCACTTTTTATTTTTATGCTATATTTTTACTGTACTTGTTAGTTCAAACTGCACCATTTTGTAAGCTTCCCGCTATTTTGCAGACCTTGGTGAAAATAAAACATTTCATGGGGATTCGGGCCATGAGAAACATCCTGCCTAACCTCTGACCACGAGGTAGACAAAGGCCCAATTAAAGGCAAAGACCCAACTAAAGAAACATCCTCATCATATTCTTCTGGGAGAAAGTGCAAGGAACACCACATTCTGCTGGAACAAGGGCCAGAACTGCCTCATTTTTGGAACATTTTTCAATATCCTTCCAGGCAGCAGGCCATTCACCCCACAAACCCCTCCTGCCCAGGTCTATAACTTTCCCCAGCCTGTAAGCAGCAGTGGGTTCTGGCACTAAGCTGGTCCTCCACTTTCACAGGTGTCTGCAATATACCTGTGATGCTGTTTGAGCCATCCCCTCTTTGTGTGTGTCTTTCTTTAACCCTAGCCTTTCTTCAAGACCTAACAGCACCTTATTCATGTTTAGATATGTTTAGATACACAGATACCTACTACTGTGTTCCAATTGCCTGCAGTTTTCAGTATAGAAACATGCTGTACAGTTTTGTAGCCTAGGAACAATAGATTATACCATTTTGCCTACGTGTATTATGGGCTGTGCCATCTAGGTTGATATAAGTACCCTCCACAATGTTTACACAATGACGAAATTGTCTAATGATATATTTCTCAGAATGTATCTTCTCTGTCAAATGACACATGACTGTTTATATACTCACATATGTGTATATACATACAAATATATATTAGTGGGGAAGGTATATCCAACTTAGGATAATAGAAATCTCTGAAGATAAAAACAAAAGCAAATAAACCAAACTAATATTGAAAGCTATAATTTAAGAAAAAAATTCTGAATGTTAAAGAATGATCTGTAACTGCTTAATGAAAAAATACACTGCAAACTTGAAAATATTACTTAAAGTGAATAAAACCAAGACATGCAGTTGATAAAATTACTGGATAATTTATAAAAATAGAAATAAATAGAAAATTCTTTTAGGTATCAAAGGAGCTCTTTGCTTTTGCAAAAAGCTCAAGTGACTCATAAAGGAAATAAAATTAGCTTGTCATTAGACTTTTCAACAGCAATTTTTCTGTGCCAGACTAAATTAGAATAATGTATTTAAGATATGAATTATGGACAAATAAACATGGATAAATAATTCATATCTAGCAAAACTGACTTTCAATTATAATGGACACAGATAAGCTTTTATCATCATGCAAAAACTCAAGGACTATTTTTCTCAAGAATACTGAGGCATTTCCTAAGAAAAAAACTTCAGACGATCAAAACAAGTACAGTCACCTATGTAAGAACTTGTGGTATGTTAAACAAACATACAATCACTTATATAACAAAGACCAAATGAGTTTTAAAAAGGAAGGAGTGTAATAATGGCTATATGATCCAAAAATATAGGTTTAGTTCAACCATTTTAATGGTTAGAGAATATACAAGATATGTTACTAAATTTCATTTATAAGTTATTAAATTATATTTTTAAGTTTAGTTTTTTTCAGTAAGCTTATCAGTGACTGTATTATCAGTACTATCATTCTGAAATACTCCTGTGTGAAATATTTTATAAAGCAAGTTGTTAGTTATAGGAAACTCAATTTCCTTTCATCATATGTTCAAAGTTAAGCGAAAGACGTGATACTCCTGAATCTAATTTGGAAATATCAGTTTAAATTCATGAGGTTTGTTATTCTTAATATTGCATATATGATTACATTATATAATTATATAGTATTGCATATATCATATATTATATATATAATATTGTGTATTAGATATGTATATATGTATGTACATGTGTGCACTCCAAAATTCCCATCTTGACTAATTAAACACTAATCTCAATACTGTTATGAATGGATTTGAAGATATAATTAACATCCTCCAAATATGGAGTGTATCCTGGTTAGCTGGATGAATCACAGGGGCACTTTAAGAGCAGATAATTTTCCTCTGTGGGTTGTAAAAAAGATTGAAATTCAAAGTACAAGGGAGGTTTGGCATACAGTGGCTGATTGAAGATGGAGAGGGTGCATATGCAAAGAACTAGAACAAGTTCTCCAGGATCTGAGAGTGACCACAAGTCAAAAGCCAGCAAGGAAATGAGGACATCAGTTTGATAGCCTCAAAGAACTGAATCTGTCAAGAACCCAAATAATCTTGAAAGGAAATTCTTATCTAGAACATCCAGATAAGAATGCAATTCATTAAATACTTTCATTTCAGCCTTAGAAGGCCCTAAGAGAACCCAGTCATGCAATGTTGAACATCTGCACTACAGAACTGTGAGAGAATTAGTGCATGCTATTTTAAGTCCTGACATTTGTGATATTTGTTATGTCATGATCAAAAACCAATACAATCTTGAAATATTTTTGTTATACTAGATAGCAAGGAAGTCATCAGAATACTAGAGTCATATTGAAGAGACTCACGATTCCATTTGAATGCCAATTTGTCCTGGCCAAAGACAGGACCACCCCAGCTTTAATAAAAATGTTTGAAGTGGATAAATCCAGAAAATATGTTTAATCTCGTATCATCAGCATAATATTAAATAATTGTTCACATATGAAGGAAGACAGGAAAACAACTGATTTTCAACAGTAGTAAATAAAAGAGAAAATCTATTATGTGTCTCTTCTCCCTATTTGAGTAGTTGAGGAAAAAATGTCCCTTTATAGAGGTTTTCAGTCTAATAGATTATAAGAAATGATGGCATTAGAATATCACATTTTGCTGCTTCTTAATGGATCCATTCATTGAACATCAACATCTACTAATATCATGACCAAAGAGACACCCAGAAATAATGTTCTTGATAAAAGAACATAATACCATCTACTGTCTTGTAAAATATATTTTGAATCCAGTCAAGGCTAAAAGGCAGCAAAGAAGTGACTACTCTAAAAACAGGTGTTTTCTTCTACGGGAATGAAAGTGGTTGTGATTGTGTTGGCCCACGAGGACAGGCGGACAGGCTTGCTGTCAAAAGTTTATTTTGATCTGCTTGCTAATTACAAGGATGTTTGCTTTATAATAATGCATTCAACTATGTATTCACTTATTTCATTGGTTGTGTTTTATATATGTGTTCTTTTATAACAAAATAAATTTAAAAGACAGAAATTACCCAGCATCTCTTTTATTTGCACATGGGTAAATGTGTCTTCATTATCATTATGGGTATTGCTGCATTGGTGTTGTGCCACATGCCTTTAAATTACATTAGTAATTAAGAAAATACTCAATATTTTTTGTATGCATCCAGCTAGGCAATAGTGTTAATAACCTCAATTTTAGATTTCTTGCTGATGCCGATATAATTATAACTCACCTATCCTTTTCCATATTAATTTACATATACTAAATATGGATATTTTCATGACTGTGGAGTTTTATTAAACAGAATTGCATCTTATACTATCCGTTTTCCTCCAAATTTCTCTGAGAAAAACAACCAAGACAACCTGGGACTTCTCCAACTGCATGGCTTTAATCTGTAATTGAGCCAATTTTCTTAAGTTTTTTCCAAGTCAATAACCAAATCCCCTAGCTCAAGAGCAGGCTACAAACTTCAGCTTGTGTTGAAGAGTGGGACATTCCAAGATTCTTCTGCAATATGAGCAACTCATTTCATCTAGCCTAGTAGTGGCTTCTTTGAATAAAGTTCAATGCAATGATTCTCAGTGCTGATCCTTCCCCAGACCAATTAAAATAATAATATCCACTGATCCTTCCCCAGACCAATTAAAATAATAATAATATCTGTGGGTCCTAATTTGTATTTTTTTCCCAAAGATCCTCAAGGGGTTTAATGTGCAGTATGACTGTGAACTACAAGACAAATGAGTTGTAAGAAACTTTTATTAATGTGTCTAATTCTTCTGTGATGTTAATAATAAATGAATGAATAAAAGGAACAAACTGTTCTATAATTCATCTGTGTTAACGTTTTGCCTGTTAGTTATTCTTAAAGGAAGACATCTATTAATATGCCAATACATGTTAAGATTAAAGAGGAGAATAAGAAAATGAGAAAGAAGCATTAATTGTTTTGTGGTTAGGATTAAGTTTGAATTACTGCCTGGACAGAAAAGCCTCTGGAATACTTGCATATTTTATAGAAACACAATTCAATTTATGCATTTTCTGCTACTATGAGGATTTAAAAGGTTCTTATTTTCTATTGTGTTATTCATTTGTGGTCGTGGTAATAGATTAGTAATGCAAAAAAGTCACATGATAAGTTTATACAGATTTTTGTTTGTTTTTATTGTTTGTTGTTTCAAGAAGTTGCATTAAAGAAAAGAAAGGTTTGATTCAGAATGAGGACCAGGAAATTTACATTTCTCTATGGTAAGCTGAAGTAAATAAACTGAATAAAAGTGAGATCATATAAGATGATTTCATTTGAAAATAATACATTTCTGATTAAAAGTGACTTAAACAATGAAAGTTTAATATGTGACATAATAAATCCAGAATAGGTTGTTGTAGTCATGATTCAGTGATGTCAGTCTTATTGGCCTGGCTTCTCTTAATACTCAATGCCTATATTTATCAAATCACCAAGCACTATAACTTACACACACAACAGCAACAACAACAAAAACATACAAAGGAAGAAAGGAAGAGATTTTCTCCTTATTTACGTCTTTGTATCACAGAAGAAATATTCCAGAAAAATTTTCAATTTCCCTTTCTATATTGAGCTTGAAGGTAGAGAAAAATGAATCTCTGCATTTTCAACCTTATTACTTCCTTCTAGCATCAAGGAAATGATGTGGTTGGAAACAGTGTTTAGTAGGTGACTAGGGGAATCTAGGAAGATAGTTCTTTGTCTACAATACATATCTTTTGTTGCCAAGCAGCATAAACAATTTTCTGCAAGATATAAAAATAAAAGCAGCAAAATCTCAAGTAAAGCATGCAATGAGATGAGCCTCTCTGCCTATATTCACCAGTGTTTCTCAAACCTCAATATTGAAAAACTTTGTTTCTCAAACAAAATACACATGGACATTTGTTAATTGACCCAGCCTGAAAAATAGTAGGTGGAGCTTAGTATATGTCCTTAACCTCAGTTAAGGACAAGAATCAGATGGTTCAGACTTTGAGAAATATTCTACCCTAAATATTAATGATCCTAGCATAATTTTCTAAGTCTTACCTATTTATTAAGCTGATGAAAATCCTAAAAACCAAGTTTATTCTAGCCCACTTGCATTTGTTAGCCCCTGAAGTGGTTTTTCCTTGCTGTTGGACTTTGCCCATAATTAGTTAATGTGCCTCATCACAGACACTCAGCCATCCTTGCTCAGCAAAATCTCTGAAGATTGGCCACAGGCCCCTGGATGCTTCTGATCTAATACCCTCCCATTATAAACAAAATGTCCACTGCTTTACTCTCTCACTAGTTTTAATTAATTAAAAACTCCCCAGCCATCAGGAAGTCATAAGCTCAGCATGCCGCTGTGACAGGACAGCTTATCAAATTACTCTCTTCCTTAGGAGAGTCAATTCACCCTATTGCTAAATTATTTCCTGTCTTTGTTTCAAACACCAATATTTTCCCCCCTATTTTGCCTGACTTAGGATAAGTAAAGTGTCTCAAATCTTTTTTATTTAATAGCATAATCCATGAAACAAGCCAATTATTTTTGAAAATTTAAAGAAACACAATTTTCTCATAATAACCAAATAAAATTATATCACTGGTTTGCCACATGATTTGGCAGAGATGCTGTAAGTAAATCCAATTCATTTCTGGAGGTGCAGGTCTTGTCATTATGGCCCATAAACACTATTTCTATTATTTCTATTTCAATGTCAGCTGTTTTTACCTTTATTTCTGTTACCCCAAATCCTGATCATAGGCTGCATATGCTATTCATCCATCTTTCAAATGGTAGTAAATGTAAATGAAAGTAGGTAATTTCGTACCTCACACTCGCTTTTTAAAAGAGAGATCAGAAAGAAAATTCAATATAATTTAATTTTTTAAAGACAAAAAGGGTAATATTTTATGGATTCTACATATTATATTCTATAATAGTTTATGTGATCTGTGGTGCCACACTGCCTTACGCTAATAGTCAACATATTACTTACAATACTATATTACCCTTTTTGATTTTCTCTCTCCTGTGATTGGAACTAATAAAAATGAAAGCAGCAACTGGCATCATTCACCTCTGTACCTCAATGCCCAGCACATTGTCTGCTACCTGAAGTCATTTTCTCAGCAAGTCATCTCCTTCCATCTATTTTTTCACAATGCAGATATATCATAGAACATAATGTTACAAATATTACTGACTCACCTGTTTTACTTCTATTCTGACTCATACAAAGAGATAATTACTTTACAGAAATAATCCAATATTAAGAAGACAAAAAGCTCAATTTTGTCTGAATTATTTTATTTGTTGCTGAATTAGGCAAGTTGATTTACTGTTTAAAAACCAGTTCCTTAAGATTAGCTCAGGAATAAATCTAAAAACTATCCAATTCAGGTAAGCTGCTTCTAGTTTTGGGGAGTCTTGAATTTGTCAGCACAGGATTTTCTTAAATTGTATATTCATAATTAAGTTTAGTATTACCCTTTGGCTGATGACCAAGAAATTGAAGTAATATTCAGCTATGAGAATGCTATCATTCTCTGTCAGTAGTTTTCAAATTGTGTTTCCTAGGCCATTCACAGAATGTTTAACAGTGGGAAATATAAGGTTAAATTATCAAATACGTGAAGTATGTTTTGGTTAAGTAAAAATTAAACACTTAAAAAAATAACTGCAGGAATCCTTAGCTAAAAACTTGTGAATGCACATTTTAAAATGCTAATGTAGGTGTGAGTATGTGGGTGTGTAGGGGTAATATTCTAGTATCAAAAACATCTAGATTTTGATCAGGAATTGTATTTTGTTCTATTTTGCTTTAAAAAATCATTTTTTGCTATTCTGCTAAGAATAGAAAAATGTTCTTTGCTACTAAAATGTGGTCTGAGAAGAGAATAGCCTTAAGGCTAGGGTGCAGGCAAGTTCTTCTCAGCTGTGAGTGCATAGTGCATGTGGATACACAGGATGGATAGGTACAAACTTCCTGTTAATAATTCTGTGGTGTCTGGGTTATGAGCAGGATCAGAGCTGGATCACATCAAGAAAGATGGGCTCTTTTGATCTATACAGGGACACAAAATGAGAGAGAAATTTGGAAAATGCCACAATTCCAATAGCATTGTTTAGGAGTGGGGAGGCTAATAAAGAGTATGTATCTGCAGTTAATACACAGAATTCCAATGAGATGACATTTTCATGACTTAGAGGAAAACACTTGAAGCCATGCAGTCTGTATGAGATTTCCTTCTGGGTCGCAGAGGCAACTACTGAGGATGAAAGGCATTAGAGAGTGGTCACCAAGTTTTTTCAAGTTAACTGAAATACTCGAAACTGTAGATCTTTTACTTAGCTCTTCTGTGTGCACATAATTTGTAATTGAGATTCCTTTATACCAGAATTTGTCAAAGGCATAAATTCTTTTATACCTGAATTTATAAAATTATTTATCACTGAAATAATTGTTTAAATGCTTATCTCTTACCTACAACTGTAAAATTAAAAGCTCTAAGAGGAGGCTAGAAAATATGCTTTAAACAGCAAACACTGCATGTGACTTTATGCCTATTAAAGTCTTTTAAGAGCCATTTTATATTAAGAAATTTAAAATTCCTTAAGGTGGCATAATGCATGTACCAATCTATAATGCATGTATGTTGGGGTGAGAGGGTTTGCACGGAGCTTAGAGAAGTACTAAAGTAAGAAATAACCAGATTTTCTGGGAATTGGTTTGAAAATAATCACAATGTTTTTTTTCCCAAGTTTGGAGCATGCGGTAAGGAGACAGGACAATGAAGAAAAGATACACAATCAAGCAGTGGTGATTTTGAGATGTCATATGTTTACAGGCACTTGATGGCCATGGTTCTCCACATATGACCTTCTGTTTCTCCCCCAGAATTGTCTAGTTATGGTGATAGTTTTCAAAAGCCATTATGAAAAATAAACTAGACTGAAACATATAATATAAAACATGGATTTAAATTTGACCGATTTTTAATAGATTAAAATTGGTGTCTTAAGAGTGTGGTATCTTTCTAGAGGTGCAAATATCTCATGACTCATTATTTTGGATAATTTCTGTCACAACCAATTACTCTCAAACAAATATCTAAGTTTAACTCAACAAATTCTACCAATCAGGTTAAGCAATTTGAGTAATCTTACAGTTTATCTAGTTTTTTATCTTTAGGGAAAATTATTCTTGGAACATCTTTCTTGGAACTATAAAAGGCAGAAAACACATAGGAAAGTCTTTCTACTCCATTAAAATTTGCCACCAATTTTAAGTGTATCTATTAAAAAGAATATGAAATAAATGTGATTTTTTTGGAAAGGAGATCACTTGTGACACATCCCTGATTTCACAGAGCCTAATAATATATTTCTGTTTAAACATTAAAGTTTTAATTAAGGGCTAACTAGACCATTAAAAATAATGAGTCTTACTATCTAGGTTATATTATTCATCATATTCACTTCTCAGGAGATTTTTACAACTGGAAGAAAAAAAACACATTTTTAAATACAGCCACATAAACAGCTAGGGCTTATGTATTAATATTATTAATATGTGTTGTTTATGCAAAATTTTACATTCAAGTAAGTATCTTTATGGGTGCTTATCCTCTTAAATGAATCATTAATAATCAAGAGGTAGGAAATGGAAGAATGAAAATATTAATCTCATTGCTGATTATTCAGTTCCTCTTCCTGAAGAAAACAACATATATTTTTAAATCTTTCCAGAAAATCTTTTATGTGTTTCTAATTTTTTCCAGAAAATGTATATATAAATTAAATACAGATACATATGTATTTTCCCTTTTATCAAACAAATTATATATACTGTTCTGAATGTTATGTCATTCTGAAATCCAATCTTTCTTCAGCTAATTTTAAGTAATATTTAAACAAACTTAACCAATACAAATTTACTCCAGAGCAAGTATATAAGATTTATAAGTAAAAACTAATGCATAGAGAAATATCATGCCATTAAATTAATTTCATTGATAATTTTTAATTACTTATATGGTAATAACAACTCCTACTAACTTACTCTGACTCGTTGACAATTTTTAAGAGAAGTGCTCAAACTTATGAAAACTCATTATGTGAGTTTAAAAGTAAAATTCTGAATAATATTCTATTTCTATTTCAAAATTCTTTTCTCCACTTTCTGTTGATCAGTCTTCTCTTGGAGCTAATAATTTCAGAATACGTCAATTGGCCTGAACCATTTTACAGATGAATAGAGAAGCCATCTTGTGTTAGTGAAACAGGCCCAACCTATTCCTAGATAGCATACAACAAATTTAGGATTTCTACCGTACTAGTAACCTAAGGCTTCTTTTCTGTCTTTAATACACAGTAAATTATCCAAAAAATAATCAGTTGAATTTTTACATTGTGGCAAGAAGTACTAACCTAAAAAAGACATGAGACTGTTATATGGAAAAAAAATCTTGCTGCTACTCAAATATCATTGTAACTCATTGTCCCATATACTTGTATCTGTTTACTTTCTTTTAGCTCACAATAGGAGCTTGATGCTTCATAGCAGTAGTCCCCCTATTTCCTTCATTATGTCTACAGACCTACTTGAGCCTATATGAGTATTCTATTACAACCAGAAAATTATTCTCACTCTATCAAATGTGAATCTCTCCAGATGCCTCTGGGTCTCTTCCAATTAAACTTCTCTGCTCCTCTGTCATTGTATCTATCTTGTGGCATTAGACTCTCCTTGTCCACAGGGTTAGCCTATCAACCTACTTTCATCTTTTAAAGGGTGCAAAAAATCACTCCCAAAACACCCCAACTAAAATATTATAGACTCCACATTGACCCCATACCTCAATCTTGCAATTTCCCAATTCTTCTTACATACTTTATAGTAAAACTTGGTACTTGGCTTCCTTTTCTGATCTCATCTACTTTCACTCTTTCCCCTGGGAGACCCCACCTGTTTCCTTTCTGTTGTTGAGTTCACACTGTCTCTCCCATAGACACTTGCCTTCCCTAGAATGTTCTTTCTTCGGCTGTTCACGAAATCTCATCTTTAAGGACTTTCCTCAGAGATCATCCTTCCTTAAATACCCTGTTTAAGTGACTTGCATCCTCCCTTCCTATTAATGTATATTCTTACCCTGCCAACTGCCAACTTTCAAATTTATGTATTTTCTTACTTGTTTATATCTTCCCTTCCCCAAAATCCATGTTGTTACACATTACAGGATTTCAATCTTTTTTATGACTATACATATATATGTGTGTGTGTGTGTATGATTATGTCATCAGCAAATAAAGGCAGTTTAATTTCCTCCTTTCCAATTTGGATGTCTTTTATTCCCTTGTACAATATAAACTCTATGAGAGTAAGTTCCGTCACTTACACAGTACCTAGGACACAGTAGTCATTCCCAATAAATATTTGATAAATGAATAAATTGCTTGTCTAGGTCCAGGTGCTGTGTACAGATATTGGGGAGAGATAGACTTTGGCTTTTTCTTTACTCAGAAAAATATATATTTACTGTTTTTATACATTTACATACATCTTATACATATGATACCTGGGCGACATGAAGGAGATGAACTTACAATCAAATGGAGAAATTGATATAACTAGAGTTTGGATTCCAAGTGTTGTTCTGTGAACTCAGTATGACTTTTGTGACTACAGAAGTCCAGAAATAAAAAGGACTGGAGTTCATTTTTTTGTTTGAATTGTTTCGTGTTTGTTTGCTTCTTCTCTCTAAGTCTTGGAAAATACCTAGGGAAGAATGGTCAGAAGCTATCAGAAAAAGTTTGTGAGAAGTATTTTAAGGCCCTGGAGACAAAAGCATAGCTATATTTAGGGAAGAAAAACTCTCAAACTTTGAGGTCTGTAAAAAAAAAAAAATCTGTAATCAGTCATGGGTAGGGAATAGCTGGAAATATCCAGTGGCTCTGCACCCAGAAGCAGTAAAATGCAAGAGCCAGAATAGACAAGGAAAAAATGAGGTGAATGTTGCAAAGTAATTGCAGTTGACGAACTAGTTCCAAACATACATGAGAAACTCTGTAAGCAACTCATAGAAACATGGACTGACATTTGAGTGAAACTAATTTCCCACGGTCAAACTGTTAAGGGTTAAAGTTGCCATAATTTATTCATTGAAAATTAAATATGAATATATTTGTATGTATATACAGTATGACCTAATAGTCTCAAAATGAAAAGTCTATGACATCTGGGGTATACTGGTTAGGATCATTCCTTTCTGCTATGTTTGACACAACTATCTATAGAAGCATTTTCTCATATTAAATTTCCCAAATATCCAGAAGATAATAACAGATAGAAAACAATTAGAATCTACAGAGCTTCTGAAATTTGAATTTATATTTCCAATTAAATCAATAGTGAATTGCCTTTATTAAATTTTAATACGCTCTCAATAAATTGCATCACAATGAATGTTTTTCTTTCTTTTCAAAAATCAACAAATAATGTATGTTTGTCATGTATAAATAACATGACATTTTGAAGTACATATACATTGTCAAGTGGTTAATCTAGCTTATTAACAAATGTGTAACCTCACACAGTTATTGCTTTTGTGGTAAGAGCACATAATATTTACTCTCTTTGCATTTTTGAAGAATTCAATGTATTATCATCAACTAAAGTCATCTTGCTGTACAACAGATCTCTTGAAATTTATTCCTTTTATCTAACTGAAATTATCTATCCTTTGATGAACATATCTCCAACTCCAGCCTCCAATAACACTCCAGCCTCCAATAACACCACTCTACTCTCTACTTCCATGGATTTAACATTTATAGACTCCACATGAATGAAATAATGCAGTATTTGTTTTTCTGTCCCTGGCTTATTTCACTCAACATAATGTCATTCAGGTTCATCCATGTTGTTACAAATGACAGGATTTCAATCATTTTTATCACTGAATAGTATTGCATTGTGTGTGTGTGTATATATATGATATAAGATTATGTCATCAGCAAACAAGGACAATTTAATTTCCTCCTTTCCAATTTGGATGCCTTTTATTTCATTCTCTTAGTTGGTTGCTCTGGCAAGGATTTCCAGTAACATGCATTCTTGTCCTGTTAGAGATCTTAGAGGAAATACTTACAACTCTTCTCCATTCAGTATGTTAGTTGTAGGTTTGTCATATATAGCCTTTATTGTGTTGAGGTACATCTTTCTACATCTCATTTGTTGAGAATTTTCATCATTAAAAATATGTAGATTTTGTTGAAATTTTTTTCTGCATCTATTCAAACGATCATATAATGTTTTCCCTTCATTCTATTAATTCGCGTATTATATTGTTTTGATATGCATATAGTGAACCATTCTTGCATTCCTGGTATGAATACCACTTAATCATGGTGAAAGATCTTTTATAATTTGTTGCTGAATTGGTTTGCTAGTATTTTGTTAACAGTTTTTGTATCTATATTCATCAAACCTGTAGCTTTTGTTGTTGTTGTTGTTAACAATAATCGTTTTTCTGGGAGTAAGGAAGAGTCTGGCATAACAAAAAATTGAAAAAACAGATATGTATGAATATAAATTACATATTACTTGAAAAAATTGGATTATAGTTTGAACTATATGAACCTCATAATATTTAGCAAAAGCACAGTACATAGAACAAAGTAAACATCATATACTTTCAGTATATAATTTTGATCAAAAACAGCTTTCTAATGGAGCACAGAGAATGAAACTAATTTATGCCCAGCAATTTTTTTATTCACAATTCAAGAACAGTGCACTCATTTGAATAATAAAGTAGAAAAAAACTCATCAGCTTTTTTAACTGAGCAACAAACAAAAACTATGAAAAAAGTACTCACAGGTAAGATTTTTAATTCCGCTGGTGTGTAAAGGTCTGCCATAGTCTAAGACTAACTGGCCTTTTACTTAAAAGTAACTTAAATAATAGGATTCTCGAAGAAGAAAATTTTGATGGTTTCAGTAAGATTTTTTTGAAAAAGTCTTGAGAAGAAGAATAAGAGATATATTAAAAGCCATGGTGAGTTAAGAACAAAACCAATGGTTCTCCTACCTGTCCTCATTTAAACTATTGTCTGGAAAACATGACATCTGTTTTCAGTAGTATGATTGAGAAAATATCCTTGTAAAAAGTCTAAAATAAATGGATAAAACAAAGAGACCCAAAAGCAGTGTCAGTGGTAATGAACGGTATGTACTATTTCTTACACTGAGTAATTGGGTTGGGGGGTATATATTTTACCATTATGCTTCATTTCAAATAAGTAATATTTATTTGTATATGTGTGTATCTTTCTTTCATTCTTCATTTATAATAATTATTTTATAATAAAGAAAATATCAGGAGCAATATTGCATTTATACACTATAAACAGAACTATTTATACACAGCAGTAAGAATCTCATACATTAAAACAAAACAAACTGCAGAGGAAAATACCAACATGTAGTAGTGACTGACTTTCAGTTGTAGAAATTTAGATCATTGTTTTTCCTTTAAAAAATTTCTATAGCTTCAAACATTTCATAGTGAGTCACTTTTCATAAAACTTTGACTTATGTTATTAGAAATAATAAAAGAAAAACTGAAAAATAATATACATATAAAAATGGAAATGAAAACTGTGTCTATACAAAATCCTTATGTACTTATTCATAGCAGCTTTATTTGTAATAGCAAAAAACCTGGAAAGAGTCTGGATGCCCTTTGGTGAGTGAATGGTTGAATAAACTGTGTTATATCCATACAGTGAAATACTACCCAGGAATGAAAATATGCAAATAACAATCTGAATATATCTCAAGGTTATGAAGACTGAAAATGCCAATCCCAAAATGTTTCATACTGTATGATTTCAGTTACATAACATTCTCAAAAACAATGATAGAAATGGTAAGCTCATTAGTGGCTGCCATTGTGCATGAATGTCAATGGGGAGGCAGGTGAGTGTGATTATCAGGGTTAGCATGAGAAAGACCATTGTGGTGTTTGGCTAGTCCTGTATCTTTTGTGGTGGTGGTCAAATAAATTTATACATTTGATGGCATGATATATGGCTTTACACATATTGTTCCAACGTCATTTCCTGAGTTTGATGTTTTACTATGGTTATGTAAAATGTGAACACTGAAGAAAATTGGGGGAAGGGGACACAAGACCTCTTTCTTTTATTGTTTCAAAATTTTAAAAGCTTAAAGCTTTTTTCTGTAGGTTAAAATTTGTTATAGTGAGCAATTCTTTCATAACAAGTAAGGTTTCATTAATCTAAAAAAAGAAATAGCATGTAGAAACGTAATAGATATTGCTGTTCTTCCTTACTTCCTCCTCTGATTGTGACTGAACACAAATGAAACAAAAGTTAATTTCAAAGACCCATCATGTATCATCAATATAAAATATAATACCATGGTCAAAACTAAAATTTTATTAAAACCCTAGGCAAAGACAAACTAAATGTGCTTTTGGGCAGGCAGAGTGCTAAATGCAAGACTTACAATGCTGACTAATTGAGATTTGGTTCCTGATCTCAGAAAACTTACAGTATAATGGGTATACAGAAAATAAAAAGCAAAATTGAAATCAATGAATGTGTGAGGGAAAACGAATTGAGAAAAAGGTAACGGTGCAATTCCAATTTACGAAGAGTGGTCAGAGGAACCATCTCTGGAGAGATGATATTCAAGCTGAGACTTGAAGTAGTAAGCTACACTTGGATTAAGAGGCTCTCTAGGACATTAAAAATATTTCTGCCTTTGTAGAATATGACTTTGTCATAAGGCAGGAGCAGATGTACATTTGACACATGTTTCTACAGAGTATTGCTCTAACCCTCAAAACTAGAAAAGTTTCTGGCACATAGTACACACTTGGGTGTTGAATAAATTCCCAAGTATTAACTCTATTTGTAAGTACATCACAACCAGGTCCTTTGAGACTGAGAAAGATAATGAATTTGTAAAAAGAAGAAAAAGAAAAAGAATTTAGGGACCTGCATTTTATCCTGAAAACTGAAATCTAAAATTTAATAATATATGAGGTAATGATATCATAGCAATGCTTAAATTTATGTTTTTAAATTCTTTGCCCTGTCTGAGCTTTACTATTCTTTAAATAGAACTTTATTTTTCCATTATTTAGTCTTGCACTTCAAATATTCACCCGCAAAGGAAGATATAATGCTTACTCATGATGTGCCATTTTTGTGTGTGCATTTTAGTATGCCTAATGAGAAATGTTAAGGATTTTTTTTTAATGTTATCAGGAGACTGTCTAAAACCTAAAATATAGCCCAATAATAACAGTAAAATTAGTTTTATACTGTGTATGCTCTGAAGAAAATTAGATGCTAGGTCTGCTAGTTTTCCACATCACCCCAAGTCCACCCACCCTTTATGACCACTTCTGAGTCATCTGGTCCTGGTACTAGAATCTAGACTGATGATAAATCACTGGAATTCGAATATGTTACTCACTCTGCTTCCGATTTAAAGTGATGAGGTTCTTTCAGGCTCAGCTTTAATGCTAACATTTAACAGTAATGAGTCCTTATTCTTCCTATTGCTAATGGATATTTTTCTCAGGCTTACAGTATTTCTCAGTGAAATGACAGTCCTATTGTGTACTTCAGTTTAACATGCGGAAATACAGAACCAGATTAAAAGTCAATAAACTAAGTATGTGGTGTCTCTACCTAAAGTTAATAATCTGATCACCCTCTGTAATAGAATTACAACACTTACTTACTATCTCTGAGGGCTCATCTAATGGAGGTATTAACATGTTTTGCAACTTCATTTCATAGTGGAGCCTGCCACCCAAATGCCACCACTATTCCTCATCTCCCTGGTCATCAAATAGAGTAAGAAATTCCAATTAAAAAACAAAACAAACAAACAAAAAAACTTTAAACTGAAGAAATTGAGAGTGTTTAGGAAAAGTGGTGGGTTAGGGTGATTTGTTTCCATTTTGAATTCTTCAATCTGTTATGACCAAAAAAATTTCTCTACTCTTGAACTTTTATAGACCAATATATTATTTTCACTAAGTAATAAAGAAGTTGGAGAGCTAACCCCATGGATTATTCTGAAAGTATCAGCACTTTGAGAAAATTTCTGATAAGACTTACAAGCAAAACCAAACTAAAAACACAAGGCAAAAATATTTGTAAAAAATAGAGCGAAACAACCTCTAAATGCTACTCTTACAAATATTCATTATTTAGACCATACAACAATAACTTTAGTGTACTAAAGTTTTGCTTGCCAGTAGTACATCACTGTTGTCAAGCAGAAACACAAAGAAAAGAGAAGGAAGGGTTGGATTTGACAGCATCCTCCTGAATGTGACAGACTACAGATTCTAAAATTAACTAACTTCACAAAATATTAATTTGTACACTGCTAAATAATATTATGTACTCCAATGGTCTTTTTAAAAATAATTCAGTATTTGCTAATTTTAAATGATGATATTTGCTCAGTTTAATACCATCATGTATCCATGGATTACTGTTTGAACAATGATTTAAAAATCTCGAACAAAACATTTAATCCCAGCACTTTGGGAGTCCAAGGCAGGGGGATCACGAGGTCAAGAGATCGAGACCATCCTGGTCAACATGGTGAAACCCTGTCTCTACTAAAAATACAAACAATTAGCTGGGCATGGTGGCACGTGACTGTAATCCCAGCTACTCAGGAGGCTGAGGCAGGAGAATTGTCTGAACTCAGGAGGCGGAGCTTGTGGTGAGCCAAGATGGCGCCATTGCACTCCAGCCTGGGTAACAAGAGCAAAACTCCATCTCAAAAAAAAAAGAAAGAAATCATGTCCTTTGCAGCAACATGGATTGAGCTGGAAGCCATACTTAACACCGGAACAGAAACCCAAATACTGTGTGTTCTGACTTACAAGTGAGAGCTAAACATACATGGACATAAACAGGGGTACAAAAGATACCACCATTAATACAGGCAGGAGAGAGGAGGGCATGAATTGAATAGCTATCCATTGTGTATTATGCTCATTACCTGAGTGCAATATACCAATTTAACAAACATACATGCACATGACTTTAGCTAAAAAAAAAAAAAGTTGAAGTTAAGTGCTTTTTAGGTTTTAAAATTATTATGTTAAAATTTTCAATTTTTAATTTTTGGGTACAAGAAAAGTATATATTTTTATGGGATATATGGAAAATTTTGATGCAGGCATACCATGTGTAACAATCACATCAGGGTAAACAGGTTATCCATTCCTTCAACCATTTCTCCTTTCTTTGTGTTACAAACAATGCAATTATACTCTTTTAGTTATTTTTAAATGTAAAGTAAATTGTTGTTGACTATAACTACCCTGTTGTGTTATCAAATAATAAGCCCTATTCATTCTATCTAATTTTTTTTGTAGCCATTAACTATACCCACTCCCTATCTCCACCCACTACTCTTTGAAGCCTCTGGTAACAATCATTCCACTCAGAATCTCCATGAGTTTAATTGTTTCAGGTTTTTAGCTCTCACAAATAAATGAAAACATATGAAGTTTGTCTTTCCATGCCTTGCTCATTTCACTTAACAATAAGCTCCAGTTCCATCCATGTTGCTGAAATGACAGGATTTCCCTTTTTATTTTTTTTTTTTTTTGCATTGGAGTCTTGGTCTGTCACCCAGGCTGGAGTGCAGTGGTGTGATCTCTACTCACTGCAAACTCCACTGCAAACCCCACCTCCAGGGTCAAGCAATTCTCCTGCCTCAGTCTCCTAAGTAGCTGAGATTACAGGTGCCCACCAGCACGCCCAGCTAATTTTTGTATTTTTAGTAGAGATGGGGTTTCACCATTTTGGCCAGGCTGGTCTTGAACTCCTGACCACAGGTGATTTGCCCACCTTGGCCTCCCAAAGTGCTGGAATTACAGGCCAGATCTCATTTCTTTTTAAATGGTTGAATACTGCTTCATTACATATATGTACACTAATCTCATAGTTGACATATGCTACTAAACTGAGCAATCAGAGTAAAGTATCAATCTAAGACATTTAACAGAACACACTTTTTAAGACAAACTATAGGTCTATTAAACTGATATTAGTTCAAATAAAATGCCATCTTTCCTAACTTTCTTGCTTCTAACTAATGACTAGTTCTGGTCAATTACAGACTGCAATGTAGTAGGCAAATACATGGAGAAGTTAAATGTGCCTGTGCCTACAGTGTGCAATTCTGCTTTATTGCTAAAGAACAATTTAGAGCCCACTGATCACAGATCACATGAAATATATCTTTTTTTTTTTAATTGCGTTTTAGGCTTTGGGGTACATGTGCAGAGCATGCAATACAGTTGCATAGGTACACACATGGCAGTGTGTTTTGTTTGCTTTCTCCCCTTCACCCACATTTGGCATTTCTCCCCAGGCTATCCCTCCCCACCCCCCCTCCCACTAGCCCTCCCCTTTTTCCCCCAATAGACCCCAATGTTTAAAAACAGAGTTTTGATTGCATCACACGACAACATATATAGGAATTAAATACTAGGGTGTTTCTTATAACGTTTTGGCTTGTGCTGGGTAATTCTAAGGTGAGATAAGGAAATTGAAGGCTGATCTAAAAGTGTATTCTGTTAAGAACTGGGGGAAATTTGTTATCTTAGAAATTTATGTTTATGAGGTGGAAAAAGAAAAAGATACTGAGGATATCATTGGGAACATGGCAGCAATTACTCAGAAGAAAAAATGGTCAGTCATTTTGTACCAGGAATATGGACTTGAATATGTGCTTTAAACACGTTATGTTCCCTTGCCCTTACCCCTGTTCTTTTGGAGCCATTGTTGATATTTTCTTGAGAATATTGTAATTTTAGCAATTCCCATATTACATAACAACTCCTTTTCATCAGAGCTCTTGTCCACATCACTCATGAGTCACAAGATTGGGACAGAAAATACTGGCAATTACAGGTTACATAAACGGTTCTGGTAAACAGGAGCTAAGTAAAACTTTTCTTAATAGAAAAGTCAACCCTCTCAATGCATCACTTGTAATAAACTATGCAAAAGAGTGGACATATATTTTTTCTAACTCTATTGTCCTGATCTGAAAAAAATCATTTGCTTTTCTAAGATTCAAAGTTCCATTTTAGAAAATTAGAATAATTATACCACCCTTAGTCATACTTCACAAGGTTAAAGAACCAAAGACATATTAAAGATGAATATATTAATTATGTGTTATTAAACTAACAAAAATTTACAGTGTTCTACTTTCACATATATTAATCTATTTAATACTCACACACAACTTTTTTCTTTCTGATCAAAGACTAAGTGGCAGATTCAAGATGGCACGGTAAGAACAACTCAGGATCACAGCTCTCAGTGAACACACAGAGGGTGAGTCAAAGCCACATTTCCAGACGGATCTTTGTTGCCCACAGAACGGGGAAATTCCCAGGTGTAGGAGAGACATGGGACGCAAGTGCAGCCATTTTGGCTGTTGTGGCTTCTTCAGCCAGTGCCGCAGTGCAACAGCACTCCACAACACTCCGCACAAAACACACTGGTCCGGGTGCCCTGCTAAACTGGCAATCTGAGATTTGGGAGGGCAGATTAGCATACCCATATGATTAAATGGGACTTGGACAGTGAGCCAGACCAGATTCCTGGGAAGTGGCGTTTGAGCCAGCGCAGTGGCTCGCTGCACGAGAAATCACACAGATCCCAGTGCTCTAACAGCAAGCGACTGAAACACCTGGGAGAGAGTCAACCGTTCAACTTAAAAAAAAAAAAAAAGAAAGGCGCTCTGAGGCAGTGAGCCAGGCGAGCAGGCTCGGTGGGTTTCACCCACACAGGGACAAACAAAATGGCAATTCGAAATGCTTCGGGTGGAGAGTTTCACTGCGGGCACAGCTGAACCCAGGATGGTGCAGCTCGGTGGGGGAGGGGCGTTCGCCATTACCGAGGCAATCCACCCGGACTGAGGTACTCTCCCATTGCTAACACAGCCTGCCGTTTCCGAGGCAACCTGCCATAACAGAGAGACTCCGCCACAGGGTGGAGCCCGTGGCAGCAGGGTGGAGCCCGCGGAGGAGCCCGCGGCTGCAGGGCAGAACCCGCAGCAACAGGGCAGACCCCACATCAGCAGGGCAGAGCCTCAGCAGGCAAATAGTGACTAGACTGCCTCCTAGCTGGGCAGGATAGTGCAATGGACACTCATAAAGAAAGCCCCAACTCCCCGAGAGAGAGCATCCGAGGAAAAAAAAGGGGTTTTAAGAGTTCTGCTGCAGCAGACATAAACGTAGCAGCCTAGCAGCCCTGAATGAACAATGGAGCACACAGCTAAGCACTTGAGCTCCTATAAAGTACAGACCATCTCCTCAAGCAGCTCCCTGAGCCCTGTATATCCAGAGCCACCTCAAAAAGGACTGATCAGTCTGACATTAGGCGGGCATCATTCTGGGACAAAGATAGCAGAAGAAACTGGTAGCATCCCTCACTGTTCTGCAGCTGCTACAAGTGTACCTCAGACAAGCAGGGCCTGGAGTGGACCTCAGCAGTAGTACAGTGGAGGGGCTAGACTGGTAGAAGGAAAACCAAGTAACAGAAATACCTCATCATCAACAATCTGGGCGTCCATTCAGAGACCCAATTGAAAAGTCAGCAACTACTCAGACGACAGGTGGATAAATCCACAAAGATGGGAAGAAGCCAGCACAAAAAGGAGGAAAACACCCGAAACCAGAACACCTCGCCTCCTACAAAAGACCAAAACTCCTCACCAGCAAGGGAACAAAGCTGGACGGAGAATGACTGTGACGAAATGACGGAATCAGACTTCAGAAGGTGGGTAATGAGAAACTTCTGTGAGCTAAAAGAACATGTATTAAATCAACGCAACGAAACTAAGAACCTTGAAAAAAGAGTTTAAGGAAATGATAACAAGAATGGATAACTTAGAGAGGAATATGAATGAATTAAAGGAGCTGAAAAACAGAACACAAAAACTTCGCGAAACATGCACAAGTTTCAACAGCCGAATTGATCAAGCAGAAGAAAGAATATCAGAAGTCGAAGATCAACTCAATGAATAAAACGAGAAACCAAGATTAGAGAAAAAAACACAAAAAGGAATGAACAAAGTATCCAAGAAATGTGAGACTATGTGAAGAGACCTAACCTACGTTTGAAAGGTGTACCAGAATGTGACGAAGAGAATGAATTCAAGCTGGAAAATACTCTTCAGGATATTATCCAGGAGAATTTCCCCAACCTAGCAAAGCAGGCCAACACTCAAATCCAGGAAATACAGAGAACACCACAAAGATACTCCACAAGAAGAGCAACCCCAAGGCACATAATCATCAGATTCACCAGGGTTGAAATGAAGGAGAAAATACTAAGGGCAGCGAGAGAGAAAGGTCGGGTCACCCACAAGGGGAAGCCCATCAGACTCACAGCAGATCTCTCGGCAGAAACTCTACAAGCAAGAAGAGAGTGGGGGCCAATATTCAACATCCTTAAAGAAAAGAACTTTCAACCCAGAATCAGATATACAGCCAAACTGAGCTTCATAAGTAAAGGAAAAATAAAATCCTTTGCGAACATGCAAGTACTCAGAGATTTTGTCACCACCTGGCCTGCTTTACAAGAGCTCCTGAAAGAAGTGCTACACATAGAAAGGAACAACCAGCACCAGCCATTCCAAAAAACACATTAAATGATTAAGAACATCAACAAAATGAAGAATCATCATCAACTAACGGGAAAAACAGCCGGCTAGCATCAAAATGGCAGTATCAAATTCACATATAACATTATTAACCCTAAATGTAAGTGGGCTAAATGCACCAATCAAAAGACACAGACTGGCAAATTGGATAAAAAATCAAAACCCATCGGTGTGCTGTATCCAGGAATCCCATCTCACATGCAAGGATACACAAAGGCTCAAAATAAAGGGATGGAGGAAGATTTACCAAGCAAATCGACAGCAAAAAGAAGAGGAGTTACAATTCTAATCTCCGATAAAATAGACTTTAAAGCAACAAAGATCAAAAGAGACAAAGAAGGTCATTACATAATGGTAAAAGGATCGATACAACAAGAAGAGCTAACGATCCTAAACATATATGGACCCAATGCAGGAGCACCCAAATACATAAGGCAAGTTCTTAATGACTTACAAAGAGACTTAGACTCCCACACAATAATAGTGGGAGACTTTAACATTCCACTGGCAATATTAGACAGATCAACTAGACAGAAAATTAACAAGGATATCCAGGGCTTGAACTCAGACCTGGAACAAGCAAACCTGATAGACATTTACAGAACTCTCCACCCCAAATCCATAGAATATACATTCTTCTCAGTGCCACATTACACCTACTCTAAAATTGACCACATAATTGGAAGTAAAGCACTCCTCAGCAAATGCAAAACAACGGAAATCATAACAAACAGTCTCTCAGACCATAGTGCAATCAAACTAGAACTCAGAATTCAGAAACTAACCCAGAACCGCACAGCTTCATGGAAACTGAACAACTGGCTCTTGTATGTTGACCGGATAAACAATGAAATGAAGGTAGAAATAAAGAAGTTCTTGGAAACCAACAAGAACGAAGACACAACACACCAGAATCTCTGGGACACATTTAAAGCAGTCTCTAGAGGAAAATATATAGCAATAAGTGCCCATATGAGAAGAGTGGAGAGATCCAAAATTGACGCCCTATCATCAAAATTGAAAGAGCTAGAGGAGCAAGATCAAAAAAACTAAAAACCTAGCAGAAGACAAGAAATAACTAAGCTCAGAGCTGAACTGAAGGAGATAGAGACACGAAAAACCCTTCAAAAAATCAATAAATCCAAGAGCTGGTTTTTTGAAAAGATCAACAAAATAGACAGACCACTAGCCAGACTGATAAAAAAGAAAAGAGAACAACCAAATAGATGCAATAAAAAACGATAAAGGGGAAATCACCACAGATTCCACAGAAATTCAAACCATCATCAGAGAATATTACAAACAACTCTATGCACATAAACTAGTAAACCTGAAAGAAATGGATAAATTCCTGGACACCTGTGTCCTCCCAAGCCTAAACCAGGAGGAAGCCGAATATATGAATAGACCAATAAGAAGGTCTGAAGTTGTGCAATTAAGAGCCTACCACACAAAAAAAGCCCAGGTCCAGATGGGTTCACAGCCGAATTCTACCAGTCACACAAAGAGGAGCTGGTACCATTCCTTCTGATAGTATTCCAAATAATCCAAAAAGAGGGAATCCGTCCCAAATCATTTTATGAAACCATCAAATGGTTTCATAAATCAAAAAACTTATTCATCAAGATCAAGTAGGATTCATCCCGGAGATGCAAGGCTGGTTCAACATATGCAAGTCTATCAACATAATTCACCACATAAACAGAACCAAAAACAAAAACCACATGATTATCTCAATTGATGCAGAGAAGGCATTTGACAAAATTCAACAGCCCTTTATGCTAAAAACCCTCAATAAACTCAGTATCAATGGAACATATTCTCAAAGTAATAAAAGCTATTTATGACAAACCAACAGCCAATATCATACTGAACGGGCAAAAACTGGAAGCATTCCCTTTGAAATCCAGCACTAGACAAGGATGCCCTCTGTCACCACTCCTATTCAATATAGTACTGGAAGTTCTAGCCACAGCAATCAGGCAAGAAAAAGAAATAAAGGGTATTCAAATAGGAAAGGTGGAAGCCAAATTGTCTCTATTTGCAGACGACATGATAGTATACCTAGAAGACCCCATCATATCAGCCCAAAAACTCCTGAAACTGATAAGCAACTTCAGCAAAGTCTCAGGATATAAAATCAATGTGCAAAAATCACAAGCCTTCCTCTACACCAATAACAGACTTAAAGAAAGCCAAATCAAGAAAGAACTGCCATTCACAATTGCTACAAAAAGAATAAAATACCTTGGAATACAACTTACAAGGAACGTAAGGGACCTCTTCAGGGAAAACTACAAACCACTGCTCAACGAAATCAGAGAGGACACAAACAGATGGAGAAACATTCCATGTTCATGGTTAGGAAGAATTAATATCGTGAAAATGGCTATACTGCCCAAAGTAATTTACAGAATCAATGCTATCCCCATCAAGCTACCATTGACTTTCTTCACAGAACTGGAAAAAACCACCATGAACTTCATATGGAACCAAAAGAGAGCCCGCGTAGCCAAGTCAATTCTAAGCAAAAAGAACACAGCGGGGGGCATCACACTACCGGATTTCAAACTATACTACAAGGCTACAGTAATCAAAACAGCATGGTACTGGTACCAAAACAGAGATATAGATCAATGGAACAGAACAGAGGCATCAGAGACAACACAACATAGCTACAACCATACAATCTTTGTTAAACCTGACAAAAACAAGCAATGGGGAAAGGATTCCCTGTTCAACAAATGGTGTTGGGAAAACTGGCTAGCCATGTGCAGAAAGCAGAAACTGGACCCCTTCCTGACACCTTACACCAAAATTAACTCCAGATGGATTAAAGACTTAAACATAAGACCTGGCACCATAAAAACCCTAGAAGGAAATCTAGGCAAAACCATCCAGGACATAGGAGTAGGCGAGGACTTCATGAATAAAACACCAAAAGCATTGGCAACAAAAGCCAAAATAGACAAATGGGACCTAATGAAACTCCACAGCTTCTGCATGGCAAAAGAACCAGTCTCTAGTGTGAATCGGCAACCAACAGAATGGGAAAAAATTTTTGCAGTTTACCCATCTGACAAAGGGCTGATATCCAGAATTTACAAAGAACTCAAACAGATTTACAGGAAAAAAACAAACAAGCCCATTCAAAAGTGGGCAAAGGATATGAACAGACACTTTACGAAAGAAGACATATATGAGGCCAACAATCATATGAAAAAATGCTCATCGTCACTGGTCATCAGAGAGATGCAAATCAAAACCACATTGAGATACCATCTCATGCCAGTTAGAATGGCGATCATTAAAAAATATGGAGACAACAGATGCTAGAGAGGATGTGGAGAAAAAGGAACACTTTTACACTGCTGGTGGGAGTGTAAATTAGTCCAACCATTGTGGAAGATGGTGTGGCGATTCCTCAAGGCCTTAGAAATAGAAATTCCATTTGACCCAGCAATCCCATTACTGGGTATATATACAAAGGACTATAAATCGTTCTACTATAAGGACACATGCATACGAATGTTCATTGCAGCACTGTTTACAATAGCAAAGACCTGGAATCAACCAAAATGCCCATCCATGATAGACTGGATTGGGAAAATGTGGCACATATACACCATGGAATATTATGCAGCAATCAGAAATGATGAGTTCGTGTCGTTTGTAGGGACAGGGATGAATCTGGAGAACATCATTCTCAGCAAACTGACACAAGAACAGAAAATGAAACACCGCATATTCTCACTCATAGGCGGGTGATGAAAAATGGGAACACATGGACACAGAGAGGGGAGTACTAAACACTGGGGTCTATAGGGGGAAAAGGGGAGGGCCAGTGGGAGGGGCAGGTGGGGAGGGATTGCCTGGGGAGAAATGCTAAATGTGGGTGAAGGGGAGAAAGCAAACAAAGCACACTGCCATGTGTGTACCTATGCAACTGTATTGCATGCTCTGCACATGTACCCCAAAACCTAAAATGCAATAATAGAAAAAAAAAGAAAAGAAATAATAATAATTTAAAAAAGTAGAATTCCAGTTAATATGACAATTTATAATAAGTGCAGTAGGCATTTAATTATTCTTTCATCCTCATTAAGTAATCCACGATAGAAATAAACAAAATTGAAATAATAGGGTGCTATTCCATAATCAGTGTTTATTGAGCACTTAATATGTGTTCTAGTTTCAGAAGAGATACCAAGGTACAATCAAACCTCAGATTCTCATGGGTAAAAAAGTATTACACGGGGTGGATGGGGAAGAGGATTCAAGATGGCTGAATAGGAACAGCTTTGGAGTGCAGTTCCCAACAAGAACAACGCAGAGGGTGATTGCCCACCGCATTTCCAAACAAATTTTCACTGCCCACGGACCAGGAGATTCCACGGCCCAAAAGCGCCATGAGTTTTCATCAGGGCAGTTTCAGCCAGTGCCAGGTTGGTGCACAGAAACTCACACAAATCTGGGCAGATGTTTCAACTGGTGCCTGGAATACCTGGGAGACAGAGTGACCCATTTAACTGAAAGGGAGGGGAGAGAGACAGACAGGGAGCCAGGTGATCTGGCTCGGCGGTATCACCCCAACAAAACAAGCAATCTGAACCACTCTAGATTGAGAGTTTTGCAGCAAGCACAGCTGGACCCAGGACAGTCCAGCTCAGTGGGGGGAAGAGCAACCACCACTACCAAGGCAGTCCGCCATTACCGAGGCAGTTCATACAGCAGCTGGGCAGAACCTGCAGCATCTCAGCAATGCCTCTGCTGGCAGACAGTGACTAGACTACTCCATGCTGGGCAGGGCATCTATGAAAAAAGGCAGCAGCATGACAGGAACTTATAAATAAAGCTAACTTTCCTAGGACAGAGCGCCTGGGAAAAGAGGCAGTTATGAGTTCTCCTGCAGAAGACTTAAAAGTATCTGCCCAGCAGCTCTGCATGGAACAATGGAGCTATCAGCACCTATTTGAGCTCCAAAGTGGGAAAGACTGTCTCCTCAAGCAGCTCTCCAACCCCCATATACCCAAAGAGACACCTCACAAAGGAGAGCTTGGACTGACATCTGGCAGGTACTCTTCTGGGGCAAAGATAACAGAAGAAGAAACCGGCAGCAACTCTTACTGTTATGCAGCCCCCACGGGTGATCCCCAGGCAAGGGTCTGGAGTGGACTTCCAGCAATCCTGAAGCAGAGGGTCCTGACTGTTAGAAGGAAAACTAAGAAACAGAAAGAAATAACTTTATCATCAACAAACAGGATGTGCACTTAGAGACCCCATCTAGAAGTCACCAACTACAAAGACCAAAGGTAGATAAAGTCATTAAGATGGGAAGAAACCAGTGCAAAAAGGATGAAAACACCAAACACCAGAACACCTCACCTCCTCCAAAGGATTCCAACTCCTCACCAGCTAGAGATCAAAGATGGATGGAAAAAGAATCTGATGAATTATCAGAAACAGGCTTCAGAAGGTGGGTAATAACAAACTTCTCAGAGCTAAAAGAACATGTGATAACCCAAGGCAAAGAAACTAAGAACCAAGAAAAAAGGTTAGATGAAATGCTAACTAGAATAAACAGCTTAAAGAAGAATATAAACGACTTGATGGAGCTGAAAAACACAGCACGAGAACTTTGCGAAGCATATGCAAGTTTCAATAGCCAAATCAACCAAGCAGAAGAAAGGATAACAGAGATTGAAGATCAACTCAATGAAATAAAATGAGAAAGCAAGAACAGAGGAAAAAAGAGTGAAAGAAATGAACAAAGCCTCCAAGAAATATGGGATTATGTGAAAAGACCTAATCTACATTTAATAGGTGTACCTGAATGTGACAGAGAGAATGAATCCAAGCTGGAAAACACTCTTCAGGATATTATCCAGGAGAATTTCCCCAACCTAGCAAGTCAGGCCACCATTCAAGTCCAGGAAATACAGAGAAGATCACAAAGATATTCCTCAAGAAGGGAAACCCCAAGGCACATAATTGTCAGATTCACCAGGGTTGAAATGAAGGAAAAAATGCTAAGGGCAGCCAGAGAGAAAGGTCGGGTTACTCACATAGGGAAGCCCTCAGGCTCACAGCAGATCTCTCGGCAGAAACCCTACATGCAGAAGAGAGTGGGGGCCAATATTCAACATCCTTAAAGAAATGAACTTTCAACCTAGAATTTCACATCCAGCCAAACTAAGCTTCATAAGTGAAGGAGAAATAAAATCCTTTATGGACAAGAAATTGCTGAGAGATTTCGACACTGCCAGGCTTGCCTTACAAAAGCTCCTGAAAGAAGCACTAAATAAGGAAAGAAAAAAACAGTACCAGCCACTCCATGAATGTACCAAATGGTAAAGACGATTGACACAATGAAAAACAAGCATCAACTAACAGGAAAACATCCAGCTAGCATCAAAATGGTAGGATCAGATTCACACATAACAATATTAACCTTAAATGTAAGTGGACTAAATGCCCCAATCAAAAGACACAGATTGGCAAATTGGATAAAAAGTCAAGACCCACTGGATTGCTGTATTCAGGAAACCCATCTCACATGCAAGGACACACATAGACTAAAAATAAAGGGATGGAGGAAGATTTATCAAGTGAATGGAGAGCAAAAAAAGCAGTAGTTGCAATTCTAGTCTCTGATAAAATGGACTTTAAACCAACAAAGATAAAAAGAAACAAAGAAGGACATTACATAATGGTAAAAGGATCAATGCATCAAGAAGAGCTAATGATCCTAAATATATATGTACCCAATACAGGAGCATCCAGCTACATAAAGCACATTTTTAATGACTACAAAGAGATGTAGACTCCCACACAATAATAATGGGAGACTTTAACACTCCACTCTCAATATTAGACAGATACAATGAGACAGAAAATTAATAAGGATATCCAGGACTTGAACTCAGATCTGGACCAAGCAGACCTAATAGACATTTACAGAAATCTCCACCCCAAACCCACAGAATATACATTCTTCTCAGCACCACATTGTACCTACTCTAAAATTGACTACATAATTGGAAGTAAATCACTCCTCAGCAAATGCAAAAGAATGGAAATCATAACAGTCTCTTAGACCACAGGGCAATCAAACAAGAACTCAGAATTAAGAAACTAACTCGGAACTGCACAGATTCAAGGAAACTGAACAACTGGCTCCTGAATGTTGACTGGATAAAAAATGAATTGAAGGCAGAAATACAGATGGTCTTTGAAACCAATGAGAACAAAGACACAACATTATCAGAAACTCTAGGACACATTTAAAGCAGTGTCTAGAGGGAAATTTATAGCAATAAATGCCCACCTGAGAAGCGAAGAAAGATCTAAAATTGACACCCTTTGAACAAAATTAAAAGAACTAGAGGAGCAAGATAAAAAACTCAAAACCTAGTGGAAGACAAGAAATAACTAAGATCAGAGCAGAACTGAAGGAGACAGCAACATGAAAAACCCTTCAAAAAATCAGTAAATCCAGGAGCTGGTTTTTTGAAAAGAGCAAAAAAATAGACCGCTAGGCAGATTAGTAAAAAAGAAAAGGTAGAAGAATCAAATAGATGCAATAAAAAAAAATGATAAAGGGGATATCACCACTAATTCCACAGAAATACAGACTACAATCAGAGATTGCCATAAACAACTTGATGCAAATAAACTGGTAAACCTGGAAGAAATGGATAAATTCCTGGACTCTTACACCCTCCTAAGGCTAAACCAGGAAGAAGTTGAATGCTTGAATAGATCAATAACAAGGGCTGAAGTTGAGGGAGCAATTATTAGCCTACCAACAAAAAACACCCAGGTCCAGATGGGTTCACAGCTGAATTCTACCAGACACACAAAGAGGAGCTGGTATCATTCCTTCTGAAACTATTCCAAACAATATGAAAAGAGGGAATCCTTCCCAATCATTTTGTGAGACCAACATCATCCTGATACCAAAATCCACAGAGACTCAACAAAAAAAGATAACTTCAGGCCAATATCCATGATGAACATAGATGCAAAAATCTTCAATAAAATACTGGCAAAACGATTGCAACAGCACATCAAGAAGCTTATGCATCACAATCAAGTAGGCTTCATTCCAGGGATGCAAGGCTGGTTCAACATATGCAAGTCTATAAACGTAATCCACCACATAACAGAACTAAGGACAAAACCACATGATTATCTCAATAGATTCAGAGAAGCCCTTTGACAAAATTCAACAGCACTTTATGCTAAAAACTCTCAATAAACTAGGTATCAAAGGAACATATCTCAAAACAATAAAAGCTATTTACAACAAACCTACAGCCAATATCATACTAAATGGGCAAAACCTGGAAGCATTCCCTTTGAAATTAGGCATTAAACAAGGATGCCTTCTCTCACCACTCCTATTCAGTTCTAGCCAGAGCAATTAGGCAATTAAAAAAAAAAGCGTATTCAATTAGGAAAAGAGGAAGTCAAATTGTCTCTATTTGCAGATGACATGATTGTATATTTAGAAGACCCTATTGTCTCAGCCCCAAATCTCCTTAAACTGATAAGCAACTTCAGCAAAGTCTCAAGATAAAAAATAAATGTGCAGAAATCACAAGCATTTCTATTAACCAAGAAAGGACTAACAGAGAGCCAAATCAAGAGCAAACTCCTATTCAAAATTGCTATAGAGAGAACAAAATGCCTAGGAATACAACTAACAAGGGATGTAAAGGACCTCTTCAAGGAGAACGACAAACCACTGCTCAATGAAATAAGAGAGTATGCAAACAGATGGAGAAACATTCTATGCTTATGGTTAGGAAGACTCAGTATTGTGAGAATGGCCATAATGCCCAAAGTAATTTATAGATTCAATGCTATCCCCATCAAGCTACCAATGACCTTCTACACAGAAATGGAAAAAAACCACTTTAAACTTCATATGAAACCAAAAGAGAGCCGCATAGCCAAGACAATCCTAAGCAAAAAGAACAAAGCTGGAGGCATCACACTACCTGATTTCAAACTATACTACAAGACTACAGTAATCAAAACCGCAAGGAACTGGCACCAAAACAGAGATCTAGACCCATGGAACAGAACAGCGGCCTTGGAGGCAATGCCACACATCTCCAACCATTTAAGCTTTGACAAACCTTACAAAAACAAGCAATGCGGAAAGGATTCCCTGTTTAATAAGTGGTGCTGGGAAAACTGGCTAGCAGTGTGCAAAAAGCAGAGACTGGACCCCTTCCTAACACTTTACACTAAAATTAACTCCAGATGGATAGAAGACTTAAACATAAGACCTAACACTATAAAATCTCTAGAAGAAAACGAGGCAAAACCATTCAGGACATAGGCATAGGTAAGGACTTCATGACTAAAACACCAAAAGCATTGGCAACAAAAGCCAAAATAGACAAATAGGACCTAATTAAACTCCAGAGCTTCTATACAGCAAAAGAAACAATCATTAGAGTGAACTGGCAACCAACAGAATGGGAAATTTTTTTTGCAATCTACCCATCTGACAAAGGGCTAACATCTACAATCTACAAAGAACTAAAACAGATTTACAAGAAAAAATACAAACCCATCCATAAGTGGGCAAAGGATATGAACAGACACTTTTCAAAAGACATATATGAGGCCAACAAACATATGAAAACATGCTCATCATCGATTATTAGAGAAATGCAAATCAAAACCATATTGAGATACCAATTCACGCCAGTTTTAATGGCTATCATTAAAAAATCTGGAGACAACAGATACTGGAGAGGATGTGGAGAAATAGAAACATTTTACACTGTTGGTGGGAGTGTAAACTAGTTCAACCATTGTGGAAGACAGTGTGGAAATTCTTCAAGGACTGAGCAATAGAAATTCCATTTGGCCCAGCAATCCCACTACTGGATATATACCCAAAGGATTATAAATCATTCTGTTATAAAGATACATGCACATGAATGTTCATGGTAGCACTATTTACAATAGCAAAGACCTGGAACCAACCCAAATGCACATTGATGATAGACTGACAAGGAAAATGTGGCATACATACACTATGGAATACTATGCAGCCATAAAAAATGATGAGTTTGTGTCCTTTGTAGGGACATGGATGAATCTGGAAACCATAATTCTCAGCAAACTGACACAAGAACAGAAAATCAAACACTGCATGTTCTCACTCATAGGCTGGCGTTGAACAATGAGAATACATGAACACTGGAAAGGGAGCATTACACACTGGGGCTTGTTGTGTGGGGGTGCAAAGGAGAGACAGCGGGGGGATAGGGAGGTTAGGGAGGGATAACATGAGGAGAAATGCCAGACGTAGGTGACGGGGGGATGGAGGCAGCAAACCACATTTTCATGGGTGTATCTATGCAACAATCCTGCATGATCTGCACATGTACCCCAGAACCTAAAGTACAATAAAAAAAAGATTACACAAATAAAAATAATAAATGAATACTATATAGAAACAAAAGAGGTGAATAGCTGTCTTATTCTGTTCAGGTTGCTACAACAAAATTTCAGACTGAGTAACTTATAAAGAAAATAAATTTATTTCTTACAGTTTTAGAGACTGTGAAGTCCAAGATCAAGGCACCAGCAGTGACTCATAAAAGTTGTGTATTTGTCATACTTCTCTAGAGGGTCAGAACTGATAGGGCATATATATGTATGAAAAAGAGTTTATTGGCTGGGCGCGGTGGCTCAAGCCTATAATCCCAGCATTTTGGGAGGCCGAGGTGGGTGGATCACGAGGTCAAGAGATCGAGACCATCCTGGTCAACATGGTGAAACCCCGTCTCTACTTAAAAAAAAATACAAAAATTAGCTGGGCATGGTGGTGCGCTACTGTAGTCCCAGCTACTTGGGAGGCTGAGGCAGGAGAATTGCTTGAACCCAGGAGGCGGAAGTTGCGGTGAGCCGAGATCATGCCATTGCACTCCAGCCTGGGTAACAAGAGCGAAACTCCATCTCAAAAAAAAAAAAAAAAAGAAAAAGAGTTTATTAAGAATTGGCTCACATAATCACAAGGCAAAGTCCCACCATAAGTCTTCTGCAAGCTGAGGAGCAGGGAAGCCAGTAATGGCTCTGTCTGAGTCTCAAAGCCTCAAAAGTAGGGAAGCTAACAGTGAAGCCCTCAGTCTGTGGCCAAAGGCCCAAAAGCCCCTAGCAAACCACTGGTGTAAATCTGTGAGTCCAAAGGCCAAGGTACCTGGAGTCTGATGTCCAAGGGCAGGAGGAATGGATGGAAGCATGCAGCATAGGAGAAAGTTGAAAGCTGGAAGACTCAGCAAGTCAACTTATCCCACCTTCTTCTACCTGCTTTGTTCTAGCCATGCTGGCAGCCAATTGAATAGTGCCCACCCACACTGAGGATGGATCTTTCTTTCCCAGTCCGCTGACTCAAACGTTAATCCCCTATGGCAACACCCACACAGACACATTCAGAAACAGTACTTTATCAGCTATGTAGGCATACTTGAATCCAATCAAGCTGAGACCTAATATTAACCAGCACAGGCCAATTCCTCATAGACAGTGCCTTCTTGCTGTGGTTCTATCTTTCATGAAAAAGAAGCAAAGCAACTTTCTGTAGCCTCTTTTATAAAAAAGATAACCTCAGGCCAATATCCATGATGATCATAGCACTATCCATAGTCTGGAGACCTCATGACCTAATTGTCTCCCAAAGGTCCCACCTTTGAATAACATCATGTTGGTAATTGGGATTCAACATATAAGTTTTTGGGGAACACAAATATTCAGACCATAGCAATAACAAAAGTAAGACAATGTGATAGAGTGTTATATTCAAAGAAAGAAACAATAGGTAGTCAAGAAGACTCCCAAATGGAGGTGGCATTTGAGAAGACTTGATGAACAAGAGAAAAAGATACACAAGATCAAGAGGCCAGGCACAGTGGCTCATGCCTGTAATCACAGCACTTTGGGAGGCTGAGGTGGATCACAAGGTCAGGAGTTCAAGAGCAGCCTGGCCAATATGGCGAAACACCATCTTTACTAAAAATACACACACAAAGAAATTAATCAAGCACGGGGGCATGCGCCTATAGTCCCTATAGTCCCAGCTACTCGGGAGGCATAGGCAGAATTGCTTGAACCCAGGAGGTGGAGGTTACAATGAGCTACCACTGTACTCCAGTCTGGGCAACAGAGTGAGATTTCATCTAAAACAAAAACAAAATTCAAGAGAAATTGCCTTTCAGAAAACAGACCAAATTTGCAGTCCTGAATGATGAAATCATCTTGCCATGTTGAACACATCAGAAGATGGCCAGCAAAGGACTGGAAGACCACTGGAGATGAGGCTGGAGAAGTAGGTAGAGACTAGATCATGTGGGACGTTGCAACCAATGCCATAAACAAACCCTGCCTAGGGTGTAAGGACTATCTGAACTGCAGGTGGAAGCAATGGAGGATAATACATAATTAACTAGAAAACTCTTTTCATTTGAAAGAATGAATGTATTCTTGAAGAGCAAAGTAACATTTTCCAGTCATGCTGAGTGTGATGATAATGTTTTGCTTATCTTAAAGTTTGAATTCATTGTCCAGTAAGTTCATATTCACAGCAGTTATAATTGGCAGTTGAGGAACATTCCACATTAAAAATTCATATGTACTCAGAGTTTTTAAAATATACTTTTAAATGTAATACATATGAACAGTGATTCTTATTTTTGCACTATTATTTGAATTGTATTGCTAACTTGTAAAATACATAAAATATTTTGTAATGTTTTAACAATAACGATAATTTATTACACTAAGATGCTTAAATGTGAGTAGTAAAATCCAGGTATTTTAAAACTAAAACATTAACATGAAAATTATAATAATTTTTATTTGGAATGATTTACAGCATGAAATGAAGCTAATAAAATCTATTTAAGAGACTATTTGTGACTTGAAAAATGTTGAAGTATTGTCAATAGAACATAAGTTATGTTAAAAGGTATTACAACAGTAATTTTTTAAAAAATAAAGAGCACAAATTTTGTGGGTTAAATATAAAATAATTAATTATATATTTTAAATCTTATCACTTATCCGAATACCACATTTAAGCCATAAACAGAACAACTAGACATGTGGAATAATACCAATCAAATTCAGTTGTTACTGATATTTTGCTGACTTTCAATTGTATTTTTTAAATAATAGATCATTAAGCAGATTTTTAGATTTTTGTTGTTGTTAATGTGCATTTACCTAAGAAAAATAATATATCTTGATAGGTGACTGATTTATAACCTTAAAATATTTTACATATGGCATATGTACCTTTATGTTCATTCTTTTATTGGCACCACAAATATTAAGGGTTGGCCTCATGAGGCCATTTATTATTTCATTGACTAAATTTGAACACCTTTGAAAGTGAAAGTAAGCACTATTAATAATTATATTAGAATGACAGACATAAATTGAGACTATCCCAAGCAAACCTGAACAGTCCTATGTAAATTGGAACATATAGTTGCCTGCATTATAAGCCTGATAAGTGAATAGGGATGAGTATTGGCAAGTCTCAATACATTATGACAGTTTCTATATTTTGCCAAGTTGCTTCAACCACATGCTATTTCTACAGAGATACTTTTATTAATTGAAATTTTATTCTTACAAATTAGCATTATTCACCTTAGTGCATCTGAAAATGATCCTATTTATTATGAATAATCTAAAGTTGACATGTATATTTTATCTGAAGTTTAACTTTCTTCTTGGTGCCTGATATACACTGGGTGCAAAGTATATATTTGAGAAAAGAAGGATGGAAGACATGGAGGAACAGAATGGTATTACCTGTGCATATGATACTGATAGATGCAGGAGATCTTTTTTATCCTGCTCATGACAAATTCTCTTCAGTATCAATCATGAAATAAAATTAATAAAATATCAATGATCTATGTACAAACTAAAAATAAATTAATAAAGTGATGTCTAGAAAAAAAGAAAGGCACTTAAAATTCTTTTATTGAAATACAAATATACTATATATAAGATTAATTCCATTATCTTTCTTTCCCTACCTCCATTCATATATATTTATAACTATTTTAATTATAATAAATATAATTATATAACTATAATTAAAATTAAAAAATAAAAAATCAGTCAAAAAGGAAAATTATATGATTATTAAATCTTGATTACACTAATGCATTTATATGAAGTGAGAAAAACATCCCTGTATTTTGATCTATTTCAGTGATAACTTATAACTTTACAGTTTAACAATGAAGAAAAAAATTTTTAATTAAATTTTAATATAAAACATATTATTCAAATCCCATAAAATGTTTCATTGCTGAACTAAAATTTGCACTTATTGAAGAAAAATATTAAAATTTGCATTTTGTACTCTGTTTTATTTTGAAAATTATATACAAAAAATAATTCCAGGTGGTCACATAGAATGATAGAATTGAAATAACTCAAGGTCTTTTCTTTATCTTTACAATAACTCTGTAGTCACTATTTATTCTGAGTCTAGTGTTTAAACACAGGACTATTTAATACCAACTGGAGGTGGAGACAGGTGTTATAACAAAAGTAACCTTGAATGATAATCATTATAAGTTTACTCTTCAATGAGAACATATAGTTGAGTTCACAAATGTATAACAGGGAGTTCTTCAAGTCAGCTCCCACATAAAATAAAATATTGTTAAAAGATGAGTAAAAAAACTGTGTTAATTTGAAGTATACATTTATAGTATTAAAACTGAGCAGTACACATCATTGTTTAGAACTTAGATCAATAAACAGTTTTATCAGAATAGAATAATTTATTGTTTTTTATAGAATTTATTAATTTTTAGAATTGCTGCTGCATTATAATTAGAAAGAAACTGTCTTTTAGTTGGTTTTATTACTAATTTTATATTGTTATACAAATCCTTCTTGCTTGCACCTAGGCAGGCTGCTCTTTTAATCTTTGGTAAGTCCACTGGAGGGAGAGAAGAAAAGTTATAAAATATATAATAAAAGAAAATAATTTTAATTAGTTTACTCTGATAGGTTAAAAGCACAGGACAAAATAAATGCTGTAATATAATATCTAAGAGGAGGGCAATATTTTTCTCTATATCAAGTTGAGCAAGTATGTAAATAACTATTGAAATCTATCAAGTACCATTTTAAATGAATGCAAATGTACCATAAAGCCAGTTTCCTAATAATATGCATCTCTATATTGGTTTATTCCCCTGTGGAGAAGAATTCGCTTTACAGGAAGTGTCTATGAGTTTAACATACAGGCTGACACATGTAGAATTATTCACAGACATAACAGATTTTTGAACATTCTGCCCATTTTAACTTCCTACCAACAGAAATAGTAATTATGTTAATACTAGGAAAGGGTAGTAGTTGTTCTGATCCAAAGTTTATTGTAGGATGTGTTCTTGTCAAATAAAGTAACTGTTTGCATATCAAATATGAATACAATATAGAGAGTTTGACATTTTTCAAATAAAATTTCCTAAGCTCCTCTTTATGCCTGGAGGAATTATTTTTATTCATGAAGAGAACTGATTAAATTAAATATAACTCACATACATTCCTGTAATCTAATTTTATGCATTTTTGAGGGAGTAGGCATTATATAAAAGTAAATACAATTTATTTGGGATACAACAAAGATAATAGTAATAAATTAACCTAAGCATCTGTGATAGATTAAAGGTCATAAGTATCATAATAATAATCGGAGATGCCACAAATTGCAATAATTACTATGTTCAAATTAGAAAATTACATGTTAATCCATTAATGAGTAGCTACCTGAAATAAATAAGAATCTGAAAGTATGTCGACGTTTTATGGAAAATTATTACAAAAATTTTAAATAGGCATTTCATGAACATTGTTCTATAGCTGGCCACTCAAATATCAGCTCTTCTAAGAAAAAAAATTAATTAGCCAAACATCTTGGACCTACAGGGTATAAGACGCCAAACATACCAAGCTTGTATAACCCTCCAGATTACTGGAATGATAAAAGATTGATAAGGACATGTGTGCATGACAACAATTACCTCTAGGTATCCAGTTGTTCCTTACTTCTGTCTGCCAAGGGTCTAATTTCTGTCTAAATCTGTCTTTAATTCCTACATGCTCACATCAATTAGACCCAAACCCCAAGGAAAGATAAAACATTTGAAAGGTTTTAATAACCCTTAATAATTTATATAATAATATCAATGTACTTCATATGTTTATATAATAATGTGTCAGGTGTTAATTTATCAGGTGTTAATAATTAATTCAGTTATCAGGTGATAATTAATTTATCAGGTGTCCCAGGCTGCCTTAAGACTTGCAAACCAGGAGAACGCAGCCATTTTAGGATTATTTTACCAAACTGTCTCAGGACACAGAGGACCTCATCGATTGGTCTTTGAAAAAGACCCTGACTTTTCTCTGTCCCACAGGCCTCTTCCATCTAAAGAAATAAGCTACTAACTGCTTAAAACATCCTTCCTTCAGCCTCCAGATTTCAAGCAACCACAAAGCTTTCCTTTTGAGGCAGTTTTGTTGACTCTATCTTTTCTACCAGATCTGTGAATGTTGGGACATCCCAGTTTTCTCTCCTCAAATTCATTTTTTTTTTTTTTTACTTTTTTATCTTCTTAAGTGATTCATCTGGTTCTATAGCTTTAAATGGAAGCAGGCCAATCCAAATTGGATCTGACAGATATCTGAGTTTTTAAAATAATTTAAATTAGTTTATATTTGAGATAAATTAAAATTCTAAATTGAAATAAAAAAACATCTAAGTTGGGAATTTAAATTTAATTTAAAATCTTACAGTCAGTTAGGTTTAAATTATTTAAATTTAAATTTAGTTAAAATTCAGAAGCATATGAAATGAATCATATTTAGACAAAACATTCACCTCGTATATGAAGTACTGAAATTTTGATTTCTAACAAGTTGCAATCAGGATCTCCTGACTTTGTAGCAGTTTGCAGAAGGGTTTGACATGAAGTTAAAAAAGCCCAAAACAGCTTAGCAGAAGTAAAGCTTCCAATTCAGTACTTCCAATTCAGTAAAGCTGTCCAACAGGAATGATCATCTTGGGTCATATGATTAATGCTTCAAATCAGATTTGAAGTATGAAATCATGAAATTGTAGAAGAGGACTCATAAAATAATGTAAGTTAAGATATATTTCTTTTCAAGTGATAAACATCTGGTTACTCTTCCTAATACATATGTTTTTTTTGACTATGTCTCCATCAGTTAGGCTGCCCCTTTGCTGGCTATGTCTTGCCTACTTCTGGAGTAAGGATCCACCAGTTGCTAAAAGCTCCCAGTAAAACTCCCTCAAGACTGTGCAGAATATCTGCCTCACCGCCAGAAACTTCCTGAGAGGAGTTCCACAAGGAAGCTTCAATTAGAACCTACCACTCAACACTTTCTAAGAGTTCATCAAGAAAATTCCATCTAGCCCCACATCGTTATTTAGGTCAAGCAGTACCAGAAAGCCAAGCCTCCCCGTCCTCCTCACCCCAGCTCTCATCCCTATGTATCTCTATATTGCCTCTATTAGGCCACCAAAGCCAGAATTTCTCAAATCTTTGGTTAGCCCCTCTGAAATCATGGTCTCTCATAATATACAAAACCCCCAAAATAGTCTATAACTTCCAATTCAGGGATCCCCTTTGCTTTAAGGGGTTAGAAATATTTGAAGGAATGTCTGCCACAGTGGTCAGGAGCTCTCCTGGCATTTAGTAGACAGGAGGTGGGAATGCTAAATGGCCTTGATGGTTCAATGATCCCATAGATTCGTTCTGGCTAAAATGCCAAGAGTCCATATCGAAGAACACTGTGGGGCTTCACAGTCAGTAAATGAATATTTTCTCAGCCTTCTTCTCATCTGGTTGTTGTCTTATTATTGTTTGTTTTATACTCAGTACCATTAAGTCTACTGAAGGGATTTTGTTTCATTTTTGCTCTTCGTTGCTACTTCCTGATAATTATTCCTCACTTCTATCTTAGAAAAACAAAACCAAACAGGAGAAAAGCAACAGAAAAATTCTTTTGATCATACTAACACTAGAGTATGCCACATTTCATGTCTTTTCAGCCCCCATTGCATCTATATAATAAAGCTACCTGCTTTCAATACCCATGTACAACATCCAGTCCCTTGATCTCAAAGCCAACAAAGTTATTTCCAATTCACTTCTACCTACCATTTACATAATCACACTCTAGACTTTGTTAGAATTTTTGTGCCACCTCCAAATCTCGACTTCAAGATTCCCACACTCTGACCACCCAGTTCTATCCTTCCAATTTACCCCTCCTGGTACCTTCACCCAGTTTTTTAAAACTAACTTTGAGAATGAGATCTGCTTTGAAGATTTCTTTTTTCTACAGGCCCTTTCAAATTGCCCTTATGAAAGAATGGCAAGCTTTTATACCTTTTATAAAATATTGTCTACTTTTTGCCCACTCAAAATCTTACTATTGTCTTTTGACCTGAAACAAAAAACCTGGGTATACCATACAAAAGGAAAACTAAAGTATTGTTATAATCTAGGCATCATAAATATTTCATTCAATTTATCTCTGTAAGTGATGTAGTTCCAAAAAATTTAGTTTTCACATTTAAAAATTATTGTCAAGTTATCAGTTCTTTAGATCTGTACTAAAAACATATAAAACAATAAATTAAGTTAGATAATATACATTAACAATTAGCATCTTAGAATTAAAGAAAGCATAGCATTTTATTATATATGTTTTTGTTACAGAATACTGAGTTAGAATTATCAACAAATGATATTTTTAGAGACATAAGTTTATATAATATTAGAGGACACTTCTGAGAAGGGAAAGGTATATATAGACAAGTTTCAGTTGAAAAAAAATCTGTAAAATTACTGATGTAAAGACCTTGTCCATATATCTTTGTAACTAAAATTCCACTGATATAGTTAAAAGGATGATATAACTGTAATTATTTTTGAAGTGTATATATTTACAGTATGCTAGAAGTTACAACCTTTGCAACTATTTACACATATAATAAAATTTTATACTTCAACTTTAAAATGTATGAAGAACTAATGATTTTTTTTAAGTATGGGTCCACAGACAAAGGATTTGAATACAACTAATATTCTCCAATTTCTCATCATGAGAATCTCATCTATGAATGTTCCTGACTAGTGGACATCAGACTTGCTTGTAAGAGAGTAGAAAAATAAGGGAATCTATTAATATTTCTTAAGTACTTTTTATGTGCTTAAAATACTGAACTAAATTTTATATAGAATTTCCAAATAAGTGATACAATAATTATAATGAGATTGTTATTCCTCCTTTCAGAAAAAAAAAGCAAGGGCATATAAATAAACTTTTCCAATATGTTAATCTGAGAAGGAGAAATGAGAATCTGGGTTAGGGAATAAGTTTGTCCAAATCCAAGGCACAAATCAGTTCTACTAATAAATAGTGGGATTGAGAATTCTAATAAAGGATGTGTTCCATCCTAGAGATGAACGCAAGTAAGATAAGACAGGAGAATAAAGCAGATAGAAGTTATATTTCATGTTTGATCAATAGATAAAAGCTAACAACAGAAAGGAAATCTTTTAAGTGTGTGGTAGCAATATGGATTTCAAGACTGGACTCCAAGAAGAGTGAGTCAGCCCACCTAGCTGCTAGAAGATCTGAACAACCATGGGCATCGCTCTAAAAGTCCAGTACCTGTTTCTGCAACATTTGGAGAGAAAAGCAGGGAAGAATAAATATTTTCTACAGGAAACCAGATCCTTAGGAGAATGGGAAGGAAGTTGTCAGTACTAAGGTAAATGCAACCAGCTCTTGATCCCAATTTTACCAATCAGTTAATTCACTTCTTAAGCCGAGATTTATTGACCAGCCTTGTCCTTCCTAGAGTAAAGCCACAATAAGACAATAAACTCACCGCATGCAGGTTGCTTGCTCCAAGTTTATCGCTTCTTCAAAAATGTCTTGTTTCTGATCAGTTTGCAGGGCCCCCAGGTTTTTAAAAACATGGTTTGTACAGAGTTGTTAATTGCAGATTGTTTTGTTAGAATTTCATACCTCTATCCCACTGCACGTAGACTTTATGATCACGTAGAAGTGATTTTCCCTATGTTATCAGAAAGTGATCTATTTGTTTCTAACATTTAAATTCTTAATTTTCCTAAATATCTTCTACTAGCTAAAAAAATCTGGCTTTTTATAAATTCATATTATGTATATGTGACTGTGCATGTGTGTATATATACCTGTATTTATATATATGCTTATATATATAGTATGTCATACATAATGCTTAACTAACTAGTCCATTACATTAATTCCTTTATTTCTGTATTTCCAACATGCGCTTTATTATCCATATTAGCAAGATGCAACTCATTCTCTCTTCACGTTTCTTTCTAGATTTTGAATCAAATATGTTACTAGTTACAACATTTAAAATAGTTTTTCACAGAACACAGGTATTTCTAGATAACTAAACCTATCAAACACTGACAAAATTTATTTTCAAAAACATATAGATAATTCTTTCTTGAGTAATGGAATTGATAATATTGTTTAATCATAGCAAATATAGTAGCTTCTTAGTTTTGTTCACAACTTTGAAGGGTATTATTCTAATTAGTGTTGCTTGATGGTGCTTTTTAAGATAGTTTTAGGATTTTTTGGACAGTTTTTAGATATTATATTTTATATTTTTTAAAAGCCTTGTATAACAAATGAATGCTAAATGAGGCCAATTCAGCAATGCTTTAATATATTAGATTAGAATTAATAGATTTCCAATTGTTTATTATTCATTAGAACATTATTTTTTCATTATTCTGTGATAAAGTCTAATTTGTCATTGTTTTATTTTTTAATAACCTGTTGTATTTGGTTTACTATTATTTTACATAGGATGTATGCAGCTTAATTTATGTCTGATTTCTCCCCACTTAAGCTGCAGTGTAGATGAAAGATAAAGGAAATAAGTCAGGGATTTAACATGATGAATCTGATCACCCTTTTGACCGACTATATTTAACTCTAATGCTACTACTATCTCTGTGGCAAGGAGAGCTGCCCAGTCCATGTGCATGAGGTTTTCCATCTGCCCGATATTTTCTCTGACTCAGAATCTGCTTCCTAAATTGTCCTGAAGGATTTGAAAAAGAAAGCTCAAGTATAATAAGCAAGACTTCCAGAGGTGAGGAAAATTTTTATTCTAACTTCATGCTCACTTTTTTCTATTTCGTTTTTCACTCTGTTGTACTTTTTCTATTCCTTAGTGCTAAGCACAGGCAACTCCACAGAATCGAGGACTCTGAGGAAGAGAGCACCCTTAGATTAAGCTTAGTGTCCTTGTTCTATGGTTAAGTAACATGTTTTCTCTCCCTGCTCTCTTGTCATTCAGGGAAAGAATTTGTGTCCTGGAGACTACATAGTGATTTTTGAACTTTTGTTAAGAGAAGAAAATAATGAGGTTGCTTGGAGGTAGAGAAGGGACAGGATTTATGTTTTAAAGTGGCTGCAGTTTGAAAGATTACTTGAGAGGGCAGTAAGCAATACTTCTAGAAAGAGAATATCTCTGTTGATGTCCCTGTTTTTTATTTTATTTATTTTATTTTTTATGTGAGGACAGTACCCTTTGCGGATAGCCAAGGGGAAAAAAATTAACTAAGAGTAGTATAATTGTTCTGTAAAATAAAATAACGGAAATTGTAAGCAAGTAGACTGAGACAAAGGATGTGATGAGAACTAGCATAGTGAAAGGAGTTTTCTTGAAAAGATAGTATTCTGAATAAGGAGTTGCAGAGACTATGAATCCCCAGGGAACATACAGGTGTCATGGAGAATAACAGAGGTTATAGAAAATACATTTCTTGTTGGAAGAATGCCAAAATGACTTTTAGGGGGTTGAGTTCTAGGGTTTTAGAGGGCTAGGCTTTTACCAGTATCTCATTACCCAATGTAAAGGATAAGAATATGCTTAGAGTAACTTACCAAAAAATTGTACTCAATTTAATATTTGTAATTTTTCAAAATCTTCAAGGATTAGATCATCTCTGGAAAAATATACAATAAAAAGATAATGAGGTTTGCTTCTAGGAAACCAGATTATAGTTGTCTGTGAAATGAAATGGCAGGAGAATTACTGTTCAAGTATAACCCCGTGCTTATATTATCTATTCTAGAATAAAATAATTTAAAATAAAAATAGTTATATAAAAAACAGTGCTTTGTTAGACTTCATTTAATCATTTAATTTTTTTTCTCCTGTTTTAAAAATGCCTAGTGGAGAAGAGCAGTATAGAATTTTTAGTGTTTTGAATACCGAATTATCCTTAATCCCTCAGAAAAAGAGGATGTTACATATAACAGCTTTGTATTAATGGTGCTTTGCAGAATTAAAGGGAAAGAGCAGTGGCCTGGAATGAGACAAAACATTATGGAAATAGGACAAGAGCCTCACAAAACAGAACCAGAAATGGAAACTTATGATTCAAGAAAAAACGCAGAAATGTGGAGTGAGAGTTAACTCGACAGACAAAAATCCCCCCAGGAAAACTCCAAAATCTCACTCCCTGAAATTGAAGCTTGAATGAATCTGTTTATTATATCACACATGATACCACAGGCTGAATGACTTGGAGACCCTCAGTTTCTGTTGCTTTTCAGTTACTTTAAAATCCTGATTTTTCTTTTCTGAATGCACATCGTTTTGTCAATACCTCTGATCTGTGGCTCCCAGAATTAACAGTAAGTTGCAACAAATATGTTCTAACTAGTACAGAACGTAATGGAAAATTTACAACCCTTGAGCTAAACACTGCTTTTAAAATGTTCCTACTAAATGCTCTAACTCTGCATAGCACATATAGTTAGCTTTCTCTTTGGTTTAAAAATGATCTCATGCTAATAGTTTATGTTAAATATTTGGTCTATTATCATTACCATGTCTTTTTCACCTGAATTTCTAGTGTTAAGACAACTACAATCATATTTGTGTGGAATTACATTTTTAAATAAGTGGGAATATATTTAATGTCTTTATATATTGTCTCGTTCATTATTTGTCTCTTGAAGTCATTTAAAAAATCTTTATACTTGCCTGCCTCAAAAGGTTGCTAGGAATTTTGGATGAAATAATAAATATGAGGCAGTCAAATCAATATATAGCATTTAATAAAGGTTCAATATATAACTGATCCTCTTACTCCCTACTCCATTTTCTGAGAGAACCATTTTAAGGCAGGCTGCACGTTTGTCAGATAATTTGTTTTCACAGCAGCACATTTCTAACTCACGTCTGTGTGGCTGAAGCTGCTACTTTGACCGGAGCTTGCGCCTTTGATAGTTACATAATCGCGGCATGTTATCAGGACTCTTCTTATCCCACAGTTCAGCACATTGACAGCGCCCAGGAGCTTGCTAAAACGCAGTTTCAGACATCACCTCAGAACTACTGAGTCAGGGTCTTCACTTGAAAAACAACAAAACTCTAGATAATTCAAAAGCATGTTAAAAATGGAGATGCGTAAGAAGCACTGCTCTAGAAATTTTACTTACCACATTTTGCAAATGTGAGTTCTTTTAGCTTCTACTATTTTACCTTGCTATTGAAACTGTTTGACTCATTCTCCTTTCATGTACAGGTGCCTTTTGTTTGGAACGTCATCTACTGAATCACACATATTTCTTACGTCTTGTTTACTTCCTTCAGAAACTGTAATGTAAACAGTATGGTAGAGTGCATCATTTTTATTTCTTACCTTCAGGCACAGACATAGAGCTGTATTATTGTACAGTGTTTATTTAAATCATCACAAAAGTTGAAGTTATTATAAATGGAAGATATTTTAAAAATATTTGATGCATTATTATCTGGAAATATATTTAATCACCATAATGTTCATAAAAATTTAGTATGAAGCTGGATATGGTGGCTCACACCTGCAACCCCAACACTTGGGGAGGCTGAGGTGGGCAGATCACCTGAGGTTAGATCACCTGGCCAGCATGGTGAGATCCCCTGTCTCTACTAAAAATACAAAAATCAGCCCGGCATGCACACACATCTGTAATCACAGCTATCCTGGAGGCTGAGGCAGAAGAATTGCTTGAACCTGGGGTCAGAGTTTGCAGTGAGCTGAGATTGCACCACTTCACTCCAGCCTAGGCAATAACGTGAGACTGTGTCTCAAAAAAAGAAATAGTATGGGGCTCTTTTACTACAAAAGAAAATAGTAAAAATGTATAATCTTTTGTGTGGACATAAGAATATCTTTGCCGACGGAGGACTCAAGATGGCGCTGTGAGAACAACCCAGGATTGGAGCTCTTCTCGTTGAATCCGCAAACGGTGAGTCAGAGTGGCATTTCCAGACTGATCTTTGTTGCCCACAGAACGGGGAAACTCCCAAGTATAAAAAAGACACGGGACGCCAGGCAGTAGGTCTGCCTGGCGAAGCTGGCAGCCGGGGCGGCGGCAGCCGGCCCTACCCAGCAATCCCCACAGGGCGCGCTTGTCCGGGTGCCCTGTTGAACCGGCAACCTGAGACTTGAGAGGGCTGGACTTGAGACTGAACGAGACTTGGACACTAGGCCAGCCCAGGGGATTGCAGGGATTGGGATACCCAGTGGGACCAACAAAACCGCGATTTCAAACTATCCCGAGCAGACGGTCCGAGACGCTCTGTGGGGGAGGGGCGTCCACCACTACCGAGGCAACCCGCCCCAACTGAGATACACGCCCACTGCTGACGCAGCCAGCCGTTGCCGAGGCAACCCGCCCCAACTGAGATACACGCCCACTGCTGAGGCAGCCAGCCGTTGCCGAGGCAACCCGTCCCTACTGAGATACATGCCCACTGCTGATGCAGCCTGTCGTTGCTGAGGCAACATGCTACAACGAAGAGACTCCGCCGCAGGGCGTGGCGGAGACCACAGCAGAGCTGGCAGGAACAGCGCGAATCACACAACAGCAGGGCGGAGCCTCGGCAGCCAAACAGTGGCTAGTCTGCCTTCTAGCTGGGCAGGACACCTGATCGGACATCCAAAAATAAAGCCCAAACCCCTCAACACAGAGCATTTGAGAAAAAAAAAAAAAAAAAAAAGGGTTTTTTAATGAGCTCTGTTGCAGCAGAATCAAACATAGCAGCCTAACAGCCCTGAATGAAGAACAGAGTACACAGCTCAGCAATTAAACCCCTATAGAGTACAAACTGTCTCCACAAGCTGCTCCCTGACCCCTCTATATCCAAAAGACTGACATTAGGCAGGCATCATCCTGGGACAAAGAGAGCAGAAAAAGAAACTGGTAGCATCCCTCGCTGTGCCACAGCTACTAGAGGTGCAGCCCAGACAAGCAGGGTCTGGAGCGGACCTCAGCAGTTGTACAGCGAAGGGGCTAGACTGGTAGAAGGAAAACCAAGCAACAGAAAAACTTCATCATCAACATTCTGGGTGTCCACTCAGAGACCCAAACGAAAAGTCAGCAACTACACAGACGACCAGCAGACAAATCCACAAAGATGGGAAGAAACCAGCGCAAAAAGGAGGAAAACACCCGAAACCAGAACACCTCACCTCCTAGAAAGGACCAAAACTCCTCACCAGCAAGGGAGCAAAGCTGGACAGAGAATGACTGTGACGAAATGACGGAATTAGACTTCAGAAGATGGATAATGAGAAACTTTTGTGAGCTAAAAGATCATGTATTAAATCAATGCAAAGAAACTAACAACCTTGAAAAATGATTTGAAAAAAGATTCAAGGAAATGATAACAAGAATGGATACCGTAGAGAGGAATATGAATGAATTAAAGGAGCTGAAAAACACAATACGAGAACTTCGCGAAGCAAACACAAGTTTCAATAGCCGAATTGACCAAGCAGAAGAAAGAATATCTGAAGTCGAAGACCAACTCAATGAAATAAAACGAGAAACCAAGATCAGAGAAAAAAGAGCAAAAAGGAATGAACAAAGTCTCCAAGAAATGTGGGACTATGTGAAAAGACCTAACCTACGTTTGATAGGTGTACCAGAAGGGGAGGAAGAGAATGAATCCAAGCTAGAAAATACTCTTCAGGACATCATCCAGGAAAATTTCCCCCACCTAGCAAGACAAGCCAACACTCAATTGCAGGAAATACAGAGAACACCACAAAGATATTCCGCAAGAAGAGCAACCCCAAGGCACATAATCGTCAGATTCAACAGGGTTGAAATAAAGGAGAGAATACTAAGGGCAGCCAGAGAGAAAGGTCGGGTCACCCACAAAGGGAAGCCCATCAGACTCACAGCAGATCTCTCGGCAGAAACACTACAAGCCAGAAGAGAGTGGGGGCCAATATTCAACATCCTTAAAGAAAAGAACTTTCAACCCAGAATTTCATATCCAGCCAAACTGAGCTTCAGAAGTGAAGGAAGAATAAAATCCTTTGCGAACAAGCAAGTACTCAGAGATTTTGTCACCACCAGGCCTGCTTTACAAGAGCTCCTAAAAGAGGCACTACACATAGAAAGGATCAATCAGTACCAGCCATTCCAAAATCACACTGAATGCTAAAGAGCTTCAACATAATGAAGAATCTACAACAACTAACAGGCAAAACAGCCACTTAGCATCAAAATGGCAGTATCAAATTCACACATAACAATATTAACCCTAAATGTAAATGGACTAAATGCACCAATCAAAAGACACAGACTGGCAAATTGGATAAAAATCCAAAACCCATCAGTGTGCTGTATCCAGGAAACCCATCTCACATGCAAGGATACACAAAGGCTCAAAATAAAGGGATGGAGGAAGATTTACCAAGCTAATGGAAAGCAAAAAAAAGCAGGAGTTGCAATTCTCATCTCTGATAAAATAGACTTTAAAGCAACAAAGATCAAAAGAGACAAAGAAGGCCATTACATAATGGTAAAAGGATCGATACAACAAGAAGAGCTAACGATCCTAAACATATATGGACCCAACACAGGAGCACCCAGATACATAAGGCAAGTTCTTAATGACTTACAAAAGGACTTAGACTCCCACACAATAATAGTGGGAGACTTTAACACTCCACTGTCAATACTAGACAGATCAACCAGACAGAAAATCAACAAGGATATCCAGGGCTTGTACTCAGACCTGGAGCAAGCAAACCTGGTGGACATTTACAGAACTCTCCACCCCAGATCCACAGAATACACATTCTTCTCAGCACCACATCACACCTACTCTAAAATTGACCACATAATTGGAAGTAAAGCACTGCTCAACAAATGCAAAACAACTGAAATCATAACAAACAGCCTCTCAGACCATAGTGCAATCAAGTTAGAACTCAGAATTCAGAAATCGACCCAGAACCGCACAGCTTCATGGAAACTGAACAACTGGCTCTTGAATGTTGACTGGGTAAACAACGAAATGAAGGCAGAAATAAAGAAGTTCTTCGAAACCAATGAGAACGAAGACACAACGTGCCAGAACCTCTGGGACACATTTAAAGCAGTCTCTAGAGGTAAGTATATACCAATAAGTGCCCATATGAGGAGAATGGAGAGATCCAAAATTGACACCCTATCGTCAAAATTGAAAGAGCTAGAGGAGCAAGATCAACAAAACTCAAAACCCAGCAGAAGACAAGAAATTACTAAGATCAGAGCTGAGCTGAAGGAGATTGAGACACGAAAAACCCTTCAAAAAATCAATAAATCCAAGAGCTTGTTTTTTGAAAAGATCAACAAAATAGACCACTAGCCAGATTGATTAAAAAGAAAAGAGAGAACAACCAAATAGATGCAATCAAAAATGATAAAGGGGAAATCACCACAGATTCCACAGAAATTCAAACCATCATCAGAGAATATTACAAACAACTATATGCGCATAAACTAGTAAACCTGGAAGAAATGGATAAATTCCTGGACTCCTGTGTCCTCCCAAGCCTAAACCAGGAGGAAGCTGAAACTATGAATAGACCAATAACAAGGTCTGAAGTCGAGGCAGCAATTAAGAGCCTACCTCACAAAAAAAGCCCAGGTCCAGACGGGTTCACAGCCGAATTCTACCAGACACACACGGAGGAGCTGGTACCATTCCTTCTAAAACTATTTCAAACAATCCAAAAAGAGGGAATCCTTCCCAAATCATTTTATGAGACCAACATCAACCTGATACCAAAACCCGGCAGAGACCCAACGAGAAAAGAAAACTTCAGGCCAATATCCATGATGAACATAGATGCAAAAATCTTCAATAAAATATTGGCAAGCCGATTGCAACAGCAAATCAAAAAACTTATTCATCATGATCAAGTAGGATTCATCCCAGGGATGCAAGGCTGGTTCAACATACGCAAGTCTATCAACGTAATTCACCACATAAACAGAACCAAAAACAAAAACCACATGATTATCTCAATTGACGCAGAGAAGGCATTTGACAAAATTCAACAGCCCTTTATGCTAAAAACCCTCAATAAACTCGGTATCGATGGAACGTATCTCAAAGTAATAAAAGCTATTTATGACAAACCAACAGCCAATATCATACTGAATGGGCAAAAACTGGAAGCATTCCCTTTGAAATCTGGCACTAGACGAGGATGCCCTCTCTCACCACTCCTATTCAATATAGTACTGGAAGTTCTAGCCAGAGCAATCTGGCAAGAAAAAGAAATAAAGGGTATTCAAATAGGAAAGGTGGAAGCCAAATTGTCTCTATTTGCAGACGACATGATAGTATACCTAGAAGACCCCATTGCCTCACCCCAAAAACTCCTGAAACTGATAAACAACTTCAGCAAAGTCTCAGGATATAAAATCAATGTGCAAAAATCACAAGCATTCGTCTACACCAATAACAGACTTAAAGAAAGCCAAATCAAGAGCGAACTGCCATTCGCAATTGCTACAAAAAGAATAAAATACCTTGGAATACAACTCACAAGGAACGTAAGGGACCTCTTCAAGGAGAACTACAAACCACTGCTCAACGAAATCAGAGAGGACACAAACAGATGGAGAAACATTCCATGTTCATGGTTAGGAAGAATTAATATTGTGAAAATGGCTATACTGCCCAAAGTAATTTACAGAATCAACGCTATCCCCATCAAGCTACCATTGACTTTCTTCACAGAACTGGAAAAAACTACCCTGAACTTCATATGGAACCAAAAGAGAGCCCGCACAGCCAAGTCAATTCTAAGCAAAAAGAACACAGCGGGGGGCATCACACTACCAGATTTCAAACTATACTACAAGGCTACAGTAATCAAAACAGCATGGTACTGGTACCAAAACAGAGATATAGACCAATGGAACAAAACAGAGGCACCGGAGGCAACACAACATACATACAACTATACAATCTTTGATAAACCTGACAAAAACAAGCAATGGGGCAAGGATTCCATGTTTAACAAATGGTGTTGGGAAAACTGGCTAGCCATGTGCAGAAAGCAGAAACTGGACCCCTTCCTGACACCTTACACTAAAATTAACTCCAGATGGATTAAAGACTTAAACATAAGACCTGGCACCATAAAAACCCTAGAAGGAAATCTAGGCAAAACTATCCAGGACATAGGAGTAGGCAAGGACTTCATGAACAAAACACCAAAAGCATTGGCAACAAAAGCCAAAATAGACAAATGGGACCTAATGAAACTCCACAGCTTCTGCACGGCAAAAGAAACAGTCACTAGAGTGGATCGGCAACCAACAGAATGGGAAAAAATTTTCGCAGTCTACCCATCTGACAAAGGGCTGATATCCAGAATTTACAAAGAACTCAAACGGATTTACAGGAAAAAAACAAACAAGCCCATTCAAAAGTGGGCAAAGGATATGAACAGACACTTTACGAAAGAAGACATATATGAGGCCAACAATCATATGAAAAAATGCTCATCGTCACTGGTCATCAGAGAGATGCAAATCAAAACCACATTGAGATACCATCTCACGCCAGTTAGAATGGCGATCATTAAAAAATCTGGAGACAACAGATGCTGGAGAGGATGTGGAGAAAAAGGAACACTTTTACACTGTTGGTGGGAGTGTAAATTAGTTCAACCATTGTGGAAGACAGTGTGGCGATTCCTCAAGGCCTTAGAAATAGAAATTCCATTTGACCCAGCAATCCCATTACTGGGTATATATCCAAAAGACTATAAATCTTTCTACTATAAGGACACATGTACACGAATGTTCATTGCAGCACTGTTTACAATAGCAAAGACCTGGAATCAACCCAAATGCCCATTGATAATAGACTGGATTGGGAAAATGTGGCACATATACACCATGGAATATTATGCAGCAATCAGAAATGATGAGTTCGTGTCGTTTGTAGGGACATGGATGAATCTGGAGAACATCATCCTCAGCAAACTGACACAAGAACAGAAAATGAAACACCGCATATTCTCACTCATAGGTGGGTGATGAAAAATGAGAACACATGGACACAGAAAGGGGAGTACTAAACACTGGGGTCTATTGGGGGGAAAAGGGGAGGGCCAGTGGGAGGGGGAGGTGGGGAGGGATAGCCTGGTGAGAAATGCCAAATGTGGGTGAAGGGGAGAAGAAAAGCAAAGCACACTGCCATGTGTGTACCTACGCAACTGTCTTGCATGCTCTGCTCATGTACCCCAAAACCTATAATCCAATAAAAAATTAAAAAAAAAAAAAAAAAGAATATCTTTGCCTTTTGATTTTTCATATTTTTGTGTGTTTTCTGTTGAATAATTACCTGGATTGCCCGATGAAAATACTGTACCCAAGGGGCTATAAAATTTACCATTTGAAATTTTGAAATTTTTTGTAAGACTGATGTATAACAAGATTGCTCAACACTCTTACTTATTTAGTATAGATTTATTAGGTCATTCCTTAGTGGTTTCACCTATTCTCCCTACCATCAATCCCAAAACCCATACGGCCTTTCTCTTTACTGTCATGCTCATGCCTCTGAGATCTTCTCATTTCTCTAGCACTAGATAATAGTAGAGTGGAGGTATCTACACTTTTTCATCTCTCTCCCAGGTCATGCAAATTTGTATTCTTCTTAGTCCTTGGGGAATACCCAATGGCTACTCTAATTTTTCCCCCAAATTCCTTAAGCACAAAGTTTTATTTTCCCTTTCTACAATAATAGACCTTGCTGGTTCTCTAAAAGCTGAAGATAAAAATGTTAATGGCTCAAGCAGACACACAGGTCCTAGAAGCACCAAAACCATTTCCTGAAGTAAGTTAATACTTGGACTTTAAGAATGGAAAGACCTGACAACCTTTGGGCTGGGGAGTCGGGGAAAATACTTTTTATTATTGTCTGAGGAGTTTACAGTAGTAAAAAACTAGAGTTCACGGCAATTTCTTAATTATCTCTTTATTAAATTCTTGGTAAACTCCCCAGCAATAATAATTTAGCATTTGCTTATTATGGGCAAGGTGATTCCCTATTTTTATGTATATTTTTCTTACTTAGAAAACAATTCCTCACATATTACACAATAATATGGTATTTCATAATGGTGCTTGGATTATAAGAGGTGGGTAAATTTGAATATTTTCACAGAATATTATAAAAAAGATTAAGAAATCTGTCAAAAATATTTCCTCATTATTATGTACAAATGAATTAACCAACATTTTAAAATTTTGGCAGTAAAAATATATGACAAAAAATGATGGTGTCAGACAAGATAGTTTCCAAAGTGCTTTGACAATTTGTAAATAGTGAAATAAAGGTGTACGGTTGTGCCAAATCAATCCAAGGAGGATTGATTCTAAGGCCTCGGAGGATACTAAAATCCATGGATGCTCAAGTCCCTTATATAAATTCTGATATAATTCTGCATATAACCAATGCAATCTTCCGTATACCTTAAATTATCTCTAGATTATTTACGATACCTAATACAATGTCTACACATCTCGCTGCCTGGATTCAGGGCAGTACATGGCACAGAGCATATTCAAATTTTGCTTTTTGGAATGTCGTGAAGGTTTTTTTTCCTGAATAATTCTGATCCACATTTAGTTGAATCCACAGTTGTGGAACCCTTGCAGATAAACAGTCTACTGTATATATATTTTTCTTGATATATAAATAATATATATATATATAAAGTTTCACAGAATGAACTTCTGAGGGTGAAGTGTGACAAATATAAATGTGTCAAGTTTTTTTTCCTGAAATTATGATTAAAATGTACGGAAATAAAATATAATGATTTTCATTACCTTGGATAGCATTATTTTTATCATATGTTAAAGTTCATACTATTTAAATTCACATGCGTTTCACACTAGTGTTTAGCCTTTCAGGTTGTTCCAAACAGTGAGCCTACCTAATGCTTCTCCAAGCCTTCAGTCACACCGGGAGTATTCCTCACCCCTACACCTACAGCACCACAGTATAAATTGCAATAATATTTCTATTTCCTATTCAAATATTTTCTATGTAGATTTCTGTGATTCTAAAACAGTAATTTCTGCCTTATTACATACTCAAAATTATCTGTTAAATAATTAACATGCATTTAATTATTACTTCATGTATAATAACGTCTTATTTCATGTTATATTTAATTTCATTGAAGATGCATTATACATGTGATTCTAAGTTATAAACACAGGGTACCTGAAATAGTCCCTTATTCCATTAATTAGGGTCATGGGGGAAAAATACCAGATGGAACACTCAAAAAATTTAACTAAAGAGAATTAATTTTAAAGGTTATCTATAGAAATATAGAAAGACTTCTGAGAACTAACAAGGGGTAAAATTCCAAGGACTATTGACAGGGGAAAGCTGGAGGAGCTGTAATCATTTTTAGTCTTGAAATGGCAAATGGAAGCTACAGTGTTTTCAGAGACCAGTGAGAAGTGAAATCAGGAACTAGGGCCAACCTGATTTAATCTGTCCCCAAGGAACAGTACAGCTACCAACAAAATATCAGTGAGGCAACAAAAGAAAGGGGAGAATTAAGGGACCAAACTCATTCACTTCTCCTGCCCTTAGTTGTCTGGCTGATGTCTTCTTTGTCTCCAAAAGAAAAACGTTGCAAGTTATCAAAGGTCATAGCAATTAGTTCCAGTCCCAAGTATTCTTTATATGCAACACCGTGTATTTGCTGCCATTAATAGTTTAACTATTAATATATTCTATATATCAATAACCCAATCTCACAAGATGTTATCCCATGGCTAAGGCCACTAATGAGTCCAGTAGACAGTTCCACTGTCCTTTTGACTCAGATGTTTCCAGGTAATGGAGTACTTAGTAAAATTAGAGATTCCATAAGCCTGACCTCATTGGTGTACATCTTTTCATGTAAACTAAGATTCTGGTTTGGAGGATATGTTTAGAGGATTCCATGGTGATGATTAAATCATTCTTGAAATCCTCAAATGATGGTGCTGGAAGAATTTCAGTCAGGAAAAGCAAATTGGCATAAAAAATGCACATATATTTCCAATGACCTTAAATTCCTGCCTTCTCTTTGAATGAAACAGAGAAGGCAGGAGTTTAAGGTCATTGGAAATGTAATCAACCAGATAGCTATGGGTCACCTGGCGAATGGTGTTATATCAGTGGCCCTCAAAACCTTTACTAAAATGAAATTGAACATCCAGTAGTAGTAGGCAGATGAGCCTTGATGAAGGGGTTGTTTAGACCAAGTATAGTCTTTGACCTTGACTGTTGGCTATTATTCTCGTTTTACCAGTGTACAGCGGACAGACAACCCAGAGCTTTTCTGGATGCTAGGGTTTCATTCACTATAGGAGTTCTAAATGCCTCGAAGAGGGTTCTTTGAGTCCCCCTAGTGGACATGGTTAGTGTGCAGCTGAATAAGCTGAACGGAATGGATCCACTTCGGTCCTATCGCCCCAAATGTTAGTCTCCTTTTCCCGGTGTACTGGGGTTGTTCTATAATCTTAATTCTATTGATTATAGCCACTGCTATGTACAAGCTTCAAACATCTAACACAACAATCGTTTAATCCCACTCCTAAGCATCCTAGTTAACACTTTAATTCTTAAATTCTGGATGAATATATCCATATTAAGACATTTAGCCTGATTCCACTTATATTTTATTATTCTTGGTTTTATATCCTCACACTATATTCCTGTACATGCTTTCCAGTCCTCTGTAATGATGCTGCTTAGCAAGGTGCTGAATCCTTCATGTAACCACTTTCTCCTCCTGAAGGAAACTTTACTTTGTTTTTTCTCACCTATGCTAGAATGTAACCTTTGGAATATGCCTCAAGGAAATGTGAGTGTACATGTCTGAGAAAAAGCTGTGGTTGACAATAGTTATTCTCTTGAGACAACTTCTTTGGGGGCAGTCAACAGAAGTTTTTCTATTGGAATGCTAGTTTCCTAAGATACTGGGTGAGGAATGGATTCTACTAGCAAATAAATTTTAAGGAAGTTTGAGCCTTTCAATTCTCAGCAGCATCTAAACCTGTCCAAATGGCCTCATCACATGTCTTACATCACATCACTCCTTATCAACTAGTGCCCTCGTGTTAGCACAATAATTCTCAAACTCCTTGTCTCATGGTTCCATTACCTTTTTAAAAGCTATTGAGAACCTCAAATGTCTTTTGTTAATGTAGAATACATATTTAATATTTCAAATTTAAATAAGAAAATTTTCATACATATGAATGTACCAACGCACATCCCATTAGTTATTAGAACAATTACTTTATTTCATCTATGAAGCGTACTGTTTTTGTTTTATTTTTTAAATGGTTTTGACCTCAGGGACCCTTTGAAATGTCTTGGGAACTTCCACTTCCTAAGGAACACCCAGAGCATACCCTGAGATGTTCTGCCTTAGCACCAGAGATGTGGTGGGGTTGCATATTTAGCTGGTATTACAATAAGGCAGCCCGCACAATCAGGTTTGGGAACAGAATCTTCAAACTTATCTTTTCTGAGTCAGGCAAGTTACAAAACTCTTGAACACCAGAGAGTTTGTCTGGTTTTCTACCTCTGGTTTGAATTGAGAGGTCAAGGTCCTAACCTTAGTTTTCTTTTTGTAACATTCCCAGTGTAATAAGAAGTTGTTATCCAACCTTCTTTGCAATCACCACCTTTGCCATGGCAACTAAGTGCTACAACGTCTTCATTTTGCACACCTTGCTGTTAGAAAGAAGCACTCCATTCCTTCATAAATTAAGTAGTTGTGATGTCCACTGACTACTATGAATTATGAGTGTTCCATCTTTCCTGGGAAGATGGTTATTCATATGTCCATTAAATATATGATCAACTCAGTACCAGAATTCCGATCACAGAGCTTATGTTTGCTGGGGATATTTCTGATTCTGTATCCAGCAGTATTCTGGTTAGAAGAGAGAAGGAACACTTAAAGCTATTCAATAGGAAAGCATTCAATTAATAAACTATTTTCAGAGGCATGTGAAGGGTTAAGGAAATTATAAGCAGGGAGTGAGACTAGAAGCCATCACTACTCTTAAGCCTGAAATGTCAAGACAAGAGTTACCAGAGCTTGCTGAGAGCGGGAGCTGTAGAAGAGGCACCACACGGCTAGACCTGTGGCTGATGAGGAACTTCCAGAATCACAGCAAGCACAAAGAAGCAGAATACCTGTCCTGAATCTCACAGTTCCTCTCCTCTGATCTCCTTTTGTTGCCTATCATCATCTGAACCCAACTGGAAGACAGACAGGGCAAAGAAACCTCAGTGTTCGTCTGTAGAGAACAAGTAGGAAAAAGCGAAGAAAGAAAGAAAAACTTGACACAGCTTAAATCTTCTATTGATTGATCTATGAAAAATATATTGTATGATAGATTCAAATATTTACATAGTAACATGTTTTTTAAATTAAAGATCCATGGATAATGTAAAAAAATCTTCATAATTCTAAATATAAAATGAGTAAGATACTTTAAGTATAATTTTCATTTTCCAATAATATTTCTATAGATGGCATAACTATAGAAATAACCCAATATTAACAACAGGTAAAAAATACCTTAAGAACCCAAACTACTTTAATAAAATTTAGTGCCTTATACCAAACATAGCAGAGATAATACCTCCTGTGATTCTGTGTCTGGTGGGAGAAGACAACAAATGATTCATTATGATCTCTTTGTTAGTGGGAATGATAAAAGCTTTTGGAATAAAAATGTCAAATACACATTTAAGTCTAAAAGTGTTTCAATACATTTGAATCTACCAAGTAACAGATTTCTTTTTTTTTTTTTTCCAGTTTGTTATTGTGTAGTTGTTCTTTTTTTTTTTTTTTTTTTCTTTTTAATTTTTTATTGGATTATAGGTTTTGGGGTACATGAGCAGAGCATGCAAGACAGTTGCGTAGGTACACACATGGCAGTGTGCTTTGATTTTCTTCTCCCCTTCACCCACATTTGGCATTTCTCCCCAGGCTATCCCTCCCCACCTCCCCCTCCCACTGGCCCTCCCCTTTTCCCCCCAATAGACCCCAGTGTTTAGTACTCCCCTTTCTGTGTCCATGTGTTCTCATTTTTCATCACCCGCCTATGAGTGAGAATATGCGGTGTTTCATTTTCTGTTCTTGTGTCAGTTTGCTGAGGATGATGTTTTCCAGATTCATCCATGTCCCTACAAACGACACGAACTCATCATTTCTGATTGCTGCATAATATTCCGTGGTGTATATGTGCCACATTTTCCCAATCCAGTCTATTATCAATGGGCATTTGGGTTGATTCCAGGTCTTTGCTATTGTAAACAGTGCTGCAATGAACATTCGTGTACATGTGTCCTTATAGTAGAAAGATTTATAGTCTTTTGGATATATACCCAGTAATGGGATTGCTGGGTCAAATGGAATTTCTATTTCTAAGGCCTTGAGGAATCGCCACACTGTCTTCCACAATGGTTGAACTAATTTACACTCCCACCAACAGTGTAAAAGTGTTCCTTTTTCTCCACATCCTCTCCAGCATCTGTTGTCTCCAGATTTTTTAATGATCGCCATTCTAACTGGCGTGAGATGGTATCTCAATGTGGTTTTGATTTGCATCTCTCTGATGACCAGTGACGATGAGCATTTTTTCATATGATTGTTGGCCTCATATATGTCTTCTTTCGTAAAGTATCTGTTCATATCCTTTGCCCACTTTTGAATGGGCTTGTTTGTTTTTTTCCTGTAAATCTGCTTGAGTTCTTTGTAAATTCTGGATATCAGCCCTTTGTCAGATGGGTAGACTGCGAAAATTTTTTCCCATTCTGTTGGTTGCCGATCCACTCTGGTGACTGTTTCTTTTGCCGTGCAGAAGCTGTGGAGTTTCATTAGGTCCCATTTGTCTATTTTGGCTTTTGTTGCCAATGCTCTTGGTGTTTTGTTCATGAAGTCCTTGCCTACTCCTATGTCCTGGATTTCTTAATCACATATTTTATCAATGAATTTTCTTATTCAGAAAGAAAATTTTCTACATTCCATTCAATAACTATGACTGATTACCTATGTATAGAACATGATTCCTCTAATTTCTTTCTCTTTGCTGTAGCCTATAATCTGCAATATTTTGGGAGTGACAAGACAAGAGAGGTATAAGTCTGCAAAAGGAATCTATGTATTATAAAATTATTGGAAGGGGCTGGTAATCCAACGAGCAGAAAAGCTGCTGTACCTGTACAAGATTTTCAACATCAAAGCTGCTGCTTGAGCTAGAAACAGCTCTCTCATCAGACATCCACCTAACCATTTTGCCTTCCTCATGTGATGAGTGCAGATTAAATCAGTCAGTCAGTGGTAGGAAAGAGGCGTGTTTTACTTTCTCAGGTTGAACAACTTTGTCAGCATGACTCTGAGTTTTTGCCGATGTAAAAATGTATTTTAAAATACTTGTCAGAAATAGGTATCTGCTAAAAATGAAATATGGGATCACAGTTTGTCAAGACCAAATGTATTGAGTTCTTGGAGAAAGAGTATGTGCATGTTCGCTTTATAGGTACACAATGACATTAACAACAACAATGATCAGAGGCAGGTTACAAAATGAGTAAATCAAATAAACGTTATTGAGCAGGTGGGCAGGGGAGATGCTGAGAAAATGCTGGGAAGCCACTGCTGAAAGGCAAGGGAAACTTAAAAAGGATTCCAAGAAGTTATTTCTGACTAACGTGTACATCATAAAGGGTCTAAATTTACTACAGAGGAGGGATCATTGAACCATCTGTATCTTCCTTAAATAAAATGCAAAACAGAATTTTGAAGACTCAGAATTATCTATGAATATTTTTCTTTCTCTGGGTCATATAGTGGAACTTTATATACCTCCTTCCCCATGGTCATATTTGACTGTCCACACTGGAAAAGCCAAACTATATCTCACACCCCCAGACGCTTGCTGGGAAAATTTCACCTATAAGTGTCATCAGAGCTGGCTTAGATGGATTTTTTTCTAGTAGTGAAACTGACAGAGATCCCCAGTTGCTATTGCATTATCTTGTTTCTTTTATAATAGTTTCCTCAGTAATAGCACAATGGTTAGGTGGAAACACCAACAAAAAAATACAATAGTTTCCTCAGGAAACGTCCTTAGAATAGTCAGATTATTAGTTTTTAGTATTCCGCTGTGTTCTGAGGTCTTCCACGCCTTTGTTTTGGACTCTCTAGTGGCAGCTATTGTCTGTAAAATGTCGCATTTTGGCACCTGGCTCCAGTTGACTTTTTCAATTTCCACTCCTGCTTTTTGTTGTTGTTGTTCAGTTTTTGCAACTGCATGCTGCATTCTAGTCACAGCAAATAGAATACAAACTTTAATAGAATATAAGCTTCAGTTTCTTATTCTTTTATTTTGGCATAGCTTTCTTCCCATATTTTTATTTTCCCGACACACTTGTACTGATCATCACATTATTATTCAGATGTCATCACCATAGATTTCCCAGAAAGAAATTATATAAATGACATGGCATATATGCAATATGCATGTAAACATGCATGTATATTCTATGCATGGTAACTATAACTTGTCTATATCCAGGATAGACTATAGCATCGAGGGGCAATAACTCTACCTTATTACGCAAAGTAGTTTCTACAGTTCCTGGCACATTTTAGATGCTCCCCAAAAATACGTTTTTAGTTTTCTTCTCGAATTATGCTAGCTTCTTTAAACATATGTGATCTAATTAAACTTAAGAGCTTCTGCACAGCAAAAGAAACAATCATTAGAGTGAACCAGCAACCAACAGAGTGGGAAAAAAATTTTTGCAATCTACCCATCTGATGAAGGGTTAATTTCCAGAATCTACAAAGAACTAAAGCAGATTTACAAGAAAAAAACAAACTCATTCAAAAGGATATGAACAGACACTTTTCAAAAAAAGACATATGTGGTCAACAAACATATGAAAAAATGCTCATCATCATTGGTCATTAGAGAAATGAAAATCAAAACCGCATTGAGATACCATCTCACGCCAGTTAGAATGGCGATCATTAAAAAATATGGAGACAACAGATGCTGGAGAGGATGTGGAGAAAAAGGAACACTTTTACACTGTTGGTGGGAGTGTAAATTAGTTCAACCATTGTGGAAGACAGTGTGGTGATTCCTCAAGGATCTAAAAACAGAAATTCCATTTGACCCAGCAATCTCATTACTGGGTATATACCCAAAGGATTACAAATCATTCTATTATAAAGATACATGCACACATATGTTCCTTGTGGTGCTGTTTACGATAGCAAAGACCTGGAACCAACCCAAATGCACTTTAATGATAGACTAGACAAAGAAAATGTGGCACATATACACCATAGAATACTCTGCAGCCATAAAAAATGAGGGGTTTTTGTCCTTTGTAGAGACATGGATGAATCTAGAAATCATCATTCTCAGCAAACTGACACAAGAACAGAAAACCAAATACCACATGTTCTCACTCATAGGTGGGTGATGAACAATGCAAACACTTGGGCACAGGGAAGAGAACAACACTCACTGGGCTAGATGGCAGGGGGAGAGGGGAGGGGAGACAGGAGGATGGTGGGGAGGATGGGGAAGGATAACACCAGGAGAAATGCCTGATGTAGGCAACGGGTTGGGGGGATGGAAACAGCAAACCACCAGGGCATGTATATAGCTATGCAACAATCCTGCAGGATGCAGGATGTACACATGTATCCGAGAGCCCAAAGTACGATTTAAAAAAAAAAGAACAAACACAAAAACGCATATGCATTGTATTTATGAATTAATATAATGGTTACTAATAATACATAAGGCATTATCCAAATTACTAAAATGTACTAAAGCTTGTTAGGCTAGAAAGTTATAAAAGTAACATCTAATCCTCACTGGGAGGAGCACGTATCTAAATGCCAGAATCATTGAATTTAGCTTCAGAAAATTAGTTGCTTACATCATGCATTCTTACAAATTTCCACCCAATTCCCCACTGATAAGATAGAGAAAAAAAGGTTTTAAAAGATGTATTTTACAGTAAATGGGTAGAAGAAGTAATATAGTACATTTTTATGACAATCATGTGAAGCTCAAACCACTGCAGGGATTCTGCTGTAAAATTATACCACATGGAGGAAAAGGGAGAATTTGGTCCCTTCTGCCACAAAGTGGATGCAGCTAAAGAATAAAGTAAATATTTGGTCCACCTGAGTTTAAAGGGCATCCTAACTCATTTTACTGCCCTCACCAGCCTTTGGAGGATACGAGCCTGCCAGTGTCAAGGCGGCAGGTAGAAGAGGGTTTGTTCCGGTGAGAATGGCAGCAGCAGCAATGGCATCCACAGCTACACAACATCACATGGGCATGGAAAGTGGCACAGCAAATTACATCTCTCAATTTTTTTTCTGGTTTGCAAAAGGATATAAAGATGACAAAAACACACTGCCATGTGTGTACCTATGCAACTATCTTGCATGTTCTGCACATGTACCCCAAAACCTAAAATGCAATAAATAAAAAAAAAGATGACAAAAAGTAATAAAATGGCCTAACAGTCTAATCCCCAGTTTTTCATAAATTATATCCAAAATCTCTAAGGGGGGCATAGTTAAAAATGAATTCAGTGATGGATCCAGTTCTGTATGTAAAAAGAAGTCTCTTTTAGTTTATGAATAGATTATAAATTAATAGATGCTTTATGTTCTTAGGCATCATCCTGTTTCCTTGGGGAAAAATATACACTTTATACACAAAATAAGAACCCCTAAAGACCATTTCAGCTCGGGTAAAAAGGTTGGGAGGTAGATGGGCAGAAATCAATATTTAGATATAATTTACTTCACTGGGAGCCCAAAAGTGAAAGTAAAATTTAACTTCGCACATATCGAGTTTGGCAGTCATGATAATGTTCCACTCAGGCCTCCCCCTGCAGAAAACTGGTATTACTATATTGGACTGATAGGCCGAGCTGTTGGGCTCTGATCTTTCCACAACCCTGTTTTCTCTATCCTGTCACTTTCCTGTGTGCTGATCTCAGCCAATAACTAAAGACGGCCTTGAAGTGTATAATTTCTCTGATGGACAATTTTGGCTCAAGGACTCCCCATGAAACTGGACCAAAGCTTTTTAGAAGTACTTGCAGTCTGAAATGACCTATCCAATTATCTTTCCTTCTCTATTTCTTCACAGAAATCAGAACCGTATTATAGATAGTCTGAGGACTCTCCTCACCTTTTCTGACTGCCTCTTCTTGTCCTTCATGTCTAGTTCCATCTTGGCTTCCTCTTTTTCAGCAGACCTATGTGACTTACCCCTGCCCTCTATTAATTATATTTCTTCCAGTACAGAAAATATGGTAAATACCTAGTTTGGGGGCTTAAAACTGAACATACATAAAGATATCTTTTTTAAAGCACACAAAAAATATTTAAACCCTGGGTAGTGGGTTCAGTAGTAGCCCCCTGTTATGGTCTGAATGTTTATTTTCCCCTACCCTGTACTCAGTTCATATGTTGAAGCCTGATACCCAATGTAACCCTATTAAATGGTGGGGTATTTAGAAGGGAATAGATCCTAAGGGCTTTACCCTCATGAATACGGTTAGTACCATTCTAAAAGAGGACTGAAAGAGCTAGCTCTTCCTTCTGCCAAATGAGGACATGGATAGAAGCTGCCCTCTATGAGGAAGAGATCCCTTACCAGACACCAAATCGACTGGCATCTTGAATGTGGGCTTCTCAGCCTTGAGAACTGTGAGCAATAAATTTCTCTTGTTTATGAATTACCCTAGCTATGTTATTTCATTATAGCTGCCTGAATGGACTAAGATACTTCCCCCAAAACATGTCTTCATATCCTAATCTCCACAACTTTTGAATGTAATTTTATTCAGAAGAAAAAGTTATTTCAGATATAATTACATTAAGGGTTTTTGAGATGAAATCATCCTAGATTATCTGGGCGCATCCTCAGTCCAATAACAGGTATCCTTTTGAGATACAGAAGAGAAGATACAGACACAGAGAAGGCCACATGAAGGTGGAAGCAGAGATGGAAAGTATGCAGCTGTAAGGTAAGAGATGCCTAGAGCCACCAAAACCTGGAAGGGGCAGGGAAAGACTCTCCTCTAGAGGCTGCAGAGGGAATGGAACCCTGCTGATCCTTGATATCAGACTTCTAGCCTTCAGACTCTCTGAGAATACATTTCTGTTATTTTAAGACACCAAATTTAAGTTTGTGGTGGCTTATATTTTTTCATAACAACCATAGGAGACAGATATACTCACCTAAAACAAAACAGTGAAATGATCAGTTTTCCTTATCTTTTGGGGACTGAAGAGGTAGCAGGAAAGTAAAATAAAGCATAAACCTTGGAGCAAAACTTAGTAAGAGCAAGAAAAAGTTTTTTTAAAAAATTACAAATCATTTCTCACTCAGGAAAACAATCTGCAGCATAATGTTTTCAAAGGATAGTACATCATCAGAAAGTCGTGACTGCTGATGATTATATCATCAGTAATGTAATTTGAGTTCAACATTTGAAAATAAATCATACTTTGCAGATGAGTGTGTAAAATGTTGCAGCCACTTTGGAAAACATTTGACTCAAATACATGGAGAAATATACCCCATGTATGGATTTAAAGACTCAATATTATTAAGATGGTAAATCTCTTCAATGTGATCTATAGATTTAACAAAATACCAGCAAACTTTATGGAGAATTTGAGTGACTGATTCTAAAATGCATGTCAATTATATGGAATTGTCATAATGACAAATAAATGTATAAATTGAAAAGAAAATAGATTGTCCATGACTAAACCCTAATACATATGTACATACATAATATATATAACTGTTACAGTACATATTTTAGATGATATATATATATATATAGATAGATAGATAAAACAGTTGTTTAACAAAGGCACTAAATTTACTTAATGAAGAGATCATCTTTCAAAAAGTCACTTTGGAATAATTATATATCTGTAGAGAAAATTTTAAAATTGATTCCTATCTCACACTTAACACAAACCTTAGCTCATTATAGAACACATACATAAATGTTCAAATTAAAACCATAAAGCTTCTGGAACAAAATGTGGAGGCATATCTCTGAAAACATGGAGTAAGCAAAGATTTCTTTGACAGGACAACAAAAGCACCAAGAATAAAAGAAAAACTTGACAAAATTGACTTCGGCAAAATTAGCATCTTCTGCCCTTCAACTGACGGTACTGGAAAAGGAAGATTCAAGCCACAAACTGGAAGAAAATATTCACTAGACACATATCTGAAGAAAGACTTGCATTCAAAACATATTAAAAGAAAAATTCCTGTTACTAAATAATATAAAATCAAACAAGTCAATAAAGATAGAAATTTAACTTAGAAAAAAACCTTACTGAGGAGTATATACAAATGGCCAAATGCATGAAAATGTTCTCAGTAACCTTAAATATCAGGGAAATGCAAATATAAACCACACTGAGTTACTGCCATTTACCGTTAGAACAGCCAAAATGTTAGTAAGACTGAAAAGTTTCAACTCTTGGCAATGCTATTGATCAAGTGGAATTTTCATACTTTGCTGATGACAGTGTGAAATGGTGCTCCCACTTCAGAAAAGCAGTTTCTAAAATGTTAAAGCTGCTGTCACCCAACAATAATATATCTAGGATTTTCCCAAGGGAAATCAAACATATGTCCATAACAGTCTTAAAAATCTTCAGAAAGATTTACTCATAATAGCCCAAACTGGAAACAACACAAGTGTCTGTCATCAGGTAAATGATAAATACATTTTAATGAATACTTCAAAATGGATCCGTATTATATTTGGTGACAGCAAGCTATGAACTAATAATATAGATTCAGCAATATGAGTAAATTTTAAAAATATTTTCTTCAGTTAGCCAGTTACAAAAGAGTACATATTCCATTATTCCATTATTCAAAGTTCTAGTACAGGTTAAATTAATTATAATGACTTGGATAATTTGTTGCTATAATCAAAGATAGATGGGGAGAAATGACTAGAAAGCAACATTAGGCAACTTTCTAGGTTTTTTTTTTTTGATTTGGATGATCATTACACCGTACGTAATTTATCAATATTTATCAAATAGATACTTAGAATCTGTGTACATTATGAAATATAATTTTACCTCACTTAAAAAAGATGAAAGTAGGTAAGCAAAATTTGTCAAACATGAGTATACAAAGTAGAAATTAATATAAAAGAAAGAAAAATAAGATAGATTACATTTTTAAATAGTATTAAGGTAAATTTTAAAAATACATGTATAATACAAAATTATACAGACTCATTAAAGTTAAACCACAATTCTGGCTCTTAAGCTTTCTTAGGAGAAGTGGAAATTGAGAAACTTAATCAGTTAATTCAATGATTTTTAATGTTCAATCATAGACAATTTTCTGGGGAGCTTCATGAAAAACACAATTTTTTAGGACCTATATTCTCCATATTCTGATTCAGTAGGTCTGAGGAAAGGTCTGAAATTTTACATTTTGAAAGTTTCCCTTGGTGATTGTGACATCTGGTTTGAAACTTTCTGAGTTATCCAATTTGTAGAATTCATAAGATAAATGAATTATTTACAAAAAGTTCAGCAATTCATGATGCTAAAGATAAATTTAATTTCTTCTGACAATTCTCACAAGGAAGACACTGTGTAACAAAACATATCCTCAGTAATAGACTTACAGTCAATTCAGGAACAAGTTTTGTAAAGGCACCTCATAATACAGATTCTTAATACAGGGCCTCAATACAAGTCAAGTGTAGGATGGCAACTGTAATTCAGTAAGTATAATTATAAAGAGTGGGGTGGCCAGGTGTGGTGGCTCACACCTGTAACCCCAGCACTTTGGGAGGCCAAGACAGGTGGATCACGAGGTCAGGAGATTGAGACCATCCTGGCTAACACAGTGAAATCCCATCTCTACTAAAAATACAAAAAAATTAGCCGGGTGTAGTGGCAGGTGCCTGTAGTCCCAGCTACTTGGAAGGCTGAGGCAGGAGAATTGCTTGAACCTGGGGAGACAGAGGTTGCAGTGAGCCGAGATCGTGCCATTGCACTCCAGCCTAGGCAACAAAGCGAGACTCTGTCTCAAAAAAAAAAAAAAAAAAGGAGTGGATTAGTGAGGTTAGTGGATAAACTTCTACTATGCAACTCATGCTGCTTTAGATTAACATAGGAGCAGATTTTAGAACATCCAGAAAAACACAAAAACTGAAAGGCAATCCTCCCTAAAGTTATTATTATTTTTTAATTCCTCATGAACTTTTGTAGACTACTACTGGGTAAAAATGAATTTAAGACTTTTTAGCAATTACTTGAATCATAAATAATCTAAATTGCTACTTAAATACCATACCAATCAATATAATTTAAGTCTGTTAATAATAGTTGGCATGTTCTAGGGACAATTAAGGAATGTAAACTAAATTTAAGGTTGGCTGTAGTGAATTTTAAGCAGGAATCAGACATAAATAGTAAACTTATATTTAGTACTTATAACATTCCCCACAAAAAAGGCAGTTGTTCCCTTCAGTAACAGGCTTCTGCCTTTCTATACTCATTTTCAAACTTTTCTGCTTGATAGCCTCTAACATTTGAAAGCAGTAGTCATGATGATGGCAGTTTCCCTAAAACCGTTATAAAATACTTTAGAAGAGTAGCAAGCAACCAAACCCATTTGAAGTAGGAACAGTGGGGTAGGGAACAGAGATTTTGACATATCAATGAGCAGATTCTATGGTCATATTCATAAATTCTGTTATTTTGGCGTGTAAAATAAAAAAAAGAAAAACCAATGAATTTACTAACCAAGCATTCAGAAATTTCAAAGAAGCAAAGAGAAGCTTCTAAAACTCATTAAAGTGATTATCTGCATCCTCATTCTCCTTTCTAACTACCATTAACTTTTTTACTTGACCCCAATGTATCATCTATAAAAAGAGAAATTTAACTAAATAAAAAGCAAACGCATTTATTATTAGAAACTGCCTTTAGAGCAAAATCATGACAAATAAGACAAACAGTATGATCATATGTTCATCTCTACAGGGGACACCAAAAAAACCACAGAAAAGGAGGACATGAATGAGGGGCAAGTGGTGGCCATGGTCATAGACAGTCTTTCAGGTTTCAATATCTACTGGTAGCTCATGATCTACTCTTTGTAGTCCCTTAGATTAGGTTTAAATTTAATGCTGTATTAAAAATCTGTAAATTGATTTTCTCTTCATTAAATACTACCATAAAGAAATCAATTTAATGTATGCAACTATTTCTTGACAGCTCTCCTGATTACACCATTCAAGAAACAAAGCCTCTAATAGGTCTGTTCAATAGTAATAAAATAGCAAGGAAATCAAAAGCTGCGGGTGACGAAAGCAACAAAAACAACTGAAATTCTGTGATAGCTATAGTAAGGCCTATAGTCTATATGTTAAACTAAAATATTTTTTTCTCTTAAATTTAAAGTATCTAACTCTGAATCTAGAGATAGGTAAAGTTTTAAAAGTCTCTTGTTGGCTAAGCAATAAAATGAGGTAAGAGGCTTCCAAATGTAAATATCCTAATGGGGCTAGTCAGCTATCACACACACTGTGAAGCATCAGCAACTATGGGTAGGTTTCAGGGCCCCTTCTCATTCTACCAAATCTATTCCCAATTGTCTTAACAGTTATGTCCTCAGACCACCTAGATTTCTTGCGTTTTTCCTGATTGATCCTGCCTGCATTTAGACAAATTGTCCTCTGTCCTAGAATTACTCTCTTTCAAGTATAATTTTATATAGAGGACTTACAAGTGATGCTTCACACAAGAAAATTATCTTTTCAAAGGTGTATCAAAAGGAGGCTTGTCCACTAACTTTATGTTCAGTACCGTAAAGCCAAACTATCACTGGCAGATTATGAGCAGGTCTAAAATTAGTTCCACAAGATCAAAGCAGTATCCAAATAAAGAAAGATTTTTATATTAAAGCACCTTAAGTAAAATACCCTAAATTCTTATAACACTAAAGCTAAGTTCCTAGAAAAATAGCAACAAAAACAGTGCTGAAATAGGATTACTTTTAACATATAGTACTATAAGAATAAAATAGGAATTTTTACATCATTATGTATGCCTCCGTGCTTTCTTCATATTAAAAAAGTCAGGTGTTTTGTATAATATATTTACATTAGACTGCTTTCCCTACCATCGCCAAATCTGCTTTTCCTATCTATTTCTGTTCTTGGGATTAAGTCTGTTACCATCTACCCATTTTCCCCAAGGGGAAACTTCAGAGGCATATTTGATTCTAGCTGTCCGTCATGCTGAGCTTCAATCAGCCACTTTATCCTGTTGATTTGGCATGGATCCCACTGCTACAAACTCATTTCAGGCCCTAATCATCTATGTCTTTCATTACTGCATGAGACTCCTCTTGTCCATCTCTTCACTTACTTCAAGCTGCCGGGTTCTTTCTTAAAACATTAATCCTGATGCCTCTTCCATTTTTGATAACATAAAGTACAATATCCTTGGCACCATGTTTAAAATCCTTCTTACTTCTTGTGTCTTATTAACTACTTTTCTTGTGTCTCTCTTTGTACTTCTGCACAGGTCCTCATGCCCCAGACATAATGAGTTTCACTGCTGCTAGATCTAGCTTAGATTTCAAAAATATTCAATGCCTCGATTTCTGCACTTAGATTATTTGTTTAGTTTTGTACCTGTTTATCCCACTAGAACCTGAGTCCTTCAAGTTCTGAGCATTTTTGCTCATATTTTTATGATACAGTTAGTGCAATTCCTTGTCCATAATGGGTTCAAAGTACTCATGTTTGAAAAGCATCAAAAACTTTGATTTGGGGCAATTAGTACTATGTTCTCCTTATCCGTTTTTATAACAAGCTTCTCAATGACTGTTCTTTTTATAATGGTTTGTTTTACTTTGGCAATAAAAGTAAGTTAGCAATGAGAGGAGTAGTAACTAAAAGCCTGTAGCTGTGGGCGATGCTTTGGGGACAGGGTAGTGTTTGTACAGTTTGATTGTGGGCTCTAGAGTCCAACTCCCAACTTTGAATTTCAACTTTATAATTTCCCATTACTTGACTTGAGAAAGTTATTTGAACAGTCAATACCTCATTTAAATAAATGGGAACCATTCAGCACTTTAGAAACACCTCTTAGATACTGAGCTCTATTCTAAGTGTTGTGTGAAAACAGATACATTCTATGCCCTTCAATACTTTATGTTCTAGTAATCATCTCAAAGATTTCTTGTTAGAATTAAGTGATATAATAGATATAAAACACTTGTCCGAGTGTCAGAGACCTGACAAATGCAGAGTAAATGCTATCCATTGTTAACATCATTAATTAGGGTTAGCAGCATCAATATTATTTTTAAATGGATAGATATGGAGATTGTATTAGTCCCTTATGCTGCTAATAAAGACCTACCCGAGACAGGGTGATTTATAAAGGAAAGAAGTTGAATTGACTCACAGTTCAGCATGGCTGGAGAGGCCTCAGGAAACTTACAATCATGGCAGAAGGGGAAAGAAATATGTCCTTCTTCCCATGGCAGCAGCAAGAGAAGAATGAGTGCTCAGAGAACAGGGAAGCCCCTTAAAAAACCATCAGATCTTGCGAGAACTAGCTATCACAACAGGGTGGGGGAAACTGCCCCCAAGATTCAATTATCTCCACCTGGTCCCTCCCACGACACGTGGGGATTATTATGAGAACTAAAATTAAAGATGAGATTTGGCTGGGGACACAGCCAAACCATATCAGAGATTATAAAGCCAACATATCCATCACTTATTCTAGGCTAACCCTCACAAATCCTATTCTATATCATTCTCTGCAGATAGTTCAGCCCACTATATTTTCCCTGAAACCTAGGACTCATTAGCTTTGATATTAAAATTATGGGAAGCTTTCAGCAGAGACAAGGAGTATCACCCAGACCAAGCTTCCTTGATGCTGAATCCATGCACCTGTTTTATCTGCTTTGCTTTTCTTGGTGCTTCTGTGAAACTTGGTTTCTGTATGCAATTCCTTCTGAATTCAGCATTTCGCCTTGCCCTTCACTTTATGTCTTTATATGTCCCATTTCTCATTGTGCCTCCTGGCTCACCTGGTTTCACTCTCACAGCTGGCCCTGGCCTCCAGTATCTGTGGTGCCTAAGTTTTGTCACTGCCTTGATTTTAAAACACTACCTGCTCCTGCAGTTTGTGATTTTGTGTTCAGCCCATTGAATAACAACCCAGCCAATGATCATCAAACCAGCCTAATTAAACATTATTCTGGATCTCATGATACCAGGTGTCTACTTCACCCATACTCTTTCACCTCAATAGTAACACTAATTGAGGGTTTACTAACTTCTGTGCATATAACGACATAAGTAATCATTACAGCATCCCTTTGAGGTAGGTGCTGTGACTAGTTCCCTTTTACAGATAAAGAAACTGAAGTATAGAAAAGTTAGACTATTTGCCAAAGTTTTATACTTACTAAACTACAGAGCTTGGATTTTATTCCATTCAGTCTGGCTCTAGAGTTGGTGTTGTAAGTCATCACGAACTACTGTTTCTCACCTGACAGGATGACAAAACGGAATTTCACAGCCTAGATTTTACATATAGTTTGAGTTTCATTTCTGTCAAATGAGTGTTTAAAAATACTGTGTGGTAGATATTTGTCATTTGGGACCATCCAGTATCTCTCTCTACTTCCCACTAGAACCCCAAGATTTTCTTAAAGTTTATCTTCCCCATGGTGAAGTCTTGGAAGGAAAATGACTTAGGAGGCTTTGACCTCCCCTTTCAGAAGCTGTGGGGTAGCATGCATGTCTTTCTTTTAGGGTTTTTTATTTTACTTCATTGATACCAATGAGGTATGTCCAACTGACCTAAGTTCCTCCAGTAAGATTTGTCCTGAGGACTTTGAAATTTGAGTAAAATGTCAAATGAGAAAAGGAAAAGCAGAAAAACACCCACCTCTGGGCATTGGTTTATTCAGTCCGGCAATGTGCCTGAGTGAGCAAGAGCTTGCTGTGGAGACCCTCTCTACTTGCAAACTTCCTTTCCTTTCACGCCTGGTTTTGCAGCACTCCCTTCAGTCCTGTGAGTGTCTTCATATCCTTCTAATCAATTCTCTTTCTACATTAATTACACAAAGCTGGTTTCTGTTGCTCTTCAACTATTATATTTTATAAATATAGAATAATTAGCAATCCTTTAACTGACAGTTTTCATTAGGTAATGTTTTTATTTTCTTATATTTCTGTCCTCCCTTGATTGGATTGCTGATATTGGCTGCCTCAAAACCCCATGTGATCATTTTGAAAAATTGATACAGGTCAAAAAATAATGCCAGATGAGAGGAAAAAATCAATGTGAAAAAAATAATCAGAATATCAACCAATATTTGGAAAACAACAATCTTATTTCAGGCGGTATCAAATAGGAAATTTGGCAGAATTTTACTTAGATAGCAGGTCACAGACTCAGATCTATATATGTGTTGAAGAGTGGGTGTTAAAATGGCTTTTATTTCTGAAATGTGAACTCCAAATTCCACACTTGGAAGCAAATTAGAAATCTTCTGCCTGTAATTAGAAAATCTCTTTTCACAGAATTCATCTTGATGAAGCCTCAGTGATCAGACAGACAAGCCTCCCTCAAAACTGCTAACTCTGTTGGGCATTCATTATTCTAGTCAAACGCTGAGTGGCCATAATCACCTGCTTAGATGACGGTGCACTTGCTGCCCACTCAAACACATTAGGTTTGCCACAGGCTTTGGGAGCAGCAGGGGATGCTTTGCCCCATTATTTATAAATGGTGATGTTTCCAAGTTTAGTAGATAGCTGTTTTAAACAGCTTTGAAGAGGAGGCAATAATAGTGAACTAACACTAATTAATATTAATATTTCTCCATGAATTATTTTACCTTTATATTTTTGTTCTCTTAAAGTCTCCCTTGAGTAAAAGCAGTATTTGGTTTCTTAAGTATTTCTCTTAGGAAGATATAGGCTTAGAAATAAGAAAAAAATTGAGCATCATTATACAATTTAAGACTTAAAATAGGGAACACAAGTTTACACAATTATACAAGTGCACGAGTGTACAATTACTTAGAAGGTGAGCTATAATAATATATATAATCAATTTCTTTTACCAAATAAATTAGAGATTTAATTATTAGAGCATGATTCATTACATAACTTAAAAGTATAAATGACAGAAATAGAGAAAATGTAGATGTTGTTGATCTGTTTTTCATAAATTCATTTGGAGGATATAGAGTGTTTCACCTATGTATATATCTGAATGGTCAGTGTCTCTTCTATTTTGGGCAGGTAGGAGATGCTTGTTAAATAGATGAGTAAATATTTTATATTTTATAATGCAATAAAAATATTTCAATATTTATGCAACCTACTAAGCAAAAGTAAAATAACCCCTACAATCACAACTTGCATCAAGGTAGATATATTTTTATAACTTTCCCAGTATATAAATAAATCTAGGTGGCAACTAGTACCTTCTCATACTCTGGAACATAGACCAAGATATACAATTTATTTGGAAAAGTAGAACCTATGTGTTTAGACTCTGTAATATTCAGAGGTATATCTAGGGACCTATGCTCCAAAGTTCATATGACAGAAATTTAAATATCAGACTTTAAATATAATATATAGGTCATATTATGTTCATTAAGGGAACATAACATTACATTATGAGTATCCCAATTTGTGGAAACTTTAAAATGAACCATAGGTATGGTTCTCTTATAGATCATAAATGGTCAAATATAAACAATTTTATTAAAAGTATGCCGTCTTTATCCAAGAAGTGAAAGAATAACACAAGACAACTAGGGAATTCTGAAGGGAAAATTCTTCAGAATACTTTTAAAAAAGAAGCAAATCATTTCCCCTCATTATTCAATAAGTATACAGTATTTACATCTATGTACAAAACACTGATTTACAGAATATACAAATGTAGATGATAAATATAACATGACACTGAGAAATTTATATCAATAAAGAACATATCAATTACTGACATCTGTATAAAACAAGTATATTCTGAGGCACATTCTGGCACAATGTGGTTAGTCTCATGAAGAAAGCACAACAAAATTCTTACAGTTGAGAGGAAAGAAATCACACTGGGCTGGCAGCCACATGCAAAGCCAAAGTTATCTCATAGAAATCTACAGGACCATAAATTGTGCTAAATCAAGGGTCATAAAAAATTAGGACTTCAACCCATTCTTATCTACATCGGCTATGGACACTTCTTCAATATAAGATGGTTCAGTTCTCAGAGTTGTCTTTCTCCACTAATGGACCTTAACATATTTCTCATTCTGTCACTTAGTCTTTATCTCAGAGAAGGATGCTGGTGAATTTCACAGAGCTGAGTCACAGGCGCATTCTGCAAAGCAGCTCCTTTTATCTGACAGTCACGAGGCGCTTACTCAAAACCAGTTTCTGGTTCATACCCTTTCTATTATGATAACTGGGGAAATAAGCAGCTCATTACAGAGACCACTCACTTGAAAAATGCACAGCCAAACCTACTTATTTAATCAGAGCCAAAGGAGGGCTGTTCTTATTCCTGTGCCCAGGTCACTCTAGGCTAAATTTATATTTCCACATTCAATCAATCTCTAAATGAAAGAAAAAGTGGTATATTTAAAAGTTTATGAAATATCTCTTTTTAAACTTTGAAAGAGTAAATTTTGTTTTCTTTTTCTTTTTTTTTTTTAACACAGAGTTTTGCTCTTGTTGCCCAGGCTGGAGTGCAATGGCGAGATCTCGGCTCACTGCAACCTCACCTCCCAGGTACAGTGATTCTCCTGTCTCAGCCTCCCAACTACCTTGGATTACAGGCATGCATCAGCATGCCTGGCTAATTTTTTTTTTGTAATTAATAGAGCTGGGGTTTCATCATTTTAGTCAGGCTGCTTGTGAACTCCTGACTTCAGGTGATCCACCCTCCTTGGCCTCCCAACATGCTGGGATTGCACTTTGGGTGCAATTTATATTTTATAATGCAGTAAAAATATTTTAATATTTATGCAACCTACTAAGCAAAAGTAAAATAAGCCCTACGATCTTTCAGGCCACCGTGCTCGGCCTAAAAGAGTAAATTTTCAATTTTTTTTTATTATAAACATTGAACTGGTTTATAACCAACAAAAGGAATGATAGTTTAGGCTCAGATGTTTTTTGAAGATGCACATAACTTTTACCTGGAAACATGTATCCAACACTGATTGTACTAATACATATATTTTTCTTCTCCAGGGGCTAGTAGCATTCTGAAGAAAATTGCATTATTGCTCTGCTCTGTAAAGTCAACTGCTTACAGTTGAGTGATTTATACCAGTGGTTTTAAGACTTACTCCCTGAGAAACCAAGAAGTAAGTTTAAGTTTTACTCAGATCCTCATGTGAGCCATGAGATGTTAAGGGAGTTTAGTATGTAGGTTAACCTGGTGCTATGAAGTCAATTTTACTGGGTTTGAACGCCAGGTCTACCACCTACTTCCTCTGCAATCTTCAGCAAGTTCCTGAACTTTGCTAAACCAATGTCCTTACTTGTAAAAGCGGTGGTAAAAGTTCTCCCACTTGGGGTTGGAGGGAACATTAAATGGGATATTGCATGTATGGGGCCTTGTCCATTGTTATTGCTAGCCATTGACAACTTCTGAGAGCAGTCTTCACACAACCCCCTTTGCTGGGAAAAAGGTTTTATCTACCAAATCTCCTAGGGAAATTGAATTGCTTTGTGTCTACTTTTCTGATATTTTCTAAGTAACAACTCCTAATAAAATAATTTACCTGAGTAAATGGGTACTATGAATAAAATTTTTCTCTATCCTAGGAGTCACATGAACATTCTCAATATTTTAACTGGAATGCCTGGGAGAAGGACTAAGTTACTCTGGTAAGAATATAAAAGAGGTATGTTGTGGCAGGGTGAATATCGCATTGTAAACATGGCTGTCTGCTTATTTTACTACTGATGGCTGGCACTAAAAGGCAATATTACTGTTCTAAAGTCAATTGGATTTCTTAAAAATGCCACCAATCAAGCTCACTGAGAAAGAGGAAGAGATGTTTCTGCTGGATGCGTTTATGTTAACATGATATTGGCCAGAGAAAGCACTGTTTCAGAGAAAATGCAAAGCTCGGTCTGGTATCAGTGTCACAGTGTGAACATAATAGCCTCCCCTTGATTAATGGTATTATTTTTGGCATAGCAGTCTTGAGCGTCTCACTCATGATATGCTCAGAGGTCTTCCAAAGCTCTTTATTAATGAAGGACATGATTTAACTTGTGTAAAAATGGAAACCCAAAACACAGAGGCTTAAAGACGGTAAAATTTAATTTCTTTCTCAGATAAAAGCTTAAAAGTGAAGAGTCCAGGATGAATGGGTACTCTTGATACCCTCAGCATGAATTCCAGATGGGGTCCAAGGCAGCAGATCTGATGCTTACAACTTCTGCAAGAAGTGAAAGGAAAGAGGAGAAACAAACAACTTCTGTTGTAGGAAATATTTGCCCTGTTTTGAACATATATTTGTGCTTATGTTTTAATAAGCCTGAGAGAAACCAAATCTCTCTACCTAGCTGCAAAGGAGTCTAGCTTATTGGCTATGTGTCCAGCTATAAATGAAATGATTCCATTATTACAAGAAGAAAGAGAAAATGAAAATGGGGCATGATCATCAACTTCTAGTACACATTTCTCACAGTCAATAATTTAGTTTTTATTGCATTCATACTTGCTTTGCTCAATAAACTTTTTCTATGAACATTGTAGCTACAGTTGTCACCACCATGGGAAACTCCATTTCTTGTACTCATTTTGCCCTTTACGTTTTTGCTATTGGTATTACCTTTCTCTGTACTGTATTTCTCTCTCAAAATACTATCCTTTGTTAAGACTGTGAAGGCTTATGTTTACATATGCAATAATCCAGAACCTTGCTTTAAAGGAAAACAATATAGAAGTAAAGTAAACCAAATGGGACATGGTTTACTAGGGCAAAGAGCTGGAAGTCACCACAGTCAGGGCAGACAATCCAATGAACTAAACGAATATCAGGATCTTCTCTACTAGTAGAGCATAACTGTAGGTGAGCTCAACATTGTGGCTGTGTCTAGTTTAAAAATGACACAAAATGTTAGAATAATTAGATTTTTCCCTTAGAAAATGAGTCCAAGCAAATATTTAGAGGGAGTGGGTAGAAGGTATAACACTGTAATTTCTTTAGTTTCTGCGTCAGCCAAGGAAGTAAACTGCTTGGAAGGGATCTCCCTTTAGACTGCAGTAATTGAGTCAGCTTATGGCCTCTATTGTGTCTTTGCCCACTTTCTTTTGACTCAGGTTGCTTTGTTGCTGTTGTTGTTGAGTTTTAGGAGTTCCTTATATATTTTGGAAATACATTATTTATCATATACATAATTTACAAATTTTCTACCATTCCATAGATTGTCTTTTCATTCTGTTGATTGTTTCCTTTGCTAAAATATTTTAAGTTTGATGTAGTACCATCTATCTATTTTTGCTTTTGTTACCTGTGTTTTGGGTGTCAAATCAAAGAAATTATTGTTAAGACCAAGGTCAAGATGATTTTCCCCTATTTTTTTTTCTAGGAGTTTTACTGCTTCAGATCTTATGCTAAAATCTTTAATTCATTTAATTTTTGTGTATGGTATAAAATAAGGATCTAATTTTGTTCTTTTGGATGTAGACATACAGTTTTCCAAAATCATTTATTGAAGAAACTAACATCCTTTCCCCATTGTGCATTCATGGCATCCTTGTTGAAAATCAGTTGACCATACATGAGTGAATTTATTTCTGGACCCTCTAGTCTGTTCCATTAGTCTATATAGCTGTTTTATGCCAGTAGCATACTGTTTTAATTATTGTAGCTTTATAATATATTTTGAAATCTGGAAGTGTGATATCTTCAGCCTTATTCTAGCTCAAAATTGCTTTGGCTACTCTGAGGCTTTTGTGTTTTCATATGAATTTTAGAATTGTTTTTGCCTATTTCCATTAAAAAATGTTTTTGGGATTTTGACAGGGCTTGTGCTAAATCTAATAATTACTCTGACTAATATAGATAGTTTAACAGTATTAATTCTTCCAAGCTATGAGCATGTGATGTCTTTCCATTTATGTGTGTCTACTTCAATTTCTTTTATCAGTGCTTTATAGCTTTCAGTATACCAGCCTGCCACCTTCTTGCTTGTGTGTAATCCTATGCATGTTTTTCTTGTTTTCCAACTTTATTGAAGTATAAATGACAATGAAAATTGTATATATTTAAAGTGTACAATTTAATGATTTAATATATGTATACACTGTAAAATACTCACCAGAATCAGGCTTATTAACATGTTCATCACCTCACGTAGTTACCTTTGTGTATGCATATGTGTGCTGAGAACACTTATGATCTACTCTTTGCAAATTTTAAATATAAAATACAACATTTTTAACTATAGTCACATTATTATATGTTAGGCTTCCCAAATTTACTCATCTTGCATAACCAAAACTTTGTACTTTTTACACTATTTTATTATATTCTTTTTGATGCTATTGTAACTGGGATTGTCTTATTAATTTCTTTTTCATATAGCTTTTTGTTCATGTATAGAAACACACCTGATTTATGTGTGTTGATTTTATTTCCTACAACTTTACTGAATTTATTACTTCTAATAATTTATTTTCTGTGGATTTTTGCATATTTCTATATCTGAGATCATGTCATCTGCAAGCAGAGATAATTTTTCTTCTTCCTTTTTGATTTGTATGAATTTTATTTCTTTTTCTTGCCTGGTTGTTCTACCTAGGATTTCCAGTATAACACTGAATGGAAGTGGTGAGAGTGGGCATTCTTGCCTTGCTCCAGATCTTAGAGGAAAATGTTTGAGTTCTTCACTGTTGAGTGTTTCACTGTTGAGTATGATGTTAGCTGTTGACTTCGTGTATATGGCCTTTATTGTATTGAGACAAGTCGCTTCTACACATAATTTGTCATGAGAGGGTATGCTAAACTCTCCACTAGATACTGGAGGCTTTATTTGAGATACATCACAGTCAGCCAGAGACCCTTCTTCCCAAACATTCTTTGCCACCTCTGTTCCTCTCATAAATGTTAGAACGGTGTCATGCTCTTAAAATATTTATCTGGCCATTCTGGTCTCCTCTCCTCACTCTTCCTTTTGTATTTTATCAGCACTCCTTTCTATCATACTTCTGCAATTATAATTCCATCCTGGTGTCTGCTACCTGAAGGACATGCACTGATTCCATTCCTATTGAAGTTTTCAAGAACTAGGTATGGAAAGATGTCTGAGAACCTATTCTATGGCATAGGGAAGATACTCCTATCTGATACAAAGTCTTAGTATAAGGAATCCCTGAGAAAGAAGGATAATATTGTATCGAATAAGGAAGGAAAACATTATTTTTTATGGCCTAGGGAATTGTGGACAGAATATAGATGAAGGAGAGGCAAAGTGTCAGGAGCATACATGAACATTCTGTTAAGAGAGTCAATCCATTATGGGGCATGAATGTTCCTGCATGTTCTTGCTCGATGTGGCAAGAATGAAAAGACTAATATATATTTACTTGAGCCACCTCTCAGGGTTACATCAGCAGCAAGAAATCTTGAAAGATTATATAAACTGTTTCTACAGAAGAAAGACAAAGCTTAATATAAAAGCAGCAGATTCCCCGAGATCAATATTTATCAGCTGTGAATCCAATCCATTTTGTGTTCAGTAGTTACCTGGGCCATTTTTTTTCACCTCCATAGAACTTGGGTGACAAGGGAAACCAGTTCCAGCATGATACACCTGCTGCTTTTTGTGTTATTATTACTTTGTCTCTGGTCCAAGAACCTTGTGTCATGGACCTGTATTAGTGATGTAACAGGCTAGCTTATTAACTTGTTAATAGTGTAAAATCCCAGGTGTTGATACATTCTCCCTCTCCATTGATTTAAAGACCTGAGCCATAAAAATGAGTAATTAGAAGAGGTTCTGTCAGGTTCTTCCATATCCCATATGAAAGAAATGGAGAAGGCTGCTTTATAAATGATCCATACATTGACTTGGGACTGGGTCTCATTAAAGAAACCCAGTGGCACAGTGGGAGGTTAAGTGGATAGAGGTCTGGACATTAACTCATACAATGCACACAATTCTCCACGAATTGAAGAAAATTAACAGAAGTTCTTGTACCCCCAGTGGAATAAAGTAAAAGGAAGCCAAGGATGCTGGCAGTTAACTCATCAGAAGAGGCACTGTAGAACTACAAGTAAACTCTCTGGGCTGAACATTGAATGAGGGGCATAGACAGATCTTAGAGTAACTTAGTGCCAGAGATTTTTGGGGTTGAGTCATCAGGATCTTGAGAGAAACTGTTTGGCATTGTAATTCGGCTGAAGACTCTGGGATCCCAAGGGCACTCTAAGGCATGACTTGGACAGGAACACACAGTGATTCATAATGACAAATGATCACGTAAGTCTTCCTTCCCAAATATCCCTGGATACTCCTGAGAAATCTCGGGTTGAGACAGCACTTGGCCATCTGAGACAGCATTAGTGTGCAAAAGGGATTGAGGCCACAGTGAAAGGACTGACAAAATAGTGTCATCATCCTAAATTGTAATCAAAAGTGCTAAGAAGTGTTTTTCCTCATTTCTAGGTTCTAGAAGCTTGTTACAAAGACCCAGGCTTTGACATAAACAGTAAGTAAATCACACTTTCTCTGCCTGTCTGCACTGCAATGTGAGTGGATTTGTGTCTCTATTTTATACAATGCCAGAAGATGAGAAAAACAAGGTAAAATAGTAAAATCAGCTAAATTCAATCAGTGAGTTTTCTCAGTGCATAGCATAGAACACATAAGAGGAGGAGCCTTGAATGTCATGCAAAAAGAAGTTTTTGTTGCATTCTGTACAAAAAGCAGAACTTTTGGAGGGTTATTTTTAGAATAATTAGTGATAGAATTTGAAGAAGTTTCTTCAATTAAAAATATACTTATACTTTCATATACCAAAAGGATTAGAAGGAGAATGACATGAGGCAGGAGACGGCTGTTAAAAGCCTGCATTGAGGCAGTCCTTTGGTGCAGAAATAATTGTTTACATAATACAAAGAGAGCCTTGTACTGTAAGAAATATAATACTACCACATGCCTCAAATTTAGATAATGAAGAAACATATGTAGCATAACAAATAGTGATCTCCTTAACAAAATGTGTTTATTTCTCATTCATGGATTCTCTGAAAACATTCTGTAGTATTCTTCTGCTATATTGGGCTGTATCACAAAATGTGGCAAAATGCATGCAGTTTTAAAGTTTCCTGTTTAGAAATACTTTGACTGCTTGTCTACTGTAGAATGTGACAAACTGAAATAAATTCAGAGTTCCAATGTGTGTATTCTATAAATGGAATAATTAATTGAAGAAATGAGATATTCTCACATTTTAAAATAAACTCTAAGCTCATTTTCAGTTTGCTACCAAGAATATATCTGCAATAACTCTCCTGATAGAGTAAAAATGATAGAATAAACTTCCATTGATGCATAACTTTTAGAAATGAGTTTACATTTGACATATTAGTCTCGTTATTATAATACACAGGTTAATCAAGCACATATTACCAAATAAGCATTTCAAATTGTAGGAGATGACATTGCAGTAAAATATATCATCAATAAATTTATTTTGCTTATAATTAAATCACTGAGAATTTACATGACATTTTATGATGATATAACATAGGAAAGCCTTAATACCCATGCCCACAGAAGCAAGTTGCATTCCTTCACAAAATAGTTTAACTCAAAAAGTACTACCTCTAGGAAAATGATGTTATAAACAGCTATTGCATTACTTTGAGAGCCCATAAGAATCTTTTTAGCCAATATGTCCCTAAAATACTTCACCTATATTAACTAGCTTTCTGAAAGTGGAGGCTTCGAATGCAGAATGAAGAAAGAAGAAGGCCCTGGCACGAGAAAACTCAGAAAGTGGACAATAGGAGACATAAAGGGGGTGTAGAGAGCACTTTTAAATTGTATCCCTTTTCCTGAATGAAGGGCAAAAGAAACATAAGGAACGTTGTATAATCTCCTCATATTAATGCCTAGCTTCTTTTTTCCTTATCCCCTAGGAGCATGTTTCTTCTTTGTTACTCTCAATGTCTCAACCTAGGTCCGAATTTTCCTTAAAGTGTTCTATTCCAAAAAGCCAAACACCTATTTAACATTTTCCTCTACTTGTAACCTCTGCCACAACCCCCAATCAAAAATGTCCTTTTAGCAGTTCAGGTGACCCCAGCTGTTAGCTTGATCTAACCGATACTGCTTGTGTGAATTCCAGCCCACTCAATTCCTAAGTCATTCGCATTTTAAATAAGTGTGCATGAGAAAGCAGAAGCATCATTATTTGACAGAATTTTAAAGACTAGAGTAAAAGGCTTTCATGTTTTCAAAATGTTTCACACTTTGGGACAGGGATATACCATCCAGTGTGGAAGTTTAGCCTGGTTTAGCCAACCTAACGTGTGTGTGTGTGTGAGTGTGTGTGTGTGTGTGTGTGTGTGTGTGGCTGATTACCTTCATCAAAAAGTGCCAAGGAAGTATCAATAGGAGAATTATTTTTCAACAAATGGTTGTATAGCCATATGAAAAGAAATAAATCTTGACACTTACTTCCAGCATATACAAAATTATAGATCTAAATGTCTGAGCTAATACTAGAAAACTTTTAGAATAAAATATTGTGGAGATCTTAGTAATATTGTGGATCACAAAAATTTCTTAAAATAATGAAAAAAAGCTTGAAATGTCAGTAAATTCGATTAAAAATATTTCTGTTCATAAGACACTGTTACCAAAGTGAATGAAGCATCCATAGACTGAAAGGTTTACCAACCTATATCTGACAAAAGCTTTGCATCTGAAATGTGTTAAGAGCTCTTACGACTTAATAAAAAGAAGATAAACAATTCAGTAAAAATAGGAAAAATATTTGAACAGTCATGGTCTCAAAAAAGACATGAAAATATGTTCAGCATCATTTGTCATTTGGAAAATGCAAATTAAAAGTCACCATGAGGGCCAGGCACAGTGGCTCATGCCCTATAATCCTAGTACTTTGGGAGACCAAGGTGGGTGGATCACTTGATATCAGGAGTTCGAGACCAGCCTGGACAACATGGCAAAACCCCATCTCTACTAAAAACACAAAAAAATTAGCTGGGTGTGATAGTACATCCTGTAATCTCAGCTACTTGGAAGGCTGAGGCAAGAGAATCGCTTGAATCTAGCCTGAGCAACAGAGACTCTGTCTCAAAAAGAAAAAAAAAAGTCACATGAGATGTTACTTAATACTTAAAAGAATGGCTAAAATAAAAAAGACAATATATCAAGCTTTGGTAGGGATACACAAGACATGGAACTTTCATACACTGCTGGTGAAAATGTGAAATTGTATAATCCCTTTGGAAGACTAATTGGTAGCTTCTTTGAAGGTTAAATAGCCATGAACTACACAATTTGGAAATTCTCTTCCTAAGTATTTACCCAAGAGAAATAAATTTATACATCCATGTAATGATTTTCACATGTTCAAAGTAGATTTCTTTGTAATAAACAAAAGCTGGAAATAACTAAAATGTTATTTTTAATACCACGAAAATTTAAAAACCATGAACATTTAAAAACATTTAAAAACCATGAAAATATTCTATATCCATTATAGTAGAATACTGCTCAGTAATCAAAAGGAGTAAACTATTGGGAAACTAAAAAATGTGGAGGAATTTGGAAAGAATGATGTCGAGTTAAAGAAGCTAGGCAAAAAAGGACAAGCTGTATGTTTCTATATATAAGATTATATAAAATGCAAACTAATCAATAGTGTCAGAAAATAGTGAGTGGTTTCCTGGACAGTGGATGAGGAAGTGGACAGAGAAAGGAATTTAAAAGGGCACAAGAAGCTTTGGGGGATAATACACATGTTCATTATTTTGACAGTGGTAGCTCACGGATGTATAGATATGTCAAAATTTACCAAATTGTATACTTTAAATATGTGCAGTTTATTTCACATCAAGTGTACATCAATAAACATGTAAAAAAAATGAAAGAAAAGGTAACTTGGTCTCCATACCAAAGTGTTTGATTTTTCTGCAGAAGATACTTGAATACTGTCTTTTCATTGAAATCCCATTTTAAAGGATGAAACAATGTTATAAATGGTAAGTGTTTCAAAATCATCTGGTCCAACCACCTCATTTTACATATTTGGAAGATGAAATATATTTTACATGTTTAGAAGCAGAGAAATGAAGAGGTTTTTCTAGTTCTATCAAAATGAGAACCAGAGCTCTGATCTTCTGGCTCAGGCCAGGGCTCCTTTCACATATTCTAGAGATTTCGCTTTGTAGTCCCTGAGACTAAATTTCCTAACAGTGTCAGGAACAGATGTTCTAAGAGTGCTCCTGAAGTGTCTCCACTGTTGCCATCTGTTCTTCAAAGACTGCATGACAAAAAAAAAAAAGTGCTGTCTTTTTATGTCTTGTAACATGTAACTGAATATTCTTTGTGGTCTCCATGTTTTTTCTGTTTTGCTGTAATTATTTATAATCAATCTGTCCATGATTTAACCTATCTTCAGAAAGCACATGGAAATCTTACTTTCTCATAAACTATTGTAGCAGGATTTCAAAGATGTAGAATTTGCTCCCCCGCCCCAAAAAACGACTGATATTTTTAACATTGAGTATAGTATTTTGTCAAAACTCGGATTCTTAAGTTGGGAGTTAATTCTCTAAATTTTCCATTTAGGAAGTAGGAAAAACCCATCCCACACCAGTGTTACTTATTTTGATTTAAATTTTGGTTTTCCACCTACTTTTTGTTACCTCAACAGATGACGTCTGCAGCTGATCTTGCCATTTTTGTAACAAACAGTTGTCTCTCCTGTTCTTTTACTTACAGATATCTTTGTCTTCTATTATAAGATTAGAAATGAGCTTTTCCAGATTTCCTGATACGGGTATCTATCCAATCCTAGTATGGAAGTCTTATAGGGCTTTCATGTGGCTGAGATAGAGGATGTGTAGGTAATCTTGTCTTAAGTGCTATCTTTTGTACCCATTGGGTGTAAAAAGTAGATACCTATGGCACTTGCTTGAGAACAAAGCCAATTCACAGGACAGCAGAGAGGAAATAAGAAAATTACCTGAGCTTTGGAAAATGTTGCTCTGGTCACAGAATTAACTAGCCCTGAGATTGCTTTCCTTTGGATTTCTAGTTACATTAGTGAATAAATACCCTCTTCATTTAAATAACTTCTTATTGGCATTTTGTTACTTGAGTCTAAATGATGTTATCCTCTAACTGACTTATTTGTTCATTCATCATCCACTCATTCACCTATTCTTTTATTCAGCTAAAGCAATGAAATTTATGTTTTCATCTTGGGCTTGGGGAGCAAAGAATCAAGAGATCTATAGATTGCTACAACAAATGCGAATGTTCATTCTTATTGTAGTCACACTCTGAGGCTCTGCTGGGACCTATACAATATTTTATGTTAACTTTCATCTTACACGATGTACAGTGTGTTCTTTATAAGAAGGCACAACATTTGATGAACAGAATCATTTTCTCTTCTCATTCTGTATCTTCTTTTTACCTTGAAAAAGTCATTTAACACCATTTGTAATATGTCTCAATTTATAATGTGATGGATTTTACTAATACAGCTGTTCCTGATCTTTGAGTCAATTATCCTTTTAACAATTAATAAAAGCTATGGGCCTTCAGAACAAAATTTGGGTACAATTTCAGGAAATTCATGAATCACTTCAGGGTAATTGTGACCTGAGAGATTGAATTATTCATGACATAACTATTCATTTAGTGTACATGACCAGTTAATACATCAGTATTAGATTCCAGGGACAAGGGTAAATAGGGTGTAATTTCTATCTACAAGATACTTTCACAAAGTAAACCAATAATCACAATACAGTGCTAAATGTGCTACAAAAAATGCTGAATACGGAAAACGATGAGGCCAATTACTAATTTTTAAAAGATTAGGAAGGTTTGAGGGTACTAAGAGCATTTTAGGAAATTCCAGACTAAGGAAAATAGAAATAAGTATGGTAAGCTGAGTGAAGAGGATAGGAGGCCATGAAGATTGGCATGATTCAAACAAAGTTATGTCAGGAGAGAATGTTAAGCCACATTAAGGAGTTTGAGCTTCTTATTCATACAAAAGCCATTGAATGGCTTCTAGTAGAGTTATAAAAAGATCAAATTCATGGTAAAAAGATGACTTTGGCTGCTGGGTAGAGATGGATGAGAAGAAGACAAATGTCAGGGTGGAGAGACCAGTGAGGGCAGATATAAAAGAAATTCAGGAGAGAAAATGTGGAGGCCCAAATTAACAGAAATTAAAAAGTTGAAGAGATAATTATTTACATATCACCATATAAAGCAGCCCTCACTCATCATCCGGTGGTCCCACAGATTCACTGCTTTTTGGCTTTTGTGAGAATGTCATTGTTTAACATTTCACCTTAATCTGGGATCTACAAATTACTTCTGTTTCCTCATCCATAAATAAAGCTACCTACCTCAAAGAGGTTTTGTTTTGTATTTTTGATGTTAAGTGAGGTAATGCTTAGAAAATATTTACTACTTGGCATAACTGGTGTTCATGAATATATTTATTATCTCATTATTTATATTATTACATTATTATTTCCCCTAAAATTTCACCTTGACTCCACCTGCCCATGAGCCTTTTTGGAAATACAATTGTGTGCTTGAACTTACTTATTAAACTAGTAGAATATTATATCAGATTAACTCATTCAATGTCATCTATTAATGACATATCCTGGTTTTAACAGGAAAAATGATTTTACAAAATTGGAAGTTGAGATAATTATCTGTGTACTTCATAATAATTTTTCTAAGAAAATCTATGCCTTTGCCTCTGCTGCATTTCAGAATGCCATTTAGGAGTCAGAGGCTTTGATGGATCGCCTACAGGGTAACATAGAGATGTACAGGGCAAAGCCAAAGGCCACAGAATAATATTTCTAGGCCTTCAAAGTTAATAGAGGTTACACAGCTGGGTTTTGAAACTGCTTTGACTATTGACTCCATTTTTTATGCCTCTTTCTCCCTGTTTAAACCACAATATCTGTAAACTATTACTTTATGCCTCTCCCATCATTGCGTGTTGGAACATGTAACTTATTCCTACAGTTACACAGGTGCACAGATGAATGGGAATTGTGCGCCTGAAGCATAGTTGACAGATTATATGCAAAGCTTCATCTGCACCTGATTTATAACATTTAGATGATAAGATTTGGAACTTTTGAGCTGATTTTATAATAGGATAAGACTTTTGGGGACCTAGAAATGGGGTAAATGTGTTTTGCATTTGGGATGGACATGAATCTTTGGGGAGCAGAAAACGGACTGTGGTTGGTTGGGCAGAATGATGCCCCGATATGACCACAAAATAATCCCCCAAGCCTGTGAACACATTATGTTACAGGGCAAAACAAATATTTTTCAGATAGTACTAACACTGAAAACTTTTAAATAGGGAGATTATCCTGGAACATCATCATGTGCACCATCTAATCAGATGAGCTTTAAAAGTAAGGACATTTCTTTAGATGGAGGCAGAGAAATGTGGCATGAGAGGAATTCAGAGAAATTCCAAGCTTCAGAAGGACTCACTACTCCACTGCTGACATTGAAGTTAGATGGGGGGAAATGACTGCAGCCCTAGAACTACAAGGAGCAGAACTCTGCCAATAACCTGAATGAGTTGAAAGTAGATTCTTCCTCAGAGCCAGCTACTTAACACATTAATCTTAGCCTTTGAGATTCTAAGCACAGAATCCAGATGAAATGTATTTCTGGACTTCTGACCTACAGACACCATGGGAGAATAAGTTTGTGTTAAATTTCTTTTAAAAAATAAGAAACTCTCCAATAATTATTTCAAAATTGGTTAACTCTATGGAACAATCCTCAAGAAACTGTCTTGTCATTAGCTTTTTATTTTTATTTTTTATTTTTGGTGCTGGTGGCGGTATGGGGTGAAAATTGAGTCTATAATTGTGTTTTCCCCTTTCTCTGAAACCTATTCTGAGTCACAGAGAAGAATTAATTTACACTTTTTAAGCTCTTCCCAAATGCCCTATTCCTGAATGATAGAAGCCAACAGTCATCATACCAGAGGCTACTTTTCATCACTTTTTCCAGATATTATTATTTACTTAACTTTAGTTAACTTAGTTATCTTGAGATGTTTTGAAATATTTTTGTTTGTGAGTTCATTTTGGGTATATCTGTTTATCCTTAATCTCTCCACCTTTCTGTGCTTTCTTGTGTGTATCAATCTGCTTAGGCTGCTATAACAAAATGACATAGAATAAGTACCTTAAACAACAGAGTCATCTCTCACAGTTCTGGAGGCTGGGAAGTCTAAATCAAGGTTTCAGCAGATTTGGTTCCTGGTGAGGGGCCTCTTCCCGGTTTGCAGACAGTGCCCTTCCAGGCTTCTTGCGCTCCCTCCCCACCACCCCACCACTGTCTCTCTTCCTCTTCTTATAAAGCTACTAATCCCATCATGAGGCCCCCATCCTCATGAGCTCATCTAACAATAATTACCTTACCAAAACCCCATCTCCAAGACACGTGACAGAATTCAGTCTACAGTACCTTGCCTGTAGGTTTAACTTTTGCTTCCACCTCCTTATCCCCACCTCAGGGCTACCAAACCAGAAAAGGTTCTTTGGCTTTTCTAGGCTCCAGTACTGTGATGACTTGGGAGTCTCGTATTCCAGGGATCCCAGGTTATGAATAGATGTGAAGATAAATAAGGGGCTAAGTCTGCCCTGGGACCTGAAATGAGTCTGTGTCCTAGCCTTAGATGGCTTTATATGCAGCTCCTATATGATGAAACCCCAGGCAATGGTAGGGACCCAGATTTCAGGTTTCTGTATCTTCCCAAAGCCGAGAGAAGTCCTAACATTTCACTTGGCATCTATCATGTGTATTCATCTCATCATGCAGGATCTGGGCTTCCTGCTACCACTATCTCCTGCTGAAAGCATGTCTAGATCTATGGCTTAAGGCCCAATCACTGCTTTGTATTTCTGTTCCATTGCTGGTTCATAAAGACGTTATGCTTCTCTGTTGGTCTCTTTCTTTTTTATTAAATTATTTCTCTTTTTCTATACCATTTATCATTGCTATATTATTGCAACTCCTCTGAATCAAAGCCCGGCTTCTCAATGCCATCCTGACCAGGAGTCTTAATATTCATAATTAGAAGTCCAGTTGATTCCTGAACAATGCTAATCTGAATTGCAAAAGCCCATCTATATATGAATCATTTTCAACCAAATGCAGATAGAAAATAAAGTGTTTATAGGATATGAAACCCACATACACAGAGAGGGGGGACTTTTCTTGTATTTGACTTTACAGAGCTGACCGCAAGACTTGAACATTCGTGAATTTTGGTATACATGGTGTCCTGGGCCCATTCCCTGTGTATACCAACACTACTTCTGAAAGAATAAATACTTGTATTAAACTGCACTCTTGTTCCATTTAATGTGCTATAGAGTACAATGAAGATTTGGGGATTTTTTCCAATATACACTGCAAACATAGTCTCAAAAAATGTAATTGTTATTTACCTATGTAATAATGGAATTATTAGTATTTCTGTACTTTATGCAGTGCCTAGTTCAGTGCCTGGTATACAGTGTTTGAATAAAAAGATGGGTGCATACTTTGTTTCATTTGAATAGTAAGCAACAGATTTCTAGTTACCATAACTGCTTCTCTTCTTCCTTTGACTAAAGACTGAAAATGTATCTGAAGAACAGCCTCAATTAGTTATCAAATACTATACAAAAAGTAGGCCTATATTATAAATGAATGCAAGGCTGGAATATGATAGACAGCTACCGTTAATATCATTGTCACACCATAAAGCTGCCAGAGACATGTTCCATGAGCTGCCACCAAATTTTTCTTTTAAAACATTATAACTAATTACCTGTCAATACAATAAAATCTGCCTCAGAAACAAAATTTTTCTTAACAGATTATGAATATTGAATATTAATAAACAATGAATGTTTATGAATTATTTATGAATAGTCATAAATTATGACTATTGAGACTCCTCCTGGTCAGGACAGCATTGAGAAGCTAGGCTTTGATTCAGAGGAGTTGTAATAATGTAGCAATGATATATGGTAACAAAAGTTTACTTAACACTACACTTCATTTAAATGGCCTTCCCAAGGTCTTATAAAAATAACAGAGAAAATAGCAATTCAGATACATTAAGCTAGAACTTGAGGCTTGCAAAAATTATAAACATTCAACTAGTAACCACTCCAAAAACTTTCATTTTTCATATATCTTATCTGGATGATGAAGCTTTGGAAGGAATTTCTGGCTATTGGTCCTAGCAACACGGTATTGCATAAATAAATGCAACTGCTGCAAGGTAATGAGGTTAACAGATTTTTACTCTGTAGTATAAAGTTAGCTTATAAATATCACAAGAAAGGAAACTGAATTCTTTTCTAGCTTCTTAAAAAAAAAACTGGTAGTCTGGCATTGTATGTTTACATTTAGGCTTAATATAAAAAACCTGAGTTCAATTGGCAAAAACTTAGAAAATGCTCCCCAGACGACACTTGAGAGTTTAGCAAATATTTATTTCTTTTTCATCTAAGTTGAACCAAATAGAGATTGTACATAGTGGTACAGACAAATTACGCAGTGCATAGTGGCAGATCCAAGTTATAGTCAGAGACACACTGTTAATGGTCCCTGCAGCTTGCCACTAGATGATAAGTCTCATGGCTTCTAATCAGTGAAAAGAAAGAATATGGCACACACTATTATGAACCCAGCCAAGCAAATAAAAGGATGCCATACAGAAAAGACACCCCAATATAGTGCTCTAGCTTAAAACCAAGCCATTTAAACACAAGCAGAACACAATTTATAATAAAAGCCAAAATATAAAGCTATCCAAGAAAATAAAATAAAATAAACATACCAGCTTAAATAACACTGCTACAATCAACTGAGTGTTTTTGGAAAATCTATGATTTATATCTCGTTCAAATGCAACAGTTGTTGGCCTGAAAAATGAGCCCTTCTTTAAAACGGACTCAGTGTGATGCTGCTGTAAGAAAGGAGCATGAGCTTCTTCTTATAAGTGCAGCATGTTCTCCGGGGTCTCAAGTATCTATACAATACTAACTACTTTTCTTAATATATTTATTAGGCTACAGATGTCACCGGTCAATTCATTTTTAAGGACAACAGCTGCTGTGTTTGTTTCATGCTTAACATCAACATTCAAAACGATTTATTGTATTTTACAAATCTTACAAATGTTCATAATTACTAGGAAGATTTACAAAACCCTAAACCCTATAGCAAATATTGAACACTCATTACAAACATTCTAAGTATTTAACTAATTTTAGAAAGAAAAAGACTCTAAAATATATATGGAATTGCCACTTACTAAACAGGCAAAGACTCTGTTCCCTTTTTTCTATAGCTCTTATTAGTGTTTATCTTTTATCCCTGTTTCTCCAAGTTGATAGCTTTGCACTGAAATATTCAGTAATTCACACACACACAAAAAAAATAGCAATGTAGAATTAGAGACACAGAAGAGACTTTATAAATCACGAAGCAAAATCTTTCTTGTTAACAAATCTGGATATCTTGCTCAATGGGTGGCATTGTGATGAAGGACGAGGTGAATGGGCATTGTTTTATGTCAAAATTCATTCTAACCACAGGTCCTCTCCCGTAACAAAGAATAACATAGAAGAGGCCTAAGGAAGCAGTAGACTGACCCTAGATGGAGGTGCCCCTTAGCAATTAGGATGAGTGGTTATGATTTTGCTCAGTGTTGCTAGAGAGCATGGTTTCTCTCCTTCTGCAAGAAAAAGAAAAAGGGGAAAATTTTGGTGAGATCAAGAGCGAACTCTTAATTCCTCCAAGTCTTGTAAATGTCTAAGCATGTACCCTCCCTGGGTTCAGAGAAGATTGATCCATTTGTAATTTTCCAAGCCTACACATTTCTCAAAAGAGATTCTGAATTTGAATTCTCACCTCAGACAGAACAAAATACTGGGGATATATTTCTGTGGCATGTTTGAAATTCTCAAGAAGGACAGAGCGGCATGGCTTGATTTATTTTATAGTACGTGAGGTGCGTTGTGTGTGTACGTGTGTGTGTGTGTGTCTGTGTGCATGCACATGTGTTGGGAGAGAGAGGAAGAGACTGAAAAATGATGAGACATGAAACATATCCCTGGGAACTACTCTCTCTCTCTCTCTCTCTCCCCCTCTCCCCCTCCCTCCCTCCCTCTACTTTCCCAGTTCTCCACAGTACTGCCATAAACAGGCAGGAAGCAAGATTTATACATATATGTACATATGTGTATGTGGGTATAATTATGTATAAAATTTAGTAGTCACCCTAAACTGTAGACCTGGGCCCTCAAAATTTTCTTATCAGTTTTCTTTCAAATTAGCATTTTATAAACTTTATTTGGGTTTGATTGATTTTCCTAGAATCAATTTTAGCATTTTATGTAAAATGTTTCTTTTCTGGTTAACAGTTACTTTATTTTAATCAAATCGCTGTTCTGAGTGTCTACTTCTTATGACTTGTGTCATAGAAAAACTATTTTCCTCTGCCTATTGCATCAGTTACCAAATATTTAGTTTACAAGTTACACCACAGTTATTATTAACTACTTGTCTGTGTTATCTCGATTAAAATGATAACCACTAATGTCTTATCTGCCTTAATTTTTTAATTTAAAATTCAGATACAAGGGAAAAACCCTCTTTCTTTCTTGTGTGTTAGTGGAAGACTTTGTCAATAAAGTGCACTTAATTGACTTATTTGTTCAGACATAAACTTTGTAAGGGCCCTTGATCAGTTATCATGGTTCTATTTCTCCAAATTGAGCAAGCTTTTACTGAATATGGTTAAAAAAAAATACATTTCAATACATACTCTTTTCAGTTAATATTTATGGGCAATAACGACCTCCAGTGGATTCTTAGGTAAATGGCAAGTGGAATTTTCAGAGCAAGTCAGTTTTCAGTACATTTGCATGTCTTAGATCTTTTGAAGCTTGGTGACTTATCTGAATAAACTTTTCTTAAAGCATTTATGTATTTGTTAATTTTACAATAAAATTGCAAGTGATTATGAGTTATCAGCACTTTAACTTAAATTTACAACCTAAACGCTAACTTTGACAACTGAAATAAACATTAATTAATATCTGAATAAATGTTCACAATGGTTTCCTGTGTAATACACTTGTTTTCAATTTTATAAGAAAACATCTTATAAAAATTTATATTTTAGAAAAGCAATTGCTAAATATTTAACAGGAGAAGGAAAGACTTTGATAAACATTCTCAAAAATACAATTGTTTTTATAATATTTAGGAGAGGTAAAATGCTCTGAATATCTCAGTAGTTAAGTGAACTCATGAAACAGTTTCCTGTCTCTTAATATAGAGAAGAAAATTTGATATCTGAGAGCAGATCACTTTAATACCTGTTTTACAAATAAAATATGGCTGTTATAATATCTTTTAGATTTCAGGGAAGATTGCTTTTTACATTTTGAGCTTTAACAGATGTTGAGAGCTACAAAATCTTCATTTTTGACTTGTGAAATAAATTATTTATAAAAAATACTTTCATATTAAAGTTTGATAAAAGGATTAACTTTTTTTTTTTTTAATTTCACTCGTTGTTTCTGCAAATGGACTCAATGTATCTACTGACAATGGGCTTTCAAATCTTTCCTAAACGGATAACCTGTGAAGAAAAAAGAAATGTGTGAGAATATACCTTTCCTACCACAAGAGGGCAGCAAAAATCTTTCGCAGTCGATAGAATTCTATAACGATAACTTCATCTAATTTGACATTCTTTGATATCTTTCTGAGAAGTTACCTTTTCTTTCCACAGTGAGTGAAATTTAAAGATTGTGTTATAAAACGAAAATATTGTGAATGTGGTTTAATGAATGTTTTGTGAAGGGCGCAAGCAGCGGAATGACCACATTTTTTCTTTCAGAGGTTATAGCAGTCACAACACACCTGCTATTTAACACTCGTGGCTTAGACAACACTAATAAAATGGTCCCTAAAAAGTACAGAAAGTTCACATGAGAATGTCAGAGTATTTTGTATTCTCCATGTTTTACATTGTGGTGGAAAAGAAAAATTCAGAAATATTAAGACATTTAGTTTCATATTTACCATGATTATGAAATTCTCTATTTTTCTTCAATATTCTAATAATCCTAAGTCTTTCAAGGGTAAAATAATAATTACGATAGAAAAGCAGCCAAGTACTGAAAATGACAGCTATAGTTGCTTTTTGACAAACATAACAAGAAACCATTAAGCAATGCATTTAGTTTAAAAATCAGTTAATTTTATGTGAAGTTTATCCAGTCAAATGCATATGTGGAGTAATTTATAACACCGTTATAGTCATTTCTGTATTATAGAAATCTCTTTTAAGTAATGCAAAGAAGTTAGATGGTTTCTTTTCTTTTGCTTTTTTTTTTTTTTTTACGTTCCAAATATAAATGCTTCAAAAGACAGTAAATGGTCTCACCCCATCAAGAGTCCAGCGTGTGCCTGGGCAGGCGGTAGCGCTCGGGTTTAGAACGGAGCTTCTTTTCCTGCGGGTTGGCATACTTCCACTTGGAGGGTGACATTTTAAGCTTTTTCCTCTTCCTATCTGTGCACCATACTTTCTCACAATATTCTTCCACTCTCTGGAAGTTGCTATAACCGATCAGCTGCAAGAATTCTTTGTACCACGGTTTTGCTCCCTGCGAGGCGCTACTCTGGACAGGACAAGGCATCCTGCGAGGCCTGTCTGCATCATCCTTGTGAAACATGTCCTCAACTTTCTCCTCTTCCACTACCTCTAAGGTGATTTTACGGGCAGTATGGACAAAGCTATGCTCTACTGTCTGGCAAAAATAGGTTCCAGCATCTGATTTTTGTAACCTTAGGAAGAGTAAGCCAAGGTCCATCTTAATCACTCTATCATCGGTCTTCACCTGCAAGAACACAGAAGTAAACGGCACTGAAGTACACAGGAGAGAAAACAACAACCCATCACCTTTCCACTGCCAGTCTTGAGTTTTTTCCACTTTCACTATCACATAATGAAACCCTGAAAGTCATACATACACAAAGATGCTAAATAATTACATCTGTGTGTGTGTGTGTGTGTGTGTGTGTATTCTGAAGATATTTACATTGGAGGCCATTTCATATCAATGAACTTCAGATCATTTTATATCAATATTGCAAAGTGAGAGCTTTCTCCCTAATGATTCAATTAATCATTAGAAAAAATACATTTCAGTATAGCACTCACAGAATGATAGGAAAATTTCTAAAATTTATTTTTTGACATTTGTTTTTCATGGACAGAACGAATACCATTTCCCACATTCTTTCAGGGATAATTATGCCTTCCAGATTTTAGGGACCAATGTTTCCACAAGGACATCTGTTTCCAGAACTGAGCTACTTTCACTTTGTCTTCTTACAAAAAAAAAAAAAAAAAATCATCAATTAACCAATTCATTGACCATCCCTCACATTTTCACTGGCTGTCCTTCACTGGAGATTAGAAAACCAACAAGTCAAATCTAGTTCCTGCACTAAAGGATCAGGCATTCTAGCAAGTAAGTTTTTATACACCTTCAGCTCAAGTATCTTTCGTCATGTTTTTGATATGATAAATTACTCATATTTTTCTATAAATAATTACAATTAAAAGTAAGAAGAGCAAAATAAGGCTTTAAGTAGCTCATATTTTATCACAAATAGCTGGACTAGTAAGCAAATGATTTGACATTAGGCAGAGCTAGAGTCAAATATTGGCACCACTATTTATTGTGTGATTTATGGGATTCATGTATACTTCTCACCTCAGTTTTCTTCTTAAAATGGAGATGACTTAACTTGAAAAAATTGTTGTGAAGAATACAGAAAATAAAATAGGTGAGGGGTTTTGCACAGTGCTATCAATAGCTACCTCTACATTTTTACTATACATTCATCCAACTAAAAACAATCATGTTTTCCTGTGGCCCAGGATCTTATGAGGATAGTATAAAGGTGATTCACACTATGCAGACAGATTTCACCTTTCACAAAACAAAAATGAAAGCAATATTCATCTTTGTCAATACAAAAGAAATGCAGAGGCAATAATTACAAACACTTTGGCAATAAAGGCTATTAATGATAGGCATGTTTTTCTCCCTGTGATAGGTCCTGGCCAGGATGGCCAGACTCAGCTCTTCCCTGCCTTGATTAGACCTGGCATGGACAAAGTTTCACTGTGATTACTCAGGTGTGGAAACTGGCATCCACAGACCACAATGGAACAGATGGCAAAATGAAGCAGAAGAGTAGGGTAAGAAATTAGGATGTAATTTTTAAGTTACGTGGCGTCTCAAAGGCATTTTTTTCAGCCATGTAAAGTAAATTAATTACTCAGAAGCTTCAGAGTGACCCAGTTGGACTAATAAAAGAGGCCCCATAAGTCTTTTGTAGGTGCTTCCCTTGACTTGGCAGGAACATGTCCTGGTAGGCAGAATGCTATAGTCATTAACTGGAGAGCAAACTCCTCCAGGGAGGAACCAAGAAGACTCCCAAAGCAAAACCATCTTCACTACATAGAACAATCTGTTTATTAGGTTTTTCTTAGCACGGGTCACTGCCAACAAACTCTTAAAGAACTTTGTATACCTTTGATTATTTACTCATGCCTCCATGCCAGGCATCTGAGCAAACTTATTTTTCACCACTGGCTTTCTCCATAGCTTTACCAACTATTGCAACCTGTGGTCACCTTGTGCCTCACATGATACTGACTCTGAAGTACACCCTCCATTGTTTTAAAATTTATTGTTGCATTTGATATAGATAAAACCTGCCTCCTTAAACATCTTCCACTTATCTGGGGTTTGTGCCATTAGACTGTCCTTATTTTCTTTACTCTTTCTTGGTTTCTTCTGCAGATTTCTCATTGCCTTTATGGTACAATCCTCCTTCCTTCACTGATCTCAGGTTTAATATCCATCCATTTGACGGCACTTTTATTTCTTTGTTTCAGCCAGCTTCCCTAAAATGGTACATCTTACACATAGATAATCCATTGTTTTGTGTTTTCTATTGTTAAAAACAATGGATTTGGTGTTTTTAACTAAAAGAAACATAAATAAGCCTTTAATACATACAATTCAGTGTCTTTCCACTCTAACTGCCCTCCATTTACTAACTTCCCTGTTTCTGACCATGACATCATTATTCTAGTCTCGCTATCCTCAATCGTTGATGGTTTATACTTCTCTCTCACTATATGCTATCACAAATTCCTATCTACATTTCTTGAGTGGTGACCCTTAAACGCATTCCTTCCTCATCACCATTTTTGCTGCAATGATAAATTTTTATACCTTACAACTGTTTCTTTGATCTTATCTCATGGCAAACTCCCCAAATCTTTAATTTATTTCTCTTTTTTCTTTCATACCCAGCTTGATTCTGTTTTAGGAACTCTGTGTATCTCTGCCTGGAGACACTTCTTTAAGGCTGGGTTACTTCTCATCCTGCACAACCGAATAAAACATCATTTTCCCAAACTAGCCTCGCTCACACCGCTGTAAAAGTGTCCTCCCTCCTTTATTACCATCATTTCACCTGTTATCCTTCATACATGAGTATGCAACATTAAACACAAACATCTAACAATAGTCCTTCAATTAATTTTCTTGTGGCATCTTTTCCCACTTATTTAAACAAATGGGTACTAATTTACTCTCTTTAAAGCTCACTTTCTTTTGTAAACATCCTGATTTAGAACTTTTTCAGACCTCAATTTCTTGCCTGAGCAGTAAGAATTGCTCCATTAACCAGATCCTGCCTTTCTAAATCTAGATCCCAAAATTGCTCAATGTAGTGTTTCTCAAAGTAGGGTTGGTGGAAGAGGTACATTTCTGGAGATCTGGAGATCTGGAGAGCAACTCTTTTTAAGAATTATTAAAATTATTGTGTTAATTGGTACAATACTATAAATTAATAAGCTATATTTGGAATCATGTGAAAGATCAATCTCAGTGTTACTATGGATGTTTGTCATACATTCTGAACCACTTTAAAAGCCTTGTTTCCAAATGATAAAAAGAACAAAGATGGGTATAATATGTTAATGATAAATTCCAGCCAAATGAAAACCAAATAACATTCCCATGTAGTAATACAGATAAAAAGTTTCAAGGTAATTTGAATAAAGTGCTGGTAGGATTGAGTCATCACATGGTACAGCTACAGGCAGAAAGTGTTATATACACACATGGCATTCTGTGTCTCATCTTACAGTCATAGGGATATGTATTTCAGTAAAAACAAAATACACAGTCAATAAACATTTTAATGATGCATTAATTTGTTTATCTTTAATTTTGGTTCCATATTTTAACCAAAGTTACAAGGATAAGGAATGTTTGTGTTGTTTTATTGTTGTGAATATTTAATGAACATTTTAATATAAATCACGCTAGCAGCCCAGGAGGATGTTTCACTTTTAAGGGCAGGTGGTGGGGGCAACCTGTACATTACTAGAATCCACCCTTCCTTTTCATAACACTGCTGCCAATCCCCTGTATCGCCACCCTAGTTTCCACTCCCAGCTCTTATTCTGAACTTACTCTTTTTCCCTCAAGTAAACTCCTTTCTACTGACTACCAATCCATTTGTTTTTTCATTTCCTTCCAGGCTTAACTAAACTTTCCTTTCCTTTACAAATACTTTCTTTGTAGCCCCTTAAGGTATTTTGCTTCTTTTTGTAACACAGTAGCATTTACATTTGTAGAACAAAAGCTGTTATTTATATTCCTCTTCCAATTATTTTTCCATGCAAGATTCATCTCTTCAAACACATAAGTTTTTAATGAGCAAAGACCTATTTCTTTATTATTCTGAATTATTGTATAATGAATAAAGAATTCAGAAGACAGTGTAAAATGAGAACATACTAATTAATTTATAGAGGATAAACATGTATGGCAATGGGGTATACCCATACAGATAGTAACAACTTCCAGGTAAATCCAATCATAAATTGAATAAGAAGAAACAAACGTGGTTTCAGGAGCACTTAGTAACTGACAAAAGAGGGCTGCATCACAGATATGTCTGAGGACATTGCCTTTACCTGAAAAAAAATACACACAAATGTCCTCATTGAATATGATCCTTTGTTATCTCTATTTTATCTCCTGTGAGAGCGAATAATACAAGAGAAAATAAGAAAATCATCTAGCACTTAATGAAAGTATTTTAAAAGAAAATGAAAAGCGAAACTAAAAATAAATACAAATTCTTGACCATTTGAATTAGGGTTGTTTGTTTGTTGCTTGTTTTAAGTTTGGTATTTTTAAAAAGCAGGGCTTTAAAAAAATAATCAGAAATCTAAGTTTGAGAAACACTGCATTATGTACATATAAAGTCCAAACAGTTAAGATATGGAATCATGACAATTACCAGAGAAATTGTCCTACACTGTTTATTTGCATGTTAGAAATAGTGCCTCTCAGAATTTTGATCTATATTCTTGGTTAAGACAAATCCACATTACAATGTTAGGAATAAAATCTGTTTTAATGCTTGGTCTGCATGGTCATAGATTACGTAGGTTAAATCACCTAGAAAGTTAAATGTATCTTACATGGACTATAAATACTTAACATATATAAAATGACTTAGAAATTTGTATTTGATATTCTTCCACAATTTAGTCTTTCCATGTTAGTTTACTTGGGTACCTCTAACATTAAATTTTGATTACAGAATTGTTTTCATTCATCTGTGTGTTTTTCTATGTCTGTAGACCAGATTTTCTCTGTCAAGATGATAGTGTGTAATACATCATTTCTATCAAATATTCTTATAGACAATCTAGATAAATACAAATTTTTTTCTATCAAATATTCTTATAGACAATCTAAATAAATACAAAATGGTTTTATTATTCTTAGCTATAAAGATTGATTCAGCATGTTTTATAATTTCTAGTAAAGAAAAAGTAATTGAACAAAGAACTCTGCACATCTGGTAGCTGGTCAGGAAGAAGCAGTTATTTCCGTGTTTATCAACCATATGGCTCCATACTTTCACAGGAATGGGACCAACATAGGCCTTGAATTGGTTTACTCAAGAATACATTTAATAATAAAGTCAGTTTTAGTTAAAATATAAAAAAAATTGATATATTTATTGGCCTGCCTGTGACCAATTTTACACATGTGTGTGTGTTGTGTGTATATATATATATATATTTATTTAACTTACAGAAAATATACGTAAAATGACAGCATGAAAATACAAACCTATTTTATTAAAAACACTTTTTAATATAAACCTGATATGTGATACTGATGGTTACCTAGTAGAGACAGGGTGAATTGTTTAAAAGCTCATTTAGGAAAACATATCACACTACATGAAGGAGAACAAATGTGGGAATACAACCCTTAATTTAATACAAGATTATGCCAAAAAGAAAGTCATTGTAAATAAGAACTGAAAACCATAACATGAAAAATGTGATATTAAAAAACATAAGGGATATCAAAGAAGAAATGTAGGGCATGTATATTCAAGAATGAATTAATATCTATCAGTAGCAAAAGTTTTTCAAGTCAACGAAAAGAGAAATAAAAGAGAAAAAATGGGAAAAACATATATATGGGCACTTTAGAGAAGGAGAAACCCAAATGTTTAGTAAGAATGCAAGTTAACATTCAACCTTACTAGTAAAGTCAGAAATTCAAATTTAGGCCAGGTGCAGTGGCTCACACCTATAATCCTAGCACTTTGGGAGGCCGGGAGGATTACCTGAGGTCAGGTGTTCAATACCAGCCTGACCAACACAGAGAAATCCCATCTCTACTAAAAATACAAAATTAGCTGGGTGTTGTGGTGCATGCCTGTAATCCCAGCTACTCAGGAGGCTGAGGTAGGAAAATTGCTTGGACCCAGGAGACAGAGGTTGCAGTGGGCTGAGAATATGCCTTTACACTCCAGCCTGAGCAATAAGAACAAAACTCTGTCTCAAAAACAAACAAACAAACAAAAAAAAACATGAAAGAAAGAAGAAAGGAAGGAAATTCAAATTTAAACAAGATATTATCCTATAGCCAGAAGAAAGACAAAACTTAAAAAACAAGATAATAGCATATATTGATGAGGATGTGGGGAAACAGGAACCTGCATGAACTGCTTTGGGAGTCCAGGTGGTGCAGAAATCCTGAGAGCAAATTGGCAATAATTATAGAAATGAAGGATGTTGGCAAATAATAATACAGAAACCTGTACTCACATCTATAAGGACTTATTTGCAGAGATGACTGTTCAAGAGGAAACAGCAGAATTTAATTCCATCCTGGATGTCCACATTTATGGGAATTAAGGATGAACTAAGAGCAATGTATGCATGCTATGGTATGTTAAGTAATGATCAAGCAATGAAATAGAGACAAACAGCAACTGGGATAAGCTATAAAAACATAGTGTTAAGTTTACAAAGTTAGAAGCAGAATAAAATCTCTAACATGATACATTTACTTTTACAGTTCCTGCATACTCAAAATATTATATATCTGTTCAATTTGCAAACGTAGTACTGGACTTACTCCAGTTACTTTAACAGATGCATATGGGGAAACAAGGATGAAAGCAGAAAAAGAAGGTCCAGGAAAAATAAAGTCAAACAAGAGAAATTTGTATAAACCAATCATCACAATGTGTCATTAAATTAAGTTGTATGATTAACTAAATTATGCATCTGAAGGGGAAAAAAAGAGCCAAAACAAGCAAGCAAAAAAAAAAAAAAATTCCAGTTGTTTTTAATGATTAATGTGGTTTGACAACCAATAAACAAAGTTTGTTTATAAGATTTGTTCAAGGTCTAGTATACTATAATCACAGGATTGTAGAAATACTGCTTAAAATCAAATAAACAGAAGTTTGTGATTAATGGTTCATTTAAAATTTCCATAGATAAGAATCTCAGAATGAAAAGAAATTAAGTTTAAAAAGGATGAAAGTAAAGACAATGTTTGAAAACAAAATTGCACAACATAAGGAACTGTATGACAACGATAATTTAAGTAGAAATTCAATACTAAATTTCCTAGTAACCTAAGGAAAGAAGAAAGTATGATAAACCCTAAGATTTAAAATGTTTTTAACATATATTTTTAAAATTACTCCTTATAACAAGTACATCTTTCCTGGCACTGAGAGTTGAGAAAAATCTCTTCTGTATGTTCTCATAAAAAGAGAGAGAGGTTTCCAACAACAGCACTATAATAAATACATTTCCTTTGGGTGACATCTCAGTGTAGGGTGAAGATAAGATGCCCGAGAATAGTTCAATATTATCGCTATTCTGTGGAGTGAAAACAATGTAGTCTAGACATACAGTTCTATGGTGGGACATCTTCATGCACATGCATATTTTTATGATCTGGAAGACCATATGAACTATAATTGATACTAGAACAAGAGGAACTTGCAGTAAAGTGAACTGGTAATTTGGAATATCTACTGTACACACGTGCACTGGGTTTCTGCATTACTGTATTATCCAGCTTAAGCAGATGCACAAAGCTAGAATGATTTCAATGGCATGAGACTTAGATCCATATCTAATCCCATAGATCTAAAAGAAAAATGTTTAATTTTAAAATATTTTCAATATTCTCTTGGAAAATTAACAGAACAGAGTTCAGTTAAAAACTCTAGATTCATTCCTCTTCTTATGACCACAAATTGCTTTATATTCTCCATTTATACAATAGGAACTCTGTCTCTGCCATTGTAAAAGGAAGAAACATGAAATTAATGGTCTAGCCTCCTAACTGTACAATTAAAACAGTGAAATATATGATGTTATACAACTATGTTTGTCAAGGCTAAAAAAGTAAATTCTGAATATTTACCTGTTATAAAGAGTTGTTAGTTCGGAAAAGGTGAGCACATTTTCTAAATAAACTGAAAAAACGTCAAAACTGCTAAACAGATGGTTCATATGAGACAAGAGTTCATGCACTTTATGTTATAAAAACAAGAAAAACAAATAATATTAATGTGGAACAAAACATGATGCTTTCAGTGTATGTGCATAAAGATAAAAATGTAAACTTATGGCTGGATTGGATCCCTTGGACTTACTGCCATAGGATAGCACTGGAAAAGGTAAGGAAAATATGAGTCATTTAACAAACAAGATCATAAAATAAAAAGGAGATTTTGCTTCATAATTCTCCTAGCTTTGATGACATAACAGTAATATTAAAAGTTATAATTTGTGCACTCCATTTTTCACTGCTTCATTTTTGTAGAAGAAGCTGTTTCCATAATGCATTGAATTATTGATAAAATTATGTTTTATTTTAGACTGTAAAAACTTAACACAGAGGCACTGAACTCTTAAGTTATGTGGAATGAGCCGCTGATTGATAAGCTAACGATGGTTATTAGATTTCCCATCACTGTTTAATTGACTTTGGCAAATTTATTCTACCTTGTAGGTGGTCTGAAGGCAGAGTTGAAAAAATGACAGTTTTGGTGTTGAGTAAAAGAAAAAATTGAGAGCTAAGTGCAATTAAAGTTTAAGAGTTTTGATGTCCATGTACATTCTTTCTTGAATTTCCTACAATAAACATGCGTACTTGTGCATTATGTAAGCAGTTTATATAATGCATACGATTAACTATTTTAAAGTGATAGCCTTTATTTTTAAGACACACAAACACGTATTTCCTCTTAAATAGAGAATCTACAATAAAAAGGTCAATAATGATAAAGGAAAAATTAATTCTTTCATGCCTACCAAAGAGATCTACAAATTATAATGCTGGTCATATGGGCCAACGGTTTTCTTGTGTGCCTTATACGACCCAGACAGGCATAGATAATATTTTATGTGTCTTGAGATTGCCTCCAAATCCTCCTACAGGATATTTGTGTAAATTTATTTAACTCACTCCTAGAACTCAATCTCATTTATAGTGTCTTTGGGATATACTTCGATTTTGTCAGCAAGCGACTAAACTCCAGGAGAATATATTTCAAGAAATTATTCACATTGCTTGACTTCATCGAAAATACATTACAATGAAATTTTAGTGCTCAGCTAAAGTGATAGCTAACTTTTGCACAAAAAGACTTTTTTTCCCAAAAAATACAGAGTTATTTTTCCCAATAATATTCATTTTATGGGGCTTTCCTTGTATATGCATTATCATTTGAGCATTTACATCAGGGATCAAAACTTTTTCTGTAAAGAGCTATATAGTAAATAATTTTGGCTTTGCAAGCCCTGTGGTCTCTGCTGTAGCTACTCAATTTTGCATCTGTAGCCTAAAAGCAGCCATAGACATTAGGTAAACAAATGGCTGTGGCAGTTTTCAAATAAAATTTTATTTACAATAGTGGCAGAGGGCCAGATTTGACCCACCGAAGCTTTGGTTTTTCAACTTCTGCTTTAAGTAATTCTCAGGTTCAAGGGAACCTACTTTTTAAAATAAAGTATGGATCAAAAATAACATATTCCAAAATCAGAACATTTAAAATGTGTATGAAATTTAAGTGAGGAATTATGTACTAATCTTCTGAGTAGTTTGAAGAAACAATGGTTTTCATTATTATGAACACTGAAATTACACACAATCACTAATAAACATTTAAATCTAAGTAAATAATGCATATTTAAATTTTCCCTCATTTACTGAATTTTAAAACGTAGTGCTTATAGCAAAAGAAATTCATACAGAAATACTTCAACTATATAACCTTAACTATATGTCTTAACAAGAATGAATTTCTTTACTTAGGGATGTTACTCAGTATTACAATTTTTGCAATTAATACAGAGGTTTATAAATTCAAGTATGTGGAAATATAAAAATTGAGACTTCATAAACCTTGATATAGTGGTGATTCGGTGATAATTTTAACAGTTTTGTCCTCTGCTGTTACAGAAAAAAAATAATTTATATACCCTTCATAGAAGGAAGATTCGGGCTTGTATTTCAGATTAAAACTACATGTGGAATTATATATAGCGACTGAATTTAAAGATAGAAGATATTTGGAATAGCTAAACTTAAATTCTGTGGATGAAATTATATTATCCACATAAATGAACTATTTTATTTTCTCCCAATTCAGAGAATGAAGGGTCTCTGTCTTCCAAGAATTTACCCTCTAGCTTTTGTCTGTGGTTATATTCTCTCTCACATGTTCTTTGTTTTGCTTCATCGACTAGTTGCACATTTTTCTTCCTTTCAGCCTATAAACATGACCAAGTCACCTTTTTGCTAAAAAAGAAAACAAAACAAAATTTCTCTTTACTCTTCTCTCCCTTTGTGGATCTCTCTCTTTGTCATTGAAACCTTTTGGTGGGGCACACGAAACCAGCAGTTTCTGCTTCAGCACAGCACCATTCATCAATTAGTCTGTTATTAGATGAATTCTGCCTTAACATTCCATTTAACAATTATCCCTGGAAACTGAGTCCTGGTTTTATGCAAACTAGGCAGTTTATAATTTCAAAGAATATTGTTTAATATTTCTTATTGGGTTTTATTACACCACAATCTCCTAACTCCACTGTTTTTATTTATTTAAGCCATACCTTTCTAGAGGTACTAACTAGTTTGTATGTTGTACCATTTACTTAACATTAGTAAATTACCACCGCCTTTATGGAAAACAATATACAGATTTCTCAAAGAACTAAACATAGGATTACCATTCAATCTAGCAATCCCACTACTAGGAATGCACCCAAAGAAAAATAACTTATTATATCAAAAAGATACCTGCATTTATACGTTTATCACAGCACTATTCAGAGCATTAAAGATATGGAATCAACCTGAGTGTCCATCAATGGATGATTTGATAAAGAAAATGTGGCATATATAGGCTATGAAATCTGATTCAGTCATTTAAAAAAATAATGTCTTTCATAGCAATATGGATGGAATTGCAGGACATTATCATAAGTGAAATAAACAGAAAGTCAAATACTGCATGTTCTCACTTATAAATGGAAGCTAAACAGTAGGAACATATGAACATACAGAGTGGAATACTAGATGCTGGAGGCTCCTAAATGTGGGAGGGTGAGAGGTAGATGAGGATTGAAAAATTACCTGTTGGGTATAATGCTCATTATTTGGGTGACAGATACACTAAAAGGCCAGACTCCACCTCTATGCATGTAATAAATCTGCACCTGTATGTCCCAAATTTATAAAAGTAATTTAAAAACCACTAACTACCTCAGAGAAATTTTGTTAGTTTTAAATAAGTTACTATATATAAAGCACTTAGAATAGCATGGCACATAGTAAGCACTAAATGAATGCTAACTATAATTACAACTCGTTTTCTATTTTTACTTTCTCTTTTTGAGTTTGTCTTCTAACTTTTCCTTAAATATGTGTTTTTCCCTTGCTTTTGGAATTAGTACACTTTGCTTTTTATTTCACCACTCTCTAAGGTAAACTATACTGAGGGAGGCATCACTGCATTGTGTCTAAGGGTCCAAATTAAAACCAGACTGTCTGTGCTCAAATGCAAACTGACTTCACAAGCTGTGTAATCTTATGCAAGTAACTCAATCTCTCTGTGCTTCAATTTTTTTTAATCTATAAAGTAGAAACAATAAAAATATCTCCTTTATAGGACCGTTGCAAGGATTAACAGTATTCATGCTTGGCTCACAGCAAGTGATATTTAAGTACTGATTGTTGCTATATTGTTTTTACTTTTATTAATTCCAAGAATTTGATTACTACATTCTTGCTGATGTCTCTCCAACGTCTCTTGCCATGCCAAATCTTTCCATTGGGTTTTATATTCTTGAACATGGATACACAGTAGGACAGCTCCACCTGAATGATTTACAAGTGCTTCCAATTCAACACAGCCAAAAGTTAACTAAACAACTTTCTCCCAAATGTGCTTCTTCCCCTGTATTACTGAAATCATGTTACTGTGCCATTTGCCACACAGTGACTCAACAATAAACATATGAATATTTTGTGATTGCGCTTTTATCTCAAATATGAAATCCACTTAATATCATCTCATAAAAATTGAAATCTGTCTTCTCCGTTTCTACTAATACTGTTTAGTTCATGTGGTACAACATTTTTTCATTGACTATTCAAGTATCATCCTAAATATTCTTGACATTCTATGTATCTCCTAAGTCTGTGTGCCAGTTTCTAGAATCGTTTGCATACACAGTCAGGCTAAGTTGTTCTCATTGGCTTAGAGACAAATTGAAATGGATTCCTTGATCTGTCTTCTAATTTTTGCATGCTCATTTCCTATTATGATTTGGATATACCATATCGTTTTTCATCTTCATAACATGAGCTAACGACATTCTCTCTACTAATTACCTCCACTCATTCTTTAAGATGTGGCTCAAATGTCACCTCTGCCATGAGTCTTTCCAAATTGGTTATTATACCACTTCTTTACCCAATCTCTTGGCTGAGACAATTTCCCTTTTCTTTGGTTTCAACAGAACTTTTAAGGAACACATATAATTATCTGTCTGCACTCTTGTCTTCATTATAAGACTGTAAACTTCACAAGAGCTAAGACCATGATTTATTCATTGACTACTACAGTAGACTCTGAGTGGATATTTATTGAGTTCAAACACCAATTCCAGACAGTTGAACAGAGAGAAGAGAACAGAGTCCAAAAAGTATTCCATTTGAGATGTTAACAGCCTTCACATTTCTTAATAGTGAAAAATATAGCAAAGCATATTGCTACAACGTGTATGAGGCAGTCACCTGCAAATCATCTGGTCTTGAAGGCATATGGCACATTAAGAATTGTCTTTAATCGTGAAGATTTATACTTTAATACCGTGTGTCCCTATTACTTCAATGACTACCTGCTTCCACTCTTAGCCCCATGCCAACATACTATCATCTTAATATAATAACCAAAGTAATCTTTATAAATACAAATGTTAATGATATCACAGCTCTGCTGAAAATACTCAATGGCTTCCTTTTCAATTCAGAACAAGCACCAAAACCCTATAAAATGGCTGCAGGTCCCTGCATGAGCTTTCCCGTGTCCTCACCTCTCTGATACACAGTCTATTAGTCTCTCTACTGCCCACTCACCTCCAGCCACATTGCTCTTCACTCTGCTGTTCTTTGAGTATATCACATACACTCCTATCTCAAGGGTCTTAGCATCTGCTGTTCCCAATGCCCAGAAAGTTTTTATCTTGTACTGTCACATGACCTGTGCCCTTAACTTTTTCAGATCTTTTTTCAAGTGTCACTTTTATGATGACCTTCTTAGCGAGGTCATCATAAAATTGGCCACCCTTTTAAAATTCCAACTTCTCCCTATAATTTAACCTCCCTTGCATTTTTAAATCATTGTATGACATACTTAATATTATTATTATTATTGTGTTCCCATGTTCTCCTGAATATAAGTTCTATAAAGTATGACATAGTAAGTGTTTAAGAAATAAATTCAAACAAATGAATAAAACATTTCTTTTAGTGAAAAAAATCCAATAAAATGAGAAAGAATACTCTGAACTTTATATCTACATAGGCTCAAAGTGTGGGTCACATTTTCTTTGATATAGAAGTCATATTGTACTAATAGGCATACAGTAGAAGCTTGAAAAGGCAATTTAAGAATGGAAACACATTGATGTCTATATCGTGTGTGTTATATGTAACAATAACTCATGTCATCAGTGTTTAGAGTGGGGATGGTTCAAATTATGGGCAGGTTCTCTGACATCTGACAATGAGGAATAGTGTCTTTGCCATCAAGGCTGCAGCAGCACACTTCATTCAACTTTGACAAAGAAAAATCTATATAAGGATCAATCTGACATCAGGAGCATTTTTTAGAAATTGAATCCCAGAACTTCTGCCATAAAGTTATCCATTTGTTCTATGTCCCAAAGCATCTGACGCTGTATTTAGAATTTTTATTTCAGAAGATTTTGTGGTTTAGTAGAAATTACAGACACCTGGATTTGAACCTACTTTACTAGCTGCAAGTAACCAGGGGAGTTATTAAACATTCTGTGCCTCAATTACGTCATCTATAAACCAATTCTTTATAATAAAATGGTATATTCCATAAAATGCATATAGAACAGTCCTTGGTACTTTGACAATGAATGTGAAACAGCACAGCTTTAGAGTTAGGAATACCTGAGTTCAAACGTCAGGTCTGTCACTGACTTTGTGTATGAGCCGTTACTCTGTGAGTTTTAGTTTCTACATGTGTAAGATGAAGAAAATTATGTCTAACTTGCAGTTGTGAGATCTAGAAATAACCTGGTACCTACTCACTTCCTGCTTGCAATAGGTACATATAGATAAGAGCCTCAGTTATCAATTCTGTTTTATTAAGTCTCTTTTCTCTCAGTATATCACAATAATTGATGAGATATATATATAGCCTTATATATTTAATTTGCATTTATAATTTATGGCTGCTTATTTTGACATTAAAATTAATCAGATCTTCAAGCCAAGGGAAAATACTCCCTACGAAGTATCTAAAAGTAGGCTTTCAATAAATACTTATAGAATTAATAAAATGTATAGAGATTACATTCCATTTGCTTTATTTAAGAAAGCAGGAGTCAATAAAATGCATATTTGAGAGAATTACTATAATCCAGTGTTTAGAAAATAGATAATTGATTTCCTTTCAGTTCTTTCTAACAATTCAGTTATGTTTCTAAAGATTAATTTAATTTCTAAAGATAAATTTGGGCAAAAACATTATCCACATGAATATGTTGCTTCTGGATAACTCCAGAGGATTGAGTTTGAATCTGAACAAGCATATATTATAGAACCAAAAATTTCAGTTAAATAAAGGGAAAATGTATACACTCTGTGGTCTGATAAATTAATGAATTCTCATGGTTTGTAGCATCAGAGATGAACCCTGATAAGCATTGTCAGAGGTACAAATAAAGATTTGATAAGAAAGTAATTACATTTCACAAAAATGAGACATATAGATGTCAATAATGCAAAAAATGTTATTAAATAAAATTAAGAACTCACATGCAAAGTTTTTCTGCTTTGTCTGTACATCATGTACATTCAGCCTTTAATAAGGTCAGCAATTTTGTGTTTTGTCCATTTTATATTGTGAATAAATCAATCCATTTATTGCTAGACCCATAAAAGCCAAGTATTAATATTACCTGATTATGACTAGTTGCAGAGAGTAAATTTGAAGTCCAAATAACAGCAAATATGTTAGTTGGGGAAATTTGAATGCAGTCAAAAACAGGTACTAAAAATTATAGGAATGGAGAAGTAGATTATATCAACAATATGAGAAAGAACCCTATAATTGAACATTGATGGATACAGCATGTCAAATGATTTGGTAAAGTTTTCTAAATGAGGCAGATTATGGTAAGTCCCAAATTAGAAACAGAACATACTGAGTGAGGAAAACCACTGATAAAAGAATTACTTCTTTGTCTTCTGAAGCCATTCTGCTTGGAGGAACTATGGAATATTACCAGGTCCTTTTCTGCCAAGGGAGTTACGAGGAATCTAAAAAGCCATTTCACCTCAGATTTGTGAAGTGGAAAATACTTTAATACTAAATCAACAATTTAATTCAGTGCAATATGCTATAACATTTGGACATGTGTTTATTTTTATGACATCATGAAGAGAATTTTCCTTTCCTGATTGCATTTCTATATTATTTCTAATAGCCTTTGTTAAGTTGAGGTGACTTTCTTTCTAAAACCTATCCAAAGAACCAAGGATTTACAAATTTAATTATTTCCCAGAATATACTGTATGATTTTGAACCAAATATGCTGGGTTTTTTATTTCACCATAGGCTAGGAAAAAAGAAAGAGAAAGTCAAAGTGCTCCGCATTTGGAATCACTAATTTTGTGCTCCAATGACAAATATTTAGTCTCCAGTGCCAGAACAAGGTGAAGCCTTCCAATGATTCACTGATTCACTCTCTATCCAAAATGCACCTATTATCTCTTCTCTGTGACCAAAGACAGGTCTCTAGAACTTATTTTCGTTATTCAACTTGCAACCTTTTCTTTACCAAGAATCATTTTTTCAATATTCACCAAGTTCTTTTTCCCTCTAAAATATCCATTTCTACTTGCTATCTTTATAATTCCACTTTTGCAAAACTGAGTTCAAAGACCACATCACCATGATCTGCCTTACCTAACTGCTTTATGTCCTGGACTCTTTCTATAGACAGCCCTTGACTCACGTTCTTTTATCCAGTAACTGCCTCCTATTTTATATAAATGCTTTAAAACTGCCTATCCTTCCATCTCTAGAAGCAGCGAAGTCATTCCTCTCCTATCATTTAGATGATTACAGAAATACAATCTCCACCACTGCAACTGCTAAAAAGGATGAAAGAGCTGGGGCCTTTCCTTTGTTCCCAGTGGTAAGGAACCCTTGTGTCAATGCCTCATATATGACTGAAAAGCTTTCTTATATGACAGGCTTAATGTTGCAGCTGTGTTGTTATTCTAATTCTATTATTATTCATATGCTGAAGACGTATGTGTTAATGATAGTTAAGTTTGCTATTTCTCTACAACATTGCCTTGAGTGTCACAATTTAAGACTATAATTTTGACAACATGACCATAATAAGTACCTCTATTAAAAATTTCTATTTCCAAGATCCAAATTAATGATTTCTGTATATGTGTATACCATATATATATTTACATAGTATATGCATTTAAAATCTATATGTATATGTATTTACATTTTTATATGTATATAAATCACATAATAAATAAAACTAACTTTTAAAATAAGAAATACATAGGAAAACAGCTAGCTTCATTTTTCAGCATCCAAATAAATCATCTATTTACTGATCACATACTATATGTAAAACACTATGGTGTGACTGTGCAGCTATGAATTACCTCCTCTTTTCCGGTCTCATGTCCTTTCTGTACAAACCAGATAACTTTTGCTTGTAAAGATCGTGGGGTACATTCCAGCAAAGAACTGTTGTTCTCTATGCCATAAGCCAGATGTTCTTCAGTCTTATCCAAAGCATCCCCTACAACAGGAACATTATTGCCATCTTTGAGACTTAGATTTTACAAGTAAATAAAATTTTTAAACATTATTTATATCCCTGCAGTAACATGATTAGTTCATTACTTATTGCTTATTTCTGTAAGGGCAATTTAAAGGAATTATTTAGAAAGAGTGGCATACCAAAATCTAGGCATGAAACAAGCAAGCAGGCTAAGGGGTGGGACCAGAGCAGACAACTGAGAGTCTGATTCCAAAGGATGAGACGGGATAGTCAAGGCAGTAAAAAGTGTCAGTGTTAAACTCATGGAAAGTCTATTGCAACCTCTACTGAGGGAAGAGAAAAGGAGCACCAAAGCACAGAATTAAATTCATGGTTACAAACAAAAGCAGAAACCAGAAATGCAGGCAAACTGCCACTACATAAACACAAACGTGAATGGTATCTTGACAAGGGATTGAATTTATCCGGCTGTTGGGCTCCTGCAGTGAAAGAGAATGTGAAACTGAACTAGGGACTTCGTGAAATAGAGCTTGATTATAATCTATGTCTTGGACCAGAAAGGTTCTCACTGGTCTTGAACTTGAATTTGCATACATGCAAGTACACTTAGCTACAGTAGGGAATAAAAGAAATCAGGATGACTCTTTTTCTTTTTTAACTGAGCGAAATTCAATAACTGGACCCCCGGACTTAGTTTTCCTATGCCTGAATCCTACTCACCTTTAGAACCAACCCCTAAACTTCCCTAAGATGAAGGTCCTGCTTTTCTCTTGCCATTGTTCCCAGAGGCTTGAGACCTCCACTAAATCCTGGTCAGCGTCGGGTCCAGCAAAGTGATGCCGGAGCACAGTTTCTGACTTTGTCTATTACCACTTCTGGTTTCTCATTTATGGTATCCCTTCTTCCTGTTACTTCCTAGTGAGCTCAGTTACACTAAATATAGCCTAGTCAACAATCACCACCATAACAGAAAGACTCAGGAGAGTGTTAATAGAGAAATTGTCTTAACTTCCTTACTTTTGCCTAAAGATGAAATTTCCTCCTTTCCTTGCCCATCACAGACCACCACCCTATCACCTTTTTTGAACCACCAACCACAGCACTACGCTTAGTCAACTTAGGTAAAAGAGAGAAAGCTTTTTCACTGTATCTATCTCAAAGCTTAGGAGATGACTTGATACAAGTAATATCGGTTGATAAAATCCCTGGAAGCTATATAACATGGTGAAGATATTCCCCCAGTATGAGATAAAGCGGTAAGTCATATGAGTCACTGTGGCATCTACCACCTAAAGTATGCAGCATTATTGTTCCAGGGTTTCTGTTTTAATAATTAGCTTAATAACAAAGCTTGGTAGTGTATAAAACTTATTTTCCTAATCATGTAAAATTAGATGTCAAATTTACAAAATTTTAACTACATGTGAGAGAAAAAGAATACTTCTCATTACATTGTTCTAGAATAACATGAATCGCAAGGAAAATAAATCTCTTTTAAGAGGTTTGCAGTTTATCTTCAATGTATTCTCCGAGTAACCCAGAACAATTGATTTTCTATAGATTACCAACAAACTGTTGTCCAAAGCACTGCTGAGCTGCATTTCCATGCCGAACATCTTGTCTGCGGAAACGCCTGAAAGAAAGTAAATGCATTTAGATGTTCATATTTCAATTTTGCAGGCTTTAAAATATAGCCAATTGCATTAAATATACGAGTAGTATTCTGCTACTGAAAAAAAGATCATTCATATGAAATAAGGATAAAATCCAAGTTTCATAGTTTTTCACATTTCCATTATATGTTCTTCAGTAGCTAAGATCTATGTTACCCTGTTTTTAATTTACATAATGTTGAATTCTGGAAACTCAACTACGATTGGACAAATTTCTCTTTACTTTTTGTTAAAAATTTCGTTCAACAAAAAATCTTCTAGTTTAAGAATGTCTTGAATGGTAAAGTGTTTGGGCAAATAAAGACAATGGGATTTGAAGTAGAGTATTTAGTCAGTACAAAACAGTTATTTGGAGTATAAAACTCCCATATATAATAAAGTGCAAATTAAAAAGGTGTTAGAATCCAAAATATTTTGCTCTATAGCCATCATCATCAATTAGTACAAACAGAATTTCTAAAGATAAGATATAAACTAATAATATACTGTACTCAGCTTACTATTCGGATATAACATTGAGAAAGTATATGGCTCTATTTGATGTGATGGTGTGTTATTCATGTTTAGCAGTATGTTGTGCATCTAGTGGTACTCAAGAAATATTAATATTTTCCCCTTCAATCTGCCTAGTATAATCAGAGACATTTCTAGTATACTTTTAATTTCATAGATTGTTTAGATATGTAACTGAAAAAATACAATATTCTGTATCTGTGGAGAAATTCCAAACTATATATATTTATATATATAAAGCATTATATATATATATTTTTTTCAGAATAGATAAATATACAATGTTTTGAATATATATATTATATATATAATTCTAGCATATATAATATATGTTTTGACTATATCTAAAAACATAATCCTTTAAATATATAATATTTTATATACACATATATATATAAAATGATATAATTTGTAAGCATTTTTCTGAGGGATTAAACAATGGGAATTATCATTAGTTAGCATTGAAATTCTAAATCAAGATCTAGGAGATACTTAATTTAGTTTACAGATTAAAATAGAAGTATTACATAAAGGTGGAAAATATCACTTGCTTCTCTAATTTATGGCATTTCTTCAAGACTGAGGGAAAAACAGAAGGCAAAGCAGAAGTTTTACCCTGGAGGGTGATAGCATAGCTTCCAAAGTGACAATGAGATGCTTTAACCATATGCAATGATGAAATTTGGAAAAGAGAACCAGATTTAATTCCCAATACCACCACTAATATTCTATATAATCTTATGCATATTTCTTCCCTTTCCTGGCTCTTTGGGTCCTCCCTTGTAAAATAAAGGTGGCAAAATGACACCTAAAATCTATTTCAGTCTCTCTTTTTTTCATTCTAGGGTGCACTGTTTATACATAACAACAATAGAGTGCTATTTCAAGAGATCAAGTGCTTTCTCACACAGGAGTTCAGATCTTATTTAACAAATAAATAGATACTGAAAACTAGGGCAGATTAACATCTCCAATCAATTTTTGGGATTATGACCTGTGTACAGAAGTATGTTTTCACTTCTATATTATACTAGCATATACAGCTATGATACAGCTAATAGCAGGTCTAGATGAGAATTAAAATGCTGCTGTTAATTCCTCACTTTGTTGAGTATTGCTTCTATATTGAGAACCTAAAGGCTGAGGAGCAATAATGAATAATGGATAAGAATAAAATCAGTGAAATGAAATGGCTTCCACTTTGCAGAGATGATGTTGTATAAAGATTATTAAACAAGTTATGTGAGGATAAGGAAGCTATAATCAAATAATTCTAGATAAGCAACATCCAGAACTGAGTGCACAAATATTGCTAAAAGTTATTGGAAACATACATTTAAAAAGAAAGATATCACATTCTCCAGCAAGGTTTCAGTTCATTTTATTATCCTATTATAGTTGTCCTTTATTCCTTTTCTTCAGTACATAAATGTGTGTGGGGGGGAGGTGGTGTGTGTGTATATATATATATATATGGAGGAGTTTCAGAAAGGTTGAGCAAAGTTGCTTTTATTCTCAAAGTTGCATATTATTCTCATATCTCTAGCCTCTCCTATAAATTTTTAAAGAGAATACTGGAAATAGACAAAACACAAGAACAAGGGGAAGAAAAAGACCTAGCATTATAAACCACAATGTATTTTGGAAGGTCATTTTAAACAAGTGGTTTGGATTGTGAATTAATGTTTTTCCCCTGTTGCCTCATTTTCACTCTGTGAACAGAAAAGTATTTATTTTAATGACCAGTTTTCAATTTCTCCTTCTATTCAGGTCTGAAGCAAAAACGATCTGCTATAAAAGCAAACCATTTTACCTTCATGAGCTGGAACTTTCCCAAAAAGTTCTCCTCCAGGGGTGAGTGATGGTTCAAAAGAATTTGACACCACTGAAAGATCTCCATTACATGTCACTGAACTGAGCTAATTCATTTATGAGCACAGCTTCTGACTCCTGCATTTCATGCCTTCCTGTCTACTACTTTTCTCATTCACTTGACTTTTTCTAAGTAACTCTTTTTGTCCACCACATCTACTATGTTATCAAGCTAAAGGCTGTACACTGTTAAAAGATGCATCATATACTAAAAAACAAAACAAAAAAAAAACAAAACTATGGAAGCTACTAAATTAAAATTGATGATCACTACTGCATGCCTAACACAAAACCTTGTCATTCATAAGCATTTGGTGCAAAGCTTATAAATATTTGTATTGTTGCTAATAAAAATAAAATAATGTTGTTATTTGTGGTAAAATCCACATTCTACCCTCGTATTCTTCTACTATTTCACTCCTGACCCATGGTACTGCATGCTTTTCCCTAAGTGTTCTATTTATTTGTACAGACAATTAATTCCCTTTGACTGGAATCATCTTATATATCTACCTTCCAGATTAAGTTCAAAAGTCATATTATTTTGAGAATCAAATAAAGTTTTATATGCATTGCTCTTAATCCAGTACCTCATCCACAGTAAGTGCTCAATAGCAAGCTACTACTTACTGTCATTATTTACAATTCCATTCTTCAGTTTCCAATTTCCTTTAGACAAAAGTTTATGATTGTTTCTTCATAACCGTTGCACATAGTACAGTAATTGGCTTAATAGGCAAATACACTAAGAGTTAATATTTTCAAATAATTATATGACTATAATCTTTGAGAATTGTTTTCAAACATCAACAAGCATTCCGCAAAATCAATTAATTTGCTCAATTCTGTAACACAGTTGGTAAATTTAGTTCAGACACATCCTCTCGAAGCATAATTTTACTATCTGCTTATTATATCATTTCTTAAAATACTCACTGGAGTGTTAATTTAGCTCAAGTAAAATTAATAAAAGTTTTTAATGAGATTCTACTACATATTTGAACATATAAAACAAGAACTACACTAAATTGGGTTAAATTATATTCTAAAAAGGTTTATAGAAATGCAACCCAGTTAAATAATAAAAATAACTGAAATTAATACAAACTGTTTTTCAGTAGGAAAATTGTCTGTATTTCTATTTTGTCTTTTATTTTGCCTTTGGTCATCTATTACAAGAAAGAAACTGCTTATTCTGTAAGAAAAAAATACATTTTTCCTGAGGTATTTCCACAAAGAATGCACAACTTCATATGGCTTGAGTGAAGAGATATCCTTATTCTTCAAAATTCTTAACTGCATCTCAAGATCTCTGCTTAAAGAATCCTGGGATTTACCTTCTATAGGAAATGGCAATGACCTCACAGATTTGTAGACACTGGCGTTTGGAGGTCTTTAAGTACCTTTCATTTGTGTTGAATTAAATCACACATTTCATTAATTATACAGGTCATGCATTTGCCTAGGAGTTAAAATAATCACTTTCAAAATGAACTAAATGAAGACCAGCTGTTAGAAAGGACATGGGGCAAATGCAGGATGTATTTTAGAATTTCTTTATTTATTTTCTTTTTAAGTCTTTGAATCTCTCATGTGTGGTGGCTCACCATTTCCACACTTCCACTTTATCTAAACTTGTTTCATATCTTGCAGCAAAAGTTTCAAAAGAGGGAAGAACTGACTCAAACCTGGGTGAAAAAATAAAAGGTCAACAGCATGCTCAGCTCCAGTCTTTATAAACAATAATTAATACAGGTATTTTCTGGAAAACTTCAAGCGTTCAAAGTTTCTATTATGAACAAAATATAACTATGATGATTTATTTAAATAAAAATAGCTTGGTTATTTTTCATGGAATGTATAAAAAAAAGAAAAAGACCAAAAAAAAAAAAAAAACCCCAACATTAGGGTTATTAGGGTTTTCCTGAGTAAGGGAAATAGTTCATCAGGTAACAGGTCTCACCTTTTTGCATGTGTACTTGTTGGGTAATACCGGGAGCAGGATATGCCATCCCAGGCACAGTAAGGGTCTCGAGCCAGGCAGCAGTCAGCGCAAGCACTTCCATACATGTCACAGTGATGGAATCTGACTTGAGCCACGGCAGAAGCTGATCCAATATATAGCTGTTGCTATAGAAATCAAAAAGAGGTCACTAGCAGAAATGGACATAACTTTCACTGAGCTATTACACCTAGTTTTCACATTTGCACACAATCACCTCAATAAAAATTCACTTAAATTATAGCAGTTTCAGGAGTTTGAGACCAGGCTGCACAATGTGGTGAAACCCCATCTCTACTAAAAACACAAAAAATTATCCAGGCATGGTAGTGGGCACCTGTAATCCCAGCTACTTAGGAGGCTAAGGCAGGAGAATTGCTTGAACCTCGGAGGTGGAGGTTGCAGTGAGCCGAGATCATGCCACTGCACTCTAGCCTGGGAGACAACAGTTAAACTCTATCACACACACACACAAAAATTATAGCAGTTGTTCAATATAGGTAATAGAATATTTATATTTTTATTTCTCTAAAATTTGAGATACATTCATAGACATAAATGCAGGAGTACCAACATTGCTAGACTGAACTTGACAAGAACTCAAAATGCTGTGTTCATTGTCTTGCATTATCCAACACTGCAGATCTTTTTTTAAAGAACTATAGAAACAGCTGAGTGCAGTGGCTTCTGCCTGTAATCCCAGCATTTTGGGAGGCTAAGGCAGGTGAATTGCTTGAGCCCAGGAGTTTGAGACCAGCCTGGGAAGCATGGTAAAACTCTGTCTCTACAAAAAATACAAAAATTAGTTGGGCATGGAAGTACACACCTGTGGTCCCAGCTATTCGATAGGCTGAAGTGGGAGGATGACCTGAGCCTGGGCAGTCCAGGCTGCAGTGAGCTATAATTGCACCACCAAAACTCCAGCCTGAGTGACACAGTGAGACCTTATCTCAAAACAGAAAACAAATCTATAGGAACACTTAATAAGAGATTTGGAAAGTAAATGGCCTCTTAAATATTGACCTATAACATTTAGAAGAATGACGTGTATATCTATCTATCTATCTACGGAACAGGTAGCTGAACTTTTAGTATCATATCTTTCCTTTTGCCTGAACATGAAGAATTATTTATAAATAAATTTGGGGTACTATGTACAAGTGTTTCTAAAGAAGTTTACATTAAACTGATTTCAGTGAAGTAGAAAAGAGGTATATTTCATTGCACACTCTTGGATTATCATTGTTACCATTGTTTTTGAAAAACATTAGTGAAAAACAGCCACGGAATAATGTGCTATCATGATTATGTAAGTAAAACTACTCTCATCTACCTTTCCATAGAGATAGAAAATGAAGACATGTATTAAATGTAAATCATGATATGCTTTTGTCAGAACCAGGCAATGGACATAAAGTTTCAGTCAAACAAGATTAATAAGGTTTAGAAGTCTGCAGTACAACACTTTACCTATAGTCATTAAACATGTATTGTACACTTAATATTTTGTTAACAGGGTAGATCACATGTTCTTCCTACAATAAAATAAGGTAATAAAATAAAAATAAAACTGTAATAAGTTCAGATATAAGCACATATCCTTTGACCTTAGCTTACATATAGAACACACAGAGCTACACACACATACACACATACACACACACACACACACACACATAGACAACTTACTCGCTTCGAAGAAATCTCCATAGAAATAATAGGAACTGGATCCTGAAATTTTAAAAAAGGTTTCATTTTTTAGAAAATAATATAAAAAGATTTACCTTAATATGCTGGTCAATTCCTGAAATTATGTTAGCTATGTAAGTGGTTCTGTGTTAAGCACTCTATAGCTTTCATTTTAATAAATCAATATGCAAATACAATTAAAATACAGCTTTAAAAACTTTTTTTCTAATGAGGTGGGCAGATTTGCAGATGAGAAGAGCAGTAGGTGATACAACCAGCTTACTGTTTGTCTCTTGAATATGGTTTTTGTATTTACATTTGAATATTACTTGTGCTTTGGAAACTCAAGTATCTTTAAATAAAGTAATAAAGTCAGAATGTTCTTTCTGTTAACGTAACTGAACCATTAAAATGAAACCAGTGTGTCTTTCAGTAGGTGTTATTGCTAATAAACCAAGTGATCTTTAATCATTTAAACCCAAACCTAAACAAAATATTTTTCTGTTGGAGTGATCGTGGTGAATCACTATTAACTCAGGATCCTTTGAACAAGATGAATAACCTGATTTTCTCAGAACTGCACCAGAGGAAGGACAATTTATACCATAGCTTTGAGAATCAATATTTTGCTTTAGGATTGTGAAGGCTAGTCCACCCCTAAGAAAAACAACAAACTCAGATCATCTATGCAAGTGGAAAACCACAGGCAGGTGAAATGCACTCTGGGGATGATTATCCTTTGAAGAACTGTTTTCTAAAAGGGAACATTTGATCCTCTATGTCAGTGGTTTTTTTTAAATTTTAAACTACAGAATCTTTATGCTTTTATACATTTATTCATTCAGGCAACAATGTTCTTAAGAGTTTACATGAACAAAACACTGTGGTGAGTAAATATTAAACACATTTCATTTCATAACATGAAACGAAATCTTATATAGAGTCCCAGAGTGCAAAATAAACAAAAGCATAGCTGCTTTGGTTGATATAGGATGGTGGTTAGCTTTGGGTGTGACTCTAGGGAATCTGCATTCTAGTACAGCAAAGGCAAAATGTACTGCTTTTCATTTATAATATCTTTTCACATATATCCATTATAAACATATATAGCCAATCCTTGTTATTCACAGATTCTGTACTTGCAAATTAACCTACTTGCTAAAATTTATTCTATCCCCAATATCAAGACATTGTGTGTTTTTCACTCATGGACACCTGCACGCTCAGAACAGCAAAAAAATTGAGTCACAGGACATGCACATTTCCAGCTGAGATGAAACAAGGTGTCACTCTGCCTTCTTGTTTCAGCTTTCTTAGTGTAAATAAGTATCTTTTTCATGGATTATGTAGTGCCAAAGTTGTCACATGTCTGTGCTTTTTGTTTTTTTTAAATGGCCCCCAAGCATAGTGCTGAAGTTCTGTTTAATGTTCCTAAACTCAAAACAGCTTCACTGTGCCTTAACATTGAAAATTCCTTCCTTAGATAAGCTTCATTCAGGCATGGATTATAGCACTGTTGGCTGTGAGTTCAATGTTAATCCATCAGCAATACATATTAAATAAGGTGTCTTTAAACACAAACACGCATAAAAGAAAGTTAAGAATTGATCTGTTGACAATTATGTTATAATTAGAAATCTCCTGGAACATAACCCCTTGTTTCCCACAGGAGCAGTGGTCAATATTCAATAGTTCAGTGTTATAACCACTTTAAAAACCAAAACTGCTGCGAATGATATGACTTGATGTGTGTGTGTGTGTTGGAGGGGGTTGTATAAGTGCATGTGTGGTGCATATATATGCACACACGCACATATATATACACATACACCTATGTATATGTGTGTCTGCATATGTAATTGTTTTTTCATGTCTAATCTTTTCATTATCATTTTCTATTGTTTTTCTTTTTTAGTAAATTCTTTGTATAATCGATGCACTTAATAAAAAACAGTACGCTTATCCTACCACAATGTTCACAATATGAAAGTGTATTATTTTTTCTCAGCACTAACAGTATATTTGTGCAAGATGTGATTGTAATACTGGCTTTGAAAATTATATGTAGTATAAATGTTATTTCTTTATAGTCACAGTTTATTCACTGAAATTCTTTCCATGCTAAGTAAATATTGACCTCTCAGTTGAAAAGTCTGTAAAAATAAAATAGATGTATTAAAATTTGAAATAATTATTCACTTATATTAACTCTGAATCCACAACACACCTGTTGGTAAAAAATAGACATAATATCTTTCCTATTTACATCTCACTTGTAGTTGTAATGCATAACTTTGGTCTGTATTTTTTACTTTAAATACCTTGAATATCTGAAGTTCTTCTAGAATTACTTCTTCCATTGATTCCATTTCCTGGTTGTAAATTGTGATTACTTTTAGCACAATTCCATTATCTACAAGAAAACAAAACAAGAAATAAACTAGAAGCTATGTCACAGTCTGGTTTTCAAATAATTAAAATCCCTGTAGCTGACTGGGTAAGATGGCTTATGCCTATAATCCCATTATGTTGGGAAGCTGGGTCAGGGTGTATCTCTTGAGGTCAGAAGTTCAAGACTAGGCCGGCCAACACGGCAAAAACCTGTCACTACTAAAAAGACAAAAAAGAAAAATTAGCCAGCCATGGTGGTGAGTGCCTGTAATCACAGCTACTCAGGAGGCTGAGGCAGGAGAATTACTTGAATGTGGGAGGCGGAGTTTGCAGTGAGCCAAGATCATCAAGATCATGCCACTGCACTACAGCCTGGGTAACAGAGAAGCTTTCATCTAAAAAAAAAAAAAAAAAAAAAAAACAGTAGTGACTATAAATTCAAATAGGATTTGAAATCCAGAAGCATGAAACATTTTAATCACTGCCAGTTTAAAACAATATGATGACTTATAAACTCATATTTTTAATAGCAAAATTAATTTTATATGCCTGGCCAGAAAAGAAGAGGAAATAATGATTATTTCAAATAGCTGGATCCAAAAATCTGATCATAGATTTAAAAATAAAAATATCTTTTAGAATTAATAAAACATAAGAAAGATGCCAAATTATTCTAGCTACTTTTTTCTGTGATGCATGATGCAAGAAAATTGTTTACTGAAAGCTACTTTAAACATGGTGTATATGGCAGCACAAATAGATGCTTGATACTTCTGGAATTCTCTGGAATGACTTTGACCAATATGACAAGCAAGTATTTCTAAAAACATTCTTGGACTAATTTCTGTCATTAAAGTAACAGCAAAAAATGCAATTACTTTTGCACCAAACTAATACTTTAATTACTTTTATCATATATTATTATTGATTATGAAACTTTAAAAAAATTTGTTGATAGTCACTATAATTGAATTTATGACCAAGTAATTTCAGTTTGTTAAAGAAATCTGACGACATGTTAACCTTGAATTCATAGTGCAGAGTACATTATTAATATTAACATTAACTTCCTAAAATGAATGAATAAAATACAGCTTGTACCAGAGATCAATTTCTAAGAATAAGATAGATGTTTTCTTGCTTAAATCTTAGCTTTTAAAAACAACAAATGGCTGGGTGCAGTGGTTTATGCCTGTAATCCCAGCACTTTGGGAGGCCAAGGTGGGTGGATCACCTTAGGTCAGAAGTTTGAGACCAGCCAGACCAACATGGAGAAACCCCATCTCTACTAAAAATACAAAATTAGCCACGTGTGGTGGCACATGACTATAATCCCAGCTACTCTGGAGGTGGAGGCAGGAGAATCGCTTGAACCTGGGAGGCGGAGGTTGTGGTGAGCTGAGATCACGCCATTGCACTCCAGTCTGGGCAACGAAAGCAAAACTTCATTTCAAAGAAGAAAAAAGGAGTATTGGAGAAGCCCAAGCACCAATATTAATATTAATATTAATATTACATCCTGTTTCCTGATCTGGGCTTATTCCAATATTTCTTCAGAATTATATATCTACGATTAAAGTCATGTATGTTAGAATGCTTACTTCTCTAAAGATCAACTACTCTAGCAATTACTACGCTAAATAAAAAGAATCATCTTAAACATTTTTAAAATGATTATAGAATTTTAAAACACTTCAAAGAATTTGCCACATACTACTCTGGAGGCTGAAAGATTTCAAGTTCTATTCTACAAGTTAGATCTAATGTATGGGTTAATTGAAATTATACATTTATTTGAAAATGTCACTTTTAGCATATTTATCATACTTTATTAATACAGGATATTATGGGTAACATTTAGCCTGCTTGGTACAAATGGTTGATCTTGACATGGACTCATAAGGATTAAGATGCTTATAGATTTAGGTGAAGTTATTGTCCCAAGTTCCAAGTTGTTTACAAAATCTCCAGGACTCACTGAGCAAAGGCAGTAATAAAGGTGGGAAACTGACAGAACCATTCTTGCTATGACACTCTACTTCCACTATGAGAACTTCTATTTGAAACAAACTTTGTTCATTAACATCTATTATTCATTTCTTCACTTATTCATTTATTGATGCATATGAAGTACTGATTATGCATAATGAATTATGTGCTATATAAACCCCAAATCCTCTCTTTGGTAGCTTTAATATTTCCCATATCTGAAACAAACCACATATTTTTTTGGTCAAACCATGACACTCCTGACAGTGAAAGTGATAATATTCCCAGACAATTGGCATAAACTCTTACTATTGCAGTCACATGAGGTCTCTATTTCATTCTTTTTCATTTGGATTAGCTGTGTGAAATGGGTTAGTAATGAACAGATTTGTTGATAGGTACTTTTAGAAATATTATTAAAATTACTTAATTTAAAGGTTAATTTAAAGTTCAATTTAAATGTCTCTGAGTACTTTCTCATCTCTGTACCTGTACCAATAAATAAGACATCATATTGGCCATCTTCAGCTTCCACTCGATCCACTGCTATTTGTTTCAGGTTATATTTTCCATCTGTTTTTACCAAGATTGGTTTTTTATGGGCAGGTTTTATGGCCTGGTACATTAGTGGATGATTTCTTGCAAATCGGATGGTATCATCAGGATAGTCCCTGGTGGTTCTGTATCCCCCTCCGTTTACTGTGCTGGCACACTGAAAAACAAGTGGATTCAATCATTCTTTTAGCCTTACAGCTAAAGAGAAAATGTGAAATCAATTATGAGAAGAATCAGAAAAACTGAAGGTGTCAAATTGTCAATTGTGCATTTAGAAATAAGTAACCATATATTTTTCTTTTTTTTAACTTTTATTTTAGGTTCAGAAGTACATGCAGCACTAGATATACAGAAAACTAGAAAAATTTTGGAAAAGGGTATAGTTAATATCAAGACAGTTTGAGGGTGGTAAAATTTTTAACATCACTATATATTCACATTATTTTTGCTGATTTTGAAATCTGGTTTTTGTGATATAAGTTAAATTTTGAAGGGAAATAATCTATTGTTCATACAAAAGAAATCTCTTTGTTGTGCTGAAACTTCTGTCTAACTAAGGATCACAGCTGTACAAAATGGCTTTACCATTACTAAGTCTACGATAATATGATCAATGATAGTTCTATTTGGCTCACTGACTATAGAAGTTTAGTGCTGTTACATGAAAACCTATTCAGCTGTTATCACTGCTAATTACCAATGGCATAAAAACACTCTCTATTTACTATAATCTATATGAGTTTGTATTTGTTAATGGATTTCACAAAATAAACTAGGAAAACATGAAATATGTACTATACAATGCCAATTTTTAAATCACTGACTATAAAATTAAATATTCAACAGCAGCTTAAGTTACTCATTGGAAAACCTTTAAATGTGTTGATTCATGCTTTTTAGTAAGTGCTCCCTCATTTTACATATTTTCCTCCAGAACTAGCAGCAATTTCAATGATTGTCTTGATAAAAATTTTCCACTTTATAGTATAAATACAGTAGTTTAGTAATCTGATTCCACAAAGAGGGCATTGATAATGGTGTGGTTTTTAAAACCAGACCTTATTTCCTAATTTGGAATGGATTTTTCACTTGAGTGTACTTTCACGATACATAATTGGAAACATTTTGGTCTAGCTTGGAAGCAGTTCCATAACCAGTCACTTCCTCCAAATCTCCTTTAAGACCATGTGGTTTCAAGAAGCATTTCCAGCAAAACCACAGGAGTAGGTTTTCTCCATTTAAAATTGTAATTTCAATCAATAGAATGAAATAAAATATACTCTATGTCTCTCTGGAAGTCATAATTTTTAGCTAGTGAGAGAGCGTGATTAAAATGGTAAAGTCTTAACACTTGTTAATGGAGGTAAGGTTTGTTTCCACTTCGGGTTTTGGCTCTACAATAACAGTTTCTATTGACTTGCAAGTAATTGTGGAATCAGTATAGTGATGGGATTTCACCAGCTGCTTGTAAGAGTATAGATGTTGACTCGTGTGACAAGTTAAATGTTTGCTCTCCAAAGCTCACAGAGCACATAGAATGATCTCAAGTTTTTCCAACCTAGTTGCACACAGGATGAGTGATACAAAATCATCATTTCATCATCGCCATCACTATCATCACCACGTTTAGCCATGTGTGCTAAAAGCGCAAAAGTCTGCATGCCTAGCTAAGAAGAATCTTAGTAGAACAGTTTAGAGGCAAGTGGTAGAATTTTGTATCCTAGCAACACTTTTGTATTGGCATTTCTTTCCTAAGGGGCCAGCAAAGATGGTAAATGAGATGCTATGTATTCTGACGAGGTAGAGAAAAAAAACTTTTTTTTAGATTTCCTACAATAAGAAGGAGACAGTTTGGCCTAGGGAATTTAGAGGCTGATTTTAACATTAGGATATAAAAATTTGGTGGCATTCTCCTGCTCGAAATTATATGTGGCACTAACTCCACTGAAGAGGCTGAGAGAAATATGATGCTCATGTTACTGAACGTTTCTGTGTTCACAAGTACTTTATTTTTAATTGCATTTTAGGTTTTGGGGTACATGTGAAGAACATGCAAGATTGTTGCATAGGTACATACATGGCAGTGTGGTTTGCTGCCTTCCTCCCCATCACCTATATCTGGCATTTCTCCCCATGCTATCTCTCCCCAACTCCCCATCCCCCGCTGTCCCTCTCCTATTTCCCCCAACAAACCCCGGTGTTTGATATTCCCCTCCATGTGTCCATGCATTCTCATTGCTCAACACCCACCTATGAGTGAGAACATGCAGTGTTTGATTTTCTGTTCTTGTGTCAGTTTGCTGAGAATGATGGTTTCCAGGTTAGGACATGAACTCATCATTTTTGATTGCTGCATAATATTCCATGGTGTATATGTGCCACATTTTCCCTGTCCAGTCTATCATGGATGGGCATTTAGGTTGGTTCCAGGTCTTTGCTACTGTAAACAGTGCTGCAATGAACATTCGTGTGCATGTGTCCTTATAGTAGAATGATTTCTAATCCTTTGGATATATACCCAGTAATGGGATTGCTGGGTCAAATGGAATTTCTATTTCTAGGTCCTTGAGGAATTGCCACACTGTCTTCCACAATGGTTGAACTAATTTACACTCCCACCAGCAGTGTAAAAGTGTTTCTGTTTCTCCATATCCTCTCCAGCATCTGTTGGTCCAGATTTTTTAATGATCACCATTCTAACTGGTGTGAGATGGTATCTCAATGTGGTTTTGATTTGCATCTCTCTAATGACTGGTGATGATGAGCATTTTTTCATATGTTTGTTGGCTCATGTACAATTGCTTTTAAAAATAAAAATTTAATTGGTGTTACTTAGCCAAAATATTGATAATAAATATATTTTGTAATGCTACTTTGTCCATTATATATTTTTATTAAATAACAAACATAAAACTTGAGATCTGAAATATTTCTTTACTACACTCACTTTTCACCGAGCATACTTTTAGGTTTAGAATTCCTTAATTGTTTAATTACAAAGGCTAAAAGTGGTGATGATAGTAATGGCGATGATGAAATGATGATTTTGCATTACTCATCCTGTATGCAACTAGGTTGGAAAAACTTTAGATCATTGTATGTGCTCTGTGAGCTTTGGAGAGCAAACATTTAGCACATGAAACCGTGAACAAAATATTACCAAAAGAGTCCTTAAAATAAGAATTATTTGTTACATAAGTAAACTTACAGAACCCGGCCTTGGATAAGGGACTTTTCCTTCATAGACTGACCAGTGGTATTCAGGTCCTTCCTTATGTGCATAGGGTCCGTTGAAGACTGCCCTAATGCTCGACATATGATAGACACATATAGCATGCCCTCGAAAAACATTACTGAAAATACAAAAAAGATAATTTTTATTCTGGAACTAACTAGCAGGCCACTTCGCCAAACACTCCAGCCTACAAAGATAAGAGTCAAGTCTTTTGGGTAAAGTAGTTGCAATTTCTTTAAGCAAAAAACATTCTAGATATGTTAACTATTGCAATATTTCAAATTTTGAAACTCTAAAACTTACCATTTTCTTAATTGCCTACTTAATACAACTGAAAATGGCATTGTTAGAATGACAAAAGTAATGTCACTTCACTTATTTTTAAATCTGGTATTGTGTTTTATATTTTTTTATTAAGAGAGATCTGGCCTTCATATTAACAAAGACTTATTCCCAAGTTGAATTACTCATTTAGGTATTATCTCCTCTTATGTTGTTCTATCTTCAAAGTAGACAGTGTTTTCTCACTCACTATGCTGTTACTATTGCTACAAAGTCTATTAAGATGTATTAAATTTATTAATGTATGTGAGTTCAAGAACAATTTAAAGTCTTATGAAAATTTAAGCCTTTTTTTCCCATTTTTTAGCTGGGTTCATATAGACATTAACATGCTTGTATATTTCTTCCTCCAGTCACCGAAAAGTATCTATAGTAAAAAGATGGCTGGACTGCATATGTTAAGCATGAGAAAATTTCGTTATGTAAAACTTAGGTGTCTCATCTCCAGAACTAACAGTGAGCAAAATAATTTTCTTGATTAAAATTTCTACTTGACAGGATAAAGGCAGTAGTTGACTAACTATGGCAAGCTTCATTGAAGGCATTTGTAATCAGAGTCTAAAAAAGAACATTTTTAAAGACTATTTTTTAAAACAATCTGGCCATATTTCTTAATTTAGCATGAACTGAATGAATTTTAACATTATCAGATTCTCTGTATTGTAAGAATCCAAATAACTAATGTTTGTGAAAGCATCTTGCAAAATTCAAAGTTCTATATAAATAAAGTTTCCTACATCCTGAGACACCTGTAAAACAGAATTTATATTACTGTCCTACAGCACCAATTTACAGATTTTATAACACACCTTGAAGCAATTGGAAATGCCTAGGATACAGGGAACACTTGAGATAGTCCCCTAACTAAAGTAGCAGCACACCTTTGATCACCATCCTACAAATAGCAATCCTTATGTCAGGTAACAGCTGGGAAGCTTTTGTTCTCAGACTTATATAAATTAAACAGTCAAAACAGAAATTATAGTAGAAAATCATGTCTTATGTTTGATTTCTCAGACAGAGCCCTTATGCTATCATTTAGGAAAACAGCTTATAATCTGATCTTATTAATCCATAGAAAAACTATACTGATTATTCCATAGCTTAAATTTATCATATAAATCCACTGAATTATCAGGCAATGTATGAATTATTCACAGCATAAGAAATGAGGTGAAGTTTAAAAAGTTAAGTATTCTCCATGTACTGTGATAACTACTAACTTACATTAACTATTGTTCTTTGCATCAAAGAATAATTGATAGACAAATTGTTTCCATGTTTCTCTGTTGAAGGAAAGGTCTCTTTGCAACAGCAGGATTCTCGTCTAAAGAGATGTATTATATTCTTGTCTAAAATGAGCATTAAAAACCACCTGCTGAAAAATAAAAAACTAAAGCTGTGTGGAAAGACCCCATGTAAACATAGTATACATAATTTGTGACAGTTTATGGCTTATACAAAGTAAAAGAGAAATTCAGTAATATTATTCTGGCACTGTCAAGATAACTGACGTATATTCTTCTTTATTTTTTATCCTAGTCATTTCACCTACACTACGCCTTATCTAGAAACATACTCAGGAAATTGTGTATATAACCTTTCAATGAAAACTGATTCTAATATTTTTATTTGTGTATCAAAATACATGAAATAATATTTTATCCATTTTTATAGCACTTTATCATGGTAAAAAATACAAAAACATAAAAGGGAAAACAAAAGATTATGTATCTTAAACTTGAGCAGCAAATTTAAAAGATAGAGAGCAAATGATGAACATGTGTTCACTGTGAATCAACATAAGAGCAGGAAAAGCAGAATAAAGGAGTGGGAAGAGTGCTCTGGGATTAAGAAATCAAGGAATTTTTCTTGGATGTGGCAATTGATAAGTATTGGAGAACTGGTTTAAATCAGTATTGGAGGAGAAAGTCGTTTCAAGCAAGATAAGTGAATAAATAAAAACATAGTAATGGAAACTAGCAAAGCAGACACTGACTGGCATCTGTCAAGGCATTATCTTCTCAAAATCAGACCATTAGTGAACTCAGAGGGAAAATATCCAGAGGTGAGTGAGTAACAGCTGATATAGAAGCCTGAAAGCCTGGCTTGGAAAATTTTATATGATGAATAAAGGAATTATCCTAGACTTTTACAATAATAACACATTGTAAGGACTGATATCTTATGAACTGTATGTGGGGAAAAAATCACTGTGTTCTAGATTAGAGAGTGAAGAGATTAGGATACTGAGCACAGGAGGATTCTGGGTACTACACTAAAACAGGATTTGGATTGAGATTGAGCTTTGGAAAATGAAAGTTCATTTGCAAACACTGGAGAATAAAGATCAACTGGTGACTTATAAAGAATAGAAAATGAGAACAGCAACTGGGTTAATAGTCTTTCAAGTTACATACACCAAGAAGGGAGAGTCCAGTGAGGTGTCTCTTGATTTATATTGTTTTACTGACTGTATAAATTTCTCACCTGGTAGTGTTAAAGAGTCCAAATATCACTGGATTCTTATGATCTCTGGTAGGTAGCAAGAAAATGTCCTCTGAAAAAGTAAAGACCGTTCCATCACTTAGTATTGTTAGCTCTCTTCACATGCAAAGAAAATGTGTTGACATAGATTTGTTTAGAACCCAATTTAGATTTTAAGACGTATATTTTCAATATACAATTGTACAACCATGACCAAGCTTTAACAGAGCCAATCCTTCAGCTGCTCTGGGTGGCCCTGAGCTGAACAACAGGAAGGAACCAGACACTGACTCTAAGCTAACAAGATGAGCCTGCTTTTGTTCTTGCAATTTCTTTTCCCCCAGCATGTGGGCCTGGCCAAAATGAAAAGAACAGAGACTTGCTCTATGTTAGATAGAGGTCAAATACACAGAAAATAAGTTTTCTATTTGTCCTAGAGATAAAGTTACAAAGCATATACACAAAAGAGCAAATTTAATTCACCTAAAAACATTTACCTAATTCATCAAAATATGTGTCAATTCTATTCGTTCCTGGTACTGAGCAAACCAGTCTGGCTTTTAGGAAAGTGCTCCACTTATTCACGAGTATTCTCTGCCCTCCTATATCATTCTGTGAAAAACAAAAGGAGGTAAATAGTTACCCTAAAGAATTTTGACCGATCACAGATTTTGTATTATTAAACATGCAGATGCTAAGTATTACGACTTTTTTATTTAACTAGGAAAATTTGACATAATTCTCAAGTAATGTCAAACGTGCAAATCCTCACAATTTTTCTTTTGTTTTTGTTTCTTCATTCTGCCTTGTCAGTGTGCTTTCACCCTGATATATTAAATATATTTTGCAGATATTAAACAATATTAATACAGAAATCTCTCCCAAATAGAATAGTGGTGAGATACAGTAATCATGATTATTACTTTATTTGTAAACAATCCGCCTCTCTCAGAAACATAGAAGCGTCCCTTTCTTTTCCTTTAACAAAGGAAGAAAGCTTTTCGAGCAAGTTTGAAATACATACACACACACACACACACACACACACGTCTATACTATACATGTATAGACACACTCTCTCTCTCTTATATATTATATACATTCTCTCTTAATATATCACATAGGTTTTGGTGTATTGTGTTTCCATGATCGTTTGTTTCAAGAAATTTTTCTTTATTTTATTCTTAATTTCTTCATTGACCCAGGAGCATATTGATTAATTTTCTTGTATTTGTGTAGTTTTCTAAATTCCTCTTATTACTAATTTCTAATCTTATTGCATTGTGGTCAGAGAAGATGCTTGAAATTATTTCAATTTTTTGAATGTTTTAAGACTTGTTTTTTGAGGTAACATATGGTGTATCCTTGAGAATTATCCATGTGCTGAGGAAAAGAATGTGTATTCTGCAGTTCTTGGAATGTTCTGTAAATATCTATTAGATCCATTTTGTCTATAATGCAGTTTGAGTTTGATGTTTCTTTGCTGCTTTTTTGTCTGGAAGATCTGTCCAATGCTAAAAGTGGGGTGTTAAAGTCTCCAGCTATTATTGTATTGAGGCCTATCTCTCTCTTTAGCTCTAGTAATATTTTCTTTTTTTTTTAATTGCATTTTAGGTTTTGGGGTACATGTGCAGAACGTGCAAGATAGTTGCATAGGTACACACATGGCAGTGTGTTTTGCTGCCTTCCTCCCCTTCACCCACATTTGGCATTTCTCCCCAGGCCATCCCTCCCCTATGCCCCCCAATAGACCCCGGTGTGTAGTACCCCCTTCCTCGTGTCCATGTGTTCTCATTTTTCCTCACCCACCTATGAGTGAGAATATGTGGTATTTCACTTTCTGTTCATGTGTCAGTTTGCTGAGAATGATGTTCTCCAGATTCATCCATGTCCCTACAAATGACACGAACTTATCATTTTTGATTGCAGCATAATATTCCATGGTGTATATTTGCCACATTTTCCCAGTCCAGTCTATCATCGATGGGCATTTGGGTTGGTTCCAGGTCTTTGTTATTGTAAACAGTGCTGCAATGAACATTTGTGTGCATGTGTCCTTATAGTAGAACGATTTATAGTCCTTTGGATATATACCCAGTAATGGGATTGCTGGGTCAAATGGAATTTCTATTTCTAAGGCCTTGAGGAATCACCACACTGTCTCTCACAATGGTTGAACTAATTTACACTCCCACCAGCAGTGTAAAAGTGTTCCTATTTCTCCACATCCTCTCCAGCATCTGTTGTCTCCAGATTTTTTAATGATTGCCATTCTAACTGGCGTGAGATAGTATCTCAGTGTGGTTTTGATTCGCATCTCTCTAATGACCAGTGACGATGAGCATTTTCTCATATGTTTGTTGGCCTCATGTATGTCTTCTTTTGGAAAGTGTCTGTTCATATCCTTTGCCCATTTTTGAATGGGCTTGTTTGTTTTTCTCCTGTAAATCTGTTTGAGTTCTTTGTAAATTCTGGATATCAGCCCTTTGTCAGATGGGTAAACTGCAAAGATTTTTTCCCATTCTGTTGGTTGCCGATTCACTCTAGTGACTGTTTCTTTTGCCATGCAGAAGCTGTGGAGTTTGATTAGGTCCCATTTGTCTATTTTGGTTTTTGTTGCCAATGCTTTTGGTGTTTTGGCCATGAAGTCCCTGCCTACTCCTATGTCCTGAATGGTTTTGCCTAGATTTTCTTCTAGGGTTTTTATGGTGCCATGTCTTATGTTTAAGTATTTAATCCATCTGGAGTTAATTTTGGTGTAAGGTGTCAGGAAGGGGTCCAGTTTCTGCTTTCTGCACATGGCTAGCCAGTTTTCCATGCCTGTATATACATACAGACATATACCACACACACAATATACATATATGCATATATTTATATATGTGTAAATTTATTCTTAAACATCTTCTTGAATGCCAAGGTAACTTTACACTTGTAATTTTATTAGATTAGCTTAATATATGTTGCTACTCCTATTGGTTTTAAATGTTCCCAAACAACCTCTCTAATTATTCAATAAACTACAGAGGGCTTTTTAAAATAACCCTAACCAACCAAATTATTCAAACATAGCTATGTATATTATTTGTACTGTGTACTAAAGGAATAAAAAAGATTTTTATTAAATTCATTAAGAAGAAGTTCAAACTTCTGCATGGGAAGATGAATGGTCTAATTATGGACTATTTCTTCTTGGTATGGCTTCAAAAATGGGGAAAATCTTACAAAATGCAAGTTTCTTTTAAGATACATATTTTACTAGATATGAAATGTAGAGGTTGGTATAATAAATATCAATGGTAGGCAGTCTATAGAACTCTAGAATTCTATAGAGTACTAGAAAATAGTTGAAAGTAGAAACTTACTGTAGACTTTATAAAGGCCTGACCATAAATTGTGAGATAAGCAAGCATAATGAGAGAGAAAGCCTCACCACACAGAGTCGCCCCACCCTGGCGTAAATTGTGTGGGCATTGTCTTCTGCCTCCAGTGCCTTTTCAGTAAAAAAGAAATATACTTTATTGTCATCTCTGTCTTCATTGTCAGGAATCATGTATGAACCTACAAATCTTGGTTCTATAGGAACAAAATGGAGGAGAGAAAGTGAAACAGATATTATAGCAAAATGCTAACAAGTTATTCCAAAAAATTATATGTCATCTGAATCCTTCAGTTTAACTTTCATTATTTCATAACAGAAATATTTTTATTCAATTTTTTTTACCAAACTTTAAACACGATGAAGAAATCTCTACTTTATTTGCATATTGACAGCCATTTTGGAAATATTACAAGAATATTTAATTGGAAAATAAAAGAATCCAGGAGAGAAGAACAATTTCAAACAACATGCAATGCGAACTTATAATGCATTCAGGAACAAATTGTGAGCACGGTGAAGACAATCTATACATTTCCTCCCATTGTAGGTAAAAATGAAATTTAAATATAAGTAACATATTAAATAAATAAAGTCACAATAAATAAATCTATTATTTATGTTTAATTCAAAAATTATCTACCAGTAGAACACACAGATCATTTTAATTTCAAATTAGAAAATTTATTTTACATTTTTGAGACTGTAGTACAAGAAATTTGAATAAATGATCTTTGATATAGTATGTAAAATATGTGAAAGGTATCATCAATGATGACTATGCATTTTAAAGCTTAATAAAAATGTGGAAAGTGATTAAAATGCTCACCGTAAAACAATATCCTAGCACCTACATATACCTGTGTGCCAAAATATAAAACTTACTTCTTACACAGAATTCTCTATCAATGAATGTCTAGTGACTCTCCTAGAGTTTTGTCTCTAAAGTGCAATGCAATCCTATTAAAACAAGCAAAGTAGGGCAATCAATTCATCAAAAATTATAACAACTGATAAAAGTAGACAAAAAAGCTTATTGAATATGGACTTTTCACTTTTCATACATTTGTTTTATATTCCTTATTTAAATACTGATTTCTAAGCATTGCTCAAAAGGCATACTGATTTTATATTAAGCCAATCAATTTTGATAGAAAATTTTATACACATATCATATACAATATTTTAGTTAAAGAATATTGCTAGTAAAGCATCCTGAAATTTGTAAAGGAATTGTATTTGTATTCCCATTATTATCGAAATGGCAACATTTTCCGTAGGTTTTAAAGTTGATTTCAATCCTAATTCACATTCTCTTCTCCTTGTCCTTACCATTCAATAGACGCTCATCATCATGCTCAGTGCGGATATGGGACAGTCGTCCCATGCTGCGGAAGATCGAAGCATCTCTGATCCAGTAGTCACTGTAGAGTCCAGTAAACAATTCAGTACCTACATGGGAGCATCAGTAAAAGAGGTATTTGTTTCTGGATTCGAAGACAAGATATAAGTCACAATTATATTAAAAACACCTGTATCTATAATATGTATTTTATGATATTAATACCATCGTTGTTAGGTGCATGGATGGTACAGTAAGACTCCCAGGATTTGAGTCCAGAGTCTGTCACTTACTAAGTGTGAACTTGGGCAAGTTGTTAAGTTCCCTGTGCCTCAGTTTCCTCATTTACAAATGAGAAAAGGAATTGCATTCAGTAAGGTAGTTAAGAGTAAAGCACTTGGAAGAATGGCTGGTAAATATTAAGACCTATATGAGTCTCTGGTAAATACCCTGGCTTCATTTATTTTCCTAGACTTCTTTTAACCTTCATATCATCAGGGCTCTATCATTATTATTGTTACTGTGATGATTACAGGTTTATATGTCAGTCAGCTAATTGAAATTGTTCTTGTAACAAGATACTCCTATCATTAATATGATTTTAGTGTGGGAACAACAAAGTCTAACAAAGGTGATAATAATCCAATCAGTTATCATTCAATTTGTAAATTTGTGGCTCAGTCAGATAGGAAGAATATAAAAGCGCTCAGAATTTAATCAGTCAACACGATTGAATGAAGTTAGCTGCAACATGTGGTGGCAGTCATAGACTTAAAATCAGACTGAGAAATTACACAATGTACACAGGGTCTCAGGAAATAACCATGTGTCTTTTGAGTCAGAAAAAAGACACTAAAATAACTTAAGGGAAAATATAACATGAACCCCAGAACCATCAAGAGCTCTGAAGCAGAGGGACTTAGAATCTTTTCCCAAAACTCACAAGAGGAAATCAGTGTGCCCATCAGTTGGACTGGGAGGATGTCCTGGCCATATCCAGCTCAGTTGTCCTGTCTCAAGCAAAAATCTCTGGCCAAGAAACAAATGATAACAGCAGGTTGCTGTAAACAGCAACTTCAAAGCAGAGTGGTAAAATGATTTTCTTAATGAGAAACATATAACTTTGGTCTATTTCTAAAATAGATATGATTATTATATTACATGTTACTAATGCTTTTTTGCTTAGTTTGGAATGTGTGCATATGCATACACATGATATTTAAAGTGCTTTAAAGGTTAAGAGATTTCAAAATTAATTATATTTCCAACTTAATATATCTAATTATGTAATTAATTTTATAATTATGATTATTAAAATCGCAGGTATAAGAATTAGACCAAATAGATAAACAGAATTTAAGAGATCTTGAGTACTTTATTTATAAATCTTATTTAATAGAACTTTAAAAATTGTTTCATTATTTATGAAGAGTTTTTTCCCCAAAGGTAAAGTTTTTAAAGCTTTAGAAAATTTTAAAAGAGTAAACATATTTGTGTGATTTGATATTTGAGAAAATTATCAATTAAATTATATACATGGTAATTTATAAGGAAGCTTATTTTCAATTTGCATTAACTATTAATTTTTTTAAAGTAAAGATGATTGCATTTGTTATACCAAATTTAGAATAATAAGATATAAATTAAACTCAAAGATTAAAAAAATAAGCTTTGGAAGTACTAGTATAATAGCCTTTTTTATTTTAAAAAGATTAATTCTAATTAGTTTTTCTCTGTTCACAAAATCCTCTGTGCACACTTAAAGCACTCTATGAGATAAAAATAAATATAATCTATGGTTTCCAAAAAAGAAATCATTTTAAACTATGTATTCTATATGAGAAAGAGAGGAAAAAGTAAATATGGCAGAAGATTAACAATTGGTTAATCAAGGCAAATGGTATACAGGTGTTAATTTTACTTTTCTTTCAACTTTTCTTTGTATTTGAAAATTTTTCAGATAAGAGAGTTTTTAAAAAGATATATTTGTTGAGCTCATCTGGTATATTCAACTTACACTAAGTGAAATGCATGATGTAAGAAAAATAACAAGACTAAAAATGATTATTTAAATCTGGACTTAACAACATATAATATGGCAGAGAAAAGTTATGTCAGAACTCTTACTTAAGCATATCGTGTTATTTGATAACACAAAGGGAAAACACTAACATAGTTTATATCAAAGTCAGTTAATTAGTGCTGTCTTCCCTAAAAATTTTATGTCTGTGTTTGAAGAAGTACTATTTTGAGACCAAATGAACTCAATGGTTAGGAATATGACCTGTTACCTGGAATTCAGTCTGAACTATTTGAACATGGATAAAAGAGATTAATTAAAAGGGCTTTGGAATCATCACGTCTATGGCATAAATAACCAAGTTGACCCTTAAAAAATTTAATTGACTATTAACACATGAGTGTGGATTTCTCTGAAATATCTTTGTTTTTAATTATTCTAGTTGAATTATGTTCCCCAAACCAAATATAAAGGCCATTTTCTTAAGTGGTTATAAATATAATTTATTTTGCTAATGTGGGCTGTGCTGAATCTTTAATGTATAATTGGTACAAAGATTAGATTTCTTTAAAATCATGAGTTTTCTATTCCTTAAGTTTTTAATATTTAATTTTTATTTCTTAAAGTGTTTTAGACTTTGATAACAGAAAATATTGTTATGGGAAAATAATATTTTTATTAGTACACATCAATTTCAATGTATTTATTCTAATTTGGAACATTGTTTCAAAATTACGTTTTAACCAATGCCATAAAATTAACAAACAAGTACTCATTGGAGCCGCTAGATGGCAGCACTATGATACTAGATAATACATATCCAGGGAGGATTATCTGCAAAGAGAAAAAATAAGATATTCCCAATTTTACCCAATTTCCCATTTTACACTCAGGACAAAGATAATTGTGAGCAATTCCCATAACACAATATAAACTTTATGACAAATTTCAAAGACACTATAGAGGTGCTAAAAACTATAAGCAACGTAAATAGAAACAAATGTGTTTCTGTTGGAATGTTAGATTTTCCTCAGAAGGGAAAGATTTTTCTTTCATATCCTCATATCAAAGCAAAATTTTAAAAAATTCATAGTGATAGATAATAATTATGTTTGACAAAATACTTTCATAGGAAAATTAGAAAAGAATGACAACATATTAGTGAAAAAGAAAAAATTACAATAATAAAGCTTTAGGTAAAATAATGCCTAATAGCAATTAAATAAGCAAAAATACTGAGGATTATTATAATTTTTAATACAATTTATTGTAAATATATCGTCTCTAATTACATTTATTTTAACTATTTGGTATCAGATCTTTTATAGGATGAAAAAATAACATCTAGATAAATCATATTTTCATGGATTAAAATAGAAAAACATTTTATAAGAAAACTAAAATATGTTTTAGGGCTTCAATGATCATCGCGAACTACCCAAGGATTTAGTTTTCCATGTCTATGGAAACGAGCGAGTTTAACTTCCTGTCACACTCAATGATAGCCTCTATATAGAGAAAAAAGAATAGTAGAAATAGTTCCGCAGTGGCAATCTGGCAAGCTAATTCCCTAGCTCAAAATCTGCCAGTTGATGACCACAAACTTCAAAATCTCAAGGTCTCAGTTATCTGTGGAATCAAAGAGACCTTCACGTAATTCTCAGAACCTCCCAAGCTTTTATGTTCTCTCTGCTCTTTGGCCTAAAATTTCACCTCTTTGCCTGGTTAGCGCCCACTTTTTCCATGACGTCTTGTCTGGCCAAACGTTTGTTAGTGTAGTGGTTCCTAGTGCCGCTGTAGCTCTGGTACTCATTTCTATCCTACTGCTCATTTCTATCCTACTGCTTGTCTGACTATATATTAACTGACTCCTTATGTGTTTGAAATGATGCCTCATTAATGTCTGAAATACAGAAAATGCTCAATAAATATTTGTTGAATCAATGAATGGTATAATGTGAGTTAATAATTAAATATATCAGAAGCTCTTTTCAGGTGTTTAAAAAAGGCTGTGAAAGGCTGTGAAATGCAATCAGGGCCAGGTGTGGTGACTCTTGCCTGTAATCCCAACACTGTGCAGAGCAGCCTGGAGGGTTGCTTGAGTCCAGATGTTCAAAATTGGCCAGGGCAACATAAAGAGACCCCCAGCTCTACAATTATAATAATAATAAAGTAGCTGGGCATGGGGACCTGCACCTGAGGTCCCAGCTACTCAGGAGGCTGAGGTGGGAGAATTGCTTCAGCCTGGCAGGTAGAGGCTGCAGTGAGCTATGACCGTGCTACGGCACTCCAGCCTCAGCAGCAGAGCCAGACCCTGCCTCAAAACAGAGAAAAGAAACATTCAGGATAAGATTCTAATTTTTAAAAACTGTTTCAGAGAGAAATTATCAAAAGAAAGAAAAATCTATTAGGAATTTATATGGAGAACAAATTTGAATTTTTGTTCCCAGAGGGCCTTATTTATTAATTTTTATATATTAAAACAGAAACTCTTTTTTCAAACATTTGCCCCCAAGAATTTTAGCCCAAAGGACATTATATTGTGATTAAAAAACTGTGTCAACACTAAATTGCTTATGTGAAAGAAAATAAGATAATCATTTGACCCTTAGAAAAAACAAATTCTTCACAATAATTCTAAAACATGTAATTGAAATACTTTTCCATATAACTCCTTTTTTACAACATAAACCCTACTTGAAGTTTTAATTAAATGCATTGCATTGCCTTAATATTTTATGGAATGTATCAAGAGTTTCATTCATGGACTATATATTATCTGAGTTTTTATTAACTGTGTTGGATTTTAATTGTATAACAAGAAAAATTCACAGTAGTGTTTCATGACCTTCTTAACTTGTTAAGTTTTACTCAAGCATTTCTTCTGTTTATGTTATAAATGTATGTTGTGCACATCTAAATAATGTGAAACATATTTGCCTCATGGAACAGCATATGGCTAAAGACTGATTTAGCTGCCTTACTTTATAACTGAATGTTATAATTTTATTAGAAAATTATTCTACTGTGGATGGATGGTCTTGCTGAATCACTATGACATGCATAGCTATGAAGAGAAAATGTAGCTGGGTCCAGTGGTGCACGCCTGTAATGCCAGCACTTTGGGAGGCTGAGGCAGGCCAATCAATGAGGTCAAGAGATGAAGATCATTCCAGCCAACATGATGAAACCCTGTCTCTACTAAAAATATAAAAATGAGTGCATGTTGGCACATGCCAGTAGTCTCAGCTACTCAGGAGGCCGAGGCAGGACAATCACTTGAACCTGGGAGGCAAAGGTTGCAGGGAGCCAAGATCGTCCCACTGCACTCCAGCCTAGCGACAGAGGGACACTCCATCTCAAAAAAAAAAAAAAATGCACTTGGGAAGATGAGGATGGTTGAAAATGACTCACATATTTCAACATTGCAGTTCACACTCACATTCTGCTTAGGATGCTTAAAGACGCAGGAAGAATGTATGATTTTATCAGGCCTTTAGCTGTTGTTTCGGCTTTTGGTTTGTTTTGGTTTGGGCAGATGATTAGCACCAGCTATCAATGTTAAGAAGGTGGTTTTGAGGCATGAAGGAAAAAGAAAACCATCTTTTGAATCTGTTCGTTTGTATGTGCCAGACCCATGGCTGTACTCTTGAGTTTTCCTGGTAGCAAACCAATGATATTGATACCATCATGGTTAAACCAGATTCTCAAAGGAGAGCATATAAGCAGGGAATTAAGAGTGGGGCTTTTTTCTTCTCCTTTTACCTCTTTTGATTTTCTTTTCATTGTGAAGGAACCATAAGCAAAGTATTCAAATAGCTCCTTAGAGACTAGCAGTCAGGGCCAGAAGCTACAGTAAGCGTGTGGATAATGGGCATTCTGCCAAGTGTGAGAGCATGAGCAGAAGCCTTGGGTAAGAAGTTATAGATATTCTTTAGGGACAGGAAAGTGGTAAGGGAATAACCTGAGGTTCCTATATAGTTAGGGTGAATTCAAAAAAACCAGGCAGTACATTTACTTATGTTTGTAGAACTTACATATATTCTAACTTCATTCAGAATTTTTTCATTTATTTTTCTAATAAATGATCTTCCTTTGTGCCAGACATATTCCCTGAATGTAATTATTGTTAACTAAAAATAAACATTTATTTAAAATGCTTTGTTATTAAGAACTTGAAACAATAACTTAAATTTTCTCTGCATTCGTTCAACTCCCTTTCATTCAATTGACATTGACCTTTAATTTACAAAATTAATAATGAGGATATATATTCACAAAGGTATTGTTATGGATAAAAGTTCAGTCAGGAAGAGGATTTCAGTGGCTGTAAACTTTGTAATTTTTTTTTTGCTGAAAAAAGTAATAGGAAAAAAGTATAGAAAAAAATTCATGTACGATATAACGTCTTATTAGAAATTATTTGCTGAATAAAATTTAGTGAACATTTACTTTGAAAGCCATCCCTAAAAATACAACAACAAAGTTAATACTTTCAAAGTAAAGCGTCAAAAGGTACATGACAAATCAGGGTGTTTTTTTGCCCCAAACACTAGCAACATGTGTCCTGTCATACCTGAGACACTTCAGGCATGGTAAGATTATACCTGGAACTGGTAATACAAGTGTGGGTCAGAATAAAATTAAAAAAAAAAAAAGGCAATAGAATTTAAAGGAGAAACTATGGTAGATCGTAATGTTACTGAAGATACTATCCACTTAATTAGAATATTGCAGTATTATATGAGACATAATTGATAAAAAGAGTCAGCAAAAATATCTTCTTCTTGGCCAAAATGACATATGACATAAAGAACACTATTTCCTAGATTTTTATTTGGCCAACCACTGAACTTAACAATTTAGTAGCAAGATAATTACTAACTATATTTGGATGATTTGAAAGCCATGGATAAGCAATGCAGCAATTCATTTTAATGAAAAATTTATTGTTTCAATAAGCTGCTTTTAAAATCAAGTTATAATGCCTTGTCTTCTTCAGACAGTTACTTAAAACCACTTCAAATACAGTAGGACCAATCACATTGGAGGAAAACTTGGCTAAAATGCAGAAATATTCCACCTGAGATATGAGTTAAGATGCTACCAAAATTAATTGTGTTACTACAAAGAGCCATTGGAAGCTCACGGCTACTTAATATTATGATTTCATTTTGATTAGTTCCTGAACATATACAACATAGTACAGTAAGAATCTTTCTTTTACTCCTTAAATCCTTTGTCACATAGAATTATTACAAGCTATCAAAATTTCATTTCTAAATTACATTAGAAATTGAATAAAAATGTGCTTTAGAACTTGTCTTCTATCAAATAAGCTTCAATATTTATTCCATTTTTTATTAACCCCTTCTCCATATGCTCTTAAGTCAACTGAATTTAAGTTAACTGAATTAAAATTGCATCTGAAACTAGGGAGTCACAAAGAAAATTCTCTAATTTGCAAGCACCTTTTTTTGAGGTCAAGTAGCTTTATGAGTATGCTACCAGTTTCAGTGTTTTATCATTAAATTTGTCTTCATGTGAACAAACATTAAACATTGTGTGACATAAAATTAACTAAGAAGTAGCAATAGTCTAGCAATAGTCATTTTTTGCTGGAGTCCTGTCTTAACTCATCAGCAGAGAACATGTGTGGTCACAAAATACCACATTAATGCATTCTTTCTCAGTCAGAATAAGCTGTACCGAGCTTGCCAAATTCCAACTCAGGTAGCTCCATTTTTCCAGCCTACATTCCTGCTGCTTTTTCAATTGGGTGAATTATTTTTACTTCCCCTCTTTTAAAGAGTTTCTGGCTCACATAGGTTATCAGGTTTCCATCCAGTGGCTGCTGCATTTCCACAGTGAGTGAATGATCTCTCCAAGGTACTCTGGGATGAAAGTGAATGGATAAATGTGAAGAATTATATTTTTATTTCTTCTCTTTGGAGGGATTATTCTATAACTTTTGTGTTTAACTTGGAGGGCTCTTTTGATTTGATTTCTCTTCTGAATAAGCGAAACCGCCACCCAGATGGCAAGCACTTCAGATTTCAGGATAGTATAATTTGATTTGGAAGTTCAATGAAACTCACTTGAAAATGTCCCTCCAGTAATATTTCCCCTCTTAGAAATTCCACTTTTAAATTCTTGGCTTCATGCAGAAACAAGCTCCAGGGAGACTGAGTAGTGAGTGGCAAGGTGGTCATAGAAATTATTTTTAACTATTTAAATGAAATGTAAAAAAAATAATGTTTCTTCTAATATTCTCAGGATTTCACTATAGAAGCAGTATATGCTGTGTAATTTTTAGTTTCCAATTCCCTTTATATTATTCTTATGAAAACAACATTCCAAAATTGATTTTGTATTTGTTTAGGAACCTCAGTGAGTATTACATTTAGTATTTATAGGAGATCTAGTCTTTGCAAGAGACTACATGGCACAAGAAAGAAAAAAGTCTCTTTTTCAAATATATTAAAATATTTATGAAAAAAATCACAACTTTAGAAAAAGATGTATGAGCCTATCAGATATATACATTTTAATTTATATTCTTTCAATCGCTTTGGAGTTTCCAGCATTTATGGATCTGTCATCCCCCAAAAATGTTATTTCCAAGGTTGTGACTTCCACTAAGTCTAACCTGACTTAGGCAACCATATTCCCACATTAAAAATCTTCCTTTTTTAATACTCTATTTACACACACACACACACACACACACACACACACACACACACACACAATTGGTAGGGAAACTCAAAATAATATTTTTCTTTAATATTAATTTTTGAAATATTGTAACTATTCAAGCCACTGAAGAACTTAATTACTATATAATTCTCATATTATAGCCTTGTCAAATTAAAAAGCTGAAGTAAGTCAAACTTTTCCTGTTAATTAGAGTTAACATGAGGCATTTGCTATATAAATACTTATGTTTTTAAAAGCTTTATTTTTATATACCTGATAACCAGATGTGGGATAGGGGAGTGTAGGGAGTAGAGTGCAAGAACCATCAAAATAAACTGTCTTGAATAAGTTCAGGGAACAGAGATTCTAAAGAACACACAGTAGCAGCTATATCAATTCTAAATCAATTATAACATGGTTCAATCATCAGGGGAGGGTTTTAAGTTTTAATGGTTTATTTAGAATATGAAGTCTCTACATCTTATTTTGTACTATCTCATTTTCTACAAAGATGATCTAATATTACCATATAACTCTAAACATTACAAATGTAACAATAGAACCTTGCACATCAGAACCTCTCAACACTGAGGAAAAAAATCATTACCATCAGTACCTATGTTAGGTGTTCGGGATTGCTCTTTTTTTTTTTTTTTTTTTTTGAGACGGAGTTTCGCTCCTATTACCCAGGCTGGAGTGCAATGGCAGGATCTCGGCTCACTGCAACCTCCTTCTCCTGGGTTCAGGCAATTCTCCTGACTCAGCCTCCTGAGTAGCTGGGATTACAGGCACGCGCTACCACGCCCAGCTAATTTTTTGTATTTTTAATAGAGACCGGGTTTTACCACGTTGACCAGGATGGTCTCGATTTCTTGACCTCGTGATTCCCCCGCCTTGGCCTCTCAAAGTGCTGGGGTTACGGGCGTGAGCCAGCGCGCCCGGCAGGGATTACTCTTTTTAATTTCGTGCTTAGGAACTCATTCATCAGTCTTTACTGTCACAGTGCTGAACAGTTTGCCAAGTTTGCAATTTTTAACCCCAAACAGTACGAAAATATTACTTAGTTGTGTCTTAAGTGAGATTGTTGGTACTTTGTCTAATTAAATTGAACTGAATTGAACTCCAGATCCAACTTTATCAACTCCTGGCATTATTTCAACATGTACATTTAGTGATAGTTTGAGTGGCTCAACCTCTAGTTTACACTCTAGATTAACAGAAATTTAGATAAATAAATTTCTTAAAAGAGATTACTTTCTGCCAAATTCTACTAATAACACAGAAATGTACCATAAAGAATATTAAAATTCTCTGAGGTCACAAAGTAATTGAAAAATGAAGAATTAACATATATATTAAAATAGTTTCATTTTGGCAAAAATTGTATAAAGCCTTCAAATAATTGCATTTTGAATCATCAAATAACACCAAATATATGAAATATTAAATGACAATTTGTTTTCTGAGTGAGACACATATACTTTATGGCATCTGCACTTATTTTAGAGTCAAATTGCTCAAGTTAACATGGCTTGAAATTTAATAGCTTTGCTTTGAGCACCAGAAAATAGATACGACTAGGCAGAGTACATAAAGAAATGCTGAAAAGAATGTAACCGAAGTTAAAATGTATGTTTTAAAATTATTATGACGATCACCTGATGTCAGTGGCAATGATAATTACCAATTAAAGTGGAGACGAATGAGGAGCTGGAGTCATAAGGACATTTGCCTCTTCCTCTCTCAGATATGGTTGATTCCAGGTGAAACAGAGGATCCTTCAAAGAAAACCAGAAAAGTCATTATGAACATGCCACCTCTAATAATCATTTAATTGCTTAGACAAAACATAAATTTTGATTACTTACAATGCACGTATTCTAAATAGGGCACCAGTAACATCAATTTACTTAGAGACAAACTGGATTTTATAATTAAGTATATGGGTTTTACAAACCTATATGGGTTCTCTCACTCCTCTCCAAATGTATGCAGGTGATGAAAGACAATAGCACTTTTGAAATCATTTTCTAAGCCTGTACTATTTATTCTGAGATGTGTCAAATATTTGAAAGGAATTGAAACTTGCTGGAAAAATGGTTAATGAAAAAAAAAGTTCAATGTTAAAAATAATATTGGGCTTTTATCAAGCATATCAAAATGTTGTTGATTTTTTATAACTTCAGTATTTGTTTTAGATATAAGCAGTACATGTGCAGGTTTGTTCATGGCTTATTGTGTGATGCTGAAGTTTGGGGTGTAAATTACCCCATCAGTCAGGTAGTGAGCATAGTATCCAATAGCTCCTTTGTCAGCTCCTGCCCCTGCTCCCTTCCCCCTCTAGTAGTCTCCAGTGTCTATTATTGCCCTCTTAATGTCTATGTGTACCCAATATTTAGCTCTTACTTATAAGTGGGAACATGCAGCATTTGGTTTGCTATCCCTCCCTTAATTCACTTAGGATAATGACTTAGATCAGTTTTGCAGCAGCAGACATGATTCCATTATTTTTTAGGGCTGTGTAGTATTCCATAGTATATAAATACCACATTTTAAAAATCCAATCTAGCATTAATGAGCACTTCGGTTGAATTCATATCTTTTCTATTGTTAATAATTCTGCAATGAACATATGAGTGAGTTATAGAGGAGCTCAAAATATTTCAAACACATACTGTCTTTTTGGTAGCATGATTCGTTTTCCTTCAGATATTTACAAGGTAATGGGATTGCAGGGTCAAATGGTAATTTTGTTTTAAGTTATTTGAGAAATCTCTAAACTTTCCACAGTGGCTGAACTAATTTACACTCCTTCTAAGGGTGTATAAGCTTTCCCTTTTCTTTACAGCATCTGTTATTTTTGACTTTTCAGTAGCCATGACTGGTGTGAGATGATATCTCATTGTGGCTTTGATTTTCATTTCTATGATGATTAGTGATACGGAGTATTTTTTATGTTTGTTGGCTTCCCGTATGTCTTCTTTTGCGAAGTACCTGTTTATAGCCTTTGTCCACTTTTTAATGAGGTTATCAGTGATTAAAACCCTCAACAAACTTGGCATCAGAGGAACATTTGTCAAATAAGAGTCATATATGACAAACCCAAAACATCCTACTGAATGAACAAAAGCTGGAAGAACAACAAAAAGACAGGATGCTTACTCTCACCACTCCTATTCAACATATTACTGGAAGTCTTAGCAAGAGCAATAAGGAAATAGAAAGAAATAAAAGGCATCAAAATAGGAAAAGTAGCTGTCAAAGGTTTTCTCATCACTGACTGATTCTACACCTGGAAAATCCTAAAGACTGCTGAAAAGCTCCTACAACAGTTAGATGATTTCAATTGATTTTCAAGATACAAAATCAATGCCTAAAAATTAGTAGAATTTCTATACACATATAGATTCAAGCTGAGAGCCAAATTAAGAACATAACCTAATTTAGAATACCCACACACAATAAAACCAGAACACCTAGAAATACATCTAACGAAGGAGGTGAAAGATTTCTCTACAAGGTGAAGATCTCTACCAGGAGATCCTGCGGAGGGAAATCATAGATGATACAAATAAAAAACATTCTATTCTGATGGATTGGAAGAATCAGTATGGTTGAAATGGCCATACTGCATAGAGCAATCTACAGATTCAGTGCTATCCCTACCAAACTATCAGCATCATTTTTCACAGAATTAGAGGACAACTATTCTAAAATTCACATGAAACCAAAAAAGAGGCTGAATAGCCAAAGTAATGCTCAGCAAACAACAACGACCACAACAAAGCTAGAGGCATCACACTACCTGGCTTCAAATTATACTACAAGACTACAGTAACCAGAAAAGCATGGTATTGGCACAAAAACAGACACACAGACCAATGGAACGAGATGAAAAATCCAGAAATACAGCTGCTTATCTACAGCCAACTAATCTTTGGCAACAGTGACAAAATTAAGCAATAAGGAAAGGACTCCCTCTTTAATAAAAAGGCACTGGGCACTGGGTTTGCTGGCTAGCCATATGTAGAAGAATGAAATTGGACCCCTACCTTTCACCATATACAAAAATTAACTCAAGTTAAAGATTTAAGTGTAAGACCTCTGACTACAAGAATCCTAGAAGAAAACCTAGGAAATACTCTTCTTGATATCAGCCTTGGCAAAGAGTTTTGACTTAGTCCTCAAAAGCAATTGCAACAAACAAAAACTGACAGGTGATACCTAATTAAACCAAGGAGGTTCTGTACATCAAGGGAAACTATCAGCAGAGTAAACAGACAACCTACAGGATACAAGAAAATATTCAACAGCTATCATCCAACAAAGTTTAATATCAAGAGTGTATAAGGAACTTAAACAACTCAAAAAGTATTATTGATTGTTTTAATAGTTTGGAAAAGAATAACAAAATTTATTCTCAATAATTTGGAATATTTTCATTTTTATTCCTCATTATATAATATTTGTATAAACATTCAATGTTTAATAATTTATAGAATATTTAATGTATAAGTACTATAAAATATTTATTAACAAATGCCAGATTATGCACACTATTTCAATTTTAATATAAGGTTTCTCACAGATAAGATAATGAAATTCAATATTTTCATAAAAAACTACTGTATTGGTCTATTTCTTTTTTTGTTTTGAGACAAAGTCTCCCTCTGTCACCAAGCTAAAATAATACAGTGACTCAATCTCACCTCCCGAGTTCAAGCGATTCTCCTGCCTCAGTCTCCCAAGGAGCTGGGATTATAGCCATGCACCACCATACCCAGCTAATTTTTGTATTTTTAGTAGAGATGGGTTTTACCATGTTGGCCAGGATGGTCTTGATCTCAACTTTGTGATCCGCCTGCCTCGGCCTCTAAAAGTGCTGGGATTACAGGCATGAGCCTCCAGGTCTGGCCTATTGGCTTCTATTTCAAGCATTTAACCATAGAACTTATCTCTTAGTGGCTCCAGGTTTCAAAACTCTTACTAAAGGTGGTTTTGTATAACTAAACTCCATTAAGTGTACTATAAGTGGTTTGGGTAAAAAAAGTAGTTTAGAAAAGTGACAATAAAAATTAACATTGAAAAATTCATAGAAAAACCTAAATTACAATAGAACATCATGGTATTGCCCAATTTGGCAACTGTGTACAACCTGCTCATCTGTGAACCTTGAACCTATAAACAATCTTAAAGTCCTGAGTAGCCTCTGAGAGTTGAGGGCACTTCTCTCAAACTTGATCTTAACTTAGCTAGTCACCTGATTTACCCACATTATCTGTTCTTTGTCTTGCTGTTCTTATTCAGCACTATTTTCTCTTTCTCTCTATGATATCCTAAAATCACATCCTGATCTTGCCATTTCGAAACCTTTTCAGTAAATGCTGAGTTCATCCAACCACTATTACCATCCAGTCTTATCCTTGGATTTAAAAATAACCTATAGAACAAATGCGGCCTCCTGACCTAGAGGTGTGGCTAAACTTACATCCTAAGCCAAATATTTTACCTATATAGACTCTATACACCAATTTGAAGAAAGCATGAATGACAGTAAATAGCAAAACATTTTGTGTTTACTTCCTGCAGATGGCAGTTTGCAATGACATAAGTTTTTCCAAATGAGAAAAAATTATAGCTCTGCCCAGCTAATACTTTTGCTGAAGAAGTTACATCAAATTTTGCAAAACAGGCCCACAGCATTACATGGAGGAGGAAACAACCAAGTATATGAATATAATACTTGTTTGCCCTTAGTCATTGGCACTTTATAAGATAGAGATAGATCAGGGATATATATACTATGTTTGTTCTACTATAGTCAAACATAAAGGTCATGGAAAGCTGACAGATACTGGGCTGCTTTCATAAATCAACATTTTCTATAGCTTAATTCAACTTTTGGTCTCTAATGACTGATGAGGTTATTTTACCTAATGGATATACTTAGACACCTCATATACTAAAATTGAAATGTCAAGAACAATACATGTACATTGCTTACTTATTCAAATAATTTTAATATATTTGTTTAAACTGTAAAATGGGTGAAGCAAATAGAAAATGAAAACTGAATGAATATTAAGATCAAGAGAATCCCAGAGTCTGTAAGACTGCAGGCATAGATGAATAAGATGTAGTCACTATTTCTTAGAAAAGGTACAGGTTTTCCTAAGTAGAAATCATAATATAGGCTACTGAGGCTATATTTGACTAATGAATTTCAGCATGTGACTGTGGTACTAAATATCTGACATACCAGTGTGTTCCACTTTTAAAAAAAGTCAATTGAGTCAACAAGAAACTATATACGCCAAAAAACCTGCAACGCTAACATTTTGAAAACAATCGAATAACTCCAGGAATCATCCTGAAATTTTTAGTTACGTAGGCGACACAAATCTGTGCAATACATAAATCTACCTTTGTCTGTGAAAGGATATACACTTTTATAAAAATCTTAAGTTTGACATTGAGAATACTTGAGCTTTGAATATTGAATATGCATGCATTCTTAGAAAAGTGTGTCTCAGATAAAAACTCAAATGTACCTTGACTAAACCCTCCCTTCTTACTTTTCTCCAGAAGACTTCAAATACCTATCTAACATTTATTTGATGGCTGAAATTAAGTCAACAAGTAATCATTTAAAATAATAAACAAGTTAATCAAGCTCTTCTGGTTTGCTTTCTGCATCACTATGAAGCATCTACATTTTCAATACCTTAAAGGATAGACATAGCTATCATTTTGATTTTTAAAATAGGCTACAGCATATACTGCTGCTGCTAGGGTGACGGGGGCACCAAAATCTCACAAATTGCCACTACAGAACTTACTCATGTAACCAAATACCACCTGTACCCCAATAACCTGTGGAAAAATAAAAATATAAAAAATAAAATGCATGTTTTCTGCAGATTATAATTTATTAGCCCATTAATGCTTTTTTAAAAAATGTAAGCTATTGGAACATCCCTACAGTAGAATAGTACCATTCTGTTTATATAGAAAGAGAAGAAAGGTCCAAATCTATTGGGGAAACATTCATTTTATCAGTGCATCACAACAGATGGTTAATAATGCTTCAGGAGGCAAATAACACGGAAAGGGTAGGCAACGTCAGCTTAGACTGCAGACTGGGATACTTCTCAAATTTGAAGAATATTGGACTGTGCTCTTTGAAGACTATATTTGTAACAAAATAATGAAGAGGTGCTTTGAACACATGAAAGTACTGTGATTCCTGTCTAATCACTTTGCCCATGTCATCTTTGACCCTTATTTTTGGATTAACTTTCAAATTACTACAGTATGATGTTACATAGCACAGAGAGATCTATTTGGAAAGGTCATCTTAATTAGAGACAATATGAATACTAAAACCACATTTCTGGCCTAATTCTTTGGCTCCTCACAAGCCTTTCCACCACGACTTCTAAAATCCTTCTTTCTTGGTCATTAAATCTCCATCACCACACTCAATTTGCAAGAAGCGTCCAAAATCTCTTTATCTTAATTGAGTAATTGCTTCCATAACAGGCAAAATAATGGAGCCTCAAAGATGTTATTGTTATAATTCTTGGAACCTGTGAGTATGTTACCTTATTTGGCAAAAGGGACTTTACACATGTGATCAAGTGAAACACTTTGAGGTGGGAAGACTACCTGACTTATCCAGGTAGACCAAATATAATCACATGGGTCCTTAAAAGATAAGATGTGATGATAAAAGCAGAGAGCCAACCAGGATGATGCAGTGTGAGAAAAACAAAATCTAGAAATGCTTGCTTTGAAGATGGAGGGATGGGGCCATGACCTATAGAGATGCGTACTCGGGAGGTGCTGTCAACTTCTACCATGTGTGGGAGGATGCCTGGATATCAGTCTCCAGTGACTATGTAGCTGGCCTACATAACAAGTATAGTGGATCTATCCCCTAAAGGAGCATGGATGTGGCTGCTTGCATTTTGGGAAGTAACTGTCATTGGTAATATGAATCAGTTCTCCATCCATGTATAATGGAGGGGTCTTCCACTATATCAATACTTTCTTAAAGTTCTGGAACTTTGACCTCTATGTGTTACCAGTTGTTAATGAGCTGCTGCAGACGTGACTACCTGTTTTACTTTCTTGAATGTTAACATTTTACTACTCAATACTTGAAAAAAAAATGTATTCTGTATGCCAGAAACTAAGCCTGGAACTAGACACATAGCAATAAACAAATCGCCAAACTAGCTCTATTTTCTTCATAAAATTACGCAAAATATACTTTTCTCTCCTATTTTTACAGCTCCTTTCTTCAATATTTGACACTGTTACCTGCTTTCTGGCACTTATTTATTTTGCTCCTTTACTACTTATCACCTTGATTTTAACACCAGCCTCCTGAACAGTGTCTGAGTCCCAGCCATCAAGTCTGTATTCTGATGCAAAGAGTTCTGAAATGTGAATTTTTTTCTTACCATTCCTCTGGTTAAAAATCATTTATTGACTACCCATAGTCTCCAGAATAAAGTATTAAGCCCCTATAATTTTATATAAGGGACTTTATGTGTACTTAGGTAATTATGAACATTTTTATCTCTAAAATGCTGCCTTTATAGTCTGTGCACCAGTCATTCTGAACTTTTCTTGCCTGGATATCATTCTGAATATCCCTTGCTGGTATCATCAATGTGTTTAGGATAAAAGTGCCCATATAATATCAAAAATTCAGCCATCCTTTATCATCCCCAGAACTGCTGATCTGATCCCTTACCTTGCCTTTGCGTTCTTCATTTTCCCTTTTTGTATCCTCCTACAGTGTTCAATTAATTCATGTTATATCGCATTTACCACCCTGCATTATAATTGTATGTTTATTTGTCTCTCTTTTCTACTACTTTGTGGGATTTCCTTGAGTAAACTGTCCATGTGACATTTATCTTTGAATCTACTGTATCTAATAAAATATCTGGCTCAGAATGAGCACTCAATAAACTACTTATTCTGTCTCAATAATTAATACCTTTCCAGAAACAAATTGTGTTATCTCCTTTCTTGTGTGACCCTTCTCTATTACAGATACAAAACAACTTACTGACATACGAAAACGATTAATGGTTTTTCAAGTGGTGATTGGTATAATGTTAACATCCAAGAAAGCAAAACAAGTTTAATTCTATATCTAGAAAACCCGAAAGACTCTGCTAACAGGCTTCTTGAACAGATAAACAGCTTCAATAAGTTCAGGATACAAAACCAATGTACAAGAATCAGTAGCATTTCTGTATATCAATAATATTCAACTTGTGAGCCAATTCAAGAATCCAATCTCATTTATAATACCCACAAAAACAGAAAATACCTAGAAATACACCAAAGCAAGAAGGTGAAAGTTGTGTATATGGAAAACTAAAAAACACTGCTGAAAGTAGTCATAGATGACACAAACAAAGGAAAAAAAACCCTTCATGCTCATGGATAAAAAGAACCAATACTGTTAATATAATCATACTGCCCAAAGCAGTCTACAGATTCAGTGCTATCCCTCTCAATCTACCAACATCATTTTTCATAAAATTAGAAAAAACAAACTGTTCTAAAAATTCATGTGGAATTAAAAAAAAAAAAAAGAGCCCTAATAGCTAAAGAAATCCTAAGTAAAAAGAACAAAGCCAGGGGCATTACACTACTGGACTTCCAACTATGCTACAAGGCTACAGTAACTAAAACAGCAAGATACTGGTACAAAAATATAAACACATACAAATGCAACAGAATAGAGAACTCAGAAATAAAGCCACACATCTACAGCCATCTGATCTTTGTCAAAGTTAACAAAAAATAAGCAATAAGGAAAGGATTCCCTGTTCAACAAGGTGCTGAGATTGTTGGCTAGCCATATGCAAAAGAATAAAACTAGGCCCTTACCTCTCATCATATATACAAAAATTAACTCAAAATAGATTAAATATTTAAATATAAGATTCAAACTAGAGGAATCCTAGGAGAAAAACCTAGGTAACTGTGTTATTCACATCAGCTTTGGCAAAGAATTTATGACTAAGCCCTCAAAAATAATTGCAACAAAACAAAAATTAAAAAATGGGACCTAAATCAACCAAGGAGATTCTACACAACAAGAGCAACTATTGGCCATGCATGGTGGCTCACACCTATAATCCCAGCACTTTGGGAGGCTGAGGCGGGTGGCTCACGAGGTCAAGAGATCAAGATCATCCTGGTCAACAAGGTGAAACCCCGTCTCTACTAAAAATACAAAAATTAGCTGGGCATGGTGGTGTGCGCCTGGAGTCCCAGCTACTCGGGAAGCTGAGGCAGGAGAATTGCTTGAACCCAGGGGGCAGAGGTTGTGGTGAGCCGAGATCATGCCATTGCACACCAGTCTGGGTGACAACAGCAAAACTCAGTCTCAAAAACAAAAAGAGCAAGTATTAACAGAGTTAACAGTACAGACAACCTGCAGAATGGGAGAAAATATTCATAGCCTATGCATTCAACAAAGGTTTAATATCCAGAATCTATAAGGAACTTAATTCAAAAGCAAAAGCAACCCCACTAAAAACTAGGCAAAAGACATGAACAAATACCTCACAAAAGAAGACATACAAATAGCCAATAAACATATGAAAAAATATTCCACATCACTAATCATCAGAGAAATGCAAATCAAAACCACAATGAGATACCATCCTACCCAGTCAGAATGACTATTATTAAAAAAAGTCAATAAATACTCGTTGCTGTTGAGGTTGGTTCAGCCACCTATATAAATCAGTTTAGAGATTTCTCCAAGAACTTAAAACAGAACTACCATTCAACCCAGCAATCCCATTACTGGGTATATGCCCAAAGGAAAATAAATCATTCTACCAATAAGACACATGCATTTGTAAGTTCATTGCAGCATTATTGACCATAGCAAAGACATGGAATCAACACTGTTGGTACCCATCAACAGTGGACTGGATAAAGAAAATGTGGTACATAGAAACCAGGGAGTACCATGCAGTCATAAATAGAATAAAATAATTCTTTTGAGGCAACATGAATGTAGCTGGAGGCCATTAGTCTAAGCAAATTAATGTAGGAAGAGAAAACAAAATATCACATGTTCTCACTTATAGAACATACTCAACAGTATAGACACTGAGAATCACTACAGGGAGCAAGGGAGTCAAGGGTTGAAAAAGTAACCCTTGGGGATTACTCTTAATACCTGAGTAATGAGATTAATCAGACCCAAAACCTCAGTACATATACACACATAACAAACCTGCACATGTACTCCTGACTCTAAAATAAAAGCTCAAATTATTAAAAACTTACAAAAACATTTTTGTGGATAGGTATGTTTACGTTAGAGCACATGTAAAAATTACTATGCTATGTTGTACATGCTTCCTTGGGACTGCCTAGATAGCAAAATCATGCTTCTATTTTTTCTATATTTTGATTGCCATTGACTTTAGTAAAACTTACTAGATTGGTAGAACAACTAAAGGAAGAATAGACACATTCTTAATTTCCTCAGATAACCAATAAAGATAATATATTATTATATTAATATATACATTTGCAATTTATGATGGACTCTTGCAAGGATTAATATATTAAAGTTTCTGTTGAACATAACATAGCATGATGTGGCACTTATTAAAAAATAAAACCAAACATTGAAATATAAGCACAAGGAAATTTTAGGAAAATGTTCTGAAACTAGATTTTATTGATGCTTGCACAACTCTACAAATTTAAAACATCATTGAATCATATATGAGTGAAATTTATGGCCCATCATTTGCACCTCAATAAAACTGAGTTAAATATTAGTTGAGTTAAAGTTAAGAATGTGAAACAATTAAAAATAGAAAAATTTCAGGCATATAGACTAGGAGAAAAATTTAAAAAAAAAACAAATATTGAAATATAAAAGTGATTTATTATTTTATCCCCAAAGACCTTGTTAGTGACAGCATGTAATTTGAAGGTAATGTGGAGATGAAACAAGGAGGTAAAATCAATTGCTAATTAATGTTTCCCTTTTTCCCACATGACTTTTTTTTTCTTTCTTTTTCTTTTTTTAATTGTTGAGTTAAAGGTATTCTTTTGATGTTGTGGTGTTTGATCATTAAACGTCAATACTAAATTGAGAGTAAAACCTGTGTTTTCCATTTTTATCAAATAACTGGCTTGACAGTAGTTTTTAATAATTTCATTGATCTTTTGTTCCATGGTTGGTTTTAGAACGGAGGCTTGCTTTCCCTTGTTAAGTTACACATGACAGAAAGATACATTGATCCAATTTATCTTAATTCCTCAGGTCTCAGTCCAATATTTTTGTAACTTTATACAACTGAGATTTTTTTAAAGTAGAAGAAAGTAAGAAAATTGACTATAAACTGGATACTCTTAATAGTACAATGGAAAGCAGGCAGTTTTCAAACCTTTATCGGTTTGTTTTGCATAGATCAAGCTAACTTCAATATTAGCTATATATTCCAGAAGGAAGTTTCTCACATTATTTTCAGAGTTCATTGTGGTCTTAAATGTAGTGTTTCATGTGGTGCAGAATTCAATAAAGTACTAAAAAGCCAGTGATAAAATTCTCCCATAAAGTAGAATTCAGCAACCAAACCAACCAGAAAACTTGAGCCATGATGACATTGTCAGTGACCCCTAAGCAATCGCCTTTATGGTTCAAGCAATGTGTAATGTTGGTGTTTAACCCTATTGAGAATCTTGGTCACAACTTACACTGGCTTTCTATCATCTCTGTTTTAACAGCTGGAATTTCTGCCTGAGTAGTGTGTTTTAAATTTACAAGGCATTCCCAGTATTAACATGTGGGCTGCATTTTCTGTTTCAGTGTGATATGGAGAAAGTTTTCAATGGCCCCTCTTGTGCTTGAAAGTAACCACTAATGTGGGCAGATACATGTGTGTGTCAGAAAAAGTGTCTCTGAAGTATAAATGGTAGACCTCTCCTGGGGAGCTTTCCTCTTTAGGCCTTGAGGGATGCCCTCAGAACCCAGAATGCCTGCTGTAAGCTCTTTTCAATAGGTACGAGTCATTGCATAGCAGGTGTCAAATATAATGCCATCTCAATAAAAGATTCCCATTCGCAAATCAGCTTCATGAACTAATACTCTTTTGCTTGCCCTCAGTGCCACTGATACTCTGAAATGCGTTAGAAGTCAACTAGAGTATTATAAGTACTACAGGACAAAACAAATCATCATTTATTTTATTAGCTATTTCTAGTGTTAGAGAAAAGTAGTAAAACATACAATGTTCATTGCATATATTTCTGTCAATAATGGAAACGGGCAAAAATGCAGAATGTTACCCAATGTCACAAGTAAACATAAAATGCAGTTTAATTCTTTAAATAATAGCTACATGATAACGTGTCACAAATTAATTTGGAATGTGACTCACTCTATTATTTTTCCTTTCTCCTGCCAAGCAATAAAAATATGTATTCAAGGATATTTGAAAACTTTCCCAAAGACTAAATAAACAAGCAGAAAAAGAATGCAAAACAGGAGTAAAATAGCAAGTAAACATTTTGATTTTAAGGCTAGTTTTGTATTTTAATTGCTCCTTAACATTTTTTCACTAAAAAAGTAATATAGTTGTATCATACTTTAAAATTTAGAAAATACTTTTGCATGTATTTATCTTGTTTCATCCTCAAAGTAAGCCTGTGAAATAAATAGGATCAATAATATTTTCCACAAATATTATTTTCTTTTTATAGGTGAGGATTCAGAGGCAGGGTGAGGTTTGACAAGTCTCAGAGTCTTCTAACTTACAGCTCCATATTCCTTTACAGTTTTACCCACTTCACCGATCATTATCATGTGAAAGGGGTGTATGTATGATGTTAGGTGTGGTTGAGTGTCATTTTAAAGGTACTTAATGCATAATCAAGGCCCCAAAATAGATATTAAGATTTTTTTCAAAATAATAATTTTATAATTTATTAAATTTCATTTTCAAACGTTTGTAAGTCCTTTTATATCATTGGAATAGCTGACAGATGTTACAAGCATTTTTAAACAATTCAGCACATGAATATAATACATATAACTAATCTCAATTGTCTTATTCCTAAAACTTTTAATAAATATTTGCTTAAAGCTATATTTGAAGTCAAAATAGTGTTTTTCTTTCCTTTGTGTATCCTCTAGTCATTATGACAGGATTTCATTCTCTTGGTAACTCTAAGTGACCTCACTTTATGCCAGTATTACAACTCCCACACTCACCTGCTCAAACTCTTAAATTCCACATTGACAGCTCTGCTTGCTGGCTGTGTATGCCAGGGTGTCCTAGAGTATTTTACGCAAACATCCTTCAAACCTGATAATGTTTTTCTGAAGCCTGCTTTTACTGGAGAAACATCACCCTTTGCTGCCTGTGTCATCCTCACCACCTTTTCAAATATAATCATGCCAGTCTCCTTTTCAAAAACCTTGCAGTGCTTCTGTTTTTGAAGGAAGTCTAACCTCAAGAATGGGCAGTTCAGGCCCTTCACCGTTTGCCCTCAAGCTTTTTCCCTCATAGTCCCCCCCTCTCTGTCTCCCTCATCCAATCCACATTCCAGCCACACACGTGACTTTCTATAAAGTTCTATGCATGATAGTACCCACAGCTGTTAGATTATTGGGGAAGGGGCATTCCATTAGGTTATTGTTTATTCATTTGTTTTCCTATAACACGAACTCCTACTTATTGAAAAATAAATGCTGTTTAAAAATGACTTTACTGGGGAAAAAAATGACCTCACTGATATTATCTGAGCCATCTCCAATCAAAATTTCTCCCATGGATGATGCTGTATAATAGCATTATTTACATTGCATTGTGATTATGTACTTATGGATAATTTAACAAACCTTTAAGAAGCTTACTATGCTTCAGGTATTCAATCAGTATTGAATATAGAAAGTATGATGCATGCTAGCCTTTTTTTAAACCCCATAAAAATTAAGGAAATAGACTCTTTACTTGTCAATTTAACATAGAAAAGCCAAAATGGTCTGGGCATAGTTGGCTCACACCTGTAATCCCAGCACTTCGGGAGGTAGACGAGGGTGGATCATTTGAGGCCAGGAGTTCGGGACCAGCCTGGCCAAAATGGTGAAAACCTGTCTCTAGTAAAAATACAAAAATTAGCTGGGCGTAGTGGTGCATGCCTGTAATCCCAGCTACCTGGGAGGCTGAGGCAGGAGAATGGCTTAAACCTGGGAGACAGAGGTTGCAGTGAGCTGAAATTGTACCACTGCACTCCAGCCTGCGTGACACTTAAAAAAAAACAAAGCCCAAATGAATATCACGGAATATATGCAGCCATAAAAAAGAATGGGTTTATGTACTTTGCAGGGACATGGATGAAGCTGGAAACCATCATCCTCAGCAAACTAACACAGGAACAGAAAATAAACATCTCATGGTCTCCCTTACAAGTGGGAGTTGAACAATGAGAACACATGGACACAGGGAGGGGAACATCACACACTGGGGCCTGTCGAGGAGTGAGAGGAAAGAGGATGGAGAACATTAGAACAAATGCATGTGGGGCTTAAAACCTAGATGACAGGTTGATCGGTGTAGCAAACCACCTCAACACATGTATACCTGTGTAACAAACCTGCAAGTTCAGCACATGTATTCAGGAACTTAAAGTAAAATAAAAATTTAAAAAAAAGAGTGAAAAAATTGATGTGAAATCTTTGGAAATTAAAATGCTATATAAAACCAAAAGTTGTTATAACCAAGGAATACATTTCAAAGACAAATGGGCAAAGTTCATTACACAAAATAACTGAGTTGAACAAAATAGAAAAGGAAGTGGCCACATAGTCATTGCATGAAAACCCTGATTATTAACGGCGGCCTCTTGGAACTCTGAAATAAATTTTTGGTGCATTGCTAAAAAAAAAAAAAAAAGAAAGAAAAAGAAAAGCCCAAATGAGTAGGTTTCTGCAATTAATATATAATATAGTAGGATAATACTTTTCCTTTAATGCATTAACTACATTTTAATAGCTCATAACATTTTAATGGTTGAATTATATTTGGTAAATAATTTCAATGGAAAGAAATAAAATAAAGCCTTTAGAAGGAATGTCTCTCAACATATGAAATTTAAAAATTAATTACTGTAGGGTTAAAGTTCCTTGGAAAGTTACATTTTTATTAGAAAAAAGTTAATATTACTTAATTTGAGTTGGAAACACTAATAGGTGCATTAAAAAATTAATACAATATGATTAAGGGTTATCATATTTGTTCTAGAAAGGTGGCACAATCTCAGCTCACTACAACCTCCCCCTCCGGAGTTCAAGCCATTCTCCTGCCTCAGTCTCTCAAGTAGCTGGGATTATACCCAGGTACCACCATGCCTAGTTAATTGCAATTTTAGTAGAGACAGGATTTTGCCATGTTGGCCAGGCTGGTCTTGAACTCCTGACCTCAAGTGATCCTTCTGCCTCAGCCTCCCAAAATGCTAGGATTACAAGCATGAGTCACTATACCCAGCCCAAGCAAGAGGTATTAATGAGTAATTTCCAAATGACATTTTTGGCAATTGGTGTTAATAAGTAATAAGTTAATAAAGGACATATAGGTGGCAAATTTGTGAGAAAATATACTAGCTCAATAACATAAAAGAAATTAATGTGGCTGACTATATTTTCCAGCAATGGCTGTAACTAGGTCTATGATCCAATGTGCTTTTCTGTGCAGGTAATGCCTATTCACTCTCCAATTAATTGATTTTTTTTTTTCCAGAATGCTCCCTCTTGGAATCCAGCTACCAGGGACATGGATGAAACTGGAAACCATCATTCTCAGCAAACTGACACAAGAACAGAAAACCAAACCCTGAATGTTCTCACTCATAAGTGGGTGATAAACAATGAGAACACATGGACACAGGGAGGGAAACATCACATACTGGGGCCTGGGGGTGGGGATGGGCTAGGAGAGGAATAGCAGGCGGTGGGCCAATTGGGGAGGGTCAGCATTAGGAGAAATACCTAATGTAGATGACAGGGCAATGGATGCAGTAAACCACCACCATGGCAAGTGTATACCTATGTAACAAACCTGCATGATTTGAACATGTACCCCAGAACTTAAAGTATAATAAGTAATTTATATTTTTAAAAAGTCCAGACTACTTGGAGGGGCCATGTATAAATTTTCTAATTCAAGATCTGTCCCAGTGCAGCGCAGCCTTTGAATCACCACAGCACAATTACCAGACATTTGAATGAAGATGTCTCCAGACAAGTCCAGTCTGCAGCCATTTGAATATTCTCAGCGGAACCCCTAACAATTGTGGATGAGAAGCAAGCCACCTCCACCAGGCCCTTATAAATCCCCGACCCACAGAATCCAGGACTATTTAAAAATGGTTTTACACAATTGCATTTGAGTGCTTTTTGTTGCATGACAATAGAGCATGAATTAAATAGAAGGAATATTACTTAGAGTTAGTTATTACTGTTAATGCAGTTATTAATAAGTCAAATGAAACATTTATTGACTATCAAAATAAAAGAAATAAAAAGTCATAATAACATCTGGGAGTGAAAGAATGTTGAAAGAGATATCCTCACACTTTGCTAATAAAAGTATGAAATGATATAACTTGTGGAAAACAATTTAGCAATAACTGTCAAAGGACTTAAAAGCATGATCACCTAAATGAAACAATGTATTGTCATTTTACTGGTAAAAGTAATCGAAAAAAATACATATGCATAGATATATAGGTAGATAGATATACAACACTGACATAGATTAGGCAATCATAGATGCATTTCGGAGCATAAATTAGTGCCATGATTTTGAAAATTAATTTAGGGATGCCTATTAATTTCAAAGAGAGCTTGATCACTTTATCAAGAAATTCTCCTGATTAGAATTTATTCTAAACCAAGATAAATGCACAAGTCTTTCTCTGCCACATGCGTGTAATATGAAAAAAAGATATCCACCATGTTGATCAACACAGATTAAAAAATTTATAGCACAATTATACATTGAATACATAAATCTTATTTTACTTTTTCAAATCATCTAGAAAATAATAATATATTTGGGCAGGGTTTGGTGCTAGGGTTCAGGACAGTAGCTTCTGAAAACTTTTGCTAGGCATTTTATATCTTTCTGAGTATTCGGACTTTTGCAATTTTTGCATTGTACATATATTGAATTTTTCAAGAAATAATTTTACGTACATTAATGCTTTTCACTTGTTATTTCTTATAAAAAAGATTTGATGAGAAAAATGGTCAATGAACACTATTTATAATTGCACATACATAAAAAAGAAAAAAATAATTTATAGATTTAAAAACAGAAGCGGATATTTAAACATAACTGGGTCCAAATTCTCATTTGCATAGAAAGACACCTCTGAAAAGGGGCACTGAACTAGTACCAAACTCACACATGTGTTGCAAAGATTATATGAATTGATCTGGGTTAAAAACGTCTTGTTCAAAGTAAGCAATTAAAAAACAAAACAATTATCATTTTTGGAAAAGAAAGAACATTAAAATGTAAAACTAATATGTATTTTTGGAGGTTGCTTCCAACTAATACACTTACAAAGGGAACTAAGTGTCTTATCATGGTTTATATTTCACAGCATGTTGTTGGTGAATCCCCTGTAAAAGTCACTCCCGGACTGACTATTTACAACGTTGACTCTTACTCATATCCCCGATTTACTAACTGAACTTCTTGTTATCTTTATTTATGATGAGCTCCTAACTAAAGTTTGTACATCAAGTTGAAGTACTACAGTCTTAACAATGTTTCCCAATTAGTTTAGAAGCATCTTTTAAATTAATAATTAGAGAAGCTTTCACATTCTGAACACTCACAAAAATATATATTCCATAAAAATAAATCTCAAAATATTTACTGAATTATTAGTACTTTCTGTGTTCTACAAGATAGCTTTCAGATTTAAAAAATCTAAAATTTGGGGGACTTACACCAAGATGGCCAAATAGGAACAGTTCTAGAGCCTGGTTCCTAGTGAGAGCAATTCAGAAGGCAAGCAATCTGCGCATTTCCAACCAAGGGACCAAGCTCATCTCAATGGGACTGACTGGTTGGACAGTGAGTGTAGCCCAAGGAGGGTAAACCAACACGCAGGGTGGGGCACTGCCTTACCAGGGAAGTGCAACAGCTGATCAAGTAGGTTTCATCCCAGGGATTCAAGGCTTCAACATATGCAAATCTATAAATATAATCCATCACATAAACAGAATCAAAGACAAAAACCACAGGATTACCTCAATAGATGCAGAGAAGGCCTTCGACAAACTTCAACAGTGCTTTATGCTAAAAACTCCCAATAAACTAGGTATTGATGGAACATATCTCAAAGTAATAAAAGCTATTTATGACAAACACACAGCCAATATCATACTGAATGGGCAAAAAGTGTAAGCATTCCCTTTGAAAACTGGCACTAGACAAGGGTGCCCTCTCTCACCATTACCATTTAACATAGTACTGGAAGTTCTAGCCAGAGCAATCAGGCAAGAAAAAGAAATAAAGGTTATTTGATTAGGAGAAAAGGAAGTCAAATCATCTCTATTTGCAGATGACATGATTGTATATTTAGAAGACCCCGTCATCTCAGTTTAAAATCTTAAGCTGATAAGCAACTTCAGCAAAGTCTCAGGATAGAAAATCAATGTGCAAAAATCACAAGCATTCCTATACACCAACAAGAGACAATCAGAGAGCCAAATCATGAGCAAACTCCCATTCATAATTGCTACAAAGAGAATAAAATACTAGGAATACAGCTAACAAGCCATGTGAAGGACCTCTTCAAGGAGAACTACAAACCACTGCTCAAGGAAGTAAGACAGGATACAAACAGATGGAAAAATATTTCATGCTCATGGTTAGGAAGAATCAATATTGTAAAATTGGCCGTACTGCCCAAAGTAATTTACAGATTCAATGCTATCTCCATCAAGCTACCACTGACCTTCTTCACAGAACTGGAAAAAAACCACCTTAAAGTTCACCTGGAACCAAAAAAGAGCCTGCATATCCAAGACAATCCTAAGCAAACAAACAAAAAACAACAACAAAGCTGGAGGCTCTGTTTCGAGGTACCTGACTTCAAACTATACTACAAAGCTACAGTAATCAAAACAGTATGGTACTGGTACCAAAAAAAGAGATATAGACCAATGGAACAAAATAGAGGCCTTGGAAGCAATGCTGCACATCTACAACCATCTGATCTTTGACAAACCTCACAAAAACAAGCAATGGGGAAAGGATTCCCTGTTTAATAAATAGTGTTGGGAAAAGTGGAGAGCCATATGCAGAAAGCTGAAACTGGACCTCTTCCTTACACCTTATACAAAAATTAACTCCAGATGAATTAAAGATTTAAATGTAAGATCTAACAACATAAAACCCTAGAAGAAAATCGAGGCAATACCATTTCAGTATATAAACATAGGCAAGAACTTCATGACTAAAACATAGAAAGCAACAGCAACAAAAGTCAAAATAGACAAATGGGATCAAATTAAACTTAAGAGCTTCTGCACAGCAAAAGAAACAATCATTAGAGTGAACTGGCAACCAACGGAATGGGAAAAAATTTTTGCAACCTACCTACCTGACAAAGGGCTAATATCCAGAATCTACAAAGGGCTTAAATAAATTAACAAGAAAAAAACAACCCCATCCAAAAGTAGGCAAAGAATATGAACAGGCACTTTTCAAAGACGACATTTATGTGGCCAAGAAACATATGAAAAAATGCTCATCTCTAATGACCATTCTCCAATGGTCATTAGAGAAATACGAATCAAAACCACATTGAGAATCTATCTCACACTAGTTAGAATGGTGATCACTAAAAAATCTGGAGGCAACAGATGCTGGAGAGTAGGTAGAGAAATAGGAACACTTTTACACTGTTGATGGGAGTGTAAATTAGCACAGCCATTGTGGAAGACAGTGGGGCAAATCCTCAAGGCTTTAGAACTAGAAATACCATTTGACCTGGCAATCCCATTACTGGGTACATACCCAAAGGATTATAAATTATTCTATTATAAAGACACATGCACACACATGTTTATTGCAGCACTATTTACAATAGCAAAGACTTGGAACCAACCCAAATGCCCATCGAGGATAGATTGGTGCACATATGCACCATGGAATACTATGTAGCCATTAAAAAGGATGAGTTCATGTCCTTTGCAGGGACATGGATGAATCTGGAAACCATTATTCTCAGCAAATTGACACAAGAACAGAAAACCAAACACCACATGTTCTCACTCATAAGTGGGTGTTGAACAATGAGAACACATGGACACAGGGAGGTGAACATCACACACTGGAATCAGTTGGGGGATGTGGAGGCTAGGGGAAGGATAGCAGGGGGTGGGGAGATTGGGGAGGGATAACATTAGGAGAAATGTCTAATGTAGGTGACAGTGGGGATGGAGGCAGCAAACCACCATGGCATGTGCATATCTATGTAATATTCCTGCAAGATCTGCACGTGTACCCTAAAACTTTAACAATTTTTTAAAAAAGAAAGACATTTAAAATTTTGAAGTATTGATTTACACAATTTTAGAGGTGTTAAATGTGAATAGTTCGTTGTAAATGAGGGTATAAGATAAAGAAAATACAACATAGAGCAAATAAGGATTTTATTTGTGGATGTAGTGCAAATGTTTTTATAGATCTATAGCTAGACATAAGAACGATTAGACACATTTCACTGTTAAACTATATTACAATCTCAAGCCTCATTTTGGGAAAAATATAATTCAAGAACATTTCATAGATTTAAAAATCTATACTTAATACTTTTATTTATAATAACGATTTTTTATTATACTTTAAGTTCTGGGGTACATGCACAGATTGTGCACATTTGTTACATAGGTATACACGTGCCATGATGGTGGTTTGCTGCATCCATCACCTCGTCATCTACCTTAGGTATTTCTCCTAGTGCTATATTTCCCCAATTCTCCCACCCTCTGCTATTCTTCCCCAGCCCACACCCTCAAGGCCCCAGTGTGTGATGTTATCCTTGGTGTGTCCATGTGTTCTCACTGTTCAACTCCCACTTATGAGTGAGAACCTGCAGTGTTTGGTTTTCTGTTCTTGTGTCAGTTTGCTGAGAATGATAGTTCCAGTTTCATCTATGTCCCTGCAAAGACATAAAGTCATCCTTTTTTTATGGCAGCATAGTATTCCATGGTGCATATGTGCCATATTGTCTTTATCCAGTCCATCCTTGATGGGCATTTGGGTTGGTCCAAGTCTTTGCAATTGGGAACAGTGCTGCAGTAGACATATGTGTGTATGTGTCTTTATAACAGAATAATTTATAATCATTTAAGTACATACTGAGTAATGGGATTGCTGGGTGGTTTTCTAATTTTTATTTTCCAAATTATTAAATGTTTTTCTTTCCCTCTCTATATGTAATATATCATTTTCTGTGAATATTACAAAGTCAATATTCAACTTTAAAGTAGCAACAAGTTGAGCTCATGCTGGAGCCTTTCTATGTATAGACTACATTGATGTTAAATTATTTCACGATGTGTTTATATCATATAATTTATGTGAGGATCATAATATCAATACTATATTTGATAATCTGAAACTTTTAGCTGAAATACTTTTTCTTACAATACATGTTACTATTCAAAAGTTAGGCATTATGTTTTATGGTCGTTCTCTAACATATGTGAGTGTGTTTGTACACTCATACACACACACACACACACATATATATAACATGTATGTTAGCTGGGTGTGGTAGCACGCATGTAATCCTAGCAACTCAGGAGGCTAAGGCAGGAGAATTGCTTGAACCCAGGAGGAGGTGGTTGCAGTGAGCCGAGATTGTGCCACCACACACCAGCCTGGCAACAGAGCAAGACTCTGTCTCAAAAAAAAAAAAAAAAAAAAAAAAGGTATGTTAAAGATAAAGATATACAATACAAATAAATCTAAAAGGTCAGGCATAATAAGAAAATTAAAATCTTATCTAATAAACTAGTAAGAGGAAAAAATGAGGGAGGAAGTATAGGAAGAGGAGAAGAATAGAAATAAAAATAAAAATGAGACTAAGAATCAAGATGTTTTATAAAGAGAGTTAACTCAAGTTGCAGATAAGAAAGATGAAGTTTCTGGTTTGATTTCATAATTTCTTTCAACTTCAATTTCATTACTTGTAAATATATACATAATATATATGTATTTATATTTCTGTTACTGCTATCTTCTATGACTATTATGAGAATCAGAGGAAGGAATGCATGTAGAAGTCCACAGAGAAACTTTAAGAAGTAGAAAACTTTGAAAACATAATATAAGCATGTATACAAAGAAAACTGACCTCTTACAAATCCAAGGGTTTGCAAGAAGTTATTTTATATCAAACCAAATGGTGCATAATGCTGATTTTACTCAGCACTATTTTCTTTTTGTTGTTGTTCTACAGTGAATTTTAAAGCCTTTTCAATATTGTAATAAGTTAAACGGTGTAAGAATGTACAGTAGTTTTACTAGTTCATTTCCATGCTGCTGATAAAGACATACACAAGATTTACAAAATAAAGAGGTTTAATTGGACTTCCATGTGGCTGAGGAAGCCTCACAGTTATAGCAGAAGGCAAGGAGGAGAAAGTCATATATTACATGAATGGCAGTAAGCAAAGAGAGCTGTGCAGAAAAACTCCCCCTTATAATAACCATCAGATCTCATGAGACTTACTCTCATGAGAACAGCATGGGAAAGACTGGCCCCCATGATTCAATTACTTTGCACTGGGTCCTTGTGGAATTCAAGATGAGATCTGGGTGGGGACACAGCCAGACCATATCAGCAGTATTTCAAAGCACCGTGGACAAATGATAGATTCTTCCATAGATGTTTGGATAACCGGATTGTCATCCAGAAAAAAAATAAAGTTTGATTATCACCTCATGTCCTACAGCCTTGTAGTCAAATTTCAGATTGATCAACAATTTAAATATAAGATACAGGACTATTAAAATAATTAAGAAACATTAAAAGTTTGTATATAACCATTGTGGGAAATACCATTTATAATAAAATAAGACACAAAATTGAGAAGACATTAAAAATTGATAAATTCTATGACTTAAAAATTTAAAGAAAAAAATCCTACAAAATAACATAAACATTTTTGTCAGTAACAAAAAAAACTTCCTTTTTTTCTTATTTTAAACATAAAAATTAATGAAATTCAAATTTTAAAATGAACTAAGGAAAAGAACAGTCCAGAGAGAAGGAAACTCAAATGAGTCTTTTAATGTAAAATGATGCTCAATCTCAACCTTAATATGTGAATGTGAATTAAAACAAACTAAGAAGCAATAGCACTCTTAGTCTTCTGATTGTAGTCTTAAATAACATTTTCCATTAAAATGAACGAGTGCTACTTGGAGAGGTGGATGACCTCAGACCTTGGTTCATAAATATGTAAGATGCGCCTAGAACCTTTTCATTCTAGAAAGCAAGGAAACTATGAAAACTATTAACATTGTATCACAGACCTAGGTAACAACCAGAAGAGATACCTATCAGGCAAAGATAGGACCACTTGTTCATAATAAGGATAACAGCTGCAACAGATTGAAATAAGCCTAAACAAGCCTAAGAGCATAGAAATTCAATGTTGGCAATATGTGCTGGAAATATTCTGTAAGGCCACATCAGAAAATGTCATATTATAATTAAATATCAAGTTCTGGAATTAAGAAAAAAAATTCAGTATTTTAATTCTTTGGAAAAAAAACAGCACAGTCTTTTTATAGATATAATAATAGCTTTGGTATTGGTTTTGATTCATTCACTTTAAAATCATCTGTGTTTTATTTTTTTAAGTCAAATTTAATGTGATAGAAAATTCATCACATATGTCTGGTCAATCCCTACCTGAATCACCAAATTAACCTGACCTTAAAGTTATAATTCATGTAGAAAATGATATAGCCTTCTACAATAAGTTACTTAAGTAGCTTACCTGAAATCTCTTTATGTAAGTAAAGTACACTCTATTCAAAGCAGGCCCATACTTAAAAAGCAGAAGAAAATAAAGTTCTGTAGTAACTGACATCACGGTCTAGATACGTAACTTCAATCATCTAATAAAATATCAAGAACTTTAATAAATTTAATTATAATTGGCTATTTTTAAACAGTTATAGATATGTCTTCACTGTTATAGACATTTTAGGACAAATTTTATAGAAAACAATAGTAGTATTAAGCATTTATTCTGTGTAAACAGACAATTAACTTACGATATTTACTATACTGCATGCTAAGGCATGGTATATGCAGTTGGCATTAGGGTTAAACTGTAACTGTCTCCTAGAAAAAAATATGATATACATATTATAATTTAGATATGGCTTAATAATAATATATAACAAAAGTAGGTATTTATATATTTTAATATGTAAGATCATACAGAAAAATGTTAGCAATAAAATACATAAATATTTATGTACACATTCAAAAAGTTAACTGAAGAATGGAGGTAATTATTTAGACATTTAGACATGGCAAGGGAAGAACCATCTTGACTCCCAATTAGCTTTAAGATCTGGATTTTCTCTTCTGCGTCTTTTCTGTCTACCTTCTTTGGGTTTGATTGCTCTGCTGTTATTCTGACCACACAGAATGGAACAGGAATCAAAATTCCTTTTTTTAGAACAAAGATGCTTTTTATAAAACCATGAATATCTACTTTTCATGGGAAGGAAGTCATAGTCCCATTTTAGTATGCAGATAGCCTTCAGAACAATTCCTCACTTCTAAATCCCTTGTTCCCTTTTACTTGGACACATTTGAAAACTCAATCCTATGAGTGTTCCTATTGCTGACTGAGTCATACATGATCACAAAGGATCAGAGTCCTGTGTGGAGAAGAAAGAAAGGAACTGCTACTAAAAGAAAACATAAATCCACCATCTGCACAGTAAGAACTGGACAGCTGCAAGGGAAAGGACGCTTTCTCTAGCAGCCCATTTGTCATTCAGCCCTGGCTGGAACCACACAGCTCTTGGCGTTAAAAGTCTCAACAAAGGAAATTTTGGAAAATTAAGGTTAATGGGCAAAGTCTTTATGAGCATCAGAGGAGTCTAGGCTAAGGGCTTTTGGGCTGTTTCTCACAGAGTGGATAAAATGTACCTACATTGTAGTGTACTATTTTTATACAATTAAAGAAGAATTATATTCCAAAATTATTTTCAAAGCTGATAATAATTAAATAATTCTTTCTGATTTTATGATTCTCAGACCACAGTCTAACCTGTTCTAATCTGCTAAATACTTAAAATGGGAAACCCTGCTCCATGAAACAGTCTCACGTGTGAGAGCATATTTTGCACCTTTCTTCTTGCTTCTGATTCTTTCTTTTATCAAAGCACACAAATTAGCTTATACTACAGAAGTAAAAGAGACATGATAATATCCTTAACATATTTTCTTTACTTGAATGATTATCATGGTGGTTTATGCCTTTCTATAGATAACGGAATAGAACAGAATAGAAATATGTAAATCTCAGACAGAAACAACCAGCATGTAATTCAGCTTCACTAGAACCACATAATCAGTGGCAAAAGAATGTAGAATAAACACAGTATCTAACACCAGCTTCTTAATTCAATGTTCATGCCACTACTCTGTGCATAGCACATGTTAATTCTTGCAGGTCCTGAAAACAATTTCTGCAGAGCACTTTACAAGATACACATTTTTTTTTTCTAAATATTTTCCTTTATTACTTTATCACAAATATTTAATAGAAGTGTGTAAACTCATGGTAATCCTCCAAAGAACATCACAGGGTGGAACCTGTGTTTTCTGGGCTCAATATAGGGAAGTGCAATTAGTATAATGAGCACTTCAACGTAAAAATAAATCTCTGTAATGAGGTATATAATGTTACGAGAACAAGAGAATGTAGGATCCTATTTCTTGTCCTGGAGGTGTTAGGGTGGTCTGGTTTGGAAGAGGGAGTGGTAATATTCTGGGATGTTTTTCCTAAAGAAGAAAAGAAACTATCAGTTGGCTAAGAGTTAATATTAGGGACATTTTCTACCTGTGGAGTATTTTGATAAGCACATTTCTTATTTGTTTATTGCCTTGCTTCTACATCCTCATGAGATGGATAATTTTATCCCGATTTTACAAATGAAGTTTCTTAGATTCAGAGATATTAAGAAACTTATGCAAATTTGCAACCTACTAACAAGCAGATCTTATTCCAGAATTTTTAAACCATTCCCCTACAATGAGAAGACACTCTAGGCAAACAAAGCTTCTCATTCAAGACTTAGATAAAAATTAGCTGGGCATAGTGGTGCACGTCTGTAATCTCAGCTACTCAGGAGGCTGAGGCAGGGAGATTTGCTTGAACCCAGGAGACAGAGGTTTCAGTGAGCTGAGATTGTGCCACTGCACTCCAGCCGGGTCAACAGAGCAAGACCCTATTTCAAAAAAAAAAAAAAAAAAAAAGACTTAGATAAAAGAGTCGGTAGGACAGCAGTGAGTAGCCCAGACTGACTGTAAGCAAACACATATAAGGAAAGTTTAATAAGCAAGAGGGAGAGAAGAGACTGAGAAGTTAGGTTAGATCCAGACTGTGAGGGGCATCCGCTATCTGAGATACAGCATTTGAACTCTTCATTCAGTGTGCAATGGCAAATATGGTCGTTTTGAAGAGACTTATTGGATGGCAACATTAATTTGACAGCAGAGACGTAATGAAATTGAAAAGCATGTAAAAACAGCAAGGAAGCTAGTGATAGCAGTCAAAGAAATGATCCTGGCAGGAGGAATAGAAAAAGAAATGGACTAGACAAAGAGTTTATGGATATAGCCAAAAGGATTTTGCTAACTGATTCAACTTGGGGAAAAGTTAGGTTGCAACTGAGGTGTTAAGCATGAGTGAAAAGGAAAAAAGTAGAAGCATAATAGAAATGAATGAAAGAATGGGTTTTTACAAAAACATGATACATTTCAAATGAAGAACGTGATTTGCCAATTTGGATGTTTTTTAAATAACGGCAGAAAATAATAAAAATATCAAAAGGTATGCTAGCACTAAGATTCAGATTTGTGAACTAACATGCAATGGCGATAGTTGATGCCACTGAGGAATTTAGAAAATAAGTACAAAAAGAAAGATACTTCGCTTCTTGGCCTTTTGGCTAAGATCAAGTGTAGTAAAAGAGAAGAGATGCTGCTGCTGCTGCTGCAGCTGGGTCTGCTGCTGATGTGACAATGGAAGCTGATAGTCACACAACAGTATTTGCCAAGTAGTATTCTAGGTGCTTTACTGACATTAATTTAATCATCACAGCAAACCAATGTGTGAGGTAAGCTCCATTTTACAGAGGAGGACACTGAGTCACAATCAGAAAGAGTAACCTGCCCCATGTTATATAGTCAGGAGGAAATTGAAATTTTCAAGCCTACGGGTGTGGATACACACACATATGTACATGTGTATATATATACAATTAATAACGGCATTGTCATCAGTTTGGATTGCATCCTTCCAGAGAGGAAAAAGACTAAGAGATTGGGGTGATGTTCAATAAATACTTCTCAATTTGTCTGTGTTCTTTGAATTCTTTACAAAGAAGAAGGCAATAACTTGCATAAATATAAACGAACGAAGCAGCAGTATAATGACAATAGGTAAACCTATAATTAATAATTTTTTCATGATTCAAATATTTGGAGATAACTACTATTGAAGATGTGTTTAATTCCCCTGCAGCCTTTACAGCATCTTTCATCTTATTCCAGAAAGCTCACATTATATATGAGTTTTACTTAGAATCAAATAAGTCAAACAAATAATATTATCTTCTATTTCCATTTCTTTAATTAATAGTTTTCAATATCTTTTTAATATCCTGTGCTATGACATTTTGGATGCTGATCCTTTCCTTAGCCTCAAGGCTTGCTGACTTTTTTATTTTAGACATCACTGGAATGAAGAGATGTTTACCAGGTTCAGTTTTGTTTGGAAACAAGGCAAGTAATTTTCTGTTTAACTACATACTGTCCACTTGGCTCCTTTACTTTTATACTCCCACATATCTAGCCAATGAAAATTTGTATTATCTCAACAGTAATTTAGCCACGTAAAAGATGGGAATCCTATAAAAAGTCCCCAAAGAAAAAAACCATCAGTGCAGAGTTTACTTGCTTGTTATTTTTCTCTTTTGTTCTTTCTATGTTTGCTAAAGCTGCTGCACTGGGGGTCAGGTTTTTGTTTGTTTGTTTTGTTTTACAGCCTTTTCCCCTACAACTTTATGTTTAGATCACCCTTTATATTATGTAGAGTTACATGTTTTTACTTAGTCCCCTTCCTGATGTTCCTGGCAAGGAACTCCCCTGATAGTTTACTAGAACTTCTGTGCTCCCCCTGAGGAAGCACTGCTTTGTCAAGTGGAAGTATTTGACCTTTACCACTTTCCTCTGTCTGATTCTGCAGCATAGCTAGTAAAATGTCATTGAAATTTCTAGTATATTACAGCAACTCTCCTTCTTAGTAGCTTGTGCTGATGCAAGTAGAGTTATGAGGGGGTAGATGTGAAGGACTGGGGAAACCAGAAGGGGAATACAGAGAGAAGACATTGTCAGAACAGAGTCCCAGGGCTTGAGCCATTGTGTGATAGTAAAGCCAGAACAAGTAAGATAAGACACAACCAATAGAGTAAGACTGACACAGCAAAGAGACATCCAGTTATTGCCCATAGTAACCATCAATTCAGGAAGAGACAGGGTAGTGGAATGCCTTTGGGAAGGACCTTTCTGACATGGTGACAGGGTATTGGATTGAGGAAGTGACAAAACCAAAAGTAGGACCCCAAGGGTTGGATTAGAGTTCCTGAACAAAAATTTAAACCCTTGGAACATGAAAGAGCCCACCTGATATCCATTTCTGACAGAAAACGTATATAAATTTAAAGTGTCATCACAATAACAAAGCATCCGTTATATGAACTGGCATAGGTCACAGCAGAATCTTAGCAAGACAAACTAGATACTGCCTCCCCTAATGTATTCAACCAAGGCTTTGTTAATTTTAGTTAAGCAAAGGTTTATTTGTACAGCCTGATAGCTAGCCTATGCTTGATTCCAAATCAGCGTACAGGAAGATTATTGCGGTTTAAATAAAAGTAGTTCACTAAAGACATTATATAAGGGATAAAAATTTAAATGATGATTCATATATGATTAGTATGGAAGAGAAAACCGTCAAAGAGTAATTAGCCCAGGCAGCTGGAAAGATCATCATATATACATTTACACCCTTATATTTACATATATGTAATCTTGAATTTGCAATATTGATTTAAAAATTCAAGAAATATTGAAAGAGTATTTAAATGTTTGAACATACCAGTCTCAACTTTAAAAGTCAACACAGTACTCAGTTTTATTCAGAAGCATCTTTTGTTGATTTATATTAATTCAACAACTATTCAAAAGTCTAGCAATTAATAGTTCATAAATAACTAGGTTAAGTAAAATAATAAGCTGACATATAATCAGGTCAACTTCCTCAACTTCCATTTACTCTATATATCATATATCATTATTGAGTAAAGACAGCAAGTACAGACTCTTAGTTCAAGACATTTTAGATGTGTAAATGTAAAAGGATATTTGGTGGATTAAAATAATGAAGAAACAGAGATGTGATCAAGACTATAGGTGGAATAAATAATCTGAGAAAGAAGAATGAGGGCTTCATTTGGGTAAAGGAGAAAGGTCACATCATGTATTTAAATTTAGAAGTGAAACAGAGAGGGACGTTTTGGACTTTTACCTTATGGCCTCCATTTGCTTTTTTAAATAGGAAGATATTTCAAATACTTTGAGTTAAAAAACCATGAAGGCAGCACTGGAGGCTTCACATGAAAAAAAGTAGCATCTTGTGTATACTTGCTACATTCCAGTTCCTAGGGCAGCTGCTTTCTAATCTCTATCAGAAAATCTATACAACTTTGACAAGTTATTCATTAAAATGGAGTCTTAAGTTTATGGATAAGGAAACTGAAGTTCAACATGGTTAAGAATGTACTCCAGATTATATGACTAGTGAGTATTCTTTCCACTACCTTAATCTACTCCCATCCACCCTCCAGAATAGTAGTGACTTGAATAATGCCAACTTTTAGTTAAGGGCTAAAAAAGATTGACCACATGGGTCTCAGAGCTTGGTTTCCCTCCAGCCGTGCAATGCTGGGTCATTGGGCGGTGCTTGTGGGTGCCTGAGCACAGTCTTGCCTCCTATGGGGTTCGGCAGGATGGGGAACCTGCTTTCCTCTACTTGCTGACAGTTCCTCGAGAAGCCCCAGCCACAGGACCCAGCCCTCATCGCCCCCAGAAGACGGATGGGGAACTTGGACGCTTGTTTCTCACATCATTGGGCCTGCCCCCAGGCCCCCAGCCAGCCACTTCCAGCCTGCCCAGTCCTCTCTAGCCCGGCTGGCCCTGTCCTTTCTGCACCTTCATCTTTCTGCATATCAGAGGATTCCTTGACGCTAGGAGTCCAGGGCTGCAGTGAGCTATGATCATACCACTGTATTCCAGCCTGGTAACAGAGCAAAACCCTATTCCAAAACAAAAACAAAAGAAAACAAAAAACAAGAAAGTCCTACCAGGCTAGCATATTTTCTCCTTAGAGTCATTGTTTCAACAAATATCAAATATATCTTTAGAGTTATACAATTTTAATGTCTTCAGGTATATATTTTTAAATGCCACCAGATCCTTTAAAGAAAATTTGAAAACTGAATCTGTTTGATATAATTTCCAACCTAGAGCTGACTAATGCAGCTGCTACAAAACATCCACTATTACTCAACAGTCACATAAGGAAAAGAAATCATCTGGTTGCCACAGTATCATAAATGTCAAAAGTGATGAACCAGGAAAATATTAAGTTTTTGGTATGAGACACAAAAGTTCATACATAAAAAGCCTCTTATTTTTCTTTGTAATTGACTTATTATGGACGCTGCCCCTTGTATCGAGAATTATGTTACAATTATGTCTCAAAGCTCAAAGATCGAAAAGTTAATAAAAATAGCTACTTTATATTAAGTACTTAATTTACTACTGGCCAAGTGCAAACATATAACTAACATTTTAGATTTTTATCCAGTTGAATTTTTATACAATTAAATTTTAAGTTTTAGTTTTTAAATTTTATTTATTTATTTTTGAGACAGGTTCTGGCTCTGTTGCCCTGGCTGGAGTGCAACGGTGTAATCTCGGCTCACTGCAACCTCTACCTCCTGGGCTCAAGCAATCTTCCTACCTCAGCCTCCTGAATAGCTGGGACTACAGACATGCACCATCATGCCTGGCTAACTTTTGTATTTTTGGTAGAAACAGGATTTCACCATGTTGCCCAGGCTGGTCTCTAACTCCTAGGCTGAAGCAATCCTCCCACATCTCAGCCTCCCGAACTCCTAGGATTATAGGCAGGAGTCACAACAACTGGCCTAAATTTATTTTGGATTTTAAAATATTTTATGTTTAAAATATTTTCTATTCATTTTTATATTTAATTAATTTCATATACATATATAAATTTAATTTTCACTACTGTCTTTATGAAGACAATATTATTAAAAACCTTATAACAGATCTAGTTAAATTACAGGGACAAAATAAAAACCCAGGATTTTTTTTTTTTTTTTTTTGAGACGGAGTTTCGCTCTTGTTACCCAGGCTGGAGTTCAATGGCGCGATCTGGGCTCACCGCAACCTCCGCCTCCTGGGTTCAGGCAATTCTCCTGCCTCAGCCTCCTGAGTAGCTGGGATTACAGGCACGCGCCACCATGCCCAGCTAATTTTTTTTGTATTTATTTTAGTAGAGATGGGGTTTCACCATGTTGACCAGGATGGTCTCGATCTCTTGACCTCGTGATCCACCTGCCTCGGCCTCCCAAAGTGCTGAGATTACAGGCTTGAGCCACCGCGCCCGGCCAACCCAGGTATTTTTTAATCAAAGTTTATGCTATTAATCGCTACTCGCTTACACACTAATGAGAAGTATACAGAACATCTTTTTTTTGTGGACTTACCTTGATTGTCAAGAAGTTCAGTATCATAATCAGAAAATGTTGGTTTTGTTCTCTCTCCCTGTTTCTTTTTTCCCACCCCCTTCTTATATATACATATAAATCAACTGCTCTCCTCTACCCTTTCCTCTGCATTTTATTTTGGCCCTTGTTTTAAATTTTCTGTTTTAAACAGAACAAAAGGGACTCAAAATAGGAATTATCTTTCACTAATTATTTTCTCTATGCTGAATATTGAATTGGATATTTTATACTTGCTCCCTCATAAAATCCTCCAGCAAACCCATTTGATAAATGTCAAACAGCCCTTAAGTGGCAAACTGAAAACTTCAGCTCAAGTTACTCAAAGCTTCAACACTCATATAAAAGACTTCAGCTTGAGTGACTCAAAGCTTCAATAAGCATGTAAAAGCAAACAATTTTCTTGAGAATCAGAAAAACAGAAATTGAGATCACAATGTGATACCAGTGTGCACCATTAAAATCCTAGGAAAAAGACAATACTTACTATGGTGTAACTGGAAAACTTATATTCCACCATAAGATGGGCAGAAAACAGGTACAATGACTGGAAAATGGTTTAATAGTATTTACTAAAGTTGAACACATGTATCCTCTATGGCACAGCAATTCCACTATTAAAACATACTAATCAAAAACACACGTGTAAGTTCACCAAAAGATATGGATGAGAACGCTCAGAGCAACATAATTACAGCACAATTGCTATAAACAACTAGAATAATTAGAAAAAGAGTGGGAAAATAATTTGTGTTACATCCATGTTAAAAAGGGGTTTCTAATGTTGGGAAGAATCCACACCAAGACAATCACTCAGCAAGGCTAGTTTACTTTCTGCAGAAAGGGTGCAACTGGTTAGGTAGTCTTCCCATGACAGCAAACCTGAACAAAGGAGACAGGGACATTTACAATTTTCATAACCCGATGCAATCACCCTACTGCTGTGTTCAGTTTCCGTTGGCCAGAATGGGACCCCACATTCTATGCTTGACCTGATTAGCTAACATGAAAATTTCCTGAATAGATAAGGGGGAAAGAAGACAAGGAAGAAGAGGAAGCTATTCAGGAGAAGATCAGGAGGGTTTCCAAAAAAAGGAATGGCAGGCACAAGAATCTGGAACTTGCCCAGTTCTGTTAAGATATGCTGGAGCAAGTCAAGGTAGCTGAATTAAGATGTAGGTGATTCAGAGAATATATATATACATGGGTATATGTTTATGCTAATAATGGATAATGGCCATAGAGCAAGCAATTTTAATTCCTTAAAATGTTGTCTAAACTTTGAATAACTTTCCCATTTCTCACATCCATATAAAGAAATAAAATACAGTAATGAGAACACATGAACTAGAACTACACACAACATAGGTGAATCTCAGTATGATTGTTGAGCAAAATAAGCTAATCACACAAAAAATACATGGTGTAAAATACTATTACATAGAATTCAAAATGAGGCAATATCAATTTATGATGATAGAAATCAGAATAGTGTTTATTTGTGGGGTAGTTACTGAAAGGGGACAACAGATTCTGGGGCACTGGTGTTCTATTTATTATTTATTGATCTAAATGCTGCCTATACTGATGTGTTCAGTTTTTGAAAAGAATCTTCAGTTACAAATTTTTGTCTGTATAGTTTTCTTAATTCATTTTATAAGTTAACAAAACAAGTGCACTTAATTAATATTTCTGCTGTTTACATTATGCTTAATTTATGTTTTAAGGACCAGAAAAGTAAAAACAAATACATATTATCATGTTACCACTGAACCTTTGCAAGAGTTGGCAGAATCTATATAATTAAAAGAAAAAAGTTGTCAAGGGAAAAGACAATACACTTTGGTTGTATTCCCCACCCAAATCTCATCTTGAATTATGATTCCCATAATCCCCATGAGTCACGGGAGGAATCAGGTGGAGATAGTTGAATCATGGGGGCAGTTTCCCCCATCCTGTTCTCAAGTGAGTAAGTTCTCACAATATCTGATGATTTTATAAGGGGCTGTTCCCGCTTTCCTCAGCACATCTCCTTCCTGCCATCATGTGAAGAAGCACATGTTTGCTTCCACTTCTGCAATGATTGTAAGTTACCTGAGGCTTCCTCAGCCATACGGAACTGTGAGTGAATTAAACCTCTTTCCTTTATAAATTACCCAGTTTCAGGCATTTCTTTATAGCAGCATGAGAACAGACTAATACAGGGGACTTGAGACTTCCTCTTATAAACACTATAACCAATTTAACCAAAAAAAGGTTGTTAAAAAAAATTCACCAAATTTAACTAAATCTTTTACACATTATAATTAAGTCCTGAATTTTGTAATTTAACTTCGAATCTTGGAGTTTTACATCAAGGCATACATGTAACAAAATCATTCATTTATTCATACATTCATTCATTCCATGGTTATTTACTGCTAGATTCTAAACACTCAAGGGTTTTGAGGAGGTGCATAATCCTTCTAGCACTTGAATAGCAAATGCAAATATCTCTTAGTGCCAGGTGGAGATGGCAAACTGGCAAAGCGCCTGGGTGCAAGTGTGCATTGTGTGCTTGATGGAAACTGTGGAATATTGTTAAGCACATGTCCCATGTGGAAAGGGAGGCTGCAACTACTTAGCACCAACTGGTTCTTTTCATGTAGGTCCATTGGAAATCACAATTTACTATGTGAAACCAACCAGTTTTAAAATGTATGCTCTTTGCAAGGAAACAAACAAGAAACACTGTCTGTGACAAACAAAGCACATCTGTGAGCTGAACTGGGCATATGTCTGCCAGTTTCTAATGTCTGATCAAACTAAAGACACATGAATGCTTGCTGGGTCACAACCATGAGAAGCTCATTTGCCCTTTTGGTGCTAAACCACACAAAGCACCACACTCATTTTTCTTCTTCTGGTTAGCTGTAGCCTCAGAGTTAACAGTTTAAAAATATATCACTTAAATAAATACGTTACAGATTATTCTTACCATGAAATACCAGGCAGGCATTTGAATGAATGAGATAGAATTATATCCGTGTGTGTGTGTGTGTGTGTGTGTGTGTGTGTGTGTATGAATGTCTATGAAATCTTTTGAGTGAAAATCACCAAAATCAGAATTAGGAGTGCCATGGAAAAGGTAGGCAAACATTGGCTTTGGATCATTTCACTTTTCCTTATATTATTATTATTATTATTATTTCTTGAGGCGGAGTCTTGCTCTGTCGCCCAGGCTGGAGTGCAGTGGTATGAGCTTGGCTCACTGCAACCTCCGCCTCCCAGGTTCAAGCAGTTCTCCTGCCTCAGCCTCTGAGTAGCTGCGATTACAGGCGCATACCACCACACCTGGCTAATTTTTGTACTTTTAGTAAACACAGGGTTTCACCATGTTGGCCAGGATGGTCTCAATCTCCTGACGTGATCCACACACGTTGGCCTCCCAAAGTTCTGGGATTACAGGCATGAGCCACCATGCCTGGCTTCACTTTTCCTTATTTTGACTTCGTTCATGTATTTATATTTGTTCAAGTGGGAAAAAAATACAAGCTCTCATAGTAGCACTCACTGCTCCCTCTGGATTAAGCCTCCTCCTAGTTCTTGATATGCCTCTCTGGCTCCCTCATTCCCTAGTGGCCACCAGGAATGCTGCTTAGCAACACAAGCATCACTGTTTCTCAGAGTTGATTAAAAAAAAAAAGGTTTGTGAAATTAAGATTTCTTTGTAAAAGGACAAAGAATATTAAGTGCATGGCTATAATAATCTCAGTTGTGAAAGAGAAAAGACAAATTTCAGTCACATAATGGGTAACTTTTTGAACTTCAAAAACTTTACCCAATGAATTTTTTACTTTGTACTATAAGCAGAACCAAAACAAAATGTTAAGAAACAAACATTAATTAAATACTTTTGCAGGAAACATCTGATTTTGAAATTCATGTATTTTTAGCATGTATGTTTTAATTTATTTGGAATAATAATCATTGCTCATAAATATTTTTTCAATATTTACTTAAAATATGGAGTTCACGTTCTCAGGGACCAATGAGATAACCTGTAACACATACGACTTTAAAAGGCAAGAATATTGTTATGTCTAAATAGTAATCTCTTGCTGTCACATTACAAAATATTTAACTACAGAATACAAGCAAATGGAAAAAGACATCATTTTCAGTCTATACATTTAACTGTGGACTACTACCTTGTAAAAACATTATTTGAGTAAACTATCGAACATATTTTCAGAGTGATTTGTGCTCTCAGAGGTATATATATAACCCTCATGGTTTTGAAGCCAGTGATGTCCAAATAGCTATGCTGCTACTTTCTGCACTAGGAGAAACTTTTATCAAAGCCATATACTGAAAATCATGGAGTATATTGGTAATTATCTTTGATGCAAAATATATTTGCAAGACTAATTTAGTCTGCATATGTAAAAATTGATATAAATATGCTCTAAATAAAAATAGACTGAGAAAATATACTATATCTGTTAAAATATGGCCACAGTCTATATTCAAATGCTTATGCTCTCAAGGACAATCAAATTTTTCCAGGTTTGGGCAGAAAAATTCTGGAAATGGCCCACACATTCATCCCTTGATTCTTGCAAAGAGAAATGCTGTTTTAAGAGGAGCACTACAAAGTTCAAAAAAAGAACAGCTTGATTTCTCATCCTTTGTTCTGGGCTTGTGCCTTTCCCTCACAGAAACATTTCTTAAAACGCCTGTATTCATGCAACCTTTCTTTCACATGTAAGATATGTAAAGAATACTGTAGTGGTTAGAATGCTTATGGTGTTCAGGAATCCCATTCCCAAGTACAGCTGTCCTATGCTTCTGTACCTAGGCCCACCTGTGAATATGGTAGGAAATTGCTACTTATACTACTTTATATGGCAAACATGATGGAACAGTCATTCTCATGATTAAGCTGTGTTGTATAATTTCCTCTTAGTAAACTGAACAGAAAGATTTGCCTGCTGGCCTAGAAGTATGCAGCCATATTATGACAGGGACACATGGCAAGGAACTGCATGTGGTCCCTAGGAGCTGACAGCAGCTCCTGGCTGACAGCCATCTAGATAATGAGGACCTTGGTCTTACAACTGCAAGGAAATGAATTCTGCCAATAACCACATGAACTTAGAATATGATCTTGAGCTACAGAAAGATTGCAACACCTTGATTTTAGCCTAGGAAAACCTTAGTCAACTAAACAGTGCCTGGGCTCGCTCGTCCCACAGAAACTGAGATAATAAGTATGTGAAGCTGAGTTTTAATCAGCTATATTTTTGGTATTTTGTTTGCAAGAAAGAAAACTAAAACAAATAGTAACATGCTAATATTCTTGTGCTAAAGTCGTCTAACACTTAAGAGAAATGTTGGTTGTTAAGAAATGACAGCCATTTTAATTTTGCAGGAGTTCAAGGTCTTTGCCAACACTCTAGAAATATGTTTTATAACTAAAACTCTGTTTCTTATTGTCTGAGCATCTATATTCAACACATAATTTCCATTTTCTTTGAGATGTAAGATCAGAGGTAGCCATAAACCTGTAGCTATTTATATTTGTATCTCACGTTACTATTTAAAAACTACTCTGAGACTTTTGAAAGAATAGGAGCAGAGGCATTCATTTTATTCTCCATGAAATCCCCCAATAAAAACAAAGTGATCAAGTAGGATGCAAAATCAAAAGCTCATTGACAATGCCTATAGCAAAAAAATAAATAATTTAGGTTTCCTCTATCTGCTCTTCTAAGAAAACTCTTCTTTCAGCGCACATTCAGTAAATATGTCCTCCCCCATATTTACTTTCTTTAATGACTCTATTTCTTTTTTTTTTTTCTGACACAGAGTCTTGCTCTTGTTGCCCAGGCTGGAGTGCAATGCCGAGATCTTAGGGTATTCTCCTGCCTCAGCCTCCCAAAAAGCTGGGATTACAGGTGCCTGCCACCACAACTGGCTAATTTTTGTATTTTTAGTAGAGACAGGGTTTTACCATGTTGGCCAGGCTGGTCTCTAACTCCTGACCTCAGGTGATCTGCCTGTCTCGGCCTCCCAAAGTGCTGGAATTACAGGTGTAAGCCACCGCGCCCAGCCATGACTCTATTTCTTTATTACATTGATGATATTAATGCATTTATTGTGCCATTATTCAATAATCTCCTTTCTAATTACTTATCCCCTTACTAAAACTGTACCATTGATAATATTAACTATCATTTAAAAACTTTTCTTAATGTAATTCTGATTTTGCACTAAGCTGATTTGCCTTATATCTTATCTTTCTCTGACTGCTCATTCTCTGTTTATATTGATACTTCCAGCACCTAAATAATGGCACTTTTCAAGTCATTTTGGGAAAGTGAGAGTGAGAGAAGAAAAGAGAGCAGAATGAGAAAGAGAGAGAGAGAAGACAGACTTTTTCAGAGGAGACTATTAACTGCTCCCCAGGGTTTAATAATTCAATCTATTCTGATAACGCCCTCTCCTACCTCCAGACTCAATCACTGAAACAATCACAAGTGAAAATAAAAAAATTAAAACAGAAATACTGGATATCTGTTAGCTTCTTACAAAAACCTACCCACTTCCATAGCTCTCTCTTGCTGTTAAGAACTTTGCATTTCTTCCCAATTAGCAAGAAATAAAATTAGAATTGCTTTTTAATTCCCTTTAATCTTCGACATCAGATAAAATGCTGAGTTACAGAAACTCTCCTGCTGAGCAGCTTCTTACTTGAGTTCAACACTTCCTTTTCTTTGCTATTGCAACAAGTGTTAATACCTTTATGATCGCTCATAAAGATCATGTAATAGCCTCCTTAATTTCTCTCTACTTTTCACCCCTCCCTGCTTGAATCAATCTTAAATATTATGAATGTCTTGTCAATCAAATACTCTGTTCAAAAGTCCTTCATGGTCTCTATGCTGTCTTTAGAATAACTCAGAAGGACAATATCTAGTATTAAAATCTTCCACCAACTTGTCCCACCTTGATCTCCTGCTGTTCTCTAAGGAACATAAATGGTGGCAAACTGATTCCATACATCCCTGCTCTTAGCTGCTTAATCAGAGTATTCTCCCTGCCTAAATGATTTGTAACTTTTCATTCCCTCATGTAAAATCGCATTAAGCCTTTCATTGGTATTTTGGGGATAAATCTCATACTGCTTTTATTATGGGATGGTCACCAGTTCCTCTTGTGACACATAAATGTATATTTTTTCAAAATATATCTTATCTGATATTTGGATAATTATTTCAATCATATAAACATTCAAGTACTAGAATTTGATTGAAATAATATTCAGTCATAATTAAAGATTCTAACATGACTCAAATATTTCAATAATTATTTAGATAATTATGTGAGATAAAATTATTGAATATCATGTGTATGAAGTTGAAGTACACCAAGTTCGAGTTCTGCTAATGATAATGTATCTTATATTGGACAATAATCTTTCAAAGAAAATAATGACAAACTATATATATATATATGTGTGTGTGTATATATATATATATATTTATTTTTTTTTTTTAAAAACTGCTTGAAGGCACTGGAGATCAATTAAGAATAGACAAAGACTAGAGAGATTTTTCACTTGAGGAAACCCCTTAATTCATGTGGAAAGGAATGGCTAGAACCAGGCAGAAAAGTGAGGGGTGATAACTAGAAGATATGGTACCCTTATAAATTATCTTCAAAATCCCTGTCTGACACCTGAACTGTATGTGCAAGCAAATAAGAGGCAGTGACTAGAAAGGTGAAAAAGGTAGCTACTGCCCATTGTAAGTTTACATGGGCCAATACAACTTTGAAATGTATCATTGTCTGTATGGGATAGCCAATGGGGTGAGCTTAATAGCACATTGAAGATGTCAGAAGAAAGAGTACATTAATTTGAATATAAATCAATTGAATTTTTCCAATCTGAAAAGTAGAGAAAAAAAAGTTGAATAAAAATGCACTGTATGTCTTAGGTCAATGCCTAGAAGTATTACAGATATACATATATATATATATATATATATATATATATATATGTATATATACACACACGCACACACAATTATATGTATGCATATATATATATATATATATATATATATATACACCGTATGTAATATATATATTTTGAAATCTCTAAAGGAGAGTCATGGGTAAATGGAGAAATATTATTTCAAGAAATAATGGCCAAAATTTGCCAAATTAGATGAAACAAATAACATTATATATCCAAGAATTTCAGTATCTTAAGAAATATAGATACTGAACACTCCCACTCCTACACACCTAAAGTCGCACTACAGAAACTGTTGAAAAGCAATGGTAAAGACAAAATCCTAAAAGATAAAGCTATTTTAAAAAGAAAATATCAATAGGAATAAAGCTTTACTTTATTTTAGAAAGAGATTAGAAGACAAAGCAGTTTTGAGATACTGAAAGAAAACAAAACACAACAAAACCAAAGCAACTATTAACCCAGAATTCTATAACCAAGGAAAATTTCTTTTTTTTTTTTTTTTTTTGAGACGGAGTTCCGCTCTTGTTACCCAGGCTGGAGTGCAATGGCGCAATCTCAGCTCACCGCAACCTCCGCCTCCTGGGCTCAGGCAATTCTCCTGCCTCAGCCTCCCGAGTAGCTGGGATTACAGGCACGCACCACCGTGCCCAGCTAATTTTTTGTATTTTTAGTAGAGACGGGGTTTCACCATGTTGACCTGGATGGTCTCAATCTCTTGACCTTGTGATCCACCCGTCTCGGCCTCCCAAAGTGCTGGGATTACAGGCGTGAGCCACCGCGCCCGGCCCGGAAAATTTCTTTAAAAATAAAGGTGAAACATAAGCATCTTCAAATAAATGAAACTAATTTTGCTGCTAGCAGATTTGCACCATAAGAGGTATATATTCTGTGTATACATACGCACATGTATATACATATGTATACTTTGTAAGTTTGCACACATGTATATATTCTGACCTTGCACTGGCCTGATTTACCTTCTACCTCTGTCTAAAGTTCTATTATGTCATCTACATTGTTTCTTTAAAGTAATTCAATAAATACTATATGTTGTATTTGTGCATGTTACTTAATTTAATCTACAACTAGGGGTGGTTAGTTAACATTTAAAATATGCTAATCATAAACTCTCCCTACATAGATAGTTAACAGCTGAAGTAGTTAAATCACAGGCAATCTCCAGGGGCAGCTATTGAGAACTTCAAACACTTTGAATTATATTTGCACCTGAGTGTTAACTAGTATAAGGAATATCAGAAATAATATTTTAGTAGTGAAATGGTGTTCTTTGTATGTGGGGGCTAGAAATACTAATATTTTATGGCCAGTGCTGCTCTTTCATAAGTGGAATGTAAGAATCATGAGTCTAGCTGCTTAACAACAACAGAATATCTAGACCTCTGTTTTATCAGTGCCTTGTCGTAATGTAGGACTCTGCCTTGCAATGTGGATGAAAAATACTAGATTCTATATGAGCATATTGTTTGTTTGTTTGTTTTGTTATCCAGGCTGGAGTGCAATGGCTCAATCTCGGCTCACCGCAACCTCCGCCTCCTGGGTTCAGGCAATTCTCCTGCCTCAGCCTCCTGAGTAGATGGAATTACAGGCACGCACCACCATGCCCAGCTAATTTTTTTGTATTTTTAGTAGAGACAGGATTTCACCATGTTGACCAGGATGGTCTCGATCTCTTGACCTCATGATCCACCTGCCTCGGCCTCCCAAAGTGCTGGGATTACAGGCGTGAGCCACCGGAGCATATTGTTTCATATGCTTCAAGGTAAAATGGTGACATAGAGTGCTTCAAAACGTACCTAAAATTAATGAGAGTTGGGATTCACCCAGCTTACAGGAATAGGTTATATGACTTATCTTTGAGCCTGCTTGCTGGTAAATATTATATGTGTGGCAGGATTCAGTCAGGATTTGCTTTTATTATGCAGTATCACCTAGCGGCAAAATCTTAGTGGAAGAGATGTATAACCGGCACCAAGTAATATTTATCTTAACTCTGTTTGAAATCTTCCCTTCTCCTGTATTCCCCACCTCACCTGACTCTGAGAAAGTAATTACAGAATTGAAAAGTCTTTGCATGTTCCTTGTAAAATATTATGTTTATGTAAATTATATATATATATATACACACACACACACACACATACAGACACAGACACACACATATACATATTCCAGTTTGGTGGTTAAACTAACGAAAATATTAATATAATAAAGAACACAGTTTGATATTAAGAGATGTTCTTAAGTGGGCAAATTAAGCAAATAAAATTCTTCAGTGAATGAGTACATAATTAATTGGTTCACAGATTTTGTACCCAACAATAATTTTAAAGACCCGGAAAGATTATTTCTCTGTCTCAAGCAAACTGATTCAGTACATCACAAATGCTTTTATCTTTCTTGAGAAGAAATGCTACCGTCTTTCTTTGAGAACAAGATTATCTTAAGCATAATTTTTGTTGATAGCAATAAATGAAACATCTTACCTCCAAATGATATCCAACTCTGATAAAGGCACAAAGTGGCTCAAAACCTCCAGTACTACATGTCAGAAGGTGTGTCTTATTATAGTGATGCAAAACCCGAACATAATTTGCACATTCACCCTAAAGCAGGAAGAAAAAGAAAATAATCTATTAGTATAATAAACATGTTTAGCCCTTTTTGATTTTTGTTTTTCCTAGTCCTAAAATCTCATGTTTTACCACACATTTCTGTTGGGTGAAGAAGGCAAGAGGGGTAGATAAAAAGAGGACAAGAACTTGGAAAAGAAACTGGGGTGACTAAAACATATTTAAGTTAGCAGTGATGTATAAATTACATTTTATAATTAGAGTGCCTTATTTTTCATGCATTCTAGTTTGCAATTGAGGAATAAAAAAGTACTGTTCAGAAATGTTTTCATGTGTAAAAATTTGCATGGCAATGTGTTCCACCAAGTTATTCCCAGTGCTGTTTTTTAAGTACAGTATAAACAATGAATCAGCATAAAGTCATTAAAACTAATAATTAGAAAAAGCATAGTTATTCATATACAAACATGCAGTCTTTTTTTTTCCCCCCCACCACAGGGTCTCACTCATTTGCCCAGGCTGGAATGTAGTTGTGTGACCTTGGCTCACTGTGGCCTTGCCTTCCAAGGATCAAGTAATCCTCCTACCTCAGCCTCTGGAGTAGTTGGAACTATAGGCATGTGCCACCATGCCCAGCTGATCTTTTTGTATCTTTTGTTGAGATGGGGTTGTTCAGTGTTGCCCAGGCTAGTCTCAAATTCTTGGGCTTAAGCCATCTGCCTGCCTCAGCCTCCCAAAACATGCAGTATTTAGAGCAAACAAAATTTTAATGTTTTGGAAAGTAAGTCTTATATTCTCATACTCAAATTCACATAAAGCACTTTCAGAGAGAATTTTTAAACAATAAAAATAACGTTTTGTTTTAAGACTATGATAAGATTACTATATTTGTTATAAGACTATGATAAATTACTGTATTACTATATTTTATATATATTACATACTATTGTGACTGACATAATAGTATGCCCTTGGCAAGAAGTGCACTATTGAACCGATTATCCAAGGCACACAGGTATATTTATTTCTTCAAGTTTGCATTCACATGTTATGTTATTTTTTGGGTGATCCATATATTTGGTAGAATCTGATCATTCAGGCGTGGTGAAAATATCTGTCATTTATTTCTATAAGCACCTGCTTTTCCTCCCTTTACTCCCCGTCACATCTGAGAGTGAGCCTATGAGTCCATATTTTGGCTCAGCTGAACTTAGATTGACATGGCCTAAGAGTATGTTGAATTAGTCAGCATCATGCTGTGGGCTAAGGCAACAGGAATGTGTTGACTCACTCCTTGGCTGTGACCCAGCCTCTACAGAGAATGAGGAGTTGGTATAATGTGTTAGTCATTTATAGAGTATTCTCTTTTCTTACTGAAAAAAAAAAGATAATTCCACTTTCACAGGCAGATGTCCAGGCCTTTCTCCAGGGTGCCTTTGTGTCATGAGATCAGCTAGCCACTGCCCGCAAGTGAAAGTCCTATCAGGGACGTCTTAGTGTGTTAGGGACTGCGTCAGGGATGCTGATGCACAGCACTTTGCCACTCACACACAGCAGGAGACTACAGAAAGACAGAATATTGCTTCTTAAAGTAGAAGAGACCCTGAAAACATTTAGGAATAGATAAAATGTGTTTTTTGCCTCTCTCAAACTTTTTTGTTCTTTTTTTGTTTCTTCATTAATTTCTAATTTGCTAAACAATGTAAGGTGAAATCTCACAAAGAATGTGCTTAACTGTTCCCAGAAAAAATTACCTGCAATTATTTTTCTGCCAAATACATGGGAAATAAGCATTAGCGTAAGGAATTTATAAATCCAGGTTGATTAAGATATTAAAAAACAAAATAAAAACCAAAATCTCAATGGCACTTCTGCTTTAACTCTGCATTGAAATTAATTTTACATAATTATGTATTTTATATGCATATACATACTTTCTTCATAAACCAAATTGCATACATGCTTTTTTTTATAAGAGCAAAAAAAAATTCAGTGATTCAGTTATTTGTGGTTGACTAGTGATATAATTGATGATTTGTTTAATTTACAATGAATAATACTTACCACATCTTTTCCTTTCATCATGCATTCTTCTATTTTTAGAGCTGTATTAGGCCAGTGTATCTAAAACAAAAGATAATGTACTATTATGGCAACTGCATATAAAAATAAACCTCACTGAAAACCTCACTTTTTTTTACAGTTCAAAACATTTCCATTTTGATTTATTTACTGGAGCTTTATTTTATTCATGTTATCTCTGGGCTTTTACTTTATGATAAACCTTTTAAAAAAAAAGTCTTTTTGAAGGCTCATCTCAAGTCTTGGCCCTTCAGAGATGAGCCATGGCTTAACCAAACCTTTCCCATATTAAACCTGACTGCTCCTCCAATTCAGGGACTTCTGCAGTTTCTTGTGTTTTTACTACTTACCACAGAACCCGCTGTGTGGTGGGCTCTCTGTAATGTTTGCTGCATACAATGATTAAAGGATGAAAGACTCATTAAATGCTGACTTATAATGTATCACCCAGTAATACACCACACTGTATGTTTGATTTTTTTTTTTTTTTTTTTTTTTTGAGACAGAGTCTTACTCTGTACCCAGGCTGGAGTGCTATGGAACAATCTCAGCTCACTGAAACCCCCGCCTCCCAGGTTCAAGCAATTCTCCTGCCTCAATCTCCTAAGTAGCTGGGATTACAGGCACGTGCCACCGTGCCTGGCTAATTTTTGTATTTTTAGTAGAGATGGGGGTTTCACCATGTTGATAGGCCCGGCGCTGTGGCTCATGCCTATAATCCTAGCACTTTGGGAGGCTGAGGCCGGCAGATCACGAGGTCTTTGATTATTTTTTAAAAAACATTAACTCTACCAGTTCCAGGTTCCAGCTGGATTTCAGAAAGTTTGCATTGTATTTTGAGTGTGTTGGCTTATTCTCTAGTAAGAAGAATATGTCAAATCTTTCCTTTTCACCTCTAATAGTATCTAGCACTTTGCTGAGA